>NC_091665.1:37766666-38390833 GCF_042453785.1 Malus domestica
CGATTCAATATATTGTTGGGAACAGCAAGAGGACTTGCTTACCTTCATGAGGAGTCAAGGCCAAGGATTGTACATCGAGATGTCAAAGCAAGTAATATTTTGCTCGATGCAAAACTCTCACCAAAAATATCAGATTTTGGACTGGCAAAGCTTTATGATGACGAGAAAACCCACATCAGCACCCGGGTTGCAGGGACAATGTAAGCCAACCTTTATTGTTTTTCCAGAGGATACATTCATTATGGCCACACATTTATACTTGCATGAAATTTTAACACATGTTAATAATGCCTCTAATGATCTCAAACAACATTGTGCAACCATTTGTTTTTCCAGAGGATACATTCATTATGGCCACACATTTATACTTGCATGAAATTTTAACACATGTTAATAATGCCTCTAATGATCTCAAACAACATTGTGCAACCATTTGATTATCTTGCATTGCAGAGGCTATTTGGCACCGGAGTATGCAATGTTTGGACATTTGACAGAGAAGGTCGATGTGTTTGGTTTTGGAGTCGTTGTTTTGGAGATCCTCAGCGGGAGACCAAACTCGTACAATAACTTGGATCCAGAAAAGATTTATCTTCTTGAATGGGTAGGAATTGCATACGCCTAGCCTCATTTAGGCATTGTTGTGAAAAACTTATTTATAATTTCCTTTGATCGTGGCATAATGTTTTTCAGGTATGGACTCTACATGAAAACGACCAAACTCTGGGGCTAATGGATCCGAGATTGACAGAGTTTGATGAAACTGAAGCAACTAGATTGATAAGAGCAGCTCTCATGTGCACGCAGGGATCACCGATGGCGAGGCCATCTATGTCACGCTTGGTTGCAATGCTCTCTGGAGACATTGACATAGGCACTGTTATGTCGAAGCCAAACTATTTGACAGATTATAATTTTAAAGATGTAACAACATTTTCAACAGGTAGATTTTTGGTGGAGGATGATACCCCATCAACTGCATCCAAGCATAGTAATGTTCGCCTCAACTATCAGCCCGAAGGCAGCGATGCAAGTAATGCTAACACCTCCGGGGTTGACCTTGCGCCTTCTCCAGTAAACGTCACTCAATCACTGCTCGTTGGCATTATAGGAGAAGGAATGTGATAAATAATGGGAAATGATTTCCGAACGCCTTTTATCCTTTTGTGCACCCATGTACTTGTCCTTGGGTCTTTTATGCCTAAGGTTTTGGCTATGATGATGTATATCTAAAATAAATACGATTTTATAGATATTTGAGTCAAACTTACATGTCAATTTTGTGTTAGTATGTTGCGGTGTATATCTCCTCTTTTAATCAAAAGGGAAAAAAATGGATGTTTCTTTTTCTATAGTTGGTGTTATTCACTCCCATTTTAACTTCTCACACATTTTTTTGGTAAGTTTGTCTTTTGGTCTTTTTTAATTTATTCGATCCGACGGCCGAAAAATGAGAAGAGTAGGTGGAGGTCAAAATAGGTGTGAATAGCACCACCCTTTTCTATTTGATAGCCAAGTATGTATAATAAAACATAAGCAATCTTAGTAGATGCCTATAAACAAAAGCCACGAGTTTTCTCTAGATGAGTTATTGTCAATTGTTGATTGATTACGATGTCACCCTAATATGACTGATTACGATGTCACCCTAATATGACTCTTTGGTAGGGATTTTGCATAAGCCAACTCTATTACATGAGTGATTGTTAATTGTTGGTTGATCAGTGTCACCTAAAGAAAACCTTTGGTTAAATTGCCATGCAAGTGTCACCTTTCTCACATGAGTGGTCTCAACGGTGGGGCCGAGTAAAACCAAAATGTAGGGAAGTTCATGCTCACCAAAGCAAATCTCAGTTGAAAAATAACCTCGGAAAAATAACCTCGGATCAATGAAAAATTCCAAAGCAAGATCAACCCGTTTAAGGCTATGGTGCTCGTCTAGTTGTCTTTGTGCCTTGTTTCTTTACATTTGGAAGTGCCAGTGCCAGATCACTTGAGGCAACAAGTCCAACCCCCACATTTTATTCGTTTCTATTGCCTCCACTGAAAGTGACCGTTAGAATTTGAACGTTATAAGCCTACCTTTTTCTAGTCCCACTTTTTTAGTTCTTGTCACTCAGTCCCACTTTTTTAGTTCTTGTCACTCACTTTGCTCCTCTACAAAAGTATTAATCACACACACACACACACACACACACTTAGTAGCAGAAACTAGAAGAAGAAAGGGAGACATCTTAGTCTCCCCCCAGAAGCTGAAGTTGCTGCCTGTCAAGGAGTGTTTGTATGTGGTCAAGGCAAGGACCTTATTGACCATCTTATCTGGCTTCAAATTCGGCATTCATTGCCTTTTCTAGAATCACAGCGAACACCTTCCCAAAATCAGTCGTCCAGTCCTGGCTTTTGATCAAAGTCTGCATATATTCGGCCCTCGAATTAAGAACCTCGCCTTGTATCGAATGCAGCTGAGGGTTTTTGCTTTAGGTGACCACTTTTCCCTTCTATGGCTCGTCACTCAACTGTGGCAACAAAAGCCCCAAAGCCAAACCCGCCGACAAGGTGTTGTCGACATCACACAGCCAGCCAATTCTTCAGCTTCCTCTGCTTTGAGTAGACCTCCACCATTTTCTTCCACTTAACATCAGCCTCTTACTCGAGCTCAGGATACTTGATATAGCTTAATATGTCATGCGGAAGCAGTGCAGCATTGCCAGGATCAATCTCATTGGCTGCAGCCAGATGCTCTAGCTTGTACTCTGCTCTATAACCCCACCGATAGGCAGGTTCCCAACCCTCTGGCGCCATAGTTTTTCTCAAGGGCAACAAAACCTTCTTCCTCAGTCGGTCAATACAACAAACACTACCATCCCTTTCTCGGAGGCATGATTCTGGCAGGAAAACCTTCCTTGCAATGTTTACGAACAACATAAGATGATCAGCAATGGTAGGCAAAAAGGTAGCCGCTTAGGTAATCTCCAAGCAGTAATCATCATGATGGTCATGGTCATGGTCCTTGTGATGATGAAATTTTTTATCAGACTTGAGGCACTGGGCGAAAATATCTGAAACACGATCGTGCAAGAAGCGGTAATCAGCGTCGCGCTCGTATCTCTGAGCCGCCTTGTTGGCCGTGCGGATCGCATTCCTCCTCAACAACAATTCACTTGCCTTTGACTTGGCGTCCTTTTCCTTGACCTTCACCATTCCGTTTGAATCCGCCTCCTCCCTCGTCCTCCTAGTAAATTTCAAGTAAGCTTCACCCCGTAGAACCTGCGAGAGAATGCAGGGAAGGTCTAGGATATGTCCGAAGGAGCTGGAAATTGGCACGAGATTGTAGGCAAGGGTTTTGGGGTGGTTCTGGTGGAGCCAAACAGCCGCCGTGAAGAAAGCTTCGTCTTGGTTGCGTTTTCCACCATCGTCGCGCAAATGAGTTTGAGGGTGGTTAGAGGATTATGCGACCAGGACGAGGGAAGCACTTGGTTCATCAGAGTTTCGTGGATTTCCACGATCGACATGGCGTCATGTCCCTTGGCACAATGAAAGTACAGATCAACGCAAGGGTTGTTGATGTTGTGGAAGCCTAATTGGGGTTGTTGTTTGAATTTGAACTGCTCGGGCAGCGACGACGGCGGCGGCCGAGGGGGGGCGAGGGCGGGGCGGAGGCGGAGGCAGAGCAATTCTTGTGAATTGCGGCCAAACGGCCTTGTTTTAGCATGCTTCCAGAATCGATATCACTAGTAGGAATGCTCGCGCTTTGCTGCGGGTTTTCAAACCATGAATAATATTCATAGCAAAATTAACTGAAAATGCTACAGGAATACAATCACATTCTTAAATGTAGCAATTCAGATAACACACGTTTTACATTAGTAACGCTCACAAAACAACACATTTACACAATTATCTCCAAATGAAAGAAAAAGCAAGAGATAGGTGAATTGATCCCCAAAATAAACAGTTCAATTTACATTGCTACTCTCTTGTAACTTATTAGAGCTTCTTTGCAGATCAATCATAGTGATTTCTTCATTGCTTTCACCAGATATTTCTATAGTTCTACTTTAGTAGTCCAGTTGACAGAACAAATAGCAAGTGCGATTTTATTCGCTGCTTTGAATGTGTTGTAAAGATAATACCACCAACTAAGGGTGGCAATTGATTCTGGTAATAACATACTATAAAAGTACAGGTATGGATAAAAAAGAAAATGCGTCCTTTGAAAGATATAGAACAAACCTGAAATTCAACAAATTGTTATTTTACAAAGCACAACACCAGACTCGATTTCCCAGCTCCAACATCCCCAAGAAGCACCTGAAGAAGAACATCAAACATCACTGTGGTGATCATGACATGCAATACCCAAAGAAAAATAATTTAAGAAAAAATAAACCTATTCATCACATAATGCTAAAATACATATGCCTACATATCCATAATTCCTATGTTTACGGAACATCTTTCGATAAATCACAACCTTCATTTTAAAATGAACTTTTGTATTTGTATTTTGCTTGTGAGTATGGTCTTGGTTAAAATTTAGCATTCTAGCATTTACTTATATGATATCATATAGCAAGAAAGCTATGAGACCCGAGTCACAGTATATTGTATTCTCGGAGACCCTCAAAATACCAGAGCTAGATTGAGATAAACAACACGAAAGAGTAAAACTTCTGCTTTACATATACATTGACATCATCATCACATTCAAATCAACTTTAGATAATATAATTAACTTTAAAGTAATGATTATGTCCAACCTTTGGATCAACATTTGTAGGCTATATCTACAAAAAAGTACTAAAAAAGTTTAAACACAAAACCCCCAAAATTATAAAATCAAAATAGAATGTACTACCCCTTTTCTCCCCTTTTTCTCTCACCCTCCATTTCTGCAAATCACCTACCTCCCTCTCTCCCTATATACTCCCTACCTCTCTCATAATATCAAAACTCTCAAACCCAATTCAGTGCCTCATTACCTAGTTTTTTTTTTTGTATATCTTTTTTAATTAAACCCTAAACCCTAAACAATCTACTGCTGCAAGCAACATAACGTCTACTTTGCAGATTTTTGTGGAACCACTTCGTAGGTTTTGTGGAACCACTTTAAAAATTCAAATCTTTAAGCACCTGATGATCAGATTTAATGGAAATTCAAAACTTCAATAGGTATCTCTCCTTACCACAGATATGTAATTTTAAAAATAAAACCAAAAGGATTAATTCCAATTAACAAATACTTGAAAACTACCACAGTAATATTGATTAATTAAACTACTTTTTAAATATACCCAGCAAGGTAACTTTTGGGTTTGACAAAAATTTTAAACCTACGAATGGATATATCAAAATCAATTTGTAAGTATGATAAAAGTCCCTATGACAGTATCAAAGCAACTATAATCACAAAGAAGTTGAGAGATTACTTTCTGATTATCAAAACCACTACAGGATTTATGCAGACATAAAATCTCACAATATTATTACCACGACCTTATGCATAATAGGAACAACACTATAATCATCTGCCTACCAGAAATTAACTCTTCTACAGCAGCAAGTTTAACAACCAACCAACCTTTGAACAAAGAACACACGGACAAAAAGAAGCAGGATACATAAGGGGCAAAACAATTTTCTTACTTCTACATCAAAGCAAAAGAACAACCATTATATAGGTATGCCATTATCATCTGGGGAACAAATCCAATTGGCAGCTTTTACGTACCTACAATTATAAGCAAAGTTTGGAATTCACAAAAAATACCGGGCAAATACTAAGGCTGCCATTTGAAAAAGCTAAACAACAACAAACTTTGACAAATTAACTACAATTAAATTCAGATGACATTCGATATATGAAAACAATCTGAGAAATCAAAGGCTCTAAAATCAATACCATATTTCATGTGCCTTTTATTGATAGTGAACCCAACAGTAGAACCAGGATAAAAATTTGATTTAGAACCTTGCTATCTTTGTCCTTGTAAATATGATATTTTGGCATCGGCAATATATCACAAAAAAAAAAAAAACAAATATATCTGAACTCAAAGAAAATAAAAAGGTCGTACCCAGTGCACAAGGCTTCCGCTTTACGCAGGGTCTGAACTCAAAGAAAATATAGAACGAAAATAAAAAAGCAAATTATGAATGTTTAGAAGCTAATTTCATTAGCAATTAAAGCAACCAAGCTCTCTCAACATCAAGATTCAGAACCCCCCAGGAACCCAGAAATTTGATGAAAATTTTTCTAATCACTCAATTGGATTAGACAAAATCATGAATTTTTTTCTAAAGCCCAATTATATTAAATTACAAATTTGAAGCAGATTTTGACATGTAATAAGTAATAAGATAGGAATTGCTTCAGACTAACCTCGATGGCAGGGCCTCCGGAATTGCCCGATCCGAACCAACCAAAAAAAAAATCTACTAACATGATCTTCAACCTAACTATAAAAATGAGCTTTATAACATCAACATGCCAAAACAACCAAGCCCTACAAATTAACGAATTAATTTTTCTTAATCAATAATAGCATACATATTATCAAATTATCAATCAATAATTCACGTATCGTTAAGGGTTAAACAAATATATGAAGACTGAAAATTTACTCACACATCTAATATATCCTTGCATTTCTATTTGAATTCAGAGTACGTGGAAATCACATCAACAAATCAAAGCCCTAAATTTTTATCATCCTGAACTGGAAAAATCTGTAAAATCTAAAATTTTTGACTAAAAATGCTGAGGAATATGAGGAAATTTGCAAATTAGCTAAACAATGCTATTATTTATCCAATCAAAGGCAAATTGGAATGGTGCAGAACTAACACTACAAAATTCGTTAAACTAAACAATGGGTAGAATGTTTATAAGATTTATATTTTATACAAAAATTAATCTTCTAAAAAAGCAAAAACCACAAATTTTTTGTTAAGCAATCGCATGGATTATAAATGCCAAAGATTAGATGATGGTAGGCGTCAGATTACCTCTTTCGCCAAAGATGCGCAACCCCTCATTGCCGATGTGGCAGGGCGGATCCTCTGCCCCAAAATCTGAACCAACACAAAGATTAGGCAGTAAATCACATAATAATAAATTAATCAAGTGTTTTATATAATGAAAGTTCATAAATTGCAGAAGTAGAGGGTGTACCATAGCTGATGAGCTTCCAGCTCCCACTTTTTGCCTTAAAATTCCCAACATCTTTGATTCTTTCACACAAAATCACACTGAACGCAAACAAAAATCAGAAACAAAATACGATCCAAGAACTTAAAATTTCAGTGAAAGCACTTGAGAGAGATGAGAAGGAATAACAAATGATTTACTGGAAATATGGAAAAAAAAATCAGATCAAAATTCGGACAAAAATAAACAATACGAATTAGGGATTTGGGAGGGGGGACGAACCTGTTTGGCAGATTGGAGCGGGGATCGGATCAACGAAGCAATGTGTAAAAAATGAGCATTGTGGGAGCGGAGCAGCAGCAGCCAACAGTTCCATGCAGAACTTGGAAAACCCAGATCAAACCAACTTTAAGTTTCACAGTTTTTACCCTGGAATCCAGACAAAACCCAGATCAGATTCTAAATGGGTTTATCAAAAATAATAATTTAATCAGAAATGCTTATTCTTGTAGTGGGTGTACATCTAGTAATGCTTATTCTTGTAAATTGTCGTTGCAATAATACAATAATACTCAAAATGATGTAGTGGGTGAACGGATTAAAGAGGGTTTTAGGTGAATGTGATCCGCCTACCCATGTGTCTAATGGATTAAAATAATAAAATGGTATGTGATGTGATATGTTTTAGGTCAACATAATAATAAAATATTAAACAATGAGCTGTAAAGAAGATACACATGCTCTTATCTTCTTAGTGAGTTTTCCAGACAGTGAGATAGTGGGTGTATATTACACTCTGTATTTGTACCCTGCCATGAATGATTAAAGTTTCACTCTAACATTTAAATAATGAATGTAGTGGTAAGGAATTATTAAAGATACAATAATAAAATATTAAATAAACAATGATAATTTGGAGAAGATGGAGTCCTTATCTTCTCCGATGGATTTTCCCCAAACAATGGAGATGGCAGCGGTGGTACGGGGCCTGCTCTTGGTGAGCTTCTCAACACCGGCACCACTCGGGTTGAGTGAGAATCTGATAGTCCAAGTCTACAAGTTCTGTTGGTGGCGGCGATTCCTCGCTAGCATCGTTTCCTGAAAGCAAAAACCGAAACAAATTAGACAACCACACGCAAGATCATAGCACAGAGACATAACCCCCAAAATCACAGGAAAAAAAAAATCAAACATCCACCTGCAAATCGAAAACCACAAAAAAGAAATTAAATTAGGCACACTGAAAAAGACCTTAAAATCACCAGAAGATGCTAGATCACGCGAGGAAAAAAATGAATTTCGATGAAATCGAAAACGGCAAAAACTTGTAGCCAACTAAGGGTTTCAAACCAAAGACATTCGTAGGAGCAGAAGACTATTCCAGTAACAAAAAGGGCAGCAGATGATCGTCGAGACAAAGACGGAAACAGTAGACAGCAAAAAAAAAGGCAGTGCGAGAGGAGTTCATCTAAATGATTAGTGAAGAGACAAATATGAGGGACGGTTAGGGTTGAGAGAAACTTGAGCGAAGATGAAATGAAAAGAGAGAAAGCTGATGAGAGAGGAAGAAATCCACTCGGGAAAGCAGCATCCTGGTAAAACCGTAAATATTTTGAAATTATTCAGAGACAAAATTACCCTCCTAACTTTTAAGAATTACCTTCCCAACCCAGCCCAAATCTGATGGGTTTCTTGTAAATAAGGTGAAATCAAGGGCCAATCCGTCCCATACCCTATGGACAAAATTACCTCCTTAGTTCTAATAATTACCCTTCCAACCCAGCCCAAATCTGATGGGTTTCTTGTAAATAAGGTGAAATTGAGGGGCAAAAATTTAACTGTAGCTGAACGAACAGTAAATCCTTCCTCAATTTTAGAATAGACTAGAATATACGCCCGTGCGTTGCTGCGGTTTTAGAATAGACTAGAATATATGCCCGCGCGTTGCTGTGGGAACCAGTGTTTCAGGCATAATCAGATGAATAAAACACATTTAAGTTGAATAAATTCAACACAATTATGAACAAACAGAGGATACATGAGTAAATGAGGTCGATAAGATAAGCAGCTTGGCTTTTATATACATTCAACTGAGCTGACATGTAAAGACATTGTACAATTAGTAGAACGAAACTTAACGTTCTTGATCACAAACACGTGGTCGCCAAAAATTTTCTGTTTCCATAAAAAACAGAAGAAACCAAAGCAACATGCAGTTCACACATATTTTGCCCTTTAAGATGGCAAAATATATGTCATGTGCGGCAGACACCTATTTTAGCAGTTAATAAAAAACATAGAAAGTGGATACTACCTAAAGCATCCTTTGAACAAATTAAGAAATTCAAATAAAACTAAACACCAAGGAAATAATAAACACAAAAAAGATATGCTTGAACTGTTAAGCAAATCAAGATACAAACATAAATAAAGATATGCTTGTACCGTTAATCAAATCAACAAAATTAAAAAACAATTAACAACGTGAGAAACAACAGCAAGCATACCAACAGCAGACACAACCTTCTCTGATGAAGCCATTGGAGCAACTGAATCGGCAACGAAGAAACAGAGAAATCAATCTCCAATCACCAAACAAAGATTCAAACCCAAAACTGCATAATTTATCATAAAATTCACACAACCGATTCAAGTGCTTCCATTGAACTCTAAGAGATCACAACATCTTTTCAGTAATATGGATAAAATAAATTCAAAATACAAATACATTTGCAATGAGCGAAGACGAAACAACTGTAGGATAGAAAGCGAGAAAAGAAAAAGCAGAAGAAGGGGATGCCCCTTCTCTTCTGAGATCGTCAATAACATCTGAAGTACTTAACACCCATACACTATATTTACACACATACGCTAATCAGCACTCATAACATATCCATGGTCCAACAATTAAGGAGCTCGAAATTTATATAAGAAAGGGCCAATCAAATCATAAATTAAAATGAAAACATGTAAGTAATTAAGAATTATTACTTGCTTAGTCAGTTCCTTCTTGTCACTTCAAGGATTATTCAATTCAAACTGATTCGATCAAACTGCATCACCCAACAAAACAAAAAATAAAGACCGTAAGATGATAGTGGCACATCTTTTACACGTTTTGAAATGTAAGCTTTTTAGTTTGGGAAAAGATTCTTGCTTGAACATGTATTACAGATCGTGCAGACAATGTTTTTTCCTTAGGGTACTGTGATTTGCAGACATGGGATTGGCACCCAATACTTAACTCATTTTAACTAATATGTGTTGAAAACAATCATCCACTAAATCCCTATTTCAATGAAAAAACCAAAAATTACTCATGACGAAGATGAATAAGTTGCAGGTTTATTAGATTAGCACATAATATTGCAGTATCAGACTCCAACCTAAGGTCAGTGGCTCAAAGACGCATCAGAAAATAGCGTAAGAAGCTTTGAGAACTACAGATTATAATTTCTTGAAAGGTGAAACAATACCTTGATGGCTAAGGCTCTGTCGAAGCTTTGAATGGCACTATCAGGCTCCCCAAAGTTTAACTGTGCTCTACCAAGGGTAACCCAATCCTGAACATATGATGGCAAGTGAAGTTAGGACAAAAGGAAATCATTACACAACCAAAGGAAATATGAGAGGAAATTGCCTAGTTATGAATCATAACAGCGCGTTGGTAATGGATGAGTTAACAGGACATATTCAAGATGATATCCCTTGGTGTATGCTTTTCGCAGACGATATAGTGTTGATAGATGAAACTCAGGAAGGGGTAA
Source organism: Malus domestica (assembly GCF_042453785.1). NCBI lineage: Eukaryota > Viridiplantae > Streptophyta > Magnoliopsida > Rosales > Rosaceae > Malus > Malus domestica. Next base: position 37,777,584 of record NC_091665.1, read on the forward strand.
ATGCAAAGCTTAACCTTTGGAGAGAAGTGTTGGAATCTAAAGGTCTTCGCCTAAGCCGATCAAAGACAGAATATATGGAGTGCAAGTTCAGTGCAAATGGAGGCCAAAACGAGTTAGGGGTGAGGATCGGAGATCAAGAAATACCAAAGAGCGACCGTTTTCGTTACCTAGGATCTATCTTGCAAAAGAACGGAGAATTAGATGGAGATCTTAACCATAGAATACAAGCTGGATGGATGAAGTGGAAGAGTGCATCCGGCGTGTTGTGTGACCGCCGTATGCCACTGAAGCTCAAGGGAAAATTTTATAGGACGGCAATAAGGCCGGCGATGCTGTATGGCACAGAATGTTGGGCGGTGAAGCATCAACACGTACACAAAATGGGTGTAGCGGAGATGAGGATGCTTCGTTGGATGTGTGGGCACACAAGAAAGGATAAGATTAGGAATGAGGATATCCGGGGTAAAGTAGGAGTAGCCGAAATTGAAGGAAAGATGAGAGAAAATCGGTTACGGTGGTTTGGACATGTGCAAAGAAGGCCTACTGACGCTTCGATTATAAGATGCGACTATGGGACAGAGGTTCAGGGCCGAAGGGGTAGAGGAAGACCTAGGAAAACTTTGGAAGAGACCCTAAGAAAAGACTTAGAGTACTTGGATCTGACGGAGGACATGACACAGGACAGAACACAATGGCGTTCTAAGATTCATATAGCCGATCCCACTCAGTGACTTGGATTTTCCAAGTCTCCAACCGAGAAGTTTTCCACACTCGGGAAATTAAGGGAACACTACCTCAACCTACATGCTCCACTCACAAAGCTTCAACATACAAGCTTCAACAAAAGAAAATTCAAAGAACTTAGCGAAGAAGACTTTGGGGTATTTAACACAATACGTTGAAATGAAAGAAAGCTTATTTATTGATATCCCCGATAAGTTACAAATATGTACATATACTTGAGTCAAAATAAAAAACAAGAGGGAGCCTTCACAAAGGTTGCTTAGGAGAAGTCTCAGTAGTCGGTAGAGCCCCAGAAAGAGAAGGCACCGGAGGGGGATCATTCGGAGCCTCAGTACTGGACAGAACCCTAAAAGGAGGAGGAGGCATCAGAGGTTGATCATTTGGAGCTTCATTACGCGGTACAGCCCCAGAAGACGAAGGCAATAAATGCCTTTGGAACAAACCCACAAATCTCTGATGATCAAGTAAAACCTGACCATCAGATTCCTTCATCTGGTCAAGCTTCCTCTTCATGTTTGTAGCATAGTCATGTGCGAGCCGGTGCAACTGTTTATTCTCATGCTTGAGCCCTCTAATCTTCTGTTTGAGACTCATCACTTCAGCCGCCAATGATTCAACTTGGCGGGTTCGAGCAAATAGGCGTTGGGCCATATTAGACACAGAACCTGCACACTGAACACTAAGAGCCAGAGAATCCTTAACAGCCAACTCATCAGACCGTTTGGAAAGTAGTCTGTTATCTTTGGGAGTGAGAAGGTTCCTGGCCACTACCGCAGCGGTCATATCATTCTTCATCACGGAATCCCCAACGGTAAGAGGACCAGTAGGGGAGACGAAGGATGGGCGCCATATGTTGTCTGGAGAAGGCGGGGCTGCCTCTTCAACAAGGTTCAAGTCAAAACGACGGTCGGAGGGGCCAGACATTTTCAAGGGTGTTGAAGAGAGAAGAGGTCGGACAAATCAAGATCTTCGAAGTGCAAGAATAGAGCTTCTACTGGTGGATATTCAAGTGTGCTTTGGAACTTAATGTCAGCCCCTATAAAAATCTGCACTCGACGAAACTTCAGAAATCGAAGAGGCGCCTGCTCAGAAATCGAAGAGGCGTTTGCTTTCTCAAAAGCTGGGTTGCTCAGAGACCACGAGGGTCGATCTCAGAAATCGAAGAGGCGTTTGTTTTCTCAAAAGCTGGGCTGCTCAAAGACCACGAAGGCCGATCTCAGAAATCGAAGAGGTTTGCTTTCTCAAAAGATGGGCTGCTCAGAGACCACGAGGGCCGATCTCAGAAATCGAAGAGGCACCTACTTTTCCAGCCTTGTCAGCACCTGTCACACGCACACTCAGCTTTGCGGAAATTATGGGCATTCTGTCGAAGATTTCTGGCGAAGTAGAAAGCACATGAATCGTACTGTTCAATCACCCACTTCCCACACGCAACAGTAGCTCATGGGTACCACATATAACTTTGCCAAAGTTCTCTGACAAAGTTGAGACACGTGAAGCTTGTAGCTCTCACTACATCGCTCTGACCAAGAAGGGTAAAAGAATAGCAAAGAAACAACATTAACAAAGTTTAGACACATAAATTTTGAAGGTCTAGCTACCATATTATTACCCACAAGGGTAAAGGAACAGTACCACTGCTGGATAATTGGAAAGTCCCAGTGTGTCAACCTCTGTGTTTTGTGGCAAGGTAGACTAGCAAACATGCCCAACCTTTACTCACATTCGAGAAAACACTCCCAACAAGATTGCTTGCTCCAAAATCGAAGAGGCACCGCCCTCCGAATCTCGAGAGCCAGACTCCCAACATGATTACTTTCTCAAAAATCGAAGAGAGGGTAAATGAACAGTACCACTGCTGGATAATTGGAAAGTCCCTGTGTGTCAACCTCTGTGCTTCGTGGCAAGATAGACTAGCAAACATGCCCAACCTTTACTCACATTCGAGAAAACATCCCCAACAAGATTGCTTGCTCCAAAATCGAAGAGGCACCGCCCTCCGAATCTCGAGAGCCAGACTCCTAACATGATTACTTTCTCAAAAATCGAAGAGAGGGTAAAGGAACAGTACCACTGTTGGATAATTGGAAAGTCCCTGTGTGTCAACCTCTGTGCTTCGTGGCAAGATAGACTAGCAAACATGCCCAACCTTTACTCACATTCGAGAAAACACTCTCAACAAGATTGCTTGCTCCAAAATCGAAGAGTCACCGCCCTCCGAATCTCGAGAGCCAGACTCCCAACATGATTACTTTCTCAAAAATCGAAGAGAGGGTAAATGAACAGTACCACTGCTGGATAATTGGAAAGTCCCTGTGTGTCAACCTCTGTGCTTCGTGGCAAGATAGACTAGCAAACATGCCCAACCTTTACTCACATTCGAGAAAACATCCCCAACAAGATTGCTTGCTCCAAAATCGAAGAGGCACCGCCCTCCGAATCTCGAGAGCCAGACTCCTAACATGATTACTTTCTCAAAAATCGAAGAGAGGGTAAAGGAACAGTACCACTGTTGGATAATTGGAAAGTCCCTGTGTGTCAACCTCTGTGCTTCGTGGCAAGATAGACTAGCAAACATGCCCAACCTTTACTCACATTCGAGAAAACACTCCCAACAAGATTGCTTGCTCCAAAATCGAAGAGGCACCGCCCTCCGAATCTCGAGAGCCAGACTCCCAACATGATTACTTTCTCAAAAATCGAAGACACCGCTCTCCGAATCTCGAGAGCCAGACCCCCGGCAGGATTGCTTTCTCAAAATCGAAGAGGCATCGTTCTCCGAATCTCGAGAGCCAGATCCCCGACAGGATTGCTTGTTCGAAAACCGAAGAGGCACCACTTTCCCAACTTCAAGAGCTGGATCTCCTTGGATAAAGCTTGTCTGTAATCTTCACACGCAACATCAGCTTTCCAGATACCACAGACCACTTTTTCAAAGTGCTCTAACAGAGTTAAAACTTGTGAAGCTGGCAGCTCCCACTACCGTGCTATGACCAAGCAGGGTAAAGGAATAGCATTATTACTTGATGTTAGGGAGACTCCTATATATGTCGACCTCCATCCCCAACGGACAGGCAGACCTGCAAAAATACTCAACCCTTCCTCTTATTTGAGAGGGCACTCCCAACGAAGCCTTTCGAAATATTCAGCTTTCTTTCCCCCCGATAATACCTCTGTAAACAAGCTATACTAGAGCAAGAATATCTCATATCATCAGGGTTAAAAGCAAGAGTATCCCATATCATGCTTTTTCCCTGTCTTTTCCTTTGGCCTTGTTCTTACCTGCAAGACAAAAAGAAAGAGAGCAATCAGTCAGCACTTGGAATCAAGCTTCCAGCCAGGAACTGACTGCCTGGAACCCCTTACCTGATTACTTACCTGGCATTGCTCTCGAGTACTCATCTTCAACATCTTATGCTCCCAGGGAAGATACCGCATCTGCCTGAGGAACAGATAGGGCAAGTGAGAAGGATAAAATGAAACATGTGGAGACAAGCGTAACAGCACACGTGCCGATACATCCACTACTCTGTCAAAAGCAAAAGTATCCCATATCAGCAGGGTCGAACGTACTCTAGATTTGATGGACTTGTTTTGACCCTCAAATTCTTCAGTCGGCCTTATACTCTGGAGGAAACCAGAAAACCTTCCAGCCCAGTTCAAGAATAAGCTTGTGGAAAGTTACTTCTTCAAAAGCAAAAGTATCCCATATCATCTCTTCTCATTTTTCTTCTCTTTATCCTTCATGCTGCCTGCAAGATAGGGAGAATGTGAACAATCAGCCGGAGCTCTGATTGCTTACCTTGTCTGTCACCTCTTTCAGCAGATCCCCTAGCTCGGCGACTTGGGGGCTCCTACTACATGGTTTGTATCGCGCTTGACCAAGCTTGAAACTACAAGTAAGCTTCAAGTGACATTGATACATTACCTTGTGCATCTCCACCAGTTACAGATACCACCCCTAGATGGAGGAAGAGTACTTCCAGAGAAGATGCCACATCTACCTATGAGACAGATAAGGAAAGTCAAGACGATACCACACTCCGGTACTTAGAAGTTTCGTGGTTACGAGATCATTCTCCCACAATATTTCCTAATGTCATTTGTACTAAATCATTCACTTGTACTCACTAAAGGAGAGCTTGAACCTATGTACTTGTGTAAACCCTTCACAATTAATGAGAACTCCTCTATTCCGTGGACGTAGCCAATCTGGGTGAACCACGTACATCTTGTGTTTGCTTTCCTATCCCTATCCATTTATATACTTATCCACACTAATGACCGGAGCAATCTAGCGAAGATCACAAAAAGTGACCGTTTTTGCTACCTAGGATCTATCTTGCAAGAGAACGGATAATTAGATGGAGATCTCAACCATAGAATACAAGCTGGATGGATGAAGTGTAAGAGTGCATCCGGCGTGTTGTGTGACCGTCGTAGGCCACTGAAGCTCAAGGGAAAATTTTATAAGACGGCAATAAGGCCAGCGATGTTGTATGGCACAGAATGTTGGGCGGTGAAGCATCAACACGTACACAAAATGGGTGTAGCGGAGATGAGGATGCTTTGTGGGATGTATGGGCACACGAGAAAGGATAAGATTGGGAATGAGGATATCCGAGGTAAAGTAGGAGTAGCCAAAATTGAAGGAAATATGAGAGAAAATCGGTTCCGGTGGTTTGGACATGTGCAAAGAAGGCCTATTGACGCTCCGGTTCAAAAATGTGACTACGGGACAGAGGTTCAGGGCCGAAGGGGTAGAGGAAGACCTAGGAAAACTTTGGAAGAGACCCTAAGAAAAGACTTGAGTACTTGGATCTAACGGAGGACATGACACAAAACCGAGCGCAATGGCGTTCTAGGATTCATATAGCCGACCCCACTTAGTGGGAAAAGGCTTTGTTGTTGTTGTTGTTGTTGTTGTTGTTGATGATGAATCATAACAGCATCAGCCACAATTATCACCGTATGCATAGCAAGTGAAAGTACCCATCGACACGGATCTGAGTTTCAAGGACCATTAAGGATGATGGCTAAACCTTGATCTTCTTTCATCAGCAACACACATAGATTACAACAGAGTTAATCAGAAAGAACTACAGGGCTATTAATGCATGAAATATGTCTAGCTAGCAGTGGACTTGCATTCTGCAAGATTACTGTCCTAGCTCCTAATTGCTTTAATGCCCTGGGGGAATGTTTTATGTAGACTGTCTGTGGAATGAATACCTTTTATTTTCTTTTGAGATATATATAAAGTTTGTACGTGTAGATCCTTTGTATGACTTTAATTTCGTAAACCCAATTAAAAGTCGTGATTTATATTGTTCACAATTTTTATCAAAAATGAGAGTATTTTTGCCTGCGCATTAAGGTATACTTATAAGCCGTCCACCAAGTGGACTTACCATTTGTTAAGTCAAGTGTTTCTTACTAAACTTTAAGCTGGGAAACATAAAATCAATAAGAAAATATCGGCGAACCAGAATGGAACGTGCATTTTGTGAAAGTAGGGACACCCTTAATATAGTGAATTGGGTTCCTCCAATCCCACCCATTATAGTACTTGGAGGAATACACCAAATCACCATGTAATCTTAATGTTGTCTAACCAAGGCAAGTACAAATGTCTTACTTAATTAGGATTTCAATTAGCCAGCTAACTATATCTTGGTTCCATGATATCTTGCTAACCAATATTGAATCACGTTAAAAGTCAAAATCCAAAGGGCTACCCTTTTATTTTATGGTTGCCTATTGATCTTTGGTAATAGGGTCCCTGCCTCTTCCGTGATCTATTAGAATGAGAATTGCACTCGGTGCTGCAAAGGGTCTTGCCTTTCTTCATGAAGAAGTTCAAAACCCAGTCATATACCGTGACTTCAAAACATCTAATATCCTATTAGATGCAGTGAATGACAATAACTGAGCATCAACTACATTTCTTTCCCTACTCCTATTCTCTTCTGAAAATGGAATGTGTTATTTTAGGATTACAATGCCAAGCTTTCGGATTTTTAACTTGCGAAAGATGGTCCTGAGGGTGATAAAACTCATGTTTCGACGGCAATCATGGGAACCTATGGTTATGCAGCCCAAAAGTATGTGATGACTGGTGAGTGCGTGCGTGTGTGTTCTGTAACCATCAGTTCATCATATATCAATATAGCACACTCCAATTCAACCTATCCAATTCAAAGTAGCACATCTCTAACTCAACATATCCAATTCAAATTAGCACATATCCAAATTCCAATTCAATAAACCACTATCATACATCATGATATTAAAGTTCTAATCATGTTAGACCTATGCCATGTAGCATATGCATTCAACTCAATACCCTAAGGGTGCGTTTGTTGCACCGGACTATCTCGGACTGGACTAGCTTTAGGGACTAAGCTGGACTGGCTTAAACTAGACTAAGCTGGACTGATTTAGTGAAGCGTTTGATGCAGTGCCGGATTAAGAAACATGACTCTAATATTATATTATTAAATCTATATATACAATATTTTATTATTAATTTAATCTAATCTACTAATTTTTTTATTATTATTTTATCATTTGCAGAATCATCTTCTTCCATGATTCATTTTTGTCTCCGCCCCTTTTTTCTGCCTTTTCTCCCTCTTTTTTGCAGTACCACCGGCTTCCCCCAAAAAACCCCAACCCCTCCCTCTCAAGCTTAGCATCGCCAATTTAATGGCAGCCATGGTGAGCTTTCATGTTCAGCTTCCTCTCTCTTCCCTTTGTTTTTCCGTTCAAATCCCTCTCTCTCTTCCCTTTACCTCTTTTCCCGTCCAACTTCAATTATTCTTCCATGGGTGAGGATTGAAGTTGCAGACGACACGGGTGGGTGGGGCTAGGTATGGGCATGGGCAGGGATTGGAGTTGCAGACAGCAAGGGGTGGGTGGAGGAAGACGAGTCGTCGTCTGAGATGGTGCAGTCGTGCACGATGAGCACGAGGACGCGGCGTGAGAGGGAAGACAGGGAAACAGGACTAGCAATCCCCTCCTTTTCGGGGGCTCTCGCTAAGCCCAGCTAAGGAAGGATTTAGTCGGCACGAGTCCGACTTAATCCCACTAAACTCAATCCCGGCTTGCACCAAACATGGGTTATTAGTCCTAGCTAGTCCAGTCCTAGCTAAGGAGGTCAAACAAACGAGGCCTAACATTACAGCCAAAATTAATTGATATTATAAAGAAGTTGAGACTTTACCAAAGCAGCAAGGCAGTGGTTGCAAAATTCATGGTCAAAAGCTTTCACTTTGTTTCGATCTGCAAAATACCAAAAAGGCATTCACGATCGAGGAAAGAAAACACATTTCATTAAAGAATGCACTTCAGCCATTATCAAATTGTCTACCGAGCGAAACGTATAAAACTATACACATTTACACAGCCAAACTCTATACATTTTATCAGCGAAAAAAACAGCAATTTACCTAACAATAAACATAAAATTACACATTCAAATTGATTCGATAGTTTTTAAAGATTCAAAAGCTGAACTAACAGACATTTTTTTTTTTGAATATCAAACTCATTGTGTCATCTGAATTCACTTGTATACATAAGCTACCAACACAATCACTCTGCTACCACATGTGGTAAGCTATTAATAGCAGAGGAAAAAAAAATTACAGAACAAACTTGCAACCAAAATGAGTTACGATCTGAAATAAGAGCCTAACGATCAAACTATCCGATAAGAAACGATGAATCAAAGCGATTTTCTATCAAACAACTAAAGACCTAAATTGTAACGTCTATAGGGTAACCTGCACCTCAAAGAATTAACCATACCAATACACAGTATTAGAGCTGCAAAAAATGACAATAGACACAAAAATATAAAATTTGATTGTGCAAAAGCCCCAAAGGGAGAAGCTGAAACCACTCAACTTCAACACATGTGGCTTCTCTGCTTACTAAAAGTTTGGCTTTGTTCTAAATATACCAGAAAAATTATCTTTTTTTTTCGGTCAATAACTATACAAAACTTATTCAACTATAGACATCATAATGATGTAATTGAAAGATGGAATCAAGAACAAACGACGTGCATGCAAACTGATCCACAGAACGTGTGTCCGCTGACCAGTGATGGAAACAACACCTCGCCTTTAGATCGGAACTGAACTGGTCTATTAGAATGAGAATTGCACTCGGTGCTGCAAAGGGTCTTGTCTTTCTTCATGAAGAAGTTCAAAACCCAGTCATATACCGTGACTTCAAAACATCTAATATCCTATTAGATGCAGTGAGTGACAATAACTGAGCATCAACTACATTTCTTTCCCTACTCCTATTCTCTTCTGAAAATGGAATGTGTTATTTTAGGATTACAATGCCAAGCCTTCGGATTTCGAACTTGTAAAAGATGGTCCTGAGGGTGATAAAACTCATGTTTCGATGCGAGTCATGGGAACCTATGGTTATGCAGCCCCAAAGTATGTGATGACTGGTGAGTGTGTGCGTGTGTGTTCTGTAACCATCAGTGCATCATTTATCAATATAGCATACTCCAATTCAACCTATCCAATTCAAAGTAGCACATCTCTAACTCAACATATCCAATTCAAATTAGCACATATTCAAATTCCAATTCAATAAACCACATATCCAAATCAATTCAAACTAAATACTTAATATTTAATCACATATCCAATTCAAACTACATGGCTAATATTCAATAACATGGCACTATAAAGTCTACTTAGCAGCAGAACATAAACATCAAAATCCAACAGAAAGACAAAGCAGCATACCAGTTCTCTATCTTGTATGCTCTTTTCAACTGGATCTTCTTAACTCGTTTGAAAACTTCTCCTATGTGCTCTGTTGCATGCTGCAAATTTGTTAACTCAACTTAATAAGTAACACTCTAATTCTTTTTGATCCAAAACTAAGCCGAAAATTGTCAACTCCATAAAAAGTTCGCATCTTTTTCACTGTATTTTTCCAGACTGTAATCACAGAGAATCAGTGAAAGCAAGGGAAATTATGTTGATGTTTTATCTAATGGCCAAATACTGAATAAGGTTCTTCAGATTTTGTCATGTTCTTCAAATTAGCACATATCCAAATTCCAATGAAATAAACCACACGTCCAAATCAATTCAAACTAAATACCTAATATTCAATCACATATCTAATTCAAACTACATGGCTAATATTCAATAACATGTCAAATCTTTAAGCACATTTGCCATATAAAAAGTTGCATTTTTTTCACTGTATTTTTTCAGACTTTAATCACATGAATTTGCTGAATAACTTTATATAGACTCCAAAATTAAATAAATGCTAATCGAGATGTCATACATTCTCCAATCCAAGACCTTGTGTGAATGGCGCTCTTCCAGTTGCAATTAGTGATGCATCTACCTAGGAGAAGATAAAGAGTACAATGGTCTATCACAAATGCCTTGAAAAACCTTTCATACTTATGAACTGTAACACTTATGCCTATAGTAATTTTAAGGCAAGCACTCAGGCTACTAAGTCATCAATTTGGAAGTCTAAACATATGCCTGACTTCAAGAACAGAATCACAGCAGGTTATAATCTATAAATTAGCGACAGATCCAGTTATTTACCTCAAGAGTTTCTTTTGGTTCCTTGGTCTTTGCATCAATTAGTTCAATGGTGACTTGTTTCCCATCCTTGGCTAGTGTGATCTATAAGAGACCAAAGAAGGTGAAAAAACTGAAACAGAAATCCTGAAAACACTTAATAAAAACGTCAATCATCAGCTTACCTTGGATGCGAATACCCCAGTTTGACAATCAATCTTCCGTGGATTAATTAGAACCCTATGGGCTAACTTTCCAATCTCAGGATCAAAACCAGGCACAAGCTGATCTAAAGCTTCAATGAAAGTAACCTACAAAATACTTAGGATTAATCTAGGATGCCTTGTGAGATAAGAACTCCTAGATAGTAAAAAAACAGTATTGAAAAATTAAAATAAATAAAACGTGAGAGAAGTTATTGATTGACCCATAAAATTAGCAAATTTCACATAGAACTATTGTAAAAACTCAGAAGATAAATGAAAATAGAAAGAAAGGAAATACCTCACTCCCAAGTGCTGTATATACGTCACTGAACTCAAGACCTATGTAACCACTGCCGACAATGGCAATCCACTCTGGAACAAACTCCAATTTGAGTGCATGGTCACTTGTAATTACAAGCTGAGCTGAAATGGAGGTGGGGTGGCCAGTTGTGGAGGTGTCTGGGTGTGTGTGTGTTGAGTAGAACTGCTTTTGTGCTTTATGGCTGGGGGATATAGTAGACGAAACAGAGAAATAAAGGAAGGAAACAGAGAAATCAAACTCTCCCGTACCTCCCTTAGTAACCCCTTCCTGACCGGCCAACCCCACGAACTGCACACAACCATGCCTTCCCCATTAATTGTTGCGGAAATGGCTTCCAGCTTGATTCGCTCATCCTACCCCTCCCATCTTTCCTTCCATCCCGTTTGCAACGCACGACTCTTCCCACTCCCCTCTTCTCTCACCCACGACTCTTTCATCTCTCCTCTTCTCTCTGCCTGCAAGCTGCAGATGCTCTGTGGACGAGTCACCGCATCCACCTCACTCCTTACCTACCGCAAGGTAAACTGTCATTTAACACCTATGACGTCAGTGTCAATTTCCTCTTGAACTATTTTTTCAGCCAATTGACCCCCGAACTATGTTTAAGTGGTCAATTTGGCCCCTACTGTTAAGCTTTTCGAGTTCCATCCAAATTGCCTTCAAAATTAAGGGTAAATATGTCATTTCAAAGGGTAAGATAACTATGAAAAACATAAGTAAAATAGAATTAAAAAAATCAAAAATTAAAAGAAGTTAGTAAAAGGCCAGATCTAGTCTATTTTAAAATAGAATTTACCTGACACCCCAGCTTATTTTAAAATAGAATTTAAAATAAGTAAAATATGTCATCATCAAATCTCAGGTGCCGTCATGAATAGGGAAAAAGAGAGAGAGAGAGAACTAAGCTGGGCGGGGTGTCGGGCAAAATGGGAAGGGAAAGGTTGCTAGCAGGGAATGGGATTCGGGGGTTGGGTTTTCTACTTTACTTTTTCTATTATTTTGAATGATTAAGTTTAGGGTTTGTATTTTTTTTTTAAATATTTGTTTTACATTATATGTTTTCTTTGTAGAGATTTAGCAGCCCATTTGCCCAAACCCAAAAAAATAAACCCGAACCCGAACCTTCCACAAAGCCCACTCATTAAAGCAATGGCATGGTTGTAATTAAACTGAAATCCGAGTACAAACACTGTTCATTGTGCCAATTGCAATGCTTTCTTTAGACTAAAGTAATAACTAGAAAGTGTAGCCCACGCATTGCTGCGGGAAATGTGATTCACGCGTTATTGCGGGAGTGGAAATTGTATGACATATTTTGATGAACTAAGTTAGAAAACGACTACATGTGTGACCAATGCAAACAACTAAATTAGACGCAAGCCAACTAATTTCGAATTTAACCAAATCAGAAAAACAATCACAATCGAACTAATCTCTACTTCTCATATGAAGTAGGAGATGTTCCCTGTTTTGCATCTGTGAACGGCGCGGTTTTCACCCTCTACGGACAAAAAGATGAAAGTAAAAATGTTTAGCAACATTATAAAAATTATACATACAGGATTATATATGTATTTGCACATAAAGTATAAAGATTTACTAACATATTCGAGGTTAAATTTAACAAAATAAGTACTTCTGAATTGAAATCAAACTATATCATAGTTGTTAAAAAATACTTTTGGCTAAATCTTACAAATAGAATGAAAATGTCGCTTTCTTATCAACTAATCAATTGTCTCAGCTGCGGAAAAAATTGATTTCAAAGTGTCCTTCACCAACTGAATGATGCATAAAATCTTTAATTTCAAAATAAACCAACTTTCAAAAATCCTAACACGATATGACATTATAAAAAACCTTAAACCCTTTACTGGAATAAACCTCAAAAATGGCCACTAATTGTTCTGGATGGGACACACCAATTTTTACCATGAGAAGAAAACAACTCCAAACCCAAATTAAGCATTGATAAATCGTATTTACTGAAGAGAAATTTTTTTTGAAAGGGAAGCTTACCAGTGTTAGCAAAGTTAAATTCAGTGTAAGAAAGTGAAAGAATATTGACATAAACATAGTAATGGGATTGATCATGGATTCAGTATGTTATTTTGTATCAATTCAAATGGATGAAAAATATTAAGGGAACTATAGGTCACAGTTTGGAGTACGCAAAAGTACAACTTCAAATTTTCAACATGCTCAGTAGATCTCTAAATTTCAAAAAGTGTACAAATTGAAACTAATAGAGCTATTTCTAACTTTCCAAACGTATTTAAATTAAACTAATAGATCTTTCTTCTGTGTACTGATAATTTAAGAATTGAAACTAATTTAACTCTTTTGGATATTGATACTTTAATATTTGCTACAAAAAATGAATCCATAACTTTCTTAGAGCATGAAATTGGAGCTAACATAAAAAAAAAATGTATCAAATTAACAATATGCAATCAATTAACAATTTCATAACAAAACAACTAAAAAGTCAGACCCAAGGAACACATATTTTATTCGCTTTTGAATACCAATTAAGAAAAAATCTTATGATAAAATTCAAAACCCACATAAACAAAAAATTCTATTAAACTGAAATCTCCCTAGGAATAGAGCATGCTTACAGAAACTTTCCTTTATGTTGAGATTGATTCCGGCAGTTAATGAAGTTACAGTGTTTTATTTGTTTTGGGAGCCATTCATACCTGAAGAAGCATTTAAGTATCAAATTCCTACACCAATATTAAGAAACAGAACAACCAATATATACACAATGACAAAGCTTAATCAAATGAAAAATGTAACCACAGTAGACCAAACAAATGTAACCTTTTGAATAAAGTATTTTTACATCATTCGCTGCAAAAGCAAGAAAAAAAAATGGCAAACACAGTTAGTATTGGATTAGGTTTAGAATATAATTCAAAACCTCATCTGTAACCTTGTTTCCATCTTGATCAGCGGCAGTTAAAACCGATTTGAAAACCAAATCACATAATCAGTTTCTAGCTCGAACAAAAAAGGACAATTTTTACAGCGATAAAAAAGTCCGTAATAAAAGGATTTTTACCATCCATGAACCAGCCACTATCCGAAGATATGTATGCTTTCGTAACAATAAGGTTGAGAGTAGTAAGTACTTCTACAACTTCCATAAGTATTCCATGTTTGTTCCTCCCTCCTTCCTTCACCACGCACCAACAATAAAATTCCCTATAACTAAATAAAGCAACATCTCCCCAAAACAACCGAAAACTCATCATCGCTCCCGACTCTATGTCATCTCACCGAATTTCACATGGCTCAGCCGCCCTTCCCCCAATTTCAAACCCTCAGACACACATATACATTACCTTGAATCTGTGTTGTTCGATTTTGTTGATGGGGATCCAGGTCGAAGATCCGAGACCAAAATTTTTGGTGCCCGTTTTCGCTGGAAACCATGGCTCATCTGGCGAGCCACATCCAAAACTACGAGGTCCGATTCTTCCCCGAGTTCTTTGACTCTCGCTCAAATTGGACGGATTTTCGAGTGGAACTGTTCGCCATGGCCTGCAGCAACGCCGTCGAGTTGCTTGGGGAGGCTGAGATGGACGCATCACAAAAGAGAAAGAAAGAGAGATGGCTTTTTCCATTCTATTTCTCCACGAGGGCTTGCTGGCGATAGAAGGGGTGTTGTCCCTGCGTCAGGATTTTCCTTTAGTGCACAACAGATTTGGAAAGTAATCAAAGAGAACAAGGACTTCACTTCTCGTATGCATATAATATATAATACACATACTGTAATTTAATTAGGTTATGGTTGCTACGGTTCGGTGTGAAGAGATTGCCAACCAGAAATTCAAACAGTTGGTCCACGATGAGGTATGTGGTCATTTATCTCCACATATGAGGTAGTGCTCTGATAATGTATCAAAGTCTTGGTTATTCAAATTTCTTAATGCAAATACCCATTATTTTTCAGAAAAAAACTTTCTTCGTCTTTAAGCGGTCCTGTAGAGGCTCTACTGGAAACTGGTGCGAAAGACACCTGGGCTTCGATACGAAAACTACTTAATCGTGAGACCAAAGTTGCAGTATCGGAGTTCTCAACTGCAGTTGCCAATTTTGAGTTGGACAATGAAACGGTTGTCAAAATGAAGCAGCATTTGAAGGATTATGCAAGAAATTGGTGGAGAAAAAAGCAAGAGAAGAGGCTGGGAAAATTATGATCCACATGAAGGATCGGTAGGAACTTTTTAAAAATCTTCTTTTCCTTTTCACCTTGTTATTTTGGTTGCTGATCACTTCTGTTGTCATTTCTCAGGTTTGCCGTAGTCTTCAATTATGACAGCGATTCAATGCCTAGGGTTTGAACTGGGAACGAAGACATTAGAAGTATTACCAAGGATGCACGAACTGCGGTAATCATTGGGAACTTTTGTGGAAGTACATGTTATCTATCTTTCTGACTTAAAGTGATGTTTTAGTTGTTTGATCATCTCTTTCTTGCAGTCTCTGAAGCTTTTGTTGACCATGGCTGCCATTCGCTTGGATGAGAAGCCAGATAATATTGAAAATGTCCTAGTTTCTTCTCTGGTGGACAGGACTGTTACTGTTTCATCTTCACAAAATAGGAAACTAGGACCTCCTACAGATCCTCTTGCCTCAAGCTCTTGGCAAGAGGTACCATTTATTTATGGGTTTGGTTTTTATGTAAAATTTTTCTATGATGAGACTCCCTTCTTATTAAGGTTAACTCTAAACTATGTTTCTTCAAAGGATACCTTAATTACCCCAGTACAGTGCAAGTCATTGTCAAAGCAGTTCAAAGCAGAGACCGAATATATCGTCACTCAAGCTATTTCGGCACAGGTATACTTAAGTTTAACTTTAGTAGTGTAATTGTTTTTATATCGTTTAATCAGAGTTGCATCTCGAATAAATGAATTTTGTCTTTTATAAAATGTTCTTTAAAGATTTGGTTATGAAAATATGAATATTGGAACATGTTCCTGCAAAAGTAATGAACAACTGGTGGGAGGAACGTGGAAATAGGACGCATGCATTGTCCTCGGATGACATTTTGGGTGGGAGTTCTTGTGTAAATTGGATTTAGTTTAGTAGTGAAACCAAACATATGGAAACATTTCATATTGAAAATCGCGCTGATTCTTGACTTGGGAATGGTTTAGTCAGATAGGACCGACTTATAATCAAGTTCAGTGTATTCTTGTTTTTTCTACAAAGAAAAATCCTAGCATCCTATTACTATTTTTGTAACGAGCTCCCTATCTTTATGCTTATAGCTCTGCTCGATCATGATGTTGTTTGCTTTTGTACTTTCAGGAGGCTCACAAGCGGAGTAACAACTGGTTACCTCCTCCATGGGCTATAATGGCGATGATCATTCTTGGTTTTAACGAATTTATGATGCTTTTAAAGTAATTACTTTCGTTCTTTTTTGTTTCCTTTTGCGAGTTTTAGGTTTTGGACATTTTTAAGTGTCCAGACGCTAATGTCTTGCACATCTGTTAATCACTGTGCCTTTTTTCTTCAAATGAAACAGGAACCCTCTCTACCTCATGGTTCTATTTGTTGGATTTTTACTTTCAAAGGCCTTATGGGTACAGATGGACATTACAGGACAGTTCCAGCATGGCGCTGTAAGTATAAAACTGAGTTTTTTATGTCTCACTTAGTAGAGTGTAAAATTGGGATTGAACGTGGAATACAACAGCTGGTGGTCCTAATTTGATAGAGACCTCACTCGGGGCTGGCCTTTTTGGTTACAGTTTCTCATCAAATTCTAATTTTCTTGATTGAAGCAGTTTCTAATTCTAGTTTCCGTTATTTGTTTTTACCAGCTGTCCGGAATACTGTCTATCTCATCAAGGTTTCTTCCAACCGTCATGAATCTTCTAAGAAAACTCGCAGAAGAAGCTCAGGGGAATCAAACACCGGAAGCACAAAGGCGGCTAGTTCTCTTTCTTCTCAGAGTTATAGAAATGAAACACCTCAGCCAAATCCAGTAACAAGCTCATTCCCGGAGTCCTCAGTGCCATCCAATATCTCGTCATCAGATACCGGCATGGAATACTCAAGCCCTCCTTTAAGACAAAGGCGAACGGCAAACGTTGAGGAAGTTGAATCTTCATGATGTATGATCTCCGTTGTTTGTACCATGTGCAGCAGATTAAGGTCACTACTCATTTGTGCGATAGTTTTCATTCTTTTTTATTTTGTTTCTTGTTTGTAGTTACTGAAAATTTGAATAAAAATAAACGGGGTTTGCTCAGTGCCTGGTTTTACAAATTATAGGTTAGTTGTTATGTTTCGAGGAATTAGATTGTAAACTCTGCGCATTCTATAACATATGAAATTTAATGAAAATAGTTTCAAAATTTTGCATTTTAATTAAAAATCAACTAATAATTTTATTTAATGATGAAAAAAACATAAAATATAAATATGTGTGCCTATCGCGTCCCCCCAATCCCCTCTCTTCACCCCTTGAAATATAACTAAATAAGAAAAAGTACATGAAAATACACATATATATTATATTATGTATGAATTAGCTAACTGTAACAACAATGACACCAATTTTTAGGCCTTTGACAGAGCAAGATAACACAAACACGTTTGGTACAATTTTTAGGCCTTTGACAGAGCAAGATAACACAAACACGTTTGGTACTATAATCTCATAAGGTGTATATTCATGTATATAATAAATAATATAAGTAAAAGTAATGTATGTAGATTTCACTTGTGCCTACTTAAGACAAAAGAATTAACATACATATATACACAGCAGTACTGTTACATTTCATAAATAGTGTAATACCGTTAAGTTTCATAAACAGTATAATAAGTTTCATAAACAGTGTAGTACCGTTTAGTTTCATAAACAATGTAGTAAGTTTCATAAACATTATTTCTGAGGACACGCGGAGGTACGTAAGTTTTTTTAATATTAAAATTATGTCTTTTTCATTAAAATTTGAGTTCTTTTGTCATTTTGATTAAAATTTAAATTTTTTTTCATTAAAATTAAGTTTTTTCATTAAATAAAGTTATTGTTTTTGGTTAAAATAAACTTAGTCCAATCCTTTTTTCATAAAAATTTCATTTTAACATTGCTTCTCTTTCTTGACAACTTTTTCTATATATTAGTAATGTCAGTAAAACAAGTCAAAAAAACTTGTGTGGAGCTCAGCTTATTACTGGACTTTGCTGAGTGGCGCTACATCCATTTTTTATCATTATTCTATTATAAATATAATACTATTTTATCATTCTTCTATTTTAATTTTTCATAATTATCTTTTCTACTAATTAACTATAAATTAATTAGGATCATCTACTACTAATTCATATACACCATGAAAATCATATCAGATATAAATTTAATTAGAGCTTTGCATAGTCTTGAAAATCATGTAGTATATTACACAGGAAAATTAGAAAAAAATGAAATCAAAATATAAAATATAGCACTTAAATCCTACTACAAAGTTTTTCTCGTGTTCAGCAAATATGAATGGTTGTGCATGTATGTTTCTTTCCCTTCTTCATAAGAATATGAATGTAAACAAAAAGCATCCACAATGCTAATATTTCATCAATAAAAATGAATTACAGTATCTACTTTGACTAAGGACAAAATTGAATATCACAAAAATATATTAAATTGTATGTAAGTTTGTTTTCCTTTTCTTTTCTTCTACCTTGACGAGCAGTAGCCTCAAATTTAGATCGTGGGTGGATTTTCTCAATTAAGATGCAGTTGGGGATCAAGATGATTTTAACTATGTTTCTGAAATTGATTTTTTTTCTTTCTTTTCATTCCATTATAGTTGGAGAAATTGGCTTTTCTTTTCCTCGTGTCCTTAATGAAGCAAGGAAAGAAACTAGGAAGAAGACTGCAACGGCAGAGAGAAGGAAAAATAGAAGAAATGAGAGAAAAAAAATATGAACGGTTAGATTAATCTCATGGTGTATATTATTAGTAAAAAAGATAATTATAAAAAATTTAAAATAGAAGAATGATAAGATGGTGTAGAACAAATGGCGGAATTAATCGAGGAGGAGATGGAACGTCGGAAGACAAAAGGGCGCAATCATAAAAGAGGTGTTAATTTCCCATAAAAGTGGCTTTTTGCAGAAACTTGTTAAAATAATTTTCCCACAAAAGTGGCTTGAGCCATCTTTTGCAGAAAGTAATCAGAACAGCAGCCTACTAATGAATAGAGTCTTTTGGGGTTTCAAGGGCTTTATTATATGTTAGTTATTTCCATTTTAAATTCCTAAGTCTTTTGAGTTTTTCCAAAAGGTTGTAAAAGGCTTATTTAAGCCATGGCTTTGTAATCATCTTTTCATCTTTCAATCAATTAATCAAATTATCCTTTGGGATTTCTATCAAACTGGTGGATTACAGTAACTTTGTTCTACAAGGGATTACGCTGGTAACCCTTTCATTGCTTCGTGCTACTTCAATTGGTACCAAAGCGGGTTTCTCCCGTCTTGGCATCGTTGTTTACCCTATCTATCCATGGGTGATCGTGATCGTGAACCTGCCCCTATCACTCGAGCAGACTTGGATGCTCAAGCTGAACAGATTACAAACTTGACTACTCAAATTGGAGAACTTCGTGAGATGTTGGTCCAAGCCATTAGTCCAAATAATCATATAACTGCTGGAGTCAATAATCTGAGAGTTCCTAGGGTCCGTGTTCAAGACAGCGAATCGGAGTTCGAAGATGAAGATGTGGAACCACACCCGGCTAACCATCCAAATCATCAAAACCACAATAACTTTGATGACTTTCAGATTAAGGCCGACATTCCAATTTTTGCGGGAAACCTTAAAATCGAAGATTTCCTGGATTGGCTAGTTGAAGTAGAAAGATTCTTTGATGTCATGGAGCTTCCCGAGACAAAAATGGTGAAGATGGTGGCCTTCCGTCTCAAAGCAACTGTCGCTGTTTGGTGGGATCAATTACAAAATACCCGGCAGAGGCAAGGAAAGAATCGAATCCGCACTTGGAGAAAAATGAAGCAACTTTTGATGGATCGTTTCTTACCTGCGGATTATGAACATCTTTTATACCGTATATACATCAGCTGCGTCCAAGGCAATAGAAACGTGACTGATTATACGGATGATTTCATGAGACTTACGGAGCGAAACAATCTGATGGAGACAGAAAATCAAAGGGTTGCGAGGTTCGTGAATGGATTGAAACCCTCCATTCAAGAAAAGATTGGGCTGCAAAATCTGTGGAGTTTGCAAGAGGCCATTAACATGGCCTTGAAGGCGGAGATAATAGAGAAAGAAAGGCGACAAACCTCTTTCCGGGGGAACGTGACGGAGCATTTTGAAAACCCTGTTGTCTCGTCCACCGACAAAGGAAAATCTGTGCCACAAAGTTCGGGAGGATTGAAACCTTCAAGTTTTCCTTCTCGAGCATCAAATGAAGGGAGTAGCAGAACTTTTAACAAGGGGCAGAATAGAAACCAACCTCCAAGGGAGAATCCGTATGCCAAGCCTATAAGAGACATTTGTTATCGTTGCAACAAAATTGGGCATCGATCTAACGTTTGTCCTGAATGGAGACAAGCCAACTTGTTGGATGCTGAAGGGAACCAAGAAGAAGATTATAGGGAAGAAGAAGTTGGTGATGATGACTATGAAGACGTTGAATTCACAACTGAAGAAGGAATGGATCACCTCGCTTTGGTGTTGCAGCGAGTTCTTTTAGCACCAAAAGAGGATGGGCAACGACACTGCATTTTTCGTTCTCTTTGCTCCATTAACAGCAAAGTTTGCAAAGTGATAGTAGACAATGGAAGTTGTGAAAATTTTGTGGCCAAGAAAGTGGTGGAGCATTTACAGCTACCAACGAAACCTCATGTCTCCCCATACTCACTTGGATGGGTGAAGAAAGGCAAGTTCCGTTGGGGAGATGAACAAGAACAAAACTTTGTTTTGATCAAAGAGAAGCTTTGTACAGCTTCGGTGTTAGCTCTTCCAAATTTTGAGAAAGTATTCGAAGTCGAATGTGATGCAAGTGGAGTGGGAGTGGGTGCTGTCCTTTCCCAAGAGAAGATACCTATAACTTTTTTCTTTGAAAAGCTAAGTGAAGCCCGTCAAAAATGGAGCATTTATGATTATGAGTTTTATGTGGTGATTCGAGCTTTAAAACAATGGGAACATTATCTCATTCAGAAAGAATTTGTGCTATTCACGGATCATCAAGCCTTGAAGTTTATTAACAATCAGAAGCATGTTAATAAAATGCATATCAAATGAGTAACGTTCTTGCAAAAATTTCCATTTGTTATCAAGCACAAATCTAGAGCTCAAAATCGGGTTGTCGATGCCTTGAGTAGACGAGCATCATTGCTAATCACTCTTTCCCAAGAAGTTGTGGGTTTCAAGTGCTTAAAGGAGTTGTATGCAACCGATGATGATTTTCAGGAAATATGGAAGAAATGCATTAATCATGAACCTATGTCAGATTACTTTATCAACGAAGGTTTTCTGTTCAAAGGTAACCAATTATGTGTTCCTGTCTCTTCCTTGCAAGAAAAGCTTATTCGAGATTTGCATGGAGGAGGACTAAGCGGTCATCTTGGTCGTGATAAAACTATAGCAAGTTTAGAAGAGAGGTACTTTTGGCCACAATTGAAACGAGATGTTGGAGCCATTGTGAGGAAGTGTTACACTTGTCAGGTTTCAAAAAGGCAAGTCCAAAATACGGGCCTTTACATGCCTTTACCCGTTCCTAACGACATTTGGAAGGACATTGCTATGGATTTTGTGCTCGAACTACCCCGAATGCAAGGGGGAATGGATTCAGTTTTCGTGGTGGTTGACAGGTTCTCCAAAATGGCTCATTTCATTGCTTGCAAAAAGACCGCTGATGCATCCAACATAGCCAAACTGTTTTTCAAGGAGGTTGTTCGATTGCATGGGGTACCTAAGTCCACCACTTCTGATCGAGACACCAAGTTCTTGAGTCATTTCTGGATTACATTATGGAGAATGTTTGGGACTACTTTGAAGCGAAGTACTATTGCACATCCCCAAACTGATGGACAAACGGAGGTCACAAATAGGACTCTTGGTAACATGGTTCGAAACATTTGTGGAGAAAAGCCAAAACAATGGGACTATGTCCTGCCTCAGATGAAGTTTGCTTATAATAGTGCCATGCATCGTGCTACGGGTAAGTCACCATTTTCCATTGTTTACACTGCCACTCCTCATCACGTGGTGGATTTGGTGAAGCTACCTAGGGGACATGGACTTAGCATTGCTGCATAAAATATGGCTGAAGATGTGGTGGCAATTCGTGATGAGGTCAAGCAACGGCTTGAACAAACCAATGTTAAGTATAAGTAAGCAGTGGACAAACATCGGCGTGTTAAAGTGTTTAAGGAAGGAGATTCTATCATGGTGTTCTTGAGAAGAGAATGATTCCCTGTTGGAACTTACAGCAAGTTAAAGCCATGAAAGTATGGTCCATTCAAAGTTATCAAGCGAATTAATGACAATGCCTATGTTATTGATTTGCCGGAGTCTATGGGAATTTCCAATACTTTCAACGTTGCTGATTTGTATACATTCAATGATGATGAAGTTCTTTATCCTGATCATAACTCGGGGTCGAGTTCTTCTGAAGTGGAAGGGACTGATGTAGAACAAATGGCGGAATGGATCGGGGAGGAGATGGAACGTCGGAAGACAAAAGGGCGCAATCATAAAAGAGGTGTTAATTTCCCATAAAAGTGGCTTGAGCCACTTTTCGCAAAAACTTGTTAAAATAATTTTCCCACAAAAGTGGCTTGAGCCATCTTTTGTATAAAGTAATCAGAACAGCAGCCTACTAATGAATAGAGTCTTTTGGGGTTTTAAGGACTTTATTATATGTTAGTTATTTCCAAAAGGTTGTAAAAGGCTTATTTAAGCCATGGCTTTGTAATCATCTTTTCATCTTTCAATCAATTAATCAAATTATCCTTTGGGATTTCTATCAAACTGGTGGATTACAGTAACTTTGTTCTACAAGGGATTACGCTAGTAACCCTTTCATTGCTTCATGTTGCGTCATAAGATATTATATTTTAAAAACTTACTATGTGTCGAGTTTAACTGAATTCTAGTGTCACTTAGCAAAATCAAATGGTAGCTGAACTCCAAACAATTTTTTTCTCACAACGAAGAGCATGTACGTTCGGTTCACCCTAGTTTTTATTGACATCTCACTAAAAAAATTTCGTTTTAATTTTTTTAAAAGAACACCACTTTTGTTACCAAATTACCCATAAACATCATATTCCGTTCACCCCAATGAAAAGATACTTTGTTTTTAAAGCTCAAGACAAATTAAATCATATGTCTATTATTTTTTAAAATAATAAAATATGTATTAAAATATTATTAACTCAAAATTGAAACTAAAAACTGCAGGTCTCGGGTTCAAAACCCGCTGCTGGTGTGGAAGCCAAACTTATGGCCAGGGGGAGGCTGAAATGCCTCTGTGAGTCTTCCCGGCGCCCAAAAGGGGTGGATAACCATGACTTGCCACCAGTTGTTCCTCTTGTTTTATTAAAAAAAATTGAAAAATGATTATATAAGGTATTTAGTATTCTAGTGAGTACAAAGTATTATCCTAGAATTTTTGCCAACTGAGAAAATGGCATACTTTCATGGGGTAAATTACCAAGTTTGACCTCTTTCTTGGTGAGTATTTGCTGCTTTGCCATTTGTTGCAGGGTCTATGGAAGTAGTATGCTAGAAATTTTTCTGTGTATCGGAAACACATTTCGATACATCAAGTGTAATAATACAATTGATTGGAAATTTAAAGAAAAAAAATCAACTAATTATATTATGACACTTGGTGTACTAAGCTGTATTTTCAGCATACTGAAAAATTTCTCAATAGTATGCATACTTTGTCTCTTTCCCTGCACTGCACACCATTGTACACCTCACGAGTCCATGTGTCAATGGATGCATGGTGTAAATAATGTCTCACTCGTTGGTTAGCTCTTCTCCTCTACAAGTTTACGAACATCACCATCTTCCAATCTCAAACCCGAGAACGATGATGCTCACAGTTTGATGAAATATAGATTATGAGTTTGGATATTGGCTTTGCGATTTTTTCCATTAATCTAGTTATTCGTTCAGTCTACAATTCGGTTGGACTTGCCAAAGATTCTTTGCATAATTTTTTAATTTAATTGGACCCCTCAGTAAAAAGAGGGCTTCGAACTTAAAAAGTTTTGAGAGTTTTTGAACATTGAAGATAATAAAGTCCATGGTTTTGTACTGGTTGTTTGTTTATTCTTTTTGAACGAATGAAAACTGTTGACTTTGAGATCTAAGGTTTTATGTCTAACAGTTAAAAACACTAGGAAATGTAATATGAATTTTTGAAAAAAAATGAAAAATTATGTAATATGAATTTGTCTGTCATAGCATTATAATTACTTTAGTTTAAAGTAGGGGGAGGTGGCACTGTGCAATTTTGGGGTACATTTCAGTTTATTTACGAAATTGCCACTGAGTCTCTCTGCCCCCCGATTTAACGTTATTTGCAAAATTGCCACTAGGCTTCAAAAAGGGTTTTGGGTTGTTAGGCTGGAATATCACTGTGTAGGATCTCCGGCTGTGTAGGATTTTGTGAGGGGATGGTTACGTGTCCATCATCATCGAAAGGTCTGCTTCAACTACAACGTCTCGACTTTTCTTTCTGTTTCAACTTGTCTCTCACAAGCCTCTGCTTCAGTCGCTCTTGATCTTAAGGTAGTTATAAGGGTAAGATTGGTTAGAATTGTTGGAGGGTATTATTGTAATTGAGCTTATCAATTCATCTATATAAAACCAAATGTAAACTGCCATTTATGGCATCTGAAAATATATACAAAACTTCATATTCTCTCATATTTTTCTCTAAGAGCTTCTTCTTCGCTCATTCATTGTTCATACATTTAGAATAGTTGACAATACTTTAAAAACTTACTATATGTCGAGTTTTAACTGAGTTCTAGTGTCACTTGGCAAAATTTAATGATAATTAGGGATGGGCAAATACCCATTGGTTATGGGTAACCGCGGTTAACCGCCCATTTAAATTAAACGGTTACGGTTATGGGGTAACCGTTTAGATAAATAAACGGTTATGGGTATAACCGTTTACCTGCGAAATTTAAATGGGCGGTTATGGGTATTAACCGCGGTTATAAACGGGTAACCGTTTACCCATTTATTTTATATATGTAAAATTAGCACAAACCATGTTCCCTATTGGACAAAACTTAGATCAATGCTATTGACTATAATGTGATTTATATAGCGATGTTTTAATTAATTAAAAAGTAATAAACGATAATCCGTGCAGTATTTCTATCCTTAAATTGAATAAATCAAAAGAAATTTAAGTGAGAAAAAAAATGGGAGCGCACTGAAATCATTTCCCTTGCAGTATGCATGCATTAGATTTGTTTCTGTGTTTACTGTAGCTATATGTTGATCTTGGATCGAACAAACTGGAAATCGAACATTCTTACAAGGCTATTGATCCCCCTACATTTTCTTTACCCTTCCTTCAATATTGTTCAACATCTTTGGGTTATTTTCTACACATAGTTATTGTACAAGTTATATATTTCCTGTTGTCGGTGTTTTTGGTTCGTTCTATTCCCTAAAAATCTTTATTTTTCTAGGGGAGAGATTGGAAAATGGATTGCTCTCGTTACGTTGGCATATAAATAACCGACGTAAGAGTGCTCGTTGTGTCTTTGTCGGCAATTATTTCCATTATTGGAATGGTATAAGGATTTAAAAAATTAAAATACGAAAATGCATGATGAATGTACCTATAACGGTGTTTAATTGTAAAAAAAAAAAAATTATGACAATTTTTTTTTAAATTTTCAAGTTCTTAAAAAACATGTAGACGGGTGAAAAATGGGTAATGGTAAAAAAAAAAAAAAAAGATAAACGGGTTAAAAATCGTAAATGGGTAAACGGGTATTAAACGGTTACGGTTAAATGGGTATGCGGTTATGGGTATGGTTAACCGTTTATAAATGGTTATGGGTATGTGTATAACCATTTAGGCAATTACCCAACGGGTAAACGGTTATGCGGGTATGAGCATGAACGGTTATGGGTAAATAACCGCGGTTACCCGCCCGCCATAACCATTGCCCATCCCTAATGACAACTAAACTCCACACAATTTTTTTCTCACAACGAAAAGCATGTACGTTCGGTTCACCCTAGTTTTTATCGACATCTCACTAAAACAATTTAGTTTTAATTTTTTTTTCAAAGAACACCACTTTGGTTACCAAACTACCCATAAACATCACATTCGGTTCACGCCAATGAAAAGATACTTTGTTTTTAAAGCTCAAGACAAATTAAATAATATGTCTATTATTTTTTAAAATAATAAAATATGTATTAAAATATTATTAACTCAAAATTGAAACTAAAAACTGCAAGTCTCGGGTTCGAAACCCGCTGCTGGTGTGGAAGCCATACTTATGGCCAAGGGGAGGCTGAAATGCCTCTGTGAATTTTCCCGACGCCCAAAAGGGGTGGTTAACCATAACTTGCCACCAGTTGTCCCTCTTTTTTTATATAAAAAAAAATTGAAAAATGATTATATAGGGTATTCAGTATTCTAGTGAGTACAAAGTATTATCCTAGAATTTTTGCCAACTGAGAAAATGGCATACTTTCATGGGGTAAATTACCAAGTTTGACCTCTTTCTTGGTGAGTATTTGCTGCTTTGCCATTTGTTGCAGGGTCTATGGAAGTAGTATGCTAGAAATTTTTCTGTGTATCGGAAACACATTTCGATACATCAAGTGTAATAATACAATTGATTGGAAATTTAAAAAAAAAATCAACTAATTATATTATGAAACTTGGTGTACTGAGCTGTATTTTCAGCATACTGAAAAATTTCTCAATAGTATGCATACTTTGTCTCTTTCCTTGCATTGCACACCATTGTACACCTCACGGGTCCATGTGTCAATGGATGCATGGTGTAAATAATGTCTCACTCGTTGGTTAGCTCTTCTCCTCTACAAGTTTACGAACATCACCATCTTCCAATCTCAAACCTGAGAACGATGATGCTCACAGTTTGATGAAATATAGATTATGAGTTTGGATATTGGCTTTGCAATTTTTTCCATTAATCTAGTTATTCGTTCAGTCTACAATTCGATTGGACTAGCCAAAGATTCTTTGCATAATTTTTTAATTTAAAATGATCCCTCAGTAAAAAAAAGGGCTTCGAACTTAAAAAGTTTTGAGAGTTTTTGAACATTGAAGATAATAAAGTCCATGGTTTTGTATTGGTTGTTTGTTTATTCTTTTTGAACGAATGAAAACTGTTGGTTTTGAGATCTAAGGTTTTATGTCTAACAGTTAAAAACACTAGGAAATGTGTCGGATTCAGCTTTAAAATTCGGTGATTTTTTACCTTGAAGCTTTTCTTAGGGAATGAAATAAATATCGGAATCCTTCTTTTCCTTCTTTTCCTATTTAAATGCTAATTGTTTTATTGTGATTTTGTATGTTTTCTTCGACATCTGTTATTCTTAAATTAAGATAGTGTTTTTTTTTTGTTAGGGAGTGAAGATGAATTTTAGAGATAGACAAACAAAATCAGTAACATATAAACCTAAAATTGCAAATTAATCCAAAAATAACAAATAATTAGATAAAAAGTTGTAGCCATATACATTTCTATATAATATTTGAAAAAAAATGAAAAATTATGTAATATGAATTTTGTCTGTCAGAAAATTATAATTACTTTAGTCTAAAGTAGGGGGAGGTGGCACTGTGCAATCTTGGGGTATATTTCAGTTTATTTACGAAATTGCCACTGAGTCTCTCTGCCCCCTGATTTAACGTTATTTGCAAAATTGCCTCTGGGCTTCAGAAAGGGTTTTGGGTCTTTGGGCTGGAATTTCCGTTCAAATTGGACTTTTCGATTTTGCCATCCACACGTTGATAATCGCTGTGTAGGATCGCCGGCTGTGTGGGATTTGGTGAGGGAAAACTTCACAGGTTCTTGCCGCTATTTCTCACTCGACAACAACGTTCAGGGATGCCTGGTCAATCCAACCCAACCCCGAGGTTGCCATTCCTATGGAATCTAGCTTTGCCGCTGGTTGGTCTCCTCCAAGTGGGGGTTTCGTGAAGATTAACGTGGATGCCAGCTGGTGCGCATCGGACGGCCTGGATTTTACGGGAGCTGTGGCTCGAGATGAGGAGGGCAGGTTCTTGGCTGCCTGCAGGTTCAAAGAGAAAGCCACAAGCGTGGCATTGATGGAGGCGAAAGCTATCTTGCATAGATGTAAGCTGGGTATGAACAGAGGGTGGAACTTGATAATGGTGGAGTCTGATTCTCTGGAGTCTATTTCTTGTTTGAAGGACGCAACAAGGAAGGGCAGCTGGGAAGCCTTCCCGATTATTGCGAGATGTAGTATTATGGGAAGTGGCTTTCAAGATTGCCGCTGGTCTTGGGTTCCAAGGTCGACCAATGTGGCAGCGGACCTTTTGGCTTCGCGGCGTTGTAAGGAGGTATGTGATTTTACGTGGGTCGATAGACCCCCATCCTCCCTTGTTCATGTTTTGTGTAATGACGGACTTCCCTGTCCGCATTAATTGTGTTGGTAGTGCGAGGAAGGACGCTGTAGCACTAGGTGCGGTGTCTTAGTTCTTGTTACCTCCTTGCTCTACCCTTTCCTTGTATTGGTTGTTTGCCTCCTTGTATTCCTTTGACATCTTTGCCCGGATGATATATAATCCCGTCTTCCAAAAAAAAAAGGCGCCATTAATACCAAACTACAAGGAAATTCAGAAAAAAAATGAACATAGCTCGACCTCAACACCTTATCAAAATATAGAAACCCATGTATCTTCTCACATTCCCAAAAGCAGGACGAAAATTTTCGCAGCATATCTACTGCTGTACACCCATTTTTCCATGTCCTATTCGATCAAATCCCACACATTCATAGTATGCCGAATTCTTCATAGGTGATGAATGGTGGGACCTATGTGCGGGGCCCCATGTTGAAAAAACTGGAAGTATTAACAGAAAAGTTGTCTAACTTGAGTCTATTGCTGGTGCCTACTGGAGAGGAGATGAAAAGAAACCGATGCTGCAGAGGATCTTTGGCACTGCATGGGAGAGTGAAGATCAATTGAAGGCATTTCAATGAGAAAGCTAAACGTCGAGATCACAGGCGCCTTGGTCAAGTTCTTGACCTGTTTTCTATACAGGTACTCAGAATTGCCCTGAATCTCTTTCTGCTGTTTACGCAGATTTATCAGTTAGCAATCCCATTATTTGTAATTATGAGGATTCTTGCATTGAACATTTTCATTGTTGAATTTTCACAGAATGATGCTGGTGGGGGTTTAGTGTTCTCGCATCCAAAGGGTACTATTGTGAGGCATGTAATGGAAGATTTGTGGAAAAAGATCCACATAGAACGTGGTTACGATCTGCTGTATACTCCACATGTTGCAAAGGCGAACCTTTGGCAGATAAGTGGTCATCTGGATTACTACAAGGAGAATATGTATGATCAA
This sequence comes from Malus domestica, assembly GCF_042453785.1. Classification (NCBI taxonomy): domain Eukaryota; kingdom Viridiplantae; phylum Streptophyta; class Magnoliopsida; order Rosales; family Rosaceae; genus Malus; species Malus domestica. The sequence continues at coordinate 37,807,069 of NC_091665.1, forward strand.
ATGAATGTTGAGGATGAACTTTATCAGCTTCGACCGATGAACTGCCCCTATCATATCTTGGTTTACAAAAGGAAGCCTCACTCATATCATGAATTTCCTATTCGAGTTGCTGAGTTGGGAGCCGTATATAGATACGAATTATCTGGAAGCTTGCATGGTCTTTTTCATGTAAGAGGTTTTACTCAGGTATGGTGTTAGTATTTGCAAACTGTTAGTTTATAATCTCGGGACCTGTTGCAGGATGATGCCCATATATTTTGTCCAGAAGATCAGATCAAAGATGAAATTAGGGGTGTCCTAGATCTTACCGAAGAACTTTTGTTGCAATTCGGCTTCAGCAAATATGAGGTCAATCTCTCTACGAGGCGAGAGAAAGCTGTTGGAGATGATGATATATGGGTGAAACCGTGAAAGCAACATCTGCCCTTAGAGATGCTTTGGATGATAAAGGTTGGAGCTATCCAATTGATGAAGGTGGTGGTGCCTTTTATGGTCCAAGGATTGATCTTAAGTGGAGGATGCCCTTGGAAGGAAGTGGCAGTGCTCAACTATACAGGTTAATCCTAAACTCATGACGGGATAATTCTAATGTGTGCTTTGTTTTTTAATTGGTAGTCTCTCCGTCTATCTCTGTGTCACTTTGTAAAATGTTCATTGGAGATTTGAGCATCTTTTTTGAATTGAGCGAATTACATGGATTTGTTTGATAGACTAAAGCCACTTATTATTGTTATTTTAAATTGTTTGATCTTTTGTATTTCCCAAATTGTACAGGTTGATTTTAACCGACCACAGCGTTTTGACTTAACATATGCTGACTCAAACTCTGAAAAGAAGCGGCCTATCATGATTCATAGAGCTGTTCTTGGGTCATTGAAGCGATTTTTTGGGGTCCTTAGAGAGCATTATGCCGGGGATTTTCCATTATGGCTTTCGCCAGTACAAGCTCATGTTTTACCAGTTACTGACTCTCAGGTTTGTAAAGCAGTTGCAAGTTTAATTTTTCAATTAACTCAAGAACCCTCAACACACCTGCACAACGGTTACCTGGGCTACGACCCCCAACTCTCCTCCCAGCTATTCGACTCCTTTGTCGACTCTGAGTCGCTCAAGGACTCCGCCACCGATTCCCCAATCTTCCACAGCTCTGCTGTAGACAACGCTTTCGTCACTCAGCCGGCATCGCAGGCCTTCTCTCCTCCGTTGATCTACGCTGAATCGAACGGCCGGGGCTTTGATGGAGGGTTTGGCGGGTCCGACGATCCGATTTTGGCGGCTCCATCGGAGATGCTGCCTGAGGAGGGCTTCGCTCTCAGAGAATGGAGGAGGTAGGTTCTCGAATTCTAATTGTTTTCAATTGAACCGATAGTTCTGTATAGCAATTAAATTTTGACTCTTTTGTGCAATTTAGTTGAAAGTTGTTGGTTTTGATTTGGCTTGATCTTTCTGTTGCTCAGAAATTGAGTGGAAGTTGTTGTTTTGATTTCGGTAGTTTTCAAGAATTGGATGCTTAGTGATCAGTAATCGTCTGGCTCTATCGGGTAAGGAGATAAAGCAATTAAATTTCAAATTTTGGATTTATAGTTCGTATTTTGAGCCTGAATTCATGAAAACAAACATAACCCATTATTTATTAGCGATTAATGGTATGATTAATTTAGTTTTTAATCATAATCAATAGCATGTAGCTTTAGCAGAAGTGGGGTTTGGGAAATTGGCTAGCACCCATGTTACTTTTTGTTTGTCTGCTTTCCATTTCTCCTTTCTCTTGCCATCTTCTCTGTATTTTGGCTGCTTCTCTCTCCCGCACTCCCTTTTTTACTCTTGGTTGTTCTGTGGTTCTCCAGCCGCCGTTAGGTTTTTGTGGTCAGACAACGATGGAATCCGAGGACGATGACTACTGCAGCAGCGACGATTACTACTAGAAAATTTTATTTTGAATTCGTATCCCCTAATCACCGATCTCCTCAAGTTTGCCCCAAGCCGGCAAAGGAATAAGGGGAACGGAGCTCAGACTATCAGAGGTATAAATTCACATCCCTAATTTTTTTTTTATTAATTTCAACCGGATCTGAGAAATTCTAAGTCATGGATCTATGAATAGTGTCTGTTGAGTCTCTGAGCGTCTCTATTTTTTTTCATCAAATGGTCTCTGTAGTCTCTCTGTATTTGTGCATCCATATGGGAATATGATATTTAAAAGCTCATTCTTGTCCTGGGAAACCTCCTAAATTATCGATTCCTTGCTTTCTACGTACAATGTTTCATATTCTGTTTTCTAATTTTCTGATTTTGGGGTGGAGGGAGTGCTAATATGGTAATTTTCGGGGAGTTTGGGTCTTTGCGGGATTTTTTTGGGTAAATTTGTGATTTGCAGTTGATTTATGGGTTTGGTTTGAATGCACTGACAAAAGTTATTGTTTCTGTTAATGCAGATGATGAAAGGTAAGTTTGAAAGGAGAAAGGGTTGAAGTGGTGTCTGGTTAGAAGGAGAAAGATCCATGGCAGTTGGCACGACCATGGCCACGGCCACGAAGAGGAGACATTGTTGGCGATATCGAAGCTTCTCAAGGAATTGACCAAGGAGGAGGACATGAAAGTACATATTTGGATTTCATCAGCTTGACCAAGATCATGAGCATTTTGATTGTCTGCAGCTCTCAGTTCTTGGTATTTCTTCTTACACATTTAACCTGGTTGAATTTTTTATTTTGTGGGTTTGGAAATTCAAGTTTTTTTTTTCTGCAATTTATATTTCCATTGAAGTTTTTGAACTGTTCTGTTTGGTTGCCAGTATGATTACTTATAGACTATTTCGCCATATGCATTTGCTACAAAATGTAAACTTATTTTAAATGAAACATGTTGAAGTCTCTTTGCATTTGCATAAGCTATTGTGTGTTGTTAAAAGAGAGGGGGCATCTAGCATACAACACACACGCCATGGGTGTACAACTAAGTTTGCCATGGAAGGATTTCTGGATGTCTTCGATGCCTCTCCTTCAGCCAAACCTCTGCATTTACATGAATTTTTAGATTGCAGAGTCTGACAGCATGAAGCATATAGACTGTTAGCAGCTATAGATTTATTTTTCTAAACATTTTGGATAGGAAAATAAATGGATGGTAAAGGTAAAACTGAAATTGAAAAACACTGAGGTTAAACATGTACAGTTGAAACCGTACCATTTGTATAATTTTTTCCCAAAAAAAAGAAAAGAAATTAAGGTCACATGGCTTCGCCAAGCTCACAGCACACACGCCATGAGAAGAAATTTAATGACTATTGTCTGTTGCTAAAAGAGAGGAAAGGTAAAAGGTAATGGAATAAATCTGTTCTCAAAATCTAAAACTAATATTCTCAATGTGTTGGAATTCTCTTCTTTTCATTGTCATTATTTGGCTTCCTTCTTTCATTGTTTGTTCATTATACAACTGTTTTACTTACCATTAAAATCCAACTGATATAGTTTGATATTACAGATATGAATCCCAGAAATTAGTTAAACAGTTTATAATCTATTCAAATTAACAAGAAAAACATATGTTCCCATGCATGTAGAAACTCAGTGGAGATAAAACTACATTTGCAAATGAGGCAGAGCACCAATGAAGTGATTATGGTGCATGTGTTGTGTGGTCTAATATAGGAAGTATGTTAGTTGTACGAGTGATAATGCGACTTATTGCATGTAAATTTATCATCAAATTTGAAAGATATTGTACATTTATTTTGGTGATCGATATATCATTGTTTGATTTCAGTCTTTTGTTTTTACCTTTTCAAATAGTTGGTCTGCTTCTCTATATTTTCTCATTGCCTCCACGCAAAAGGTCAGTTTTCTTTTTTGTCATTAAAATGTTCTTAGATTCTGGTTATATGTGTTTGGTTTTTTGCTATTGTATCTTTTGAAGTTTGCTTATTTGTATATTTGTTTGCATCAGGTTTTGCTTGGTTGGTCTATAGGTGGCTTGGTTGTATCTTCCCCCTTCCTTTTTATCAATTTATTGCTTGGCAATGTTAATTTATAACTGCAATGCGCAAAAAAACTAGGACTAGCAAGAGAGTGGATGATACAAGAAAGACATAATATCCTGCTTTAACTGGTGCACAAGTGTGCAATGACAATATTTATCATGCTAACAATGTGGAAATCAACCTGCATTATTAGCTTTTACTGCCCTCATGTTAATTTGTAATCAGTCATTGATTTCTGTTCTTTTATGCACAGTTTTGGGTTTGTGGTATTGTGTTGATTGATGCTATTGGGGCTGGAGAATGTTAAAATCCCATGTCGGAAGTTTAACTAAATGAAATACAAAAAGAAATGAATGTTGGCAATGTTAATTAGTAGTGAGCCGCTAAACCGCCTCTAGAATGAAGGCTGGCTAGCCCCACCAATTTACTCTTTTGTGTTTCCATCTAATTTGGTGTATATCTTTGGCAGATGGATCTGGGATATGCCGATTGCTAGCAGATGGAACAATTGCTTCTTGGGCTCTTCTAACTAACAGACATTCAGTATCATGTAAGGAATTATAATGGTTTCGATTCTTCTGTACTTTTCCTTTTAAGTTTAGTGTTGTAGTACTAAGTTTTCTGGATGTCACATTGAGTCATGTGACCATCGTATTCTCTCTCACAGCTCACAACGACGAAATCGCGCATGGCTTTGTTGATTTTTGTCAACTCCGACCTCGATAAGCTATTGACCACCCCCTCTCCATCTTCTTTTTCTTCTTCTGCTTCTCCCTGTGCATTCCAGTTTGACTGTATGTGATCGAAAAGGTCAGTTCATCTAAATTCAGCAATTGACTCTCAAACTCTGAATCTGATTTCATCTCCTTCTGCTGTTCTCCTCCATTCCCCTCTTCTCTCTCTTCTTCTGTAAATTTAATCAACTAATTCGATTACTCATTTTTTTGATAGAACATCTGCGGCTCCAGGAAAGATCTTGGAGACTTGGTGCAAGGAATTGCTCAGACGGTGAAGTTATTTATAGGAGGAGATTTAAATGGACACGTGGGCAGGGAGACAGGCAACTATGGAGGTTTTCATGGTGGCCATGGTTTTGGGGAGAGAAACGAGGATGGGGAAGCTATCTTGGATTTTGCAATGGCATATGATATCTTCTTAGCCAACACCTTCTTTAAGAAGAGAGAAGAACATGTGATCACCTACAAGAGTGGGTCGTCAAAAACACAAATAGATTTTCTTCTAATGAGGAAAGTGGATCGTATAACTTGTAAGGATTGCAAAGTTATACCAGGAGAGAGCGTGGCTAATCAACATCGCTTGTTGGTGATGGATGTACATATCAAAAGAGTAAGACAAAAGAACAAGACTTGGAAGTGCCCAAGGACTAGATGGTGGAATCTAAAAGAAGAAAAACAAGCCATTTTCAAAGAGAAGGTAATCACCCAATGTGTGTGGGATAGAGAGGGGGAAGCTAGCCAAATGTGGGATTCCATGGCTAGTTGTATCCGAAAAGTAGCAAAAGAGGTATTAGGAGAGTCCAAGGGCTTTGCCCCACACCAAAAGGAATCTTGGTGGTGGAATGAGGAGGTACAAACAAAGGTGAAGGCTAAGAAGGAATGTTGTAAAGCCTTATACAAGGAGAGGACCGATGAAAATGGTGAAAGGTATAGAAAAGCGAAGCAAGAGGCGAAGAAAGCTGTCAGAGAAGCTAAGTTAGCGGCTTACGACGATATGTATAAACGACTAGATACCAAAGAATGAGAGTTGGATATCTATAAACTATCTAGAGCAAGGGAAAAGAAGACAAGGGACCTAAACCAAGTGAGGTGCATCAAGGATGAGGATAGAAAGGTTCTTGCTACAGAGAACGCGGTTAAAGACAGATGGAGAGGTTATTTTCATAATCTTTTCAATGAAGGACATGAAATGAGTGCTTCTTTAGGGGAGTTGAGTAACTCAGAAGAGTGTTGAAACTACTCTTTTTATCGTCGAATCCGGAAGGAAGAAGTGGTTGTAGCTTTGAAGAAGATGAAGCATAAAAAAGCAATAGGCCCAGACGATATACCAATCGAAGTGTGGAAACTTTTGGGAGAGACAGGTATAACATGGCTCACTGACCTTTTCAATAGGATTTTGAAAACGAAGAAGATGCCAAATGAGTGGCGAACGAGCACTTTGGTGCCTATCTACAAGAATAAGGACGACGTACAAAATTGCATGAACTATAGGGGTATTAAGCTAATGAGTCATACAATGAAGCTCTGGGAGAGAGTCATTGAGCATAGATTGAGGCAAGAGACACGGGTTTCGGACAACCAATTCGGGTTCATGCCAGGGCGCTCAACCATGGAGGCAATCTATCTCTTACGAAGATTGATGGAAAGATATAGAAATTGGAAAAATGATTTACACATGGTCTTTATAGATTTGGAAAAAGCGTATGATAGGGTCCCAAGAGACATTCTTTGGAGGATTTTAGAGAAGAAAGGAGTACGAGTAGCATATATCCAAGCTATAAAGGATATGTATGAAGGAGCAAAGACTGCCGTAAGAACTCATGAAGGACAAACCGAAAGCTTTCCCATAACTGTAGGATTACATCAAGGCTCATCCTTAAGTCCTTACCTTTTTGCGTTGGTAATGGATGAGTTAACAGGACATATTCAAGATGATATTCCTTGGTGTATGCTTTTCGCAGACGATATAGTGTTGATAGATGAAACTCAGGAAGGGGTAAATGCAAAGCTTAACCTTTGGAGAGAAGTGTTGGAATCTAAAGGTCTTCGCATAAGCCGATCAAAGACAGAATATATGGAGTGCAAGTTCAGTGCAAATAGAGGTCAAAACGAGTTAGGGGTGAGGATCGGAGATCAAGAAATACCAAAGAGCGACCGTTTTCGTTACCTATGATCTATCTTGCAAAAGAACGGAGAATTAGATGGAGATCTCAACCATAGAATACAAGCTAGATGGATGAAGTGCAAGAGTGCATTCGGCGTGTTGTGTGACCGCCGTATGCCACTGAAGCTCAAGGGAAAATTTTATAGGACGGCAATAAGGCCGGCGATGCTGTATGGCACAGAATGTTGGGCGGTGAAACATCAACACGTACACAAAATGGGTGTAGCGGAGATGAGGATGCTTCGTTGGATGTGTGGGCACACGAGAAAGGATCAGATTAGGAATGAGGATATCCGGGGTAAAGTAGGAGTAGCCGAAATTGAAGGAAAGATGAGAGAAAATCGGTTATGGTGGTTTGGACATGTGCAAAGAAGGCCTACTGACGCTCCGATTAGAAGATGCGACTATGGGACAGAGGTTCAGGGCCGAAGGGGTAGAGGAAGACCTAGGAAAACTTTGGAAGAGACTCTAAGAAAAGACTTAGAGTACTTGGATCTAACGAAGGACATGACACAAGATCGAGCACAATGGCGTTCTAAGATTCATATAGCCGATCCCACTCAGTGACTTGGATTTTCCAAGTCTCCAACCGAGAAGTTTTCCTCACTCGGGAAATTAAGGGAACATTACCCCAACCTACATGCTCCACTCAGAAAGCTTCAACATACAAGCTTCAACAAAAGAAAATTCAAAGAACTTAGCGAAGAAGGCTTTGGTGTATTTAACACAATACGTTGAAATGAAGGAAAGCTTATTTATTGATATCCCCGATAAGCTACAAATATGTACATATACATGAGTCAAAATAAACACACAAGAGGGAGCCTTCACAAAGGTTGCTTAGGAGAAGTCTCAGCAGTCGGTAGAGCCCCAGAAAGAGAAGGCACCGGAGGGGGATCATTTGGAGCCTCAGTACTGGACAGAACCCTAGAAGGAGGAGGCATCAGAGGTTGATCATTTGGAGCTTCATTACGCGGTACAGCCCCAGAAGACGAAGGCAATAAATGCCTTTGGAACAAACCCACAAATCTCTGATGATCAAGTAAAACCTGACCATCAGTTTCCTTCATCTGGTCAAGCTTCCTCTTCATGTTTGTAGCATAGTCATGTGCGAGCCGGTGCAACTGTTTATTCTCATGCTTGAGCCCTCTAATCTCCTGTTTAAGACTCATCACTTCAGCCGCCAATGATTCAACTTGGCGGGTTCGAGCAAATAGGCGTTGGGCCATATTAGACACAGAACCTGCACACTGAACACTGAGAGCCAGCGAATCCTTAACAGCTAACTCATCAGACCGTTTGGAAAGTAGTCTGTTATCTTTGGGAGTGAGAAGGTTCCTGGCCACCACCGCAGCGGTCATATCATTCTTCATCACGGAATCCCCAACGGTAAGAGGACCAGTAGGGGAGACGAATGATGGGCGCCATATGTTGTCTGGAGAAGGCGGGGCTGCCTCTTCAACAAGGTTCAAGTCAAAACGACGGTCGGAGGGGCCAGACATTTTCAAAGGTGTTGAAGAGAGAAAAGGTCGGACAAATCAAGATCTTAGAAGTGCAAGAATGAAGCTTCTACTGGTGGAGATTCAAGTGTGCTTTGGAACTTAATGCCAGCCCCTATAAAAATCTGCACTCGACGGAGCTTCAGAAATCGAAGAGGCGCCTGCTCAGAAATCGAAGAGGCGTTTGCTTTCTCAAAAACTGGGCTGCTTAGAGATCACGAGGGTTGATCTCAGAAATCGAAGAGGCGTTTGCTTTCTCAAAAGTTGGGCTGCTCAAAGACCACGAAGGCTGATCTCAGAAATCGAAGAGGCGCTCGCTTTCTCAAAAGCTGGGCTCCCCAGAGACCACGAGGGCCGATCTCAGAAATCGAAGAGGCACCTACTTTTCCAGCCTTGTCAGCACCTGTCACACGCACACTCAGCTTTGCGGAAATTATGGGCATTCTGTCGAAGACTTCTGGGGAAGTAGAAAACACACAGATAACTTTGCCAAAGTTCTCTGCCAAAGTTGAGCACGTGAAGCTTGCAGCTCCCACTACATCGCTCTGACCAAGAAGGGTAAAAGAATAGCAAAGAAACAGCACTAACAAAGTTTAGACCTATAAATTTTGAAGGTCTAGCTACCATATTATTACCCACAAGGGTAAAGGAACAGTACCACTGCTGGATAATTGGAAAGTTCCTGTGTGTCAACCTCTGTGCTTCGTGGCAAGGTAGACTAGCAAACATGCCCAACCTTTACTCACATTCGAGAAAACACTCCCAATAAGATTGTTTGCTCCAAAATCGAAGAGGCACCGTCCTCCGAATCTCGAGAGCCAGACTCCCAACATGACTACTTTCTTAAAAATCGAAGAGAGGGTAAAGGAACAGTACCATTGCTGGATAATTGGAAAGTCCCTGTGTGTCAACCTCTGTGCTTCGTGGCAAGGTAGACTAGCAAACATGCCCAACCTTTACTCACATTCGAGAAAACACTCCCAACAAGATTGCTTGCTCCAAAATCGAAGAGGCACCGCCCTCCGAATCTCGAGAGCCAGACTCCCAACATGATTACTTTCTCAAAAATCGAAGAGACTGCTCCCCGAATCTCGAGAGCCAGACCCCCAGCATGATTGCTTTCTCAAAAATCGATGAGGCATCGTTCTCCGAATCAATCGAAGAGGCGCTCGCTTTCTCAAAAGCTGGGCTGCTCAGAGACCACAAAGGCCGATCTCAGAAATCGAAGAGGCACCTACTTTTCTAGCCTTATCAGCACCTGTCACACGCACACTCAGCTTTGCAGAAATTATGGGCATTCTGTCGAAGACTTCTTGTGAAGTAGAAAGCACATGAATCTTACTGTTCAATCACCCACTTCCCACACGCAACAATAGCTCATGGGTACCACAGATAACTTTGCCAAAGTTCTCTGCCAAAGTTGAGCACGTGAAGCTTGCAGCTCCCACTACATCGCTCTGACCAAGAAAGGTAAAAGAATAGCAAAGAAACAGCACTAACAAAGTTTAGACACATAAATTTTGAAGGTCTAGCTACCATATTATTACCCACAAAGGTAAAGGAACAATACCACTGCTGGATAATTGGAAAGTCCCTGTGTGTCAACCTCTGTGCTTCGTGGCAAGGTAGACTAGCAAACATGCCCAACCTTTACTCACATTCGAGAAAACACTCCCAACAAGATTGCTTGCTCCAAAATCGAAGAGGCACCGTCCTCCGAATCTCGAGAGCCAGACTCCCAACATAACTACTTTCTCAAAATCGAAGAGAGGGTAAAGGAACAGTACCATTGCTGGATAATTGGAAAGTCCCTGTGTGTCAACCTTTGTGCTTCGTGGCAAGGTAGACTAGCAAACATGCCCAACCTTTACTCACATTCGAGACAACACTCCCAACAAGATTGCTTGCTCCAAAATCGAAGAGGCACCGCCCTCCGAATCTCGAGAGCCAGACTCCCAACATGATTACTTCCTCAAAAATCGAAGAGACACTGCTCTCGAGAGCCAGACCCCCAGCATGATTGCTTTCTCAAAAATCGAAGAGGCATCGTTCTCCGAATCTCGAGAGCCAGATACCACAGACCACTTTTTCAAAGTGCTCTGACAGAGTTAAAACATGTGAAACTGGCAGCTCCCACTACCGTGCTATGACCAAGCAGGGTAAAGGAATAGCATTACTACTTGTTGTTAGGGAGACTCCTATATATGTCGACCTCCATCCCCAACGGACAGGCAGACCTGCAAAAATGCTCAACCCTTCATCATATCTGAGAGGGCACTCCCAACGAAGCCTTTCGAAATATTCAGCTTTCTTTCCCCCCGATAATACCTCTGCAAACAAGCTATACTAGAGCAAGAATATCTCATATCATCAGGGTTAAAAGCAAGAGTATCTCATATCATGCTTTTTCCCTGTCTTTTCCTTTGGCCTTGTTTTTACCTGCAAGACAAGGAGAAAGAGAGCAATCAGTCAGCACTTGGAATCAAGCTTCCAGCCAGGAACTGACTGCCTGGAACCCCTTACCTGATTACTTACCTGGCATTGCTCTCGAGTACTCATCTTCAACATCTTATGTTTCCAGGGAAGATTCCGCATCTGCTTGAGGAACAGATAGGGCAAGTGCGAAGGATACAAGGAAGCATGTGGAGACAAGCGTAACAGCACACATGCCGATACATCCATTACTCTGTCAAAAGCAAAAGTATTCCATATCAGTAGGGTGGAACGTACTCTAGATTTGATGGACTTGTTTTGACCCTCAAATTCTTCAGTCGGCCTTATACTCTGGAGGAAACCAGAAAACCCTCCAGCTCAGTTCAAGAATAAGCCTGTGGAAAGTTACTTCTTCAAAAGCAAAAGTATCTCATATCATCTCTTCTAATTTTTCTTCTCTTTATCCTTCATGCTGCTGCAAGATGGGGAGAAGGTGAACAATCAGTCGGAGCTCTGATTGCTTACCTTGTATGTCACCTCTTTCAGCAGACCCCCTAGCTCGGCGACTTGGGGAACTCCTACTACATGGTTTGTATCGCGCTTGACCAAGCCTGAAACTACAAGTAAGCTTCAAGTGAAATTGATACATTACCTTGTGCATCTCCATCAGTTAAAGATACCACCCCTGGATGGAGGAAGAGTACTTCCAGAGAAGATGCCACATCTACCTATGAGACAGATAAGGCAAGTCAAGACGACACCACACTCTGATACTTAGAAGTTTCGTGATTACGAGATCATTCTCCCACAATATTTCCTAATGTCATTTGTACTAAATCATTCACTTGTACTCACTAAATGAGAGCTTGAACCTATGTATTTGTGTAAACCCTTCACAATTAATGAGAACTCTTCTATTCCGTGGACGTAACCAATCTGGGTGAACCATGTACATCTTGTGTTTGCTTTCCTATCTCTATCCATTTATATACTTATCCACACTAATGACCGGAGCAATCTAGCGAAGATCACAAAAAGCGACCGTTTTCGCTACCTAGGATCTATCTTGCAAGAGAACGGAGAATTAGATGGAGATCTCAACCATAGAATACGAGCTGGATGGATGAAGTGTAAGAGTGCATCCGGCGTGTTGTGTGACCGTCGTAGGCCACTGAAGCTCAAGGGAAAATTTTATAGGACGGCAATAAGGCCAGCGATGTTGTATGGCACAGAATGTTGGGCGGTGAAGTATCAACACGTACACAAAATGGGTGTAGCGGAGATGAGGATGCTTCGTGGGATGTGTGGGCACACGAGAAAGGATAAGATTGGGAATGAGGATATCCGAGGTAAAGTAGGAGTAGCCGAAATTGTAGGAAAGATGAGAGAAAATCGGCTCCGGTGATTTGGACATGTGCAAAGAAGGCCGACTGACGCTCCGGTTCGAAGATGTGACTACATGACAGAGATTCAGGGCCGAATGGGTAGAGGAAGACCTAGGAAAACTTTGGAAGAGACTCTAAGAAAAGACTTAGAGTACTTGGATCTAACAGAGGACATGACACAAAACCGAGCGCAATGGCGTTCTAGGATTCATATAGCTGACCCCACTTAGTGGGAAAAGGCTTTGTTATTGTTGTTGTTGATTGTCAAATGCTGTAGCAACTGTAAGTTTGTCAAAATTTATAATCATGGTTATTGATTGCTGGAATTTTGATCGTAGTGGTCCAGATTTACTTGCTCATGATCTTTTTATTGCTTTATTGTGAAAAATGGATAATTTACTGCAAAATTTGCTTAATTGAATGGAGATTTGCTAGGTTTTTAATACAATTAGGTTAATTGGATAATGGATATTGGAGATTTTCTCTAAAGGATTATAATTGATATAGAATTTAGGGGAAACTTGATATAACTCCAATTTTTTGAGCCAATAGTAGGAATAGTTCAGTTTATTAGAATAGGTCCAATTCTTTAAATTTAATTATTTTATTATCAATAATTATCTCTTAAATGAAAAAATTTATTGTAAAAATCAAATTTCTTCCTAATTATCTCTTTGATTATTTCTTTTTATTTATTTATTTGTTATTTCATGTTCTTTCTCGTGCTTTAACCCATTTATAGATTTTATTTTAATTTTTATAGTCAACCTATATCACAGGTTAATTGTATTTATCTACCTATATGACAGATTCTTTTTCATAGTCAACCTGTCACAGATTAATGTGTCTTGCTTGTAGGTATATTATGTTTTTTTCTACCTTTTAGTTAGGTTTCATATCTCACTTATAGGTATAATATACAATCATATATTTGCTACTTGAGTTAGGGTAGAATGTTTTGTAGATAGATTTATGTTAGTATATCAATTTTTTTTGTTATAAGATATTAATTAGATATTTTGAAGTTGAAAAATGCATAATATTAAAAGATTTTAATTGATTTTTAATATTTTTAGAAAATATAAAATGAGTATAAAAGAAATAAAAACATATAATTTATTAACTGGACTCACTCCTAAAAACTCTCTATGTTTTTGGACCTGGATCTAAAAGCCCCTAGAATTTATAAGTTTTATCTCTTTCAGGTTACTTTTATGTTTCGAATTAGTTGGATTTAGCGTTCTTCACAAGTTTTGATAATTGTTTAGTTTTTAAGTTTTGTTCCTTGCATGGTTGATTTTCTTTGATAATTGTTGAATCGCTTCTATATTTGCTTGGTATTTAGGATCTAAAGCATTTTGCCTTTTGAAAAGCAGCTGCAGGGAAAGTAAGAGGTGCCCTTTTCTTCTGTGTTTTTTTTTTTTTAATTTCTAATTTTGATGCAAAACATGAAATATTGTGGGAATCAAATGTATGATTGTCACCAAATATATATATATATATCTTTTGTGGAATATTATTGGTGATAATGGTAAGTCTATGCATAGGTGGTTATCCTTATTCTGTTTGAATTTCTCTCAAATTTTCTTTACTCTTCCTTATCTGCTATATTGTATGTGAAAATCTGAAATGATAGCATTTGTTAATCTATGTTTTGGGTTGTGATTTCCATATTTTACTTCCAAGTTCTGAGTCATTTATCTGACCTGAAAAGGCATTGTCAGTGAGAAGGCTTTTTTTTTTCGTTTCACTTTATATACTGTGCTCACTATCTGTTTAATATGTTTCATCGTATAAATTAAAGTCTCATTTCTCAGGTGCTTTCAAGTGACAACCCCAACTATGGATGCATGTTGCCACTGGAAACTATGAAAATTTAATAGTCGCTGGGATCACTGATCCAACTAAAGTGGGTTTCTTTATCAAGTACTTCATGAATAGAATATTTCGGAGATCCAATCCCTGGGACAGATTGAAGGTGAAGATCACAGGGGTGTGATACTGGGGAGGGTGGTAGGGGTATGGGGAGTGGGCTCTGGTTGGTTTCGATTTGACCGAGGCCATGGTTCGATGGAATCGAGGTGATGGGGACTATTCATGAGGTCACAGCCAGAAGATATGGGGCCTACGCATGGGGTTTAGGGGTTTCACGGGGAGGGTTACAGAGGGAGGGGGTGCACGTGTGAATTGCAGAGGGAGAGCTAGAGAGGGAGAAAGAGGGGGAGTAGGGTTGCTATATTCAAGTTCTCTTTTTTATTTTTACTTGAATTTGATTTGATTTGATTTTTTATTTTTTATTTTTTATTTTTTAATGCAACAGGTTGAGAATGCGAAAGCTCTGCCGGAGGTGGAGGTGAGAATTTTAATTTAATTCATGGTATATTGTTGTTGTTTTTTTTTTTTACTTTATTTTTGTGGGATTGTGCTGTTTTTGGGGAAAACAATATTAAATTGAAGTAAAGTTTAGATATTTCTGTAATTGGGATTTAGAGTAAGAGATGAAGAACTGAATGTGATTGCAAAATTAAAAGTTTAGAACTTTTTTGGTTTGGAAGCTAATTTTAAATTCAGTTAGCTAATTAATTAATAGAGAAATGTATAACGAATGCATGATATGTTTTTCGATGCGTATGAGCAGACATGGGTATTGCTTCAGCGGCAGTAGCTGCTATATGATGGTAGATGAGGAATTCTAGGATGCAGAGTGCTCTTAGTGTCAGAGATGAAGACTTGATAATGATCGTATCCAATTCCACCTCAAGATATACTTGATAATGTTGTCCTTTATGTGCAATTCACTGTATGATGTTCGTGCCTTTAATGGGCCTGTCAATATATTTCAGTGCACCCACCAATTGGTTTTATCATCATAAATCATTTGTGTGAAATGGGATGGTGAGTTTCTCAATACAGTTTTAATTTTTGTGCGAATAATGTTTGTAAAAAGTCTGTTTTTATTTAGTTCATTGCATATTCTTATTCTTTTATTTAGTTCACCATTCATGCTTTTAAAGATAAGAATTGCAAGGCTCTCTCAGATGTTAGTTTTGGGTGGCAATTGAAAGATACGAGGATAAACAAAAATACCTACCAATTGAAGAGATAAATTCAATTGAAAATATTTGGTTCATCAATTGTTATAGTTTGAGCTTTCTGCATTAAATGTCTTGTTTTCGGGAAGAGTGATTCATATAATTGGGTTTTATTAAATTTTTCATGATTTTATACAGTTTTTCGTTTAAACTTGTGGATTCTGAAACACTTTTATGAGTGTTAAAATCGTCTAAAATTTGTTTGGAATTTGGTGGTTTCTTCAATTTCATCACCACCCATTCTCACAACTTCATCTAAAGTGTTTTGCATGTACAAGATTCGTGTTCATGGAGGTCATTTCAAACAGATTTCAAGCTGAGCTGCAGAAATTTGATTCAAATTGGTGGATTTGGGTAAGAAACAAAGGGCTTGTTTGGTATCCTATTTGAAAATTTTTATCATTTCTCAAAACATTTTTTAAGAACATTTATTGAAAATAGTTTTTTTGATGACTCAAAAACTTGATTGGTTTCTAATTTAAAAATTTTAAATCTTACGACTTAAACTATAACAAAGCGATCTAAAAAGAGGGGGTTGCAAGAGAGGTAGAAAGAGGAGAGAGAGGAGGAAAGAAAGTAAGAGATGATTTAAGGAAAAAGAAAGGAGAGAGAATCGGAGGAGATAAAGAGGAAGATGAGTGAGAAAAAGAACCTAAAGAATAAAGAGAGCGAATTGGATGAGAGATGAAAAAGATAAAAAAAAAAAGGATAGAGAAAGAAGAAAAGAGAGAGATTTGAAGTGAGAGTGGAGGAGGAAGAGAAAAGAAAGAAGTGAGTTTAAGTTTAAAAACTCTAAAAACTCACTTTTTATGTTTTTAAATAATAAACTATATTTTTTAGTTAGTCTTGAGTTCAGTTTTTGAAAATAGTCCTACCAAACAAGTTTTTAAGGCCTAAAACTTGAAAATTATTTTTGAGTTTAAAAAGTTTGATTCAAGTACATTACCAAACAAGCCCTAAGAAACCATAATCTTTTCTTTTGGTTTTAAGAACTGAATTTGATGGTTAAGTTTATGTTTCAAGATTATCTTCCTTTCTCCTAAATGCTGAGTTTTATGAGATTACATTTGGCAAGTCTGAAAACGAATTAGAAATACTGAGTTTTATGAGATCTATTTGGCAAGATTATCTTCCTTTCTCCTAAATACTGAATTTTATGAGATCTATTATGAGATCTATTTGGCAAGATTATCTTCCTTTCTCCTAAATACTGAGTTTTATGAGATCTATTTGGCAAGTCTGAAGCGGATTGCGTATGTTTATATCTTCCTTTCTCCTAAATACTAAGTTTTATGAGATCACACCATCTTATGTTTATTGTATAATCTTTTGCGGTCAGAAGAATTATCATCTTTTTCCTTTCAGATTTCAACATATTTGGAAATACTTCAAATTTTTTGTAGTGCAGTTTGTAGTTAACGTGATTACGTAAGTTCTGTTTCTTTAGTAAAATTTTATGCAGGAAAGAAAGTCATTTCTCAGTTTGTAGTTAACATGATTACATAAGTTCTGCTTATCTTATCGACCTCGTTCACTCATGTGTTCTTCTGTTCATTCATGCTTGTGTTAAATTTATTCATGTTAAATGTGTCTTATTCATGCAGTTACTCATGAAACAGTTGTTCCTGCCGCAACGCACATGCGTATTTTCTAATTGAGACTATTAGTCAAGACTCAAAAGTTGGATCTTACTTCGTTGACCGGTATGCAACTATGAATTTTTTTAGATGCTAGCAATCTACGAATTTTTCTAGACGCTAGAAAATATTAAAGTCCCAATTAAGACGTTATGCTAGCAAATATATAGATAGAGAGAAAGCAAGTTGTTTACATACGTACAGAATTATCTCAGTTGTCTCGATTAAGACTTTACTAGCAAATATATAGACTGAGAGAAAGCAAGTCAAAATTACCCCAATCGTCCTAATTAAGACTTTACTAGCAAATATATAGGCTGAGAGAAAGCAAGTTGTCTACATCCATAGAAAAGTATGTCAATCCCAATTAAGACGTTGCCATTGAATATATTAACTGAGAGAAATCAAGTCGTTTACCTTCAAGCAAAAGTATCTCGGTCCCAATTAAGATGTTACTGGCAAATTTATGGACCAAGAGAAAGCAAGTTTATATACATACAAAAGTACTTTAGTCGTCCCCAATTAAGACGTTAGTAGCAAATATATGGACCGAGAGAAAGCAAATTGTTTGCATACTACAAAATTATCTCACTCCCAATTAAGACGTAAGAAATTTCGTCAACAAAAGCAAGTCATCGGAATAATTAAGCCAAGGTGGGTGGGGTGGTGGTGCGTTCATACGTGGCAGTATGACTTTCTGTCATCCAAAACATAGGAATTGGATCTCATCCGAATCCACTTTGTGGGGATCGTGTATTTTGTGGGAAAATCCCTTTCCCAAAACATATCATCTTTTGACTTTTCTCGCTGCATCATTCAACTACTTGCAGATATTTTCATCCCAACTTTTGAAAATTCCACCAGAGATTTTTCTTTCTTTTTTTTAGAAAATCCAACCTGTGTTTTTCTTTGAAAAAATCCACTTCCACTTATCTAAAATTCATTTTATCGTTGAATTTATATGTAAAATTATGACTGAAATATTATTCTTTTACCGGACAAACTTACAACATGTAATCTTAGCAATATTTTAAGCTAATTGTCAAAGTCTTGAGTTCAATACGTTGTAATCTGCGTACTTGCTTGAACAAGGTCATCAGTAGGTAGGGTATAATTTTCAACTAGCCTCTTCTGAATCCGAAAAAGGTGGATAACTGTAGTTCGACACTAGTGTCCATCCTTTTAGAAAGGAAAAAAAAAACTAATCAAATAGTGTGTCATGTGTTTTGTTAGACATAATAATGTGATTAGTTTAAGAATTGTCACAATGACATCGTGGTTTGATGTCATATCAAAATCACCAACTAACAAAGAATTAATCCTTCGTTCTTTCGCTATCGAGAAAAATCCCTCTCCATAATTACAGTAATTGACCAACTGAGCAAGAATATTAATCCATAAGTCAATCCATAAATATTTCAATGCTAAGTGTGTAATATTACAGTATAAAATTCAACTAATATGATCAAAGTCTTGGCCAACTCCAGGTTGGAAATTAAAAAGTAGCCGCCATTTGATCATGCAACTTGGACAAAATATATTACAGTATAAATTACATAAAACTATCTTATCTATCGAAACCATAATTTCATACTTCATGTTTTAAACATTGCAATGTCATACCTCAACCTATGATCGTTGCAATGTCTAAATTTTCTGTCAATTTAACTGTTAAATGATGAAGTAGTAGGAGTGAGACCCACTCATTTACCACATTGAATAACAAATTAATTAATTAATAATAAATTACTAGTTCTTATTTAACAATTAAACTTAATTTAAAAAAAAATAAAAATAAACTCTCTTCATTTCCCCAGAAATCGTCTCCTCCCCTCCCCCACCTCCCTCGTCCGTCCCCCTTCTTCCTCGTCCTCCTTCGTCCCCCTTCTTCCTTGTCCATCCACCGCCTTCGAGTCCACCGATTCGGACCAGCGAGTTCGTCATATCAGATCGGCACATATTCAATCTGTTCGACGGGAAAGATCCGGTGTTTTGACTCCCTCCGTGGTTCTTGTGGAGGTTGCAACGAAATGATCTGGCTACGACGTCGGCGAGCACATACCTTCCTCGGCATCAAAATCGGTCCGGTTTTCTTTGAAACGGCAGTGGATCGATTCGAATGATGGTTGGGAGAAATCGAATGGTGGTTGATGGAGAACCGAACGGACGGAGACGGAAATGAGAAGGTGTAGAGGTTGATACGCATCGGGGAAGCGAATCTGTAGCAGTGGTGGTAACCCAGAAAATGGGAAATAAAAAGAAAAAAATTGGACTGTAATGAACTTCCATTCTTCAATTAATATTATGGAGGATTTCGAAAATCCGGAGTTCTTGGCGAATTTTCAAATGGCCACTTCTTGAATTTTTGAAATTTTAGTTTCTCTAATTAAAAAAAAATGAATTCTCTAATTTCTTGAATTTTCTGGGTTTGTATTTGTGTTTTTCGTTTTGGGTTTTGTTTTTGTGGGGTTCTTCGTTTTGGCTTTCTGGAACTCTCTACCTTTGCAATTTTGTTTGGTGGTTTTTCTTAGAAAAATGGTGAAGAAGAAGAAATTGAAGAAATGGCAGTGGGGCGAAAGCCCCAGTCGGTGATGGGATTTGAAGAGAGGGAAGATGATAAGGGGATGGTTTCTAATGCTCAGTTTTGCGAAATCTTAGTGAACTTATGATGAAGAAATCAATTAGTTTTATGTAAAGACTGTTGGAGCAAGATGATTTGGGTCTGGTTTTGGTTTGCCATCAAAACCCACTTATTTGGGGTCTGGTTTTGGTTTGCCATCGAAACCCACCTGCGTTTTGCGATCGGCGGTGTATCAGTTGTTCCCGGAGGAGGACGAAAATTAGCTGTGTTTAAGGAGGACTAGGAAGAGGGGGAGCGGAGGAAGGAGTGATGGGAGGAGGAACGGGACTATTTCCACGAAACAAGGAGGAGAGGTTTTTTTATTTATTTATTTTTAAAGTTAATTTTAATTGTCAAATAAAAAATTATTAATTTTTTAATAATTAATTAATTTTTTATTCAAGTTGGCAAAAAAGTGGGTCTCGTTTCTATCATGTCATCATTTAACAATCAGATTGACAGAAAATTTAATAAAGACCTGACATTTCAACAAATTCATACGATGAGGAATGATATTGCAATATTTAAAACATGAGGTCTGAGATTGTGATTCGACTTATAATTGAGATAGTTTTTTGTAATTTACCTTATATTGTATATGTATACGTTGTCAATATATGACTAAAATCTAATGGTCTTCTTCTTCTTACATGCAATGCATGATTCAGCCAGTCGGAATATAAGTGTTGGCCGTTTAAGTTCATGAGGAGAGCAAGTTCTGCACATACGATATGAAGATGAAGTTGATGATGAGGATACTATTACTCTGCTTCCTCGGCTGCTTCTGGTTTCAGCTGTCCATTGCTCAAAATGCTACCACTGATCCATCTGAAGGTTCTCTCTCTCTCCCCACCCACCCCCTACACACACACTTTGCCACATTTAAGTGTTTTTGATCAGGAACTGGGCTTTTTTCCCTCAACAAAATGACATTTTTAAGTGTTTTTCGACTATATGAAATGAAGTTTCGAAGAACTTATTTGTAAAGCCCTTTTTCTTCCCATATACAAAACATCCAAATTAAGGGTAATTTTCCTGTGTAATAATTAATTTGATCTCTCATTTGATTCAAGATAGTCTGGTAAGTGGTAACGCAAGTCAAAGTATGGTGTGATATAACCTAATACACACAATGACTGAATTAACTGAGAGTGCAGTGAGGGCGTTGAACTCAATATTTGAACAATGGGACACACAAGCAGCGCCGGGGCTGTGGAATATCAGTGGAGAACCCTGCAGTGGATCTGCCATCAACGGCACCGAATTTAACTTCCCCGATAACAGCGCAGCCGTCGTTTGCAACTGTACTTACGACAACAATGCTACATGCCACATCACCAAACTGTATGTTAAACTACTCTCTTTATGAACAAGATTTCCGTGCCACTGCTGATTTTTCACTTGTTACCTATATATTGATGTCATAATTTGACTGTGTCGCTCCATTTTATGTAGTTCTAAATGTTCAATCTTTTTGCTTTCCAGGAGTGTGTATGGTCTTAACAAACGAGGGGTGTTTCCAGAAGAATTTTTGGATCTAAGATATCTCGCAAATTTGTATGAATTTTTTTCCAACTCCTTTCTCTGTTTTTCGTTCATATTATCCATTGGATATTAAAAATTGTAGAATTATCAGAGAGAGGAGTCAAAGACTCACTTCCAACAACACCGATATTGTCTCCAAATTGGTAATTACCACCTGCACAATCCGTCAGGTGTGAGGTTTATCTCAAAAATGCCTCAGCATTAGTTGGAGTGGGATTTGGATATTTAAACTCTTCTTTCTTTATTTCTCTAGCCGATGTGGGATTTCAACAAAAATATGGTGATGTTGTAAGATTAAGAGTTAACGATTACATTCCTTTCAATTTTTGTAGGTATATCGATCATAATTATTTCACCGGTCCCCTACCAGCATTCATTGGCAATATGTCCGCATTGACTGAATTGTAAGTAGTGAGAGAACATTTCTTTAAGTACTCATACTTCTGATGAGACCCATAGGAATTTGTATACTTGATTTTGAATATCATAATCTACAGTTATGTTCTTTACACCTTTTCGCTACTATTTATGCCGTAATCTACAAAAAATCATTATGCTTTTATTGAATAATGCAATACTAGTTTCCTGTTATGTAATGTAATTAAGTTTAATGGTGCTTATCTTTCAC
Organism: Malus domestica; assembly: GCF_042453785.1. Lineage (NCBI taxonomy): Eukaryota > Viridiplantae > Streptophyta > Magnoliopsida > Rosales > Rosaceae > Malus > Malus domestica. The sequence continues at coordinate 37,828,788 of NC_091665.1, forward strand.
TAACTGATATCTCCATTCAGGACAATTAGCAGAAATTCATTCTCAGGGTCCATCCCCAAGGAACTTGGAAACCTTTTGGAGCTAACTATGCTGTAAGCCCTGAAAAATTAGAGAGCATACAATAAAATTTTGTATCGTAAACATTAGATACAGAACCTTCTATCACTCTTCAATATTTGCTTTCAAGTAAGTGTTTGCCTGTTCAACATGACTTGCAGGAGCATCGCATCAAATAATTTCTCCGGAACACTCCCTCCAGAACTTGGTAATTTAGTCAAGCTCGAGCGACTGTAAGTGCTTCGTTAAATCATCAAATTTGAATTACATGTTAATTCCTTACGAATGAGCAAAAGTTGCGCTTTATCGTATGAAATGGGTACTCATCAATTGCCTTATGATTTTCACAGTTACATGGACAGCTGTGGACTCGGTGGTGAAATTCCTTCAACATTTGCCAAGCTCACCAACATGCAAGTCTTGTAAGAATGGCTCTTAAATCGTATTTTAGATTTGTTCGTTTATCCAGTACTTTGAGATTGCTTTTCTTGGATGAGCTTTAGTATAAGTCCACTTTTTGAATTTTAGCTGGGCATCGGACAGTCCTTTCTCAGGAAAGATACCTGATTTCATAGGGAATTGGACACAACTCACTGATTTGTAAGTAGAGAAACCTTTGATCTTTTGCAGTTTATGAAAGCAGGCCCGAGGTGGATAATTTGTTCACAAGTGTCTTATATGTTTCTGTAGGCAATTTCAAGGGAACTCTTTCGAAGGCCCAATACCAACCAGCTTTTCTCAACTGACCTCATTGAACTCTCTGTAAGTACAAATGTTTCATAAATTGTAATTCTCTCTCTTTCTCCGAAGATGGGATTTCAGTTTATTTTGCATATAATGATGTAGGCGAATCAGTGATATATACAATGGGAGCTCCTCTCTTGATTTCATAAAAAATCTGAAAAACTTGACTGAATTGTAAGTGAAGATTCTCATCAATCCAGATACTTTCATCTAACTTCTTTTTCATTTTGAAATTTGATATCTTACCCCATCTTCTTTTTATCAAATTTTATGTTTTTGGAATACAGAAAACTACGAAACGCATTAATCACTGGTACCATCCCATCTAATATTGGAGAATATCAAAGTCTAGAGACACTGTACGTACCAGCAAATATAAGCTTGAGTCCCAACGAGACCAATTTGTCTTCTTTCATTCTGATTGCTCCTCTCAACTTATCGTTGGTGTGCAGGGATCTGAGTTTCAACAATTTGACAGGCCAACTCCCAAGTTCTTTGTTCAACTTGAGTTCTCTTGAATCCTTGTAATCCCCGTCTTTATTATTATCTTTTTCTTGCCTTATCATGCATAAGTTATCAAATCTTTAACATTCCCTTTTGTTTGTTCATCTCCTTTTCTTTTCTGGGTGCCTTTCTACTATAATCAAAATGGCCAGGTTTCTTGGAAACAATAGTCTCTCCGGACCTCTTCTGAACCAAAAGAGCGATCAACTTCAGACCATGTAAGTCCTCGTTTCTTAAAGTAGTCATATAGAATGCACGGTGCATGTATGTGTTTGTGTATAACCATAAGCATTCTAATCCTATCTTACACAAGCTCTTAATAACTTTCATGCATTTTGTGTCCTCTGATTTTATTTTGTTATTTGCAGAGATTTGTCTTACAATTTTTTATCAGGAAGCTTTCCCCAGTGGGTGACCAATATATCGCAAGTGTACGTGTCATTTTATCTTTCATCTTCATTCTACAGTTTAAATCACCAAAATATGTTCGGACAAAAAATTATCGCTGAGATTCGTTTTCACAGTGCTACTTGCCTACTAAGTTTTGATCTTGTACATGGAATTTTCATTTGATAAAGATATAGTTCTTCATATGTTGATTGATTAATGATTTTATGCAGGAACTTAGTGGTCAACAACTTCACATTTGACAGTTCAAACATAACGTGAGTTGAAGTTTCTCTTACTCGTTTTAGACAAGCAATACCATCACTACTCTTCCACTACATGATTCTATTTGGATAACTAATAATTGTTCTCTGTGTTTGCAGTCTTCGTGGATTGAATTGCCTCCAGAGAAATTTTCCATGCAATCGAAATACCCCACGATGTAATCTGCTCTTATGTCACCCATCATTTACTATTTTAACGCAACATCATGTTACAGGAAAAGGCATTGCTTCTCTAGTTATGTATACATATGGGTATAGATTGCAAGCATGTTTTCATAAGTTCAGTAATATGCATAACTGGTTAGAAATATGTGACTGAAGAACATTAGTATGAGTCTTCAATTTGAAGTTTCATCGCTAATCATGGGTAGATTCTCGTATTACATGAAACTTTACAGATGCAAGCTTCTCAATCAACTGTGGTGGACAGCAAATGAAGGGAGATGGCATATTGTATGAGACTGATGAATCAGTTCTTGGCTCAGCAACATTCAGTGTAACCAGTGCAGAGAATTGGGCAGTCAGCAATGCCGGTTTGTTTTCTGACCAATATCCCTCATCGTCCCCCTCATCGTCTCGGGAAAATACCCCATCGTTGGTAAATACCCATGCACAAGTCACCGGAACAGACGTGACCCCGGAGCTTTTCCAGACTTCAAGAGTGTCCACAGGATCACTGAGATACTATGGCCTGGGCCTTGAGAATGGGCCCTACACTGTAACATTGCACTTTGCAGAGACGGTTTATGAAAGTCGCACTTCGCAAACTTGGCAAAGTCTAGGACGGCGTGTATTTGATATCTATATCCAGGTAAGACTGCTTATAGAATAAAAATTTTAACTTATTTGAAGTAAACACCTCATTGGACAGGTTTTCGATGTTTTAAGCTACATTAACTAAAGACAGTGATTTAAAGGAGAATAGAATTATCACCTACCTCTTCATTTGGTTGCTAGGGTACCCGCAGGACGAAGGACTTTGACATATCGAAGGAGGCAGGTGGTGTTAACCGAGCAGTTGTGAGAAAATTTAATGTTAGCATGTCAGAGAATTATCTTGAAATTCATCTGTTCTGGGCTGGTAAAGGGACTTGTTGCATACCCGATTATGGTCATTACGGCCCACTAATAGCAGCTGTCCATGCTTCTTCAGGTATAGTATCTGATAACTTATAGAGATTTCCTGTGAGTGGTTTAAATGTATTTTTATGCTGTTAATTGACATTGAAGAATTCGTCTCTTTTATCACTTAGATTTTACAAAGAAGAGCAAGGCTGGGTTGATAGTCGGTATTGCAGTTCTTGTTGGAGTTGTGAGCTTGCTATTAATATTTGCGATTCTATTTATGAGGAGGAAAAAAACAGAAAAAGAAGACGATGAAGGTAAACGACCATATCATTACTGGTACCCAATTCAGGTTTCTTTGCTCTGACATTAACACACAAAAGTAAGAAGGCTTTCACTGAAGTAAAACTTATGTCATACTGTTTTGTGAATGTGCAGATATTCTAGGATTAGGCCCCTGGCCATATACTTTTAGTTATGCTGAATTAAGAGCTGCAACCGAAGATTTTAATCTTTCAAATAAGCTAGGAGAGGGAGGATATGGCCCCGTTTATAAGGTGAAATCCTTATTACATCAATATCATGTACTTGAAGTAATGACAAGAGAAAGGAGAGAGAGCGAGAAAAGAACATATAGCTTCTGTTTTCTTTCCCTTCACGTCACTAAATTGTGTTTCTGTGTACATTGTAGGGTACACTTTCTGATGGTAGAGTAGTGGCTGTGAAGCAACTTTCAGTAGCATCTCACCAAGGGAAGAGTCAATTTGTATCTGAAATTGCTACCATATCTGCTGTGCAACATCGGAATCTAGTGAAATTGTATGGATGCTGCATTGAAGGCAGCCACCACATTTTGGTTTATGAGTATCTTGAAAACAAGAGCCTTGATCAGGCACTTTTTGGTACAAACCTATCTACTTTTAGGTTGCATAGAAACAACATTGTCTGCAGTTTCAAGCACTCTAAAATTGTTAAGAAATGTTTTTGATTGGATGTGTTCACTGATATTTCAGGAACAAGTAACTTGCACCTTGACTGGCCTACTCGATTCAATATATTGTTGGGAACAGCAAGAGGACTTGCTTACCTTCATGAGGAGTCAAGGCCAAGGATTGTACATCGAGATGTCAAAGCGAGTAATATTTTGCTCGATGCAGAACTTTCCCCAAAAATATCAGATTTTGGACTGGCAAAGCTTTATGATGACAAGAAAACCCACATCAGCACCCGAGTTGCAGGGACAATGTAAATCATCCTTTATTGTTTTTCCAGAGGATACATACATTATGGCCACACACATTTATACTTGCATGAAATTTTCACACATGTTAATAATGCCTCTAATGATCTTAAGTAACATTGTGCAACCATTTGATTATCTTGCATTGCAGAGGCTATTTGGCACCGGAGTATGCATTGTTTGGACATTTGACAGAGAAGGCCGATGTGTTTGGTTTTGGAGTCGTCGTTTTAGAGATCCTCAGCGGGAGACCAAACTCTTACAATAACTTGGATCCAGAAAAGATTTATCTTCTTGAATGGGTAGGAATTGCATTCGCCTAGCTTCATTTAGGCATTGTTGTGAAAAACTTATTTATACTTTCCTTTGACAGTGGCATAATGTTTTTCAGGTATGGACTCTACATGAAAACGACCAAACTCTGGGGCTGATGGATCCGAGATTAATAGAGTTCGATGAAACTGAAGCAACTAGATTGATAAGAGCAGCTCTCCTGTGCACGCAGGGATCACCGATGGCACGGCCATCTATGTCACGTGTGGTTGCAATGCTCTCTGGAGACATTGACATAAGCACTGTCATGTCGAAGCCAAGCTATTTGACAGATTATGATTTTAAAGATGTAACAACATCGTTAACAAGTAGATTTTTGGTGGAGGATGATACCCCATCAACTTCATCCAAGGGTAGTAATGTTCGCCTCAACTATTAGTCGGGAGGCAGCAATGCAAATGGTGCTAACACTCCCTGGATTGACCCTACACCTTCTGTAAACGTCACTCAATCACTGCTCGCTAGCATTAGAGGAGAAGGAAGGTGATAAATATCGGGAAATGATTTTCGCATGTTCTTTTTACCCCTTTGTGCACCCTTGTACTTGTTTTGGACCCTTTCCTTTTATATAATACACATTTTAATAATTAATTGTAATTGTAATTTAGCTTTGGCTTTTGGTAGTGGGCAGGGACTGGCATGCCAGATTTGAATATACCTTAGCAGATGGATGTATATCCTACTTATTCATACACAATGTTTATAGATATGTTCATGAACCACCACCACTTGATGGAGATCCCACCACTAAAAATTAAGAATGTGTTCAGGGAATTCAGATAATTTAATAACGCCTTTTTGGGTCTATAAATTGAGCCTTGATGTTGATGGTCCAGTTGCATAATAAAGAAGAAAATGCCTTTTTGGGTCTATAAAATGAGCCTTGATTTTGATTGGACGTGTTCACTAATATTTCAGAGACAAGTAACTTGCACCTTGGTTGGCCTACTTGATTCAATATATTGTTGGGAACAGCAAGAGAACTTGCTTACCTCCATGAGGAGTCAAGGCCAAGGATTCTATATCGAGATGTCAAAGCCATTAATATTTTGCTTCATGCAGAACTCCCCCCAAAAATATCAGATTTTGGATTGGCAAAGCTTTATGATGGCGAGAAAACCCACATCAGCACCTGGGTTGCAAGGACAATGTAAGCCATCCTTTATTATTTTTCCACAAGATACATATATTATAGCCACACATTTATACTTGCATGAAATTTTAACACAAATCATGTTAATAATGCCACTCATGATCTAAAGAAACATTGTACAACAATTTGATTATTGCATTGCAGAGGCTATTTGGCACCCAAGTATGCAATGCGTGGACATTTGATAAAGAAGGCTGATGTGTTTGGTTTTGGAGCCGTTGCTTTTGGAGATCCCCAGCGGGAGACCAAACTCTGACAATAACTTAGATCCATAAGAGATTTATCTTCTTGAATGGGTAGGAATTGCATTCCCCTAGCTTTATTTTGGCATTGTTGTGAAAAACTTATTCACCCTTTCCTTGGACCATGGCATAATGTTTTTCATACATGGACTCTACATGAAAATGACCAAATTATGGGGTTGGTGGATCCGAGATTGACAGAGTTTGACGAAACTGAAGCGACTAGACTGATAAGAGTAGCTCTCATGTGCACACAGGCATCACCAATGACGAGGCCATATATGTCACGCGTGGTGGCAATGCTCTCTGAAGATATTGACATAGGCACTATCATGACGAAGCCGAGCTATTTGACATATTATGATTTTAAAGATGTAACGACATTGTCAACATGTAGCTTTTTGATGAAGGATGATACCCCATCAACTGCATCCAAGCATAGTAATGACCGCCTCAACTATGAGCCTGAAGGCTATACAAGTGGTGCTAACACCCCCCGTGGTTGACCTTGCGCCTTCTCCAGTAAACATCACTCAATCACTGCTCGCTGGCATTATTAGAGAAGGAAGGTGATAAATAATGGGAAATGATTTATGCACGCCTTTTATCCTTTTGTGCACCGATGTACTTGCCCTTGAGTAAAACTTACATGTCAATTTTGTGGTAGTATGTTGCGGTGTAAATCTCCACTTTTAATCAAAAGGAAAATAATGGATGTTTCTTTTTCAATAGTTGGTGCTATTCACACACCCATTTTAATTTCTCACACATTTTTTTGGTAATTTTTGTCTTTTGGTCTTTTTTAATTCATTCGATCCGACGGTCGAAAATTGAGAAGAGTGGGTGGAGGTAAAATAGGTGTGAATAGCACCACCCTTTTCTATCTGATACCCAAGTAGGTATAATAAAACATAAGCAATCTTAGTAGATGCCTATAAACAAAAGCCACGAGTTGGCTCTAGATGAGTTATTGTCAATTGTTGATTCATTACGGTGTCACCCTAATGTGACTCTTTGGTAGTGTTTTTGCATAAGCCAACTTTTTTACATGAATGATTATGAATTGTTGGTCGATCAGTGTCACCTGAAGAAAATCTTTGGTTAAATTGCTATGCAAGTGTCACCTTTCTCACATGAGTGGCCTCAACAGTGGGGCCCGAGTAAAACCAAAATGTAGGGAAGTTCATGCTCACCAAAGCAAATCTCAGTTGAAAAATAACCTCGGATCAATAAACAATTCCAAAGCAAGATCAACCTGTTTAAGGCTATGGTGCTCATCTAGTTGTCTTTGTGCCTTTTTTCTTTACATTTGGAAGTGCCAGTGCCAGATCACTTGAGGCAGCAAGTCTAGGCCCCACATTTTATTCGTTTCCATTGCCTACACTAAAAGTGACCATTAGAATTTGAACGTTATAAGCCTACCGTTTTCCAGTCCCACTTTTTTAGTTCTCGTCACTCACTTTGCTCTTCTCTGCAAAAGTATTAATTACATATATACTCTCTCTTAGTATCATCAGAACTCAAAGAAAGAATGAGAGCTTTGGAGAAGTGAAAGTAGTAGCAGAAACTAGAAGAAGAAAGGGAGACATCTTAGTCTCCCCCCAGAAGCTGAGGTTGCTGCCTGTCAAGAAGTGTTTGTATGTGGTCAAGGCGAGCACCTTCTTGACCATCTTATCTGGCTTCAAATTCGCATTCACTACCTCTTCTAGAATCACATCGAACACCTTCTTGAAATCAGCCGTCCAGTCCTGGCTTTTGATCAAAGTCTGCATAATATTCGGCCCTCGAATTAAGATCATCGCCTTGTATCGAATGCAGCTAAAGGTTTTTGCTTTAGGTGACCACATTTCCCTTCCATCGCTCGTCACTCAATTGAGGCAACAAAAGCCCCAAAGCCAAACTCACCAACAAGGTGTTGTCGACAACATACAGCTAACCAATTCTTCAACTTCCCCTGCTTTGAGTAGACCTCCATCATTTTCTTCCACTTAATATTAGCTTCTTGCTCGAGCTCAGGATACTTGATATAACTTAATATGTCATGTGGAAGCAGCGCTGCATCGTCAGCGGAAGCAGCGCTGCATCGTCAGGATCAATCTCATTGGCTGGAGCCAGTTGCTCTCGCTTGTTCTTCGCTCTATAACCCCACCGGTTGGAAGGTTCCCAGCCCTATGGCGCCATAGTTTTTCTCAAGGGCAACAAAACCTCCTTCCTCAGTCGGTCAATACAACAAACACTACCATCCCCTTCTCGGAGGCATGATTCTGGCGGGAAAACCTTCATTGCAATGATCAGCGATGGTAGGCAAATAGGTAGCTGCTTGGGTAATCTGCAAGCAGTAATCATCATGATGGTCATGGTCCTTGTGATGATGAATTTTTCAATATCAAACTTGAGGCACTGGGCAAAATTATCCGAAACACAGTCGTGCAAAAAGCGATAATCAGCGTCGCACTCGTATCTCTAAGCCGCCTTGTTGGTCGTGTGGATCGCCTTCCTCCTCAACAACAATTCGCTTGCCTTTGACTTGGTGTCTTTTTCCTTAACCTTCACCATTCCGTTTGAATCCGCCTTCTCCCTCGTCCTCCCAGTAAATTTCAGGTGAGCTTCGCCTCGTCGAACCTGCGAGAAAATGCGAGGAAGGTCTAGGATATGTCCGAAGGAGCCGAAAATTGGCACGAGATTGTAGGCAAGGGTTTTGGGGTGGTTCTAGTAGAGCCAAGCCGCGTCTGTCTATGAAGTTGCAGATGAGTTTGAGGGTGGTTAGAAGATTGTGCGACCAGGCCGAGGGAAGCACTTGGTTCATCAGAATTTTGTGGAATTCCACGGTCGACATGGCGTCCTTGGCGTAGTGGAAGTACATATCAACACAAGGGTTGTTGATGTTGTGGAAGCCTAATTGGGGTTGTTTGAATTTGAACTGCTCAGGTCGCGGCAGAGCAATTCTTGTGAATTGCGGTCAAACGGCCTTGTTTCGGCGTGCTTCCAGAATCGATATCAGGAATTCCCACGCTTTGCTGCGGGTTTTCAAACCATGAATAATATTCATAGAAAAATTAATTGAAAATGCTACACGAATACAATCACATTCTTAAATGTAGCAATTCAGACAACACACGTTTCATATGAGTAACACTCACGAAACCACACATTTACACAATTATCTCCAAATGAAAGAAAAAGCAAGAGATAGGTGAATTGATCCATAAAATAAGCAGTTCAATTTACATTGCTACTCTCTTGTAACTTATTAGAGCTTCTTTGCAGATCAATCATAATGATTTCTTCATTGCTTTCACCAGATATTTCTATAGTTCTACTCTAGCAGTCCAATTGACAGAACAAATAGCAAGTGCGATTTTATTTGTTGCTTTGAATGTGTTGTAAAGATAATACCACCAACTAAGGGTGGCAATTGATTCTTGTAATAACATACTATCTATGAAGCATGGATACGGATACGGCGATGCGATACGATACGACACGACACGGCGATACATAAAATCTTTAAAAATTAAGATACGATATGCTATGGATACGGCAAATAAAAATGTATGTAGCAACAAAAATATACATTTTAAAACATAATTCATCATTCAAATTCAAGTACATTTGAGTTGTTAGAGAAGAAAAGTTCAAAATATAATCCTCTTTATATAGTAGAAGAAGTGTGAAAGTCGTATTCATGATTTTAATTAAAGGGAAGCTCTTTTTATTCAACAACTTTCAATTATAGATGCCTCCTATTAACTTTCTCCTCCTCATTACCTTTTTTGAAAGTGTAAATGTATCCTAAAAGCTAGATACGTGTATCCTAAATGTAAGATATGCGTATCCATCAACTAGGATACGTTTCAGACGAGTATCCGAGAGTATCGGGCAAGTATCGTATCCGATCAAGTATCGGATACGGGATGCGGGACCAAACAGAAGTATCCGTGCATCATAGCATACTATAAAAGTAAAGGTATGGATAAAAAAGAAAATGCGTCTTTTGAAAGATATAGAACAAACCTGAAATTCAACGAATTGTCCTTTTACAAAGCACAACACCAGACTTGATTTCCCAGCTCCAACATCCCCAAGAAGCACTTGAAGAAGAACATCAAACATCACTGTGGTGATCACGACATGCAATACCCAAAGAAAAATAATTTAAGAAAAAATAAACCTATTCATCACATAATGCTAAAATACATATGCCTACATATCCATAATTCCTATGTTTACGGAACATCTTTCGATAAATCACAACTTCATTTTAAAATGGACTTTTGTATTTGTATTTTGCTTGTGAGTATGGTCTTGGTTAAAATTTAGCATTCTAGCATTTACTTATATGATATCATATAGCAAGAAAGCTATGAGACCCGAGTCACAGTATATTGTATTCTCGGAGACCCTCAAAATACCAGAGCTAGACAGAGATAAACAACAACACGAAAGAGAAACCTTTGCTTTACATGAACACTGACATTTGCATGTGCAGAGCTCTCTTTCCTGCTTTCCCTTCTTTTCTTCCTCACCTTTCGGCTCTTTCTCCTAGATTAAGGAGATCGTTGTTTTGTTGTTAGTGGTTACCATCATCAAAACATTCAAATCAAATTTAGTTAATATAATTAATTTTAATAATTGTAATAAGAAGTAATGATTATGTCCAACCTCTGGGTCAACATTTGTAGGCTATATCTAAAAAAAAGTACTAAAAAAGTTTAAACACAAAACCCCCAAAATTATAAAATCAAAATATAATGTACTACCCCTTTTCTCCCGTTTTTCTCTCACCCTCCATTTCTGCAAATCACCTACCTCCCTCTCTCCCTATGTACTCCTTACCTCTCTCATAATATCAAAACTCTCAAACCCAATTCAATGCCTCATTACCTAGTTTTTTTTGTATATCTTTTTCAACTAAACCCTAAACAATCTATTGCTGCAAGCAACATAACGTCCACTTTGAAGATTTTTGTGGAACCACTTTGCAGGTTTTGTGGAACCACTTTAAAAATTCAAATCTTTAAGCACCTGAGTACTGGAAATTCAAAACTTCAATAGGTATCCCTCCTTACCACAGATATGTAGTTTTAAAAATAAAACCAAAAGGATTAATTCCAATTAACATATACTTTAAAACTACCATAGTAATATTGATTAATTAAACTACTTTTTAAATATGCCCAGCAAGGTAACTTTTGGGTTTGACAAAAATTTTAAACCTACGAAGGGATATATCAAAATCAATTTGTAAGTATGACAAAAGTCCCTATGACAGTATCAAAGCAACTATAATCACAAAGAAGTTGAGAGATTACTTTCTGATTATCAAAACCACTACTGGATTTATGCAGACACAAAATCTCACAATATTATTACCACGACCTTATGCATAATAGGAACAACACCATAATCATTTGCCTACCAGACATTAACTCTTCTACAACATCAAGTTTAACAACCAACCAACCTTTGAACAAAGAACACACGGACAGAAAGAAGCGGGATAGATAAGGGGCAAAGCAATTTTCTTACTTCTACATCAAAGCAAAAGAACAACCATTATATAGGTATGCCATTATCATCTGAAGAACAAATCCAATTGGCAGCTTTTAGGTACCTACAATTATAAGCAAAGTTTGGAATTCACAAAAAATACTGGGCAAATACTAAGGCTACCATTTGAAAAAGCTAAACAACAACAAACTTTGACATGTTAACTACAACTAAATTCAGATGACATTCGATATATGAAGACAATCTGATAAATCAAAGGCTCTAAAATCAATACCATATTTCATGTGCCTTTTATTGATGGTGAACCCAACAGTAGAATCAGGACAAAAATTTGATTTAAAACCTTGCTATCTTTGTCCTTGTAAATATGATATTTTGGCATCGGCAATATATCACGAAAAAAAAACCAAATATATATGAACTCAAAGAAAATATAGAACGAAAATAAACAAGCAAATGATGAACATTTAGAAGCTAACTAGTATAAGTACCCGCGCGTTGCTGCGGGTTTTTAAAGCGTATAAAATATGTAAAAAATTCTACACACATGTACAACCAAAATAGGGATTCAATTATGGATTCGTATTCCTGTTTACAGTATTTGCACACATACACTAATCAGCACTTTTAAATTCTTCGATTATCACTTCAGAACTTCTTTTATTTTTTATGATATTCATGCTTCTCGGTAACAATGTGAAAAAGTAAAAGCTACTAATGTAAATTGTTAAAATAATTCAGTAATATCGCAGCTCTCAAATCCATTTAATAGGATACATTAAAAAAAAAAAATTGCAAGCTACCTGTTATCGTTGATCAGCAACTTTTTACATACATTATTTTGGTGGCAGCATAGGTAGATCAGCAACCTTCTACAAACTTTATTCCTTGCATAACATTGACAATAGTAATATCACATGACAATTTTATGATCACAAAAATTTCTGCAAGGCCAGCACAAACTGTCACAACCTTTGAAAATAACAATTGACAAAAACTTGTTCAGATTCAAGATAAAACTTCAATGACGCTCATATGATAAATCTGCCATTCATCTAGTAGCATTCTTACAAAAAAAAAAAAAAAGCATTGAGTTGCTTTCCTTCCAAATTAAGTTTACCTACCACGGGAGAGGTTGAACCAACTATCCCCTAGATCCCGAGTACATGCCAAAGCTCTCATTCAAAGCTGAAGGCATACCGCTGATTGACTCGAGACCCACCTTGGGTAAAAAATTTGACCACTGAGAATGTTGAATTCTCTGATCTGCCTTTAGATGAGAAAGGAAGATTTCGGGGGATGAGCATATCAAGAATGTAAGAGACTGGATAGAGGGGTTTGATTTCACAGTGGAAAAAAGCAAAACTCCACATACAGATATATACTACTTCCAAACTAAACTTTTGCAGAAACTATACATAAACTTTCTCAAAGATACAATGTCCGGCTTCAATACTACTCAGAAGACATAATTCATTGAAAATTATTCTGGAAGGGAGCAAAATTTACCTTAAACACCGCCGTAAGCAAATCAGCATTGGGGAGAATTTTTGTTGAAACACTGAATGGAAAATCAAGAGTTTAAAATTCAAACAGGAGCATTATTTAAAACCCAAAATTGAATCATCACATAAGGAATTCAGTGCAACCATCATCAAACCTGTTGCTCTTTCTAATCAACTACAGCTCCTTTCTCATTTTTCGTTGAGTTCCGAACACTCTGTATGCCATTGATTTGGATTGCCTCATTTCCTTTGGTATTTCTGCTAAACTTACTGGGAACGTCTTCTCTCTGCATTTCCCTAACCAAACACAATCACAAATTAGTCAATTATAATAAAAAAACGTAAAAATAGCGCTACATAGTGGATTTATAGAGGGTTTATAAAATAACAAAGGCACGTAATTTAATAGTTTATGAAAAAATAAATCATACATCGTTTTGAATAGTTCCTATTCAAAAAATAGACTTACTGATGAGTCAATTGCCAATTTTCTGAAGAAATCGTATGCTTTTTATGAGTGTATCACAACCTTCAAAAAATACATAAAAATCAGTAATATTGTAAATTAAAACAAAAAAGAAAACCTCAAAAAGGAAAAAAAAAACTAATTATCATTGAAGTTACTGAAAGCACCAGAAATTACAAAAAAAAAAGAGAGAGAATCCACACTAAACAAAAAAGAAAAGAGAACTTGCCCTCAAGTATGGATTGTATAATGATTTCCAGTGTCCAGGTTGTGAGTTTTCATGCTATTTTGAATATAACTCGCACTTACCAAGACCAATAGATGATGCTACACCAAGAGCCAGCCATCAGAGTCCAAATTGCAGATAACGAATAAGCTCCTGGATATGCTACATTTTGATTAATTATAAAATCAATAAAGGAAACTCCAAAAGAGAGAGAATCCACACTAAACAAAAAAGAAAAGAGAACTTGCCCTCAAGTATGGATTGTATAATGATTTCCAGTATCCAGGTTGTGAGTTTTCATGCTATTTTGAATATAACTCGCACTTACCAAGACCAATAGATGATGCTACACCAAGAGCCAGCCATCAGAGTCCAAATTACAGATAACGAATAAGCTCCTGGATATGCTACATTTTGATTAATTATAAAATCAATAAAGGAAACTCCAAAAGAGAGAGAATCCACACTAAACAAAAAAGAAAAGAGAACTTGCCCTCAAGTATGGATTGTATAATGATTTCCAGTATCCAGGTTGTGAGTTTTCATGCTATTTTGAATATAACTCGCACTTACCAAGACCAATAGATGATGCTACACCAAGAGCCAGCCATCAGAGTCCAAATTGCAGATAACGAATAAGCTCCTGGATATGCTACATTTTGAATAATTATAAAATCAATAAAGGAAACTCCAAAAGTACATCAACATTATGCAATAAACATGCCCAATAATGCATATATGATGCAACATTCATGGGAAATCTTTATCCCAACAACTCATACAAACAATATTAAGCAAACTATATTAATCAAATAACGGTTACTCTAACTAAAATTCTAAATGCAACTGAACAAAAATGTCACCCTTCGAGTAAATACCTCTTGTTGAGGTCCACCAACTGTCGCAGTGATCACTCATGTACCTCCTGCTAACATAATTAGAAGCAGAAACCAACCATCTCTCGCCATAAAACACCAAACATATTTGCCAATAGCCAAATTGAAATACTTTAACGTCTTTAACAGCTGTGTTGTAAGTGTTTAATTTTCTAGTTCCTGGTGATGCTTCAAACGGAGTCCTGCGGAATTCAAAGATTACAGACAACCTTCAGATTTTCAATCTGAAAATTGAAAAAATTAAACTACTTTCCTCAATTGGAATTTAATTAAACATTTAAAGAGTTAAAATGATCAAACTTTTTGTTTTTATTTACCTACCCATAAAAGTTTGATTTCCATTTTATTTAAAAACGTACAAAAATTGAAACCTTCTGTTTCCATTTGATTTCCCCTTTCATAATTAGCTCAGCTGAGTAGCTCCCCCACCTTATTACTCCCACGTACTAACGTAAACAATGAGTCACTACAAATTTCAGGTTTTACATGAAATTTTTTAAAGGAAAGTGTATAATTGGAAAGAGTAGAAGAAGAGTACATGTGCATGCTCAGATCAAATCAGCCAGAACCTGATCTAATTGCAATGACAGGAGTGAAATCCGACTTCCAGTTGCTGCACCTCCTAGCTTCCTTCTGCTGCAACTCAAATTTGGTAGAACAAAAGTCTCAATCTTTAACAGATAGGAAAAACCCAGTAATCACACATATTTAACAGATCGAACTCAAAAATTAAAGAACGAAAAGAAAAGGTGAGGAATTTACTCGAACCCACAAAATTAAAATTAATTACAGCATAATCAGGCTAAAGATTCAAAATTCACTATGTAAAGACCCAAATTAAACATAAAATTCAAAATTCACGACGCAACAACCCGAATTAAACACAAAATCAAGGTCCTTTCAGAAAAATAAGCTTAAGAAAGGGAAAATCTGAAACCTATCGAAAGCGCAGAAATAGAGAGAAAAGAATTGGGGGAAAAGTTGGGAAATTTACCAGAGGGGTTTAGGTGGAGGCGCCGAGAGGAGCCGATCTGCAAGGCAGATTGAAGCTCGAAGGGCCGAGCTTGGACTCTCCGGCAGTGGCGAGATCTAGGGTTTTCCACAGACAGATAGGAAACCTAGATTCGGAAAATAGGGAGAGAAATAGAGACCTTGATTCGAAGAGAAATGGTGAAGCCCTAAATCGAGCTGCTTGGTGCAGAGAAGAGTGAGGCGAGGAGGGAGACGGGGAGAGCAGGAGTCAAACAAAATAAGGAAAAGCTGATGATGGGGAGAGAGAGAACCGAAAAGCACCCAAAGAAATCGAAACCGGAGAGGATAAACGCGTGGCCTCGGAGGGGCAAGGAAGTCATTTTACTGTAGAAAAGTTGGCAAAAAATTGGCTTAACAAACGAATTGAGGGGTATTTTAGTCCGCACACTGCCCTAGAACAGTAACCAGCGTTTGGGTTTTAGTATATATAGAATTTCATTAGCAATTAAAGCAACCAAGCTCTCTCAACATCAAGATTCAGAACCCCCCAGGAACCAGAAATTTGATGAAAACTTTTCTAATCACTCAATTGGATTAGACAAAATCATGAATTTTTTTTCTAAAGCCCAATTATATTAAATCACAAATTTGAAGCAGAATTTAACATGCAATAAGTCAATAAGATTGGAATCACTTCAGACTAACCTCGATGGCAGGCCTCCGGAATCGCCCGATCCGAACCAACCAAAAAAAAATCTATTAACTTGATCTTCAACCTAACTATAAAGAGGAGCTTTATAACATCAACATGCCAAAACAACCAAGCCCAACAAATTAACAAACTAATTTTTCTTAATCAATAATAGCATACATATTATCAAATTATCAATCAATAATTCACATATCGTTAAGGGTTAAACAAATATATGAAGACTGGAAATTTACTCACACATCTAATATATCCTTGCATTTCTATTTCAATTCATAATACGTGGAAATCACATCAACAAATCAAAGCCCTAAATTTTTATCATCCTGAACTGGAAAAATCTGTAAAATCTAAAATTTTTGACTAAAAATGCTAACTTAGGAATAGGAGGAAATTTGCAAATTAGCTAAACAATGCTATTATTTATCCAATCAAAGGCAAATTGGAGTGGTGCAGAACTAACACTACAAAATTCGTTAAACTAAACAATGGGTAGAATGTTTATAAGATTTATATTTTATACAAAAATTAATCTTCTAAAAAAGCAAAAAACACAATTTTTTTGTTAAGCAATCGCATGGATTATAAATGCCAAAGATTAGATGATGGTAGGCGTCAGATTACCTCTTTAGCCGAAGCTGCGAAACCCCTCATTGCCGACGTGGCGGGGAGGATCTTCTGCCCCAAAATCTGAACCAACACAAAGATTAGGCAGTAAATCACATAATAATAAATTAATCAAGTGTTTTATATAATGAAGGTTCATAAATTGCAGAAGTAGAGGGTGTACCATAGCTGATGAGCTTCCAGCTCCCACTTTTTGCCTTAAAATTCCCAACATCTTTGATTCTTTCACACAAAATCACACTGAACGCAAACAGAAATCAGAAACAAAATACGATCTAAGAACTGAAAATTTCAGTGAAAGCACCAAGAGAGATGAGGAGGAATAACAAATGATTTACTGGAAATATGGAAAAGAAAAAAAACCAGATCAAAATTCGGATAGAAATAAACAATACGAATTAGGGGATTTGGGAGGGGGGACGAACCTGTTTGGCGGATTGGAGCGGGGATCGGATCGACGATGCGATGTGTAAAAAATGAGCGTTGAGGGAGCGGAGCAGCAGCAGCCAACACTTTCATGCAGAACTTAATTGGAAAACCCAGATCAAACCAACCTTTAAGTTTCAAGGTTTTTACCCTGGAATCCAGGCAGAACCAGATTAGATTCTAAATGGGTTTATCAAAAATAATAATTTGATCAAAAATGCTTATTCCTGTAGTGGGTGTACATCTGGTACTGCGTATTCTTGTAAATTGTCGTTGCAATAATACAATATTACTCAAAATGATGCAGTGGTGGGTGTACCGTGTACGGATTAAAGAGGGTTTTAGGTGAATGTGATCAGCCTACCCATGTGTCTAATGAATTAAAATAATAAAATGGTATGTGATGTGATATGTTTTAGGTCAATATAATAATAAGGGTTAAACTCTGTTTACTATCCTGAAGTTTTGTGGTTTTCAATATTTAGTACATCAAGTTTTTTTCGTCTCAGAGTCATACCTAAAGTGTTAATTTTGGGACAGTCTCATACATCTGTTAGTCAAACTGTTAAATCTACCGTTAACTGATGACGTGGCGCCCATGTGGACAATGACTAGGCACCACGTGTCATTAAAAGGTCCACGTGGATTTTTCTTTATCTTCATCATCCCAAACCCCTCATCCTAAACCCATCTCAATCTTCATCTCCAAAATCCAGAAAAATCAACAACCCTACAAAAATCAAGCTAAAACTTTCAAAACCCAAATCAAATCTCAGCCCCAAATACCCTCTAAACCATGAAAAAAAAAATCAAACAACAAAGAAATCTGAAAAATACAATAAAAACCCAAATCCAAGTTTCCGTCGATTAGCACGCAGAGCCATGAAGATCAGAACTTTGAAGCTCCGAGAGGTCCACAAGCCCACGAGCAGCGGCGGGGGGCCGTCGTACTGCTCGATGCCGTGGAACCAGCAGGCCTACCACGTAGTGACGGCCTCCTCCTCCGACCCCACAATCGCCATCCACGACTCTCTTATCTTGTCCAGCCTTCCCAAGCTCCTCCGCCACCACCGCGACAGCGTCACGGCTCTCGCTCTCAGCCCCAACTCCACCTGCCTCACCTCCGGCTCCGTTAAGCTCTACAAGTTCCCGGTCCCTATCTCCCAACCAAGTAAACAAACAACACCAAGATCTGAATTTCCATCCAAAATCAAATACAACAAATTAGGGTTTCGTAATATGAGAAATTGGGATATGAGATTTGGGTATAACAAGGAGAAAAATAACAAATTCATAATAAAGTTTGAAGCTTTTAAATATACAAATATGCACAAGAATGTAAATGGCAGGTTAATAGTACAAGAACCCATATATTCAAATTTTAGATAGAGAAAGAGAGATTGTGAGAGAGAAGAGAGAAGATAGGAGAAAGGAGAGAGAAAACTTACTCAGGTGGGTGTAAACGGTTCTTTAGGGTTTTGCCCTTCTGGCGAGAGAGAGAGGAGAGAGAAACCTGAGAGAGAGAGAGAGAGGAAAAAGGAAAGAGGAGAGGAGAGAAAATAGAGGAGAGAGGGGAGCGAGCGGTGGAGATGGAAGCTAGCGCGGGCGAGGGAGGCAAGGGGCTTACTGTCGCACCAGTGGGGAAGACGAAGGGGGAAGGAATCCAGCCCTTTTTCCAGTGAGGAAGACGAATGGGGGAAGTGAAAAAGGGGTTTTGTTTTGTTTTTTTTTAATTTTGTTTTGTTTTTTTTAAGTACTTTTATTTAATTAATTATTTAATTTTTTTAATGACACGTGGCACCCAGTCATTGTCCACATGGGCGCCACGTCATTAGTTAACAGCAGACTTAACAGTTTGACTAACGGATGTATGAGACTGTCCCAAAATTAACACTTTAGGTATGACACTGAGACGAAAAAAACTTGATGTACTAAATGTTGAAAACCACGAAACATGAGGGTAGTAAACAGTCTTTTACCCTAATAATAAAATATTAAACAATGAGCTGTAAAGGAAGATACTGCTCTTAGGTCATCTTCAACCAAAGGTTGGCTAGAGGGCTCGTTTTAGCCTTCTGGTCATTTAAGATATTAATATTTTAATAAACAATACATGATCATATTTGCCTTCATCTCCAACCAAGAGTCAAAGGGCCAAAGAGCCCGTTTCAACCCTGTCATAAAAAACCATATCCAACAGAGGGTCAAAGGGTTATAGTATGGAATGTGAAGAATTGAAATAAAATAAGGTAAGACAATATGAAATGATGAAAAATATGTGAGAAATGATGCAGAAAAAATTAGAAATTCAAAAAATAAATAAATAAACGTCCAAAAAAATGGCATGTTGAAAAAAAAATACAAAAATGGGCTGGGACCAAAAAGTGACAATTTCCCTTGGCCTGAAAGCCCTAAACTAGGCTGAAAGAACAAAAAAAAGAGAGCAGAAACTGGGCTGGGCAGCAAGTGGAAAAGAAAAATAAATAAAAAAATAAAACAAAATGGGCTAGCTGGCTGAAGATGGCCAACCGGTTGGCCATTTGGCCCATTCAGATTTTGTGGGGCCCACGAGCCCTCTGGCTTAGCCCTCGGTTAGAGACGATTTTCGGGTTATTTTCGGCTTGGACCCTTCGGTTAGAGATGACCTTATATTCGGAGTAGGATATTCTCCCCTCTTTTTTTCCCTCCTCTTCCCTCTCCCTATTTGAACAGTCACGGTTAATCGCGTCAACATCTTATATTAATTTTTTATAGAAAGAGAAAGACAAAATGAAAAATGTGAAACGAGGGAACGAAATACGATGGAAAGATGAGGGAAGAGAATCCTAATCCCTTATCTTCTTCGTGAGTTTTTTCAGACAGTGAGATAGTGAGTATATATTACACTATGTATTTGTACCCTGCCATGAATGATTAAAGTTTCACTTGGTCAGGAATTATTAAAGATACAGCAATTACCCTTCTAAGGTGAAATCAAGCCCAAATCTGATGAGGTTCTTATAAATAAGGTGAAATCAAGGGCCAATCTGTCCCATATCCTATGGACAAAATTACCATTCTAAGTTCTAATAATTACCATTCCAACCCAGCCCAAATCTAATGGGTTTCTTGTAAATAAGGTGAAATTGAGAAGGAAAAATTTAACTGTAGCTGAATGAACAGTAAATCATTCCTCAATTTTAGAATAGATAGCTAGAAAGTGTAGCTCGAGCGTTGCTGTGGGAAATGTGATTCACGCATTACTGTGGCATTGGAAATTGTATGACATATTTTGATGCACTAAGTTAGAAAACGACTACATGTGCAAACAATGCAAATAACTAAATTAGACACAAGCCAACTAATTTCAATTTTAACCAAATCAGAAAAACAATCACAGTCGAACTAATCTCTACTTCCCATATGAAGTAGAAGATGTCCCCTGTTTTGCATCTGTGAACCGCGCGGTTTTCACCCTCTACGGACAAAAAGATGAAAGTAAAATTGTTTAACAACATTATAAAAATTATACATACAATATTATATATGTATTTGCACATAAAGTATAAAGATTTACTAACAGATTCGAGGTTAAATTTAACAAAATAAGTAATTATGAATGGAAATCAAACTATATCATAGTTGTTAAAAAATACTTTTGGCTAAATCTTACAAATAGAATGAAAATGTCTTTTACCAACTGAATGATGCATAAAATCGTTAATTTCAAAATAAACCAACTTTAAAAAATCCTAACACGATATGACATTGTAAAAAACCTTAAACCCGTTACTGGAACAAACCTCAAAATGGCCACTAATTGTTCTGGATGGGACACACCAATTTTTACCATGAGAAAAAAGCAACTCCAAACCCAAATTAAGCATTTGATAAATCGTATTTACTGAAGAGAATTTAATTTTTTTTTGAAGGGGAAGCTTACCAGGGTTAGCAAAGTTAAATTCGAAAGTGGAAGAATATTGACATAAACATAGTAGTGGGATTGATGATGGATTCAGTATGTTATTTTGTATCAATTCAAATGGATGAAAACTATTAAAGGAGCTATAGGTCACAGTTTGGAGTATGCAAAAGTACTACTTCAAATTTTCAAGTTTGGAGTATGCAAAAGTACTACTTCAAATTTTCAAGATGCTCAGTAGATCTCTAAATTTCAAAAAGTGTACAAATTGAAACTAATAGAGCTATTTCTAACTTTCCAAAAGTATTTAAATTGAAACTAATAGATCTTTCTTCTGTATACTGATAATTTAAGAATTGAAACTAATTTAACTCTTTTGGATATTGATACTTTAATATTTGCTACAAAAAATGAATCCATAACTTTCTTAGAGCACGAAATTGGAGCTAACATAAAAAAAAGAAAATGTATCAAATTAACAATATGCAATCAATTAACAATTTCATAACAAAACAACTAAAAAGTCAGACCCAGGGAACACATATTTTATTCGCTTTTGAATACCAATTAAGAAAAAATCTTATGATAAAATTCAAAACCCACATAAACAAAAAATTCTATTAAACTGAAATCTCCCTAGGAATAGAGCATGCTTACAGAAACTTTCCTTTATGTTGAGATTGATTCCGGCAGTTAATGAAGTTGCAGTGTTTTCTTTGTTTTGGGAGCCATTCATACCTGAAGAAACATTTAAGTATCAAATTCCTTCACAAAATGAGTTTTCACATAATCTGAAAAAGGTCTTTTAATCACAATCTTAAGAAACAGAACAACCAATATATACACAATGACAAAGCTTAATCGAATGAAAAATGTAACCACAGTAGACCAAACAAATGTAACCTTTTGAATAAAGTATTTTTAAATCATTCGCTGCAAAAGCAGGAAAAACAGATGGCAAACACAGTTAGTTTTGGATTAGGTTTAGAATATAATTCAAAATCTCATCTGTAACCTTGTTTCCATCTTGATCAGCGGCAGTTAAAACCGATTTGAAAACCTAATCACATAATCAGTTTCTAGCTCGAACAAAAAAGGACAGTTTTTACAGCGATAAAAAAGTCCGTAATAAAAGGATTTTTACCATCCATGAACCAGCCACTATCCGAAGATGTGTATGCTTTCGTAACAATAAGGTTGAGATCAGTAAGTACTTCTACAACTTCCAGAAGTATTCCATGTTTGTTTGCTCTGTTATTAATTACAATCCTAAGAGAAACATTATTGGATGAAGAGGTGTAAGTTTGAATAAGGGAGATGGTAAATAATTGAAGTGATTTTGAGGAATTTAAGGTATGATTTATGCATATAGCTTGGTAGGTTCATTCTCCGCATGAGTTTCTCATACTCATCATCCATGTCATGCGAAAAGCTTATACTAACTTTTGCAGAAAGTCACCTAAAAAATGAAAAATAAAATTAGACAAAAGGTTAAAGAGAACAAAAAAACTAATTGGAGAGATGAACAGAACCATTGTAACCAATCGGAAAATGACTTGTAAATGTCAGTCAAAAGAATGTTTTATGTGTTTCTTTGAAAAAATGTTTGACCCTTACTTATAAAATTCCCTTACTTATAGAATTTCTATTATGGTCATGAAAGGTTTTTTCAAAACAATTGGTTGATTGATCCAGTGTGTTAACAACGTTTTTTCCTTTTTATCCCTTGTTGATTGAAAATGACTTAAAAACTAATGAAAAATGATTTCATTAAAGTAAATAGTACCATGATTGTAGTGGAAGGACTGTAGAATGGGATGAGTGGGATTGGCCATCCACACATTGCATGGCTTATAATATTACCACAGTTTTGGATTTCTAAGCAAGAAAATTTAAAATATGATTTTTTTCTTAAAAAATAGTGGCCCTCCTGCACAAGACTCTCCTGCAGCGTTCCTCCCTCCTTCCTTCACCACGCACCAACAATAAAAATCCCTATAACTAAATAAAGCAACATCTCCCCAAAACAACCGCAAACCCATCACTCTGTGCCGCCAAATCTTTCTATCGCCGACTCCATCCCCAAACCAGCCCAAAACTCATCATCACTCCCGACTCTATGTCATCTCACCGAATTTCACATGGCTCAGCCGCCCTTCCCCCAATTTCAAACCCTCAGACACACATATACATTACCTTCAATCTGTGCTGTTCGATTTTGTCGATGGGGATCCAGGTCGAAGATCCGAGACCAAAATTTTTGGTGCCCGTTTTCGCTGGAAACCATGGCTCATCTGGCGAGCCACATCCAAAACTACGAGGTCCGATTCCTCCCCGAGTTCTTTGACTCTCGCTCAAATTGGACGGATTTTCGAGTGGAACTGTTCGCCATGGCCTGCAGCAACGCCGCGGCCGAGTTGCTTGGCGAGGCTGAGTTGGACGCATCACAAAAGAGAAAGAAATAGAGATGGCTTTTTCCATTCTATTTCTCCAGGAGGGCTTGCTGGCGATAGAAGGGCTGTTGTCCCTGCGTCAGGATTTTCCTTTAGTGCACAACAGATTTGGAAAGTAATCAAAGAGAACAAGGACTTGGATCTTCCCGCTCACAAGGTTTGTTAGTTTATTTTCTTCCCATTGATAATTTGTGGTCTTGCCTTCTCATATGCATATAATATATACACATACTGTAATTTAATTAGGTTATGGTTGCTACGGTTCGGTGTGAAGAGATTGCCAACCAGAAATTCAAACAGTTGGTCCAGGATGAGGTATGTGGTCATTTATCTCCACATATGAGGTAGTGCTCTGATAATGTATCAAAGTCTTGGTTATTCAAATTTCTTAATGCAAATACCCATTATTTTTCAGAAAAAACTTTCTTCGTCTTTAAGCGGTCCTGTAGAGGCTCTACTGGAAACTGGTGCAAAAGACACCTGGGCTTCGATACGAAAACTACTTAATCGTGAGACCAAAGTTGCAGTATCGGAGTTCTCAACTGCATTTTTGAGTTGGACAATGAAACGGTTGTCAAAATGAAGCAGCATTTGAAGGATTATGCAAGAAATTGGTGGAGAAAAAAGCAAGAGAAGAGGCTGGGAAAATTATGATCCACACATGAAGGATCGGTAGGAACTTTTTAAAAATCTTCTTTTCTTTTTTACCTTGTTATTTTGGTTGCTGATCACTTCTGTTGTCATTTCTCAGGTTTGACGTAGTCTTCAATTATTACAGCGATTCAATGCCTAGGGTTTGGACTGGGAATGAAGACATTAGAAGTATTACCAAGGATGCACGAACTGCGGTAATCATTGGGAACTTTTGTGGAAGTACATGTTATCTATCTTTCTGACTTAAAGTGATGTTTTAGTTGTTTGATCATCTCTTTCTTGCAGTCTCTGAAGCTTTTGTTGACCATGGCTGCTATTCGCTTGGATGAGAAGCCAGATAATATTGAAAATGTCCTAGTTTCTTCTCTGGTGGACAGGACTGTTACTGTTTCATCTTCACAAAATAGGAAACTAGGACCTCCTACAGATCCTCTTGCCTCAAGCTCTTGGGAAGAGGTACCATTTATTTATGGGTTTGGTTTTTATGTAAAATTTTTCTATGATGAAACTCCCTTCTTATTAAGGTTAACTCTAAACTAGGTTTCTTCAAAGGATACCTTAATTACCCCAGTACAGTGCAAGTCATTGTCAAGGCAGTTCAAAGCAGAGACCGAATATAGAGTCACTCAAGCTATTTCGGCACAGGTATACTTAAGTTTAACTTCAGTAGTGTAATTGTTTTTATATCGTTTAATCAGAGTTGCATCTCGAATAAATGGATTTTGTCTTTTATAAAATGTTCTTTAAAGATATGGTTATGAAAATATGAATATTGGAACATGTTCCTGCAAAAGTAATGAACAACTGGTGGGAGGAACGTGGAAATAGGACGCATGCATTGTCCTCGGATGACATTTTGGGCGGGAGTTCTTATGTAAATTGGATTTAGTTTAGTAGTGAAACCAAACATATGGAAAAATTTCATATTGAAAATCGCGCTGATTCTTGACTTGGGTATGGTTTAGTCAGATAGGACCGACTTATAATCAAGTTCAGTGTATTCTTGTTTTTTCTACAAAGAAAAATCCTAGCATCCTATTACTATTTTTGTAACGAGCTCCCTATCTTTATGCTTATAGCTCTGCTCGATCATGATGTTGTTTGCTTTTGTACTTTCAGGAGGCTCACAAGCGGAGTAACAACTGGTTACCTCCTCCATGGGCTATAATGGCGATGATCGTTCTTGGTTTTAACGAATTTATGATGCTTTTAAAGTAATTACTTTCCTTCTTTTTTGTTTCCTTTTGCAAGTTTTAGGTTTTGGACATTTTTAAGTGTCCAGACGCTAATGTCTTGCACATCTGTTAATCACTGTGCCTTTTTTCTTCAAATGAAACAGGAACCCTCTCTACCTCATGGTTCTATTTGTTGCATTTTTACTTTCAAAGGCCTTATGGGTACAGATGGACATTACAGGACAGTTCCAGCATGACACTGTAAGTATAAAACTGAGTTTTTTTTGTCTCACTTAGTAGAGTGTAAAATTGGGATTGAACGTGGAATACAACAGATTAAGGTCACTACACATTTGTGCGATAGTTTTCTTTCTTTTTTATTTTGTTTCTTGTTTGTAGTTATTGAAAATTTGAAATAAAAATAAACTGGGTTTGCTCAGTGCCTGGTTTTCCAAATTATAGGTTAGTTGTGATGTTTCGAGGAATTAGATTGTAAAATCTGCGCATTATATAACATCTTATATAGAAAGCCGGAGGCAATGGTAAACAGTGGTAAACAGTGATTTTTTGGGTCACAGCACGCAGACAAAACTTTGGTGTCACCGGCTTCGACAAAAATAATTGGACGCAAATGCCCTCGGCCAAAAAAAATTCAAAGAGGCTAAAAAGAATGCATAAAATTATCCAAGGGTAATTTTAAGTCATTTTCAAAGAACGAAGTCGCTGGAAGGTTTCAGTTGCCATCCACTTTTCTGCTTCTTTCTTTCCGTCTCTCTGCCTCAGTTTCTTTATCTCTCAAACCCTAATTTTTCTCTTTCTGATCTCATCTCTCTACTCGCGGCGATCAGTCGAACACCGTCCAGGAATGCGTCTCCGAATTCATTAGCTTCGTCACCAGCGAGTAATTTTCACCTCTCTCTCTATGTCTCTTTCTCTCTCTACTGTTATTTACTTTGCTTTTCAATCGGAATTTTTTGTGTTGATTTTGAAATGGGGTTTTGTGTAGAAACAAATTTCATGATTTTTTTTATTTGCGTGTTTTTGTTGGTTCTGTTTTTTAGCTACAAGCAAATAATCTGCATATAATTAGTATTTAGGATCTAATGTTTTTTGGCTTTTCAAGAGCAGCGGCAGGAGGTACCTTTTCTTTTTTCTATTTTTTTAATTTCTATTTTCTATTTTTTATGCAAGATATGAAAATATTGTATGAATCTTATGTACGATTATCACCAAATGTATATATCTTTCTTGGAATTCTTGAGAAAATCCAAGCTGAATTCCATTCTGATTGAAAGAAATTTAATACCAGAAAGCTTGGCTCCCGTTTTGATTTGAAGAAATTTTTTTCTTGGATTAAACTACTAGATTAATTGTATTTTGTGGGTTCAATTAGGGATGTTTTAGGGTCTTTTTTTAAGAATATATTGAATTAGTTTATTTATTATTTACATTATTCCATTGCGAACTTTTGAAGGTGATCTCAGTGCACCTGTTGTGATCACAGTTTGTGATTTTGCACTCCCTGATGGCAGGTCACTACTCGAAGCTAGAGAGACTTCTTCAGCCCTTGGTTAGTTAAAGCCTACATTAGAGTCAATATCATGGATTCTCTATTCCTTATTTAGTAATAACTTGATTTATGCAACCCTCAAGTTTATTTAGCCATGTAAATTGAACTTTTTCCTGCTTTAATGTAGGGGCAGTTGGATCAGCTGACGGGTCAGCATTAGCAAAGGTTGGTTCAATTGTAATTACTTATCTCTATTTAACCATGTGTGTTTATTTTTTATGTATAACTGAAATATATAGTTGTGTGAACAACCCATGAAGAAGAATATTAGCTGGGTGAGCAACTTTTGTTTTTTATATTGTGTTTTGAAAATGTTTTGGAGCAACATTGTCGCACTGTAGCGCAGAGTATTTTTTATGAAAGAAAAGATCAAAGAATCCCCAGTTTTTAATAGCTCTGTATCCATAGTTGCCAATTTTTCTGTTATTATTATTATCTATACTAAAGTAGGGGGGAGGGCAGGCACTATTCACGTTTGTTTTGATTTTGCTTTATTTACAACAATACCAGCCTGATGGGGAGTGGGTTGGGAGGGTAATTCTCAAAATTTCAGAGGGTAATTTTGTCCATGTGGCTTATCAGGGAGCCACTCGATTTCACGCTATTTACAACAAGCCCGTCAGGTTTGGTCTGATATTGGGGCTGGTTGGAAGGGCACTTTTGTCCTATTTGTTTGAGACGGATTGGGTGGGTTTACTTTGCTGTCATTCAGGGAGGGTTTCGGGGATGGGAGGCCATGCCTCCGTTAGAGAGGGAGAGAGAGAAACAGAGCGAGAGAGAGAGGGAGAGGGATCCTGGCATGGGTGAGTGGAATGGAGACAGTGAGAGAAAGAGAGAGGGAGGGGTTGGATGGTGAACAGAGCCGAGTAAGGTCCCCTCAGTTCATGAATCACTCTGGATCGTTCGTTCCCTTTTGCATGTCGGATCAATGGCTGGATTTCGAAAGCTAAGTTCCATTTTTTATTCCATTATTTGCTGTTAGCATAGATGTGAACTGTTGGGTTAGGTTTTGGGGGTTCCTTTGTTTCGTTTTCTCTCATTTTCTTTCATTTTGGGGATGCATCTCTCTGTTCTGTGCATTGCGTTCTGTTTTAAGGTCAGTTTTCTTCTTCTTTTTTGTGGCTTTTTTTTGGGGGGTTTTCAGTTTGTTCATCTTTCACTCTGTATTTAGATTTTTCGTTCGTGAATGACTGAATGGATATTGGGTTTTGGTGGTTGAAAATATGTTTTTTTTTTCTGCTTAAGCTTCTTGCTCATTTTCCTGGGATTTTTGGTTTTCGGTTGCAAGGTTAAAGAGAACACTCAAATCTCAGGTTAAATGGGTATTGGGTTTTGGTGGTTTAAAATATGATTTTTTTTCTGCTTAAGCTTCTTGCTCATTTTTCTGGGATTTGTGGTTTTTGGTTGCAAGGGTAAAGAGAATGCTAAAATCTTAGAAATTGGTATTGGCTATTGTATTAATGCATTTGCATTTTCGTTGGTTTGCAGTGTAGGTGCATTGAGACCTAAAAATATTTGCGAGAACTTCATAAATTTTTCTGAGGCTCCGATCCTTGAAGGGTATGTGTTTTTGAGCTAAGTTTTTTTTTTTTTTTCGCTTCTCTATTGTTAGCATGTATTGTTGTCATTTCTGGATATTATATAAACTGCATAAAATTTGGATATGATGAGAAAACTAATTAAACTCAATCTTGGTAATGATTTCGTTTTTGAGAAGCTGTCGAAAAACAAAGTTTGGATAAGAAAAACATCATCCTTACCAGTTAAGTCATTGATAGCATTTTGAGCATCCTGAAAAGGTAAATGAGAGTATGATGAGTTTTGATTTAGTTAGAAATTGACAAACTGTTAAAGGCAGAGGCTGGGCTCTAAACTATTGTTCAGTGTTTATCTGTACTGGTTTGTTGTGTGCTTGAGGAGCTCTATCTTTTATTCTGTCCTGAAATTGGTCTGTCTGTGGAATGGAAAGATAAAAATTTCGTAAATGTTTTGATATTTTTGACATGATTTATACTTGGGATTCATATTTTTCAAAGTTTGTAAAAGTACTTGACCTGTGATGAGTTCCTTTGTATACCTTATTAAATAAGTTACATATTTTTCGTGAATAATTGTGTGTTTGATCTGGTATTAGAACAAGAATGCTGTTTGAAATTTTGTTGGCGTGCTAAGTGAAACCACGACTACTGAGGCTTTGGAGGAATGGTGTTGAAACCTATCAAATTTTCCCGTACTGATTGCTTCGTTTATTTTTTTAAGCTTTATTTGCTTCATTGTTCACCTGTGATGGGTTCATCAATATTGGTAACATAGGATAATTTCATGTTTTTTTCTTTCGGTTTTACGACATTTTTCCTCACTTCAAAATCTTATAGGTTTCATAAATTTACTTACCTTTGTTGGGATTCTGATCTTTTTACTGAAATTGTTTTGGTCCCTGATACTCAACTCTGATTTCTGCTATTAATTGCTGCTGAAATGTGACTTTTGCTATTAATTTATTTACCCTTCATATTTATGCTGCTTTTTGATTCCATTCGAATTAAATAATGTAGTTAATCTTGATATGAATTCTCTCTGTAACAATAATTAGCGATTTTAATTTAAATTATTACTGATTTGTTCTTGATTTGCCATTGAATCTTTCTTAATTTGGTCTGCAGGTGGTTCTGACGCGGAGGAGAAGCTGTAAGAGGTTATGATCTTGCTGCACTTAAGTGCAGCTGTTCTTCAACTCA
Organism: Malus domestica; assembly: GCF_042453785.1. Classification (NCBI taxonomy): domain Eukaryota; kingdom Viridiplantae; phylum Streptophyta; class Magnoliopsida; order Rosales; family Rosaceae; genus Malus; species Malus domestica. Next base: position 37,858,626 of record NC_091665.1, read on the forward strand.
TATAAACTCTTTGGTAGGGTTCAAACTGTTAAGGGTTTTATTATTTTGTAAAAGCTTTTTAGCAGCAGAAGTTTGGTCTTTTTGTGGTTGCATTATTACACTGTACAACTCGAGTTAGAATGGGTTTCTTGCTAACTGATGTGACTTAGGGATTCTAAAAGTGGTTGCATTTTACAACATACAACTTCAGTTTGTCTCGGTTTCTCAATGAATGTCGTATGAATTCTTAATTTAATTTCAGAAGGTGATGCGTTTAAAGTTTGTGCTATGTGATGAAGTTAGCATTTTGTTTTTTTTATTATATACTGGTGGTCAACATTTTTAGTATATTGGTTGAGAAAGATTTATCATTTTCTCATTTTTGTATTTCTATAAATTTTGAGAGTCTTCGTTCTTCAAAAATCAGAAAGGTCACAATGTAGTAAGGGTGTAACAGTTGCCTAGGATCAAGCAAAAGGAGTAATACATTCAGCATTTACACACTGAAGTAGGCCAAAAGTGAAAACTGACCAGTAAAGATTATGGTAATTCACTGATTTAAACATAAACCAGCTTTGAGAGTGATGCTCACCCATTGTTCGTTTTCCTTGCAAGCATATTTTCTGCCCAAAGTTTCCCAAACTGTTCTCGAACCGCTGTATCAGCATATCTTTCCAACTTCTAATAGTCTCTGGTGCTAGAACATCTTCTAACTTCTAATTTTTTGTCTTTGTGTTGGATTTTGATGTTTATGTTTTGCTGCTAAGTAGACTTTATACTGTTTTAAATCTATTTTGTAAATGTGCTTAAAGATTGGACATGTTATTGAATATTAGCCATGTAGTTTGAATTGGATATGTGATTGAGTATTGGGTATTTAGTTTAAATTGATTTGAAAATGTGGTTTGTTGAATTGGAATTTGGATGTGTGCTAATTTGAATTGCATATGTTTGAATTAGAGATGTGCTGCTTTGAATTGGATAGGTTGAATTGGAGTGTGCTATATTGATATATAATGAACTAATGGATACAAAACACAGACGCACACACACGCACACATTCACCAGTAACCACCTACTTTGGGTTGTACCTGTATGGGTGAATCGCTCTGATACTGTGTATTCACACGGTTAATTCTGTTAGGTGCACGTTACCCTATAGATGTTACAATTTAGGTCTTGAATAATTTTTCTCACCTCCCTTCTAATACCATCAAATCAGGTAGACCTTTCCTTAACAAACCTAGCAATCTCTAAAATCTTCCAAATTTCCATACCTCTTCTATAGGTTTTCAGTGAATCAAGACGTTTTGTTGATATCTTGGTGTTTGTGTTCAACACATAACTGAACAACGAGTTACAAGGAAATGAGATTTTTATGCAAATCATTTGGAGTTTGATCTATTAGTATTAATGTACGAATGGAGAATTATTGTAATTGTTTTTTTTTTTATGTTTAACATCTTTTGCTAATCATATTTTTACCTCTTTTCCAATTTTGGGTAGCATTTTTTGCTTTTTAGTTGGCTTTGAAACGAAATTTTTTAAGCTGCCAAACACCATTTCGTTTTGTTTCAAGCTACTAAACCGCATTTGGTTCTGTTTGATTGTTGTCTATTTAGAGTTTTTCCTGTTTTGGTTGGTGGGGTTGAATTTATTTGGGTTTATATTTGATTTAGTTGGTTAATTTTTTTATTGGTTGCAGATGATATATTACTGTGGAACTTTCTATCTTTGTGGTTGTTTCAGTGGTCGTTTTTGCATATCTTGATATGTAATGATAAAAAAGTTAATGACATTGATCATAAAACAATTTTTTGGTTTGGTTTAGAAGAATGCAGTTGGTTCAGTGAGATTTTTATTCATTAACTGTATAACCAAATTTATGAATTGTATATATTGTCTTGATATCTGAATGTGTAATGGAGATGTAAACACATAGTATGAATGAGAGGGTTGAAATGGAATCAACCCTGTGGTTGGGGACTGAACGAATGTGAAATGTTGCATCTGGTATAAATTGGATAGTTGAGCATCCCGCTGTGGTTCTCTGTTTTTCCAAGAGAGGGTATCTGTTTTGAGTCTGCTATACTTATTGCTTTAATTTTTTATGACCCTTAATAATAGAGATTGAACTACAGTGTTGTATGATGGTGTTTCCAATGTTTTAGATGACATTGATCTATATTAGTTTAAAAAAATATTTAAAGATTTGTTTTCGAGGGAACCATTAGGTATTAATTCATATATGTATTCGGTGAGTTGGTCAGCTTCGATTTCAGCAATAGGAGAAATTTAAGCTGTGATATATAAAGTTGGTTATTTGCTTCTCAAGCCATTGAGCCACAAAAGTTATTCATGCACTTAGTTCTTTATTATAAGATTGAACAAATTTAATTTGCTTTTATATCCGATTGTATTGAACTAATTGTAGATTCCATGACATTACTGTTCCATTATGGCCTTGGTATAGAGCCCTTGGAATTTACTCAACATTTCACCTAGGTCTACAACTTTTGTATTCTTCGCTGAACCAAATTATTGTGTTAGATTCAAAATATTCCTAAATTTTTTTTTGTTTTGTTTTGCTTTTTTTTTTTTGGGCTTTTTGGTTTTTTGGTGTGTCTTTGCTCATTTAGCTAAAATTTCATTAGATTTCATCTTTAAATTTGAAAGTCTTAGGGTTGCTAATGGATTTACTTTTTGCAAATTTCAGAAATTTCGATCGTTGGAGGAAGAAGTTGGTTCCTTGATGTTTTGAGGTATATAATTATGTGCCATCATTTTTTTTTCAAAGCCTGATTAGTTATCTACCTTTTTTTTATTTATATTCGTGAAGCATTCATATTTGGATTTTAAATATATGATTAACTTTTGTTATTTTAGCTTTTATTGGAACTGAGTTTTTTTCTTTTTTATGTGTGTATCTGTTATCTGTTGATTTATGCAAATGTTGAATAACTGAGTATTTATTTGGTGGTTTAAGTTTTAGAGTGGAACTGGGCTTCTTTCTATTTTGTACACGTATCTGTATCTGTCTATTTATGTAAAGCTTGAGAAAACTGAGTGGTCGGTGTATTTGTTCCAAACAACATTCAAAATGGATGATTGGTTTATTTGTTCTAAACCCTATTAGATTTGTATTTGCTTGGATGGGCTGTTAGTATAGGGATGGTTAGATTACGAATTTTGTTTTGGCATTTTGTGATTCAGATCTAATTACAGGTTTTGTGTTCATGTCTCCATGTTTCGGTTTTTGTCCTCTTTGTGTGGTTAGTTTGGGATCTAATTGTCCAATGGTTGGATGGTTTGTTTGTTTTTTTTTCTTTGAACTTTGTTTGTGTGATCCTGTTAGAGTTGAAGGTCCCTTGCTAACTCTCTTATTCTGGTTTAGGCCAGCGTTGTAGCTTTTTTTTATCGAATGTTGTTAGCCATTTTATCTTTGTGATTTTGTTATTGGTTGGTTGGTGTTTTAATTAGGTTTTTCCGATAGTTAACTATCTCATCGTTCCCGAATTGTTTTAACATATGCTGTTCATAACTGCACTTTCTCAACAAATCAGAATTTAAAAAAAAAAAAAAAAACCAGCGTTTTAGAAAATGAGTTGCCTTTTAACAACTCATAAATACATCTTAGATGTTCAGAAAAATTCGTGAGCATTTACATTCAAAGCGCATTAACTCATGAATAATTAGGTTTTGTAGCTTCTTTATCAGCTATCACTTCAAAATTTGATTTACAACACTGTCAAAATACTTTTTGGTTGTGTTTTCTTTAATAATTATCTAACATTTGGGAGCTCTTATGCATTTACTTTATTAATTTGAGTTTTAAAGATTTATCACAGTGTCATTCTTAAATCTGGAAAGTTAAATATATTTTGAAAAACCATCAATATTAATGTTGTATTTAATTTCTGATTCAGGGTAAATAAAATGATGAATGAGATTGATCGAAGAGAACAACAAATTCTAGGAGGAGTTTTGGTCAAAAATTTAAGGGAACTGGTTAAGGCACGAAACGAAGAAAAAAATCGAGGGACATTAGTGAGATATTTCGATGCTCCCCCGGGATCTGGTACAAGAGAGCAGTGAAAATAGAAAAAACAAGGATGGGTTTGCGTGTTTATGGTAAAGGTCCGAATCGGAACAAGTTGGTGGTCCATACTATGTATCGACCTGCAAATCGTACTAATCCGCCGAAAGAAAAAGTTCCGATGAATGATAATGTTTTGCAACGATTTTTGGGGTTTTTTCGTGGAATGTTCAAGTTTGATCGTTCGAAAAAGGTTGGAGTTTTGTTGTTCTTGCTTGCCTCTGCTGCAACAACCTTTTGGGTTCTAAATGTCTTGAGACGACGTGGGTCATGGATAAGATAAGGGTAGTGTAAATTTTTTTTGTTTGGTGATAAGGGCAATAATGTAAACAATTAACCCTTTAACCATTGTAAGCATAAAATGTTGTTGATACTCTTTTTTGAACTTTTTGGTACACTTTTGTATCGCACTTTAATGTTTTTTCGTGACCCTTTTAGCATCTTAACTATGAAGTGTTGTTAATACTCTTTTTTACACCTTTTTGATACAACTTTGTATCATTTAAGGATATTTTTTTGCCTCATGGTCTTGGTATTATGTTTCTCTGCTTATAGTTTTATGCGGTTGCCTGTTCTCATGAATGAATAATTTCTTTGCTTATTTGGTCTGATGCTGAACAAAGCCAATGTATATGCAAGATTGCTAAAATTCAGCAGATTGGTTTTCCAATTGCAGCTTTGGTCGATTTTTGTAAAGATTCTATTCTCTTTTGTAACTCAAAAAATTTTGGTTGGTTAAATTCTATTTGTATGGATGATTATGTTGTGCAAGTTATTTGTTTTGAGCAATGACTGGACTCTAAAAAATTGTGGTGGTTAATGTGGTTTTTAGGTTGGTTTTTTGGTCGGGAAAGACGAGGTGTGCATGAGTTTTACATTCTTATTTTCGATTGATATATCACTACTAGAATATGGAAGACATTCATATCGTGCAACAAATCCAAGAATTTAAAATAAAAGGGCTAAGTGCGGTTTGTAGAGGGTGGGTTCAAGAATGGGTGAAGTTTGGGTACATGGTGGGATGAATACTAATGGTTTCTTGATTGTATCCATGCCTTTGGAAAACCGTAACGATTGTCTCCTCGCTGTTTCTGTGCGGGAAGCACAATGCCGGAAAACAAAGGTTAGGAAACTAACTACGGAAGCAAAGAAAGAGTGAGGCATGATTACAACGGCAACATTGTGCCCTGCAAGAATTGCCGGTGAGATAGAGATGGCTAACAGCCTTCGCACTTGGGATGCACTTTCAAGTGTTGTCAAGGTCCTCATGTGGTGTTATGTCTCTTTAGATTATAAACTCCGAAAACTCTCTCCATGTTTTGTTTGTATTTCCGCCAAGCAGGAGCAATATCTTCTGCTGTCTTATCTCTCCCCCAAGTGGATGTGGATGTTTCTTTAGCTGCAGTTTTCCCCCAAGATGGTGTGTCATCTTCACTTCCCTTATTTGCCCCTTGGGGAAATGTCATGGATTCTTCACTTTTGCCCTAGATAGATGTAGCATCTTCTGTGGCAGTATTTGTTCACCATGCTGGAGCAGTATCTTCTGCTGCCTTGAGTATCTCCCAAGTAGATGCACCAAGTTCTTTAGCTAGAGTTTTACCCCACGATGATGAAGACCATCGATTGTGTGCCTTTGACTTTTTTTGGCTTTGCTTTAATCCATGAGTTTTTGTGCCGTAATGAATTCTTTCTCATATTGCATATAAAAAACTACTCTGGTGCTTCTATTAAACCAAAACAAAGTTATATGTCACTTATACAATTTGCATGGTAGTTGTTGGTTAGGTTTGCTTAATTCTTTTACTAACAATTTGTTTACACATACTCGGTCCATTTGTCTTCATATAAGTATATAAAAACTGCATCGTGTAACTAATTAGATTTTGTCTACCTATAATTGAGCTTATGGGGCATATCTACTTTTAATGAAAGAAAAAAATGGCAAGCTAAAAATTTAAAGAGTTTCTAACACATATATACAACGATTATGTTTTACCTTGATCTCACTCTAACTCATTCATCGTGGCAGTATATAATCGTTCCATCAAATTTATGTGTTTAAAATACTTTTCTTGCAACGCCTCCTTAATGGCATTATTGTTACTAATCATATAACTTTATATGATTACTTTTTGTTTTTGTTGGTTTGGAAAAATAATCTTTTTTTAGTTAAAAAATGAATAATATAATAACCATAGTAAATATTTATTTTTATAATGATGAAAATTGAAATGGAACTTGACAATTCTATGGATGATATGCGATGGATAGATATTATTTTCAGGCTTAGATTCCAGCCTGATGTATGCTATCGCAAGTGATGGAATTGCATCATTCGTTTCTACCTTTTCTTGAATATATGTAATGAACATTTTTTCCAACGTCTATGGGATCAGACATAGCAAATGCAAACTTTCAAGTTCCGACTTTCTGATTGTTGCAATCTTTGATGATTTGTTTAATCCTCTTAGCCTTTTATTGGATGAATGAAAACTGTTTTGCATTGTTGTTATTTTTTTGTCTTATATGCTTCTTTTTCCTAGATCGGGTTTGATTCTACATGATTCGTTTATCTTGGTGCATTTCATTGGTTAACGAAGGGAAAAAATTTCAATGTTTCAAACCCTAATCATCTTGGTTTTAGGCAATACATCTTTTTTTCTACTCGAAAAATGTTTGGTGCATGTCCTACATAATGGATTAGAACTACTTTCTATGTTTGTTGTTGATTAAGTGCGCAAAGCCCAACTCCATTTTTGACTGCTAAAAATGATTTGTTGTTTTAAATAAACAGGTTAGATTGTTAACTGTGCACTTATCGTCTCGCACCGTTTACCGTTTTAGAATGAATAGAGCCTAAATAATTTGTTTCTTTCTTTCAAATTTATGCATGCATGTCCTACAGAACTAATGGCATAGAATTGGAATTGTGACTTGCCCTTTTTTGTTTAATGTTTGTTTGCTTTTCTATTTCCCTCCAATTATATATGTGTTTATATAATGTCTTCCTCTTTGTCCAGGTTCTGTTTTGATCATTGGGGGTCCTACATTGTTCTTCATTAACATTTGTAGCAGCTGGGCTTCCACATCTACAAAGGTTAGATTTTTGGCCCTTTAAAAAACCATCGCCTTTTTTTTTAATCCACTCTTTTCTTGGTTTACACGCTTGATTGTCAATGCATGTCTTTTTTGAATCATGGTAGCGTTGTTGTTTCATCTTTTGCTATTTACCTTTACCGCACTTTTTTTGTTGTCAGAATTCGTTTTATTTGTTCCTTTTCCGTATTCCACTATGAAACATCTTTCTCTAAGGAAACAGCTGCAGATCAACTTTTTGTATTCTTCCTTTTTTTTTTTTGGTAAAAGGGCTAGGATTATGTTTTTACTATTATGTTTACAACGTGGTCAGGATTTTGAAAACCTCCTGGTTTAATGGGTTGTGGTTCACTGGTCATTCCATGTGGTTAACATGGTTACTTCATCGTGGCATTGCTTTAATTAGAAAATAAACCACTACCGTGTGGTTTTTTCCGTCTGTGTAGATTTATGTCTGGAAGAATAGGGGTAGCTAGCAATGCCACTGGAACTAAACATGCCGATTTGCCTGCATCTGTTGCAGTCGTTGATCTGAATAGTTTGGTGTTACAAGATGTTCCCACCATTTATAACAATGAATACAGCAATGCTTCAAGCTCTTTGCTATTTTTAAACAGTGGAAGCAACCCTTCCCACACATTTGCATCAAATTTTGAACGAAATTTTCCCTCCAATGATGATTCTGCCTCACCTTTGGAAGCTGGGACAAGTTCTCAACCAATTTCTGTACCTGTTTGTCTTGCTGATCGTGCTACTCTACACTATCTATTAGCCAGAGATACTCAAAGTGTTAATTCTGTTGCAAATTCGCTCATCACTGGACAAGCAGCTTATCAGAAAAAAAGAAAAAGTATGCAATCTTCCAATGTGACTTTCTTTGCATTCTCTTGCTGGTTTGAAAATTTAACATTTCTTCTATGATCAACTTCTATTCATTGGTTTCATTTATGCTTCTATTAATCTTTGTTTTCTATAGGAATTGATCCAGAATATGTTGATTTTGGATTAAGAGATTGCCAATGTCAATACTGCAATGCTCTGTTTTGGCCTGCAGAGCAAACAAAGAAGCATGCTAAGCATACTTCCTCTGTTTCAACCCCGCAATTTACTGCGTGTTGCATGAGCAACAAAGTACACTTTGCACGTGCTAAACCCACTCCTGCTTATTTGGAACATTTGTTAAACCCCATGAATTCTCAAGCCTTTTTGAAGTTTAAAACAAATATTAGATCATATAATTCAATAATGGCATTAACTTCAATGGGGGCCAAAGTTGATCCGTCTATCAACAAGCGTCGGGGTCCATATGTTTTTAAGATTAACGGTCAGGTACATCATTTGATGGGTTCTCTGTTGCCTCCAGAAGGCATCGATCCTAAGTTTGCACAACTGTATATTTATGACACTCAAAATGAAGTCAATAATCGTATCAATTGTTTCAATGGATCAGAACCGTCTGAAAAACTTGATCAACAGATTGTTGGTGACCTCATCAAAATGCTGGATGAGTGTAATGAAGTTGTTAAGCTTTTTAGGCTCGCCAGGGATAGGATTAATGAAGGGTCCATAAGTAATTTAAGGCTGCGTTTATATGGTGCACAGAGCAATCGTGATGTGCAGTACAATTTGCCGACATGTGACGGGATTGGTGGGTTGATAGTTGGGGATATCGGCCAATTTCACACCGAAAGAGATATTGTTGTGGAGCATAAGACTGATGGCCTGCAGAGAATCACAAAGTTACATCCTAAGTACATGGCACTTCAATATCCTCTTCTTCTCCCATACGGTGAAGATGGTTATAGGAAAGGTCTCCCTTGGAATCCCAATTTTAGGGGGAGAAAACCAAAGGATGGCAGCGGGGTATCCATGAGAGCATTTTTTGGTTATCAAATTCAGGATAGACCAGGCCATACTGACACCCTGTTAAAAGGTGGGAGATTGTTTCAACAATACTTGGTTGATGCATATGCGACACTTGAAGAAGATAGGTTAGATTTCATTAGAGCAAATCAAGATTCTTTGAGAACAGAAGGTCTTAAAGGAATTCATGAAGCACTTAAAGCAGGAAATGCAGCTGGTTCTGCTGTTGGCAAGAGGGTTATTCTGCCAACTTCGTTTACAGGTAGTGCTAGATATATGATAAATAATTATCAGGATGCCATGGCTATATGTCGTCAGTTTGGAAATCCTGATTTATTTATCACTTTTACCTGTAATGCTAAATGGCCTGAAATTATTGAAGATCTGCGTGATAAACCTGGTTGTAAAGCTGAAGATAGACCAGATCTAATTTCTAGAATTTTTAAGGCAAAACTTGACCATATGATTAAATACCTCAAATCAGGAAAACCTTTTGGCGACGTCGAATCTGGTCAGTATATTTTTCTTGGCCAAAATTTTCCCTTTATTTCTTTTTGTCTTTTTGATACAAATCTAAAAAGTCTATAATTTTGATGTATCTACATTCTATTTTGATTAACAGTCCTTTACACAGTGGAGTTCCAGAAAAGAGGTCTTCCTCATTGTCATATCTTACTTTGGGTCAAAAAGCATTATAAGTGTCATTCTCCTTATGATGTTGATTCTATAATTTCGGCTGAGATTCCTGATCAAAGATGTGACAAGGCTGGGTATGATGCAGTTTCACAATACATGATACACGGTCCATGTGGTGCTGCAAATAAATTTTCACCTTGCATGAAAGAAAACAAGTGTTCAAAAAAATTTCCTAAATCTTTCACAAGTGAAACCACTTTTTCTGACGAGGGTTTTGTTAAGTATAAGCGTCGAGATATAGAAAATCTTTTTGTTCAAAAAAATGGAATCAAGCTTGATAATGCATTTGTCGTCCCTTACAACCGTGAGCTATTATTGAAGTATCAAGCACATATAAATGTTGAATCATGTTGTCAATCGATGCTTATTAAATATCTTTTTAAGTACATAACTAAAGGTGCTGATCGAGCTAGAGCTGTTTTCGAGGATGAAGAGTTTGATGAGATTGTGGCTTATCTAAACTGTAGATACTTATGCCCTTACGAAGCAGTTTGGAGATTGTTACAGTTTCACATTCATTTTAGAGAACCATTGGTTCAGAGATTGTCTGTGCACCTTCCATCTGACCAAAATGTGGTTTTCAAAGAGACTGATGATCTCAACCATGTTGTTAACAACCCTAATCTTGAAAGCACAATGTTAACACAATGGTTTCAAACCAATGTTGAAGACCCTGATGCACGTGAGTTATCTTATGTTGAATTTCCTACAAAGTATGTATGGAAAAATGATGAGAAACAGTGGTCCCGTAGAAAAAAAGGCAGATCTTTAGGTAGGGTTGCATATGTTCACCCTGCTGCCGGTGAATTATATTACCTGAGATTGTTGCTAAATTACCAAAAAGGCAGCTTTGGATTTGACCATCTGAGGACCGTCAATGCTGTTCTTCAACCCACATTTCAAGCTGCATGCACCTCTCTTGGTTTATTAGGTGATGATAGGGAATGGAATAACGCTATGTTAGAAGCTGTTCTCACTGCATCATCCTCTCAACTTAGGCAATTGTTTGTCACATTGGTTCTCTTTTGTGATGTTGCTGATCCATCAGCTTTGTTTGAAACGCATTGGAAGACGATGTGTGATGACATTGTGAAAAATATGATGAATGCTTTTGGCTTGCAAAATGTTTCTAAATACCAAGATGAAGTTAGAAATTTACTTTTGTACGAGTTAGAAAAACTGTTTGTTGCTGCAAATAGTTCTTTGTTGAAGCATCACTTACCGCAACCAAGCAATTTGATGATGGATAGGCTTGCAAATCGCAGTTTGAGAGAAGAGTTAGATTATGATGTGGACAAGATGAAACATGAGCACTCGCTCTTAATCAGCCAGTTAAATACAGAGCAACAATATGTTTATAACAGTGTCATGGAAACAATTGACAACAATAGATCCGGCCTATTTTTTGTGCATGGTCATGGTGGCACAGGTAAAACTTTTTTGTGGACAACCATCATTGCTAAAATAAGATCCCAAAATCAGATTGTTTTGGCGGTGGCTTCATCTGGAATTGCCTCCCTCTTGCTACCTGGTGGAAGAACGGCTCACTCTAGATTTAAAATTCCCATCAACATCACAGATTGTTCAGTTTGTGAAATAAAAAAAGGGACTCATCTTGCAAAACTAATCATTGAAGCTGTTCTTATTCTTTGGGACGAAGCCCCCATGAATCATAAACAATGTTTTGAAACTCTTGATAGATCTCTTCGTGATGTTCTTAAAGGGTCAAGACCAGGTTTCGACCATTTGCCATTTGGGGGTAAGCCGATTCTTTTTGGAGGTGATTTCAGGCAAATTCTTCCTGTTGTCCCAAACGGAAGCGTCGCTGACATTGTTGAAGCTTCATTGACAAGTTCATATCTTTGGCCCTATTTAACTATATTCTTTTTGAAGCAAAATATGAGACTTTCAAAGACAGGTTTGGACGAAAGGGAAAAACAAGAACTTGCTCATTTTGCAAAGTGGATATTAGACATTGGCAATGGTACTGTTGTCGAATCTTTATCTTCAACTGATGAAGAAAGCTGTTGGGTTCAGATACCCGAACAATTCCTTATTCGTTTTGATGAAGATCCCATCAAAGCCATGGTTTCAGCTGTGTATACGGATTTCATGACAAATTTTCAAGATGTCCCGTATTTGAAAGAGAGAGCTATTGTGACACCACGTAATGATACAGCTGCTGGAATAAATGATTTTCTGTTGGGTATGGTACCCGGTGAAAGTCGTACCTATCTCAGTTTTGATTCAGTGTCTTCTTCAACAGAAAATTTAGAGAATTTAGACGTGCTTTATCCAACAGAATTTCTAAACCAACTTGATTTACCTGGTTTGCCGCATCACAAGTTGGTTTTGAAAGTTGGCACCCCAGTGATGTTGATCAGGAATTTAAACCAAAGTGTTGGGTTGTGTAACGGAACACGATTGGTTGTGATCCAATTAAACGACAGAATTATACAAGCAAAAATCATTACAGGAAGCAACATTGGTGAAAAAGTTTTTATCCCCAGGATAATTACTGAATCATCTCAGCACAAATTTCCCTTTATCTTGCGAAGGCGACAGTTCCCTCTAAAAATTTGTTATGCGATGACAATCAACAAAAGTCAAGGACAATCCTTGAAAATTGTCGGTTTGTATCTATCCCAACCTGTTTTTTCTCGTGGGCAACTATATGTTGCGGTGTCTAGAGTCACCTCAAAAAAAGGTCTCAAAATTGTTATCACTCATGATTCCGACATGCCTTACGGCTATACAAAAAACATAGTTTATAAAGATGTTTTGAAACATTTGCATGAAGGTATAACTTTGCATTATTATTTTGTCCTTTTATTTATTTTTCTAAACATGACTCTGCCGTTACTTTGATAAATCAGCTTAGTAAGTTTTCAATTTAATTTGGTTCTCAATTTTTATTCTATTTAGATTGATGGAGATGATGCCGCTTCATTTTCCAATACCATACTAGCCAGCAAACAAGCTCCAAATCAGGGTTTGCAGGTTGGTGATCAAAATGTGATTGTAATCAATATTTATATATAGATAAATAACTGAAAGTTTTAGTTTCAGAGATGAAATAGGTATGAGTGCTTATTGAAATCTGTTCTATTGTGGTTTTTTTTTGCAGGAAAAGCAAGAAATTACAATTGAAAAAGAAAAGTGTAATAAGCAGAAATGTATCACCATTGTGAAAGCACTGCAGCTTTTTGGTGAGCTATCTGTTGTATTATATCCTTTGTCTTTCTATTTGCAAACTTTTATTTAAATCCTAGCATAATAGGTAACTGCAATTTATTTTTGGATTTGGTTCTTCACTGATGGGATGTTGTGGGGGCGTGATTTGCGGGAGATAGGGGAGGGGATTGGGTGCAGAGAGAGGTGAGGGCAGGTGCACGATTAGGGGGACAGAAAGAGAGTTGATTGGGTCCACCATGAACAAAGCTCCTTTGAAGTTCGAAAGCCCGATATGAAATGCAATTTCCATAATCCTGTTCGCCCTGAAATCCGACAATGTCCTCATCTCCTCTCGCGACCTGTAAGTGTTACTCCACTTTGGTTCTCAGTAATATGGAGTTTGTAGCACTTTTGGCTTTTCAATTCTAAAAATTTATTCTTTAAATTCTTTTTGCAGATATTAAGATTGTACGACCTGGAAGTGACGGGCATACCAAATGGATCCATGGATGGATGAAACTATGAAGAAGACTCATGTCAGCCGCCAAGCTACCCGAAAAGTGAGGCTTCAAATTTGAGTTGTCTTTCATATCTGTGTGTGATTTTGATTTCTTTGGTTCTGGATGGGTTTTGATTTCTTTGATTCTGGGTGGATTTTGATTTCTTTGATTTCTGAGTTGGCTAATTTATGTGCTCATTTATTTCTTTATACAGCTTCCAAATCTTGCGTGGATTTTTCAATGAGTTGCACACCTCAATTCGGTTGTTGCGGTTGACAGGATTAAAGCCCAGTTTCAGCAACATTTACTCCCAAATCGACTGTTTAACAGATAGGTATTTTCTTTTGCTTTGTTGTTGACAAAATGAAAGCCTGTTATGTAAATTGATCGCTTTTATCTCGATTTTTTGTATTAATTGGACGACAGTGATCCTGACATGGCAGATCCTCTTCTTCAATGGTAAATGACTGAAAAATATTGTCCCATCACCGCGGAAAATGAGCTGTCCATTGTGACCATAATCCATGGAGGTAATCTCACCGTCAAATATTTTATGAATGACTCTCCCACTGTTAAAATTGAAAACTTGAAATATAGGTGTAAAAGTTCCACCAAACAAATACAATCAATTAAATTGATAATATCCTTGCAACCCTATAACATTATTGGAATAAAAAAAACAAAAAAAATACCTCCCTCATGTTTCATAAAAAGGATAAGCAAATATGAAAGTAACAATATAAACTTTTTATATGGGGATGTCTAATAAGATGTTCCATTGTGATTGTAATGCAATGCATGCAATAAATGGCGTTTTGTTCATCTTATCAGGAGCAGTAAAATCTTTAGTTATAAAGTATGAATCCGTGTTCATATTAATTTGAGATCCAAGATGTTTTTTAGACTAAAAGAAAGAGTTATAAAGTAAATATGGCTGCAGCACCATTGGACCAGAAGACCACATACTTTAACAATATATGATGAAAACTACTCATTGTTCTCTTATTCATTTTCTAATTCTTCTCTTTAAGATATAATATGAAAATCTTATTTCAAAATTGTGTTTTTTCCCTTCAGAAAAAATTTGGGCTATAAGAGCTCAGTGCAAAGCTTCCTGTAAGCATGGGACAAAACCAAGGCACAGTTCCACGCAAGGTGGTTCAATCGTTCATTTTCGTCTAATTGGTACTTGCCCTCCAATTATTAGATTTCTTGCAATTTTACTTTTGCAGTGCTCTTATAGTTTGTCATTTTGTTTTGAGATGCTTTTAATTCTTATTACATAGGGGAGCAATAGTTCATGTGTGTGAATTTTTGTTTGGTTGTGTTTGGGGTTCAGAAGTGGATCCATTATGCATGGATAGCTGGCTGTCAGCTTATCCCATGTATCTCTTATGTTTTCACTTTATTAATGTGCTGAATTATGGTTTCTCTCTAAATTGAAGAACTAAAAATCGCAACCAATCAAAAAAGTAATCAGATTATGAAATGAGTACTTTGCTTTCTCATCATTTGTCTGTTTTGTAATTTTCATTTATTCATCTTCTTTTGACACTCTATTCAATTGTATTTTTGGTTTTCCCTGCTTCTTTTATTTTATGCTTGCATGTTCTTTTGTATGCCTGATGTCTTTCTCTACAAGCTATGCATGAACATTTGTTGTTGTTCTCAACTAATAGATATAATTTCACGAATTATGTTTTTAAAGTCAGGGAAAAGACTTCTTCAGCATAACTGGGGTTGCCGTGGGGTTGCTGGGACCTGTTTTCACTACAAATAGGATGTATCTTTTATATAAAAGAAAAAAATGGTGAGTTCACAAAATTTCATTCTTCATCTTGATTTCTTTGATCATACTTTTTCTTTCATTTTGATTCTTCCGTTAGCTTTGCTAATTGCTACCACTCAATTTGCAATTTAACATCAATTACATGCTAAATGAACTTTAGAGATCAAGTAGGGAGTGGAATGAGAGGAAAAGTCGTCACTTTCTCTCAGCTCTCTCTAGACAAGGTTTCCAAATAGTTTTCCCTTATTTTTTATAATTGTTTTTTTTTAGTTTAATGGGATGGAATTAAATAGTTAAGCTACCATACTAATGAATGTGCTTTATTGAATTTTTAGTAATCAGAATGTGACAAAATGAACACCTCTTTGTGTTTTTAATTTTTCTCACCTTTTCGGATTCAATCCCATGCCGCCATGTCCAGCTCGCTCGGTTACCATAATTGACACAAAAATTGGAAGTACCATATACCCAGTCACAAACACTCAGGAAATCACAGCCACGTGAAAAGAAGCTTCCTTTTTTTGCTGGTCAAAGAAAGCTACTTCCTTTAAAAACCAGAAAAGTCAAAGCGACTGCCTTTTCTCTCTCTTCTCATCACCATCACTTTTTGTGTCTAATTGGAGTAAGTGTTTTCGGATGCCCCTACTTTGAATCTTCAATTTTTTTCCCTGCGTCTTTATTTACATTCTCAGCTTTTACACTACAACCGTTAGATCTGTTATTTTGTTTTCTCTCTCTTATTTTTTTTTGGTTTTCAACAATAAAGTCATCATCTTGCTTCCCCATTAACATTTAGCGCAAATAAACAAATTCAAGTTTTATATTGGGTTTAATGCATGCCCAAGATTGGATTTTGGGCAAAGTTTTTGAAAGTTAATGGTTACATTGCTGACGATTAATATGTAAACATGTTAAATTCAACCAGGTGCATAGACTTGAATTGCAACGTTACATTTCCACTTTTATTTATAATTGCACCATAGAGAACCACTATAATTCTGAATATTGTTATGCTAATTAAACGCTTAATAAATTTTGTAAAAAAAAAAAAGATTGTATATGGTTCCCACAAATTTAGAATGTGCAAGAACTAGGAAAAAGAATTTGTATACATTGTTTGTTCATTTAATTTTGCTAAATATTAATTTTACTCTAATTGTTTGCTTTGTGTTTTAGGTTTTTGGAATTTTGATGTTTGGTAGTTATTTTGTGTTTCGATTAAAGCATTTGGTAATCTATGACTCTGTTGGTGCATGATCTCAGGATTCCAAATATAGTTCTCAAACTATATTTTGGGATCCCACTTCATATGCCAATACATTTTGTAATATGGATCAATGAAATTAATTGCTAATTTTTAGACTTTTGCATAACCTGATTTCTGAGTTCGACTCTGCAAATAATTTTAAAATACAGTATAACCTGATTTCTTAGTGGTTTGGATTTATGTAATCTCATCATCTCATGGTTTCTTTTTGTTGAGCAGAAAGCTTGGGAAATTGTACAGGTCCCATTCAAGAATTTGGTGATGATGGTTTCATGATTTGGATGGCTGGGAGTATAGTGTATTTGTTTAGCACTGAATCACATTTTCCGCTCTTTGGCAACCCATAATCACCTTACATGGTGTAGAGAAGGGTAAATGATTCTTATTCTGTTAATTGGTCTGTATGTGTTTGATTCTCCACTTCAACTCCTTTATTTGGTAGTGTTATATATTCTGTTCATACAGTATAGACTAATGCTTAAATTAGATATTGCTAAACTTCTAAATCCTTAGCTGCTCTACCTTGAATACATTTCGAGTTATTTTATATAAGATTTTCCCTTATGAACAAGTAAACTAAATGGAGTGATTCTTATATTTCTTAAGATTTGGTTCCCCAAAATGATTGTGACGATGATGAAAAATGTTTATTATGTGATTTTAAAAAAAAAGGGTCAAATACAGTAAAAGTAACTCAAACTATGTCATTCAGGGAGGGAGGGAGGGAGGGAGAGACAGAGAAATGGATTTGGTGAGAGTAAGGCATGCGGCTCGCAAGCAGACAGAGTTCTAGGGTTTAAGAGTTGGTTTCAAGAAAGTGAACGGGCTAGAGTGGGGGTAAGGCTTGGGCTGGGTTTGTGCAATGGTGCTGGATTAGTTACAGACAGAGAAGGCGATGAGGACGTGGAATGTCAGGGACAGGAAGGGAGAGGGAGGTCTGCCAAAAATTAGGATTGATGGTGAGGAGATTTTAGGGCAGGCATGAGGCCATGCTGCCTCTGAGATAGAGATAGAGAGAGACACACAGAGAGAGACAGAGCGAGAAAGGGCGGGATTTCACAGATTTGCAAATTCATCCCCTTGCTGACAGTTCCGATCTGATTTGAAGATTTGTCAACTGGCTATAATTTCATGGTAGCTTGGTTTAAAGCGGTTCCAAAATATGGGATCGTTTGGAATATGTTCCCCTCTCTCTCCATCTCAGATCTCTGCAGTTTCATAAATTAGGGTCACAAATTTCTCTCTAACTTCTGATTTTTTAATTTGTGCTCAGTTTTTTGTTTGTTCAGATTTTCGACCTATGGTCTGATTGACATTGGGTTTGCTCGAGTTTACAGATCTATGTGTGCAGCAAGCAAAATCCTTTCATTCATATGAGCTTCTTGATCCTCTTTAACTTCACAGCAGCTGACCTACCTGGGTCAGTAATCTTAAATTGATTTGTTAATTTCTGTTGTTAAATGTTTATCTTTAATTGATTCCTTCCAGGTTATTTTCGTCTGCAGCTTTTCTTTCGGCTCCAGAATACCATATGGAAACATATCATCTTTCTCTTCTCTCTCTCTCTCTCTCTTTCTCTCTTCATGATCTGTGTCTTTCTTTCTTTAGGTGCGCACCATCAGGGTGTATTATTCTTTGTTTTCAGGTCAGTTTCCTTTTTTTTTTTTTTTTGGTTTTTTTTGTAGGTTTTTAGTTCGTTAATTTGTCACTATGTTTAGATTTTTCGTTCGTGCATGATTAAATGGGCATTCGGTTTTGGTTGTTGAAAATATGATTTTTTTTTTCTGCTTAAGCTTCTTCCTCTTTTTTCTAGAATTTTTGGATTTCAGTTGCAACGGTAAACAGAACACTAAAATCGATATTGGCAGTTGTATTAATGCATTTTCATTTTCGTTGCTTTGCAGGATAGGTGCATTGAGACCTAAAAATGTATGCGTGAACTTCATACATTTTTGTGAGGCTCGGAACCTTGAAGGGTAAGTGTTTTTGCTTTGTTGTGATGTTAAAATGATGTGAGTGTTGGGGTTGGGGAAGGATACTGGTTCTTCCAGATTACTGGATTATGGTTGTTAAATTGACACGTTCTTAGATTATTGGATTACGGTTATTTACCTTCTCTTTGAGTTTAGCATGTTTGAGAATTGATAATGGATTTACTATGTTTCAGGATTTTGGATCGTTGGAGTAAAAACTTGGTTCTTTGGCATTTGAAGGTATATAATCATACACCTTTTTTTGTTCAGAGCTTAATCAAGAGGACAGCCTTATTTAGATTTTCTTCTCTGTGAAAAAGTGAATTAGACCTCAATTTTTTTAGCATTCTCTAATTTCTGTGATGTTTGATATGTATTTTATGGTTTGTGACATCTGTTATACCAATGTTTACTAAACTATGATTCATGTTTTTTATTATAGGGCTAAACATGTTCGTCCACCGAAAAAATGACTGACTAGAGTCTCCATTATAAATTGCCACAAAGTTGCTCTGCCGTTTTTTGCCTTTAAAACATGTACAGCTGAAAACTTAGTTGTTGAAGCAACAACAGAACCTTTTTTTGAGTTTTTTGTAACTGCTTAAACAAGTGCCTAGATTCTAGAGTATGTATTTTGTCACCTTAACTATAGGGGAAAATATGTGTCAACTACATCTTCCTTTTGTAACTAACAAAAACAGGCATCCTACATCTTTATTCCTTTGAACATTTGGCTTTCTTTTTTGTAAGTACTTAAACAGGTGCCTAAGACTGCAAGGCCTGTATTTTGTCACTATAACTACAAGGGAAAAATATGTGTGAACTACCACTTTCTTTTATAACTTATGGAAACAAGCATACTGCATCTTTGTTACTTTGAACATTTATACTTGAAAGATTAGCTTCCAAAAAAATTGCTTTTTATTTAATGTTGATATGCGTACTGTTTTTAGTTAATAGAAATTGGCTGGTAATTAACAATATTACCATTTAGATGCCTTCAATTGTTCTTATTGAAAGTATTTAGTTGAATTCTACTATTTACATCAAGCCATATATACAATGATGTAATTCTAAAAGTAGAGATTTAATGGCATTACTATGTTTTTAGTTCAATTCAATGATACAAACTGTTAATTTCCTTTACAGTTACTTTTATTTCAAGACACTGCACTCTTCTTTCAATCCCACATTCTTATAAATCCTCAAAATATTATTTTTACGCAGAATTAGTTTTGCAAAATACACACGACGGTGTTAAAATTGAGAGTTATTAAAATAATATGATTTCCCTGGAATCTGACGGTGTTAAATTGCAACAACTAAATTTTTTCCGTTGTATTAAATTTTCGAAGCGCTTCCTTTACACTTTTGATAACTTAGCAGCTGCAAGAAAAGCACAAGCAAATAAATTTTTATTTTACTGCAGCTAGGGGTAGATGGGTTAGGAAAGTGGGAAATGGACCAGTTTTTGTTTTTTATTCCTTGAGTCCATTATTTTGTAAGTGGTTTGCCGACTCCTTAATTTAATAAGATTAGTTTAGCACTTTGTGATAACAAAACAATTTAAAAGTTGAAAAACCTTATCCACTCATCTATTCTATTAAACCTTAAAGATACCTCCCAATATAAACATAAATTAAATATAACTAAAAAAAATACAAATAAAACAAACAATACTAGAGAAAGCAATGTCATCCACAAAAACCAGAAGAAGGACAATACCAGATCTGATGTTGACCTCTTTGACATTGAAGATTGATTTTTTTTAAAACCGGCTCCTTTCTTTTCTCCTATTTCGGCTCAACTACATGCTGCTACACCTTTCAATCGACTGGGTTAGGTTGCTAATTCTCAAAAGTTCAGAGAGTAAATTTGTCCATATTGTTTAGCAAGGAGCCACTCGATTTCACACTATTTACAACAAAGCTGTAAGGTTTTGCCTCATATTGGGGCTGGGTTAGAAGGGTAATTTTATCCTGTTTGTTTGTGACAGATTGCGGTGGGTTTACGTTTGCTGTCATTCACTGAGCTTTTCGGGGATGGGAGGCCATGCCTCCGATAGAAAGAGAGAGAGACACAGCGAGAGAGAGAGGGAGAGGGAGGACTGGGGATCTCAGTGTCATTGCTGCAGATCCTCGATTTCATGAGTGGGGAAGGAGAAAGAGAGAGAGCAGAGAGCAACATGCGTTTTTTGAGGTTAACGAGTTACCCCACGGGGTTGGTGAACAGAGGATGTCTGAGAGAGGTATGGGAGAGGAGAGGGTTTTCAGTTTTGTCCTCTGATTCAACAGGTAAAATACTGTTGAGAAATCATTGTTTGTTGTTTGTTTCCCATTACCTTTGTTAAAACTGTGATTGACATTTTTTTTGTTTCAATAAAATTGTAATGGATGTTTATAACCTGCTTAGTTGGGTATTAGCAAGATAGATCTGTTTAGTGCACTGTTTGGTACATTGTTACAGTCAGGTTCGTGTCTTTTAAACTTAGGGTGTCGCACTGTTCGCATTTCTGTTTTCTTCATGCTTTGCTGCTGTTTCCTTCTCAGCAAGTCGAATTGAGGTTCCTTTTCTGCTTTACATCCTTTGAATCTCCCTCTCTTGCTAGGTTGTTTCTTTGAATATCCCTCTCTTGCTAGGTTGTTTCTCCATGTTTTGTTGCTTCTGTATTTGTGCGATAAGAATGTTTGAAGACTGTTTTATTTATTGTTTTGCTCCTCTGTTGCTAGGTAGTATAATTTTGGAACAAGTTTCTTCTCTATGTGTTCAAATCCATCATTGTTTTTTTGTTCTTCAGTTTCTTTTTCACCATTTGCTCTCTTCTGATCATTGATAGTTTAATAGCACTTGCAAATTCAGCACAAACAAATTATCTACTCTGTTTATTTCTACTAAGCAATATTTCTTTGCCGAGATTATGTCTAACTTTAGCATACTTGAAGCCGGTATGCTATGCCATCAGTTGCTTCTAATTTTGTAAACAGTTAATATTATCTTAAAAGTGAAATTATGAATCCTTATAATTCAAATGCCAATGATTCGAAGCTCATGACTGCATTATTATAGCTCTGTAAGACTTATACTAATGTGAATAAAAATTGCTGACATACTTGCCATGTAAACTCATATCCATTTGCTACTATTGTCCTGCTTATTTGACCACATTAAGGGTAGTGGAAGAAGATAAAGAGCTTGACTTAGTCATCCTGTTTCCTTTACATGAGGAAAGAAACATAATAAAAGTTAATCTTCCTGTCAATTTCCAGTTCATTATGGCCTTGGCCGAGGCCTCTTGCAGTTTACTCAACATTTGACTTAGGCCTTAACCTTTCGTATTCTTTATTGAACCAAATTAGTTCTGTTGGTAAAAAATGTTTGTAAATTGTTATTTTTTTTTTGGTGTGTCTTTTGGTCATTTAGCTAAAATTTCATTACATTTGGTCTTTAAATTTGAAACTCTCTGAGTTGTTAACGGATTTACTTTGTTTGCAGATTTCAGAAATTTGGATCGTTGCAAGAAGAAGCTGGTTCTATGCCGTTTTGAGGTATATAATTATACGCAATCGCTTTTATTCAAAACCTAATAAGCTATCTACCTTTTTTTATTTATATTTGTGAAGCTTTCATGTTTGGAATTTAAATATATAATTCAATTTTTGTCGTTTGAGCTTATTTTGGAACTAAGTTTCTTCCTATTTAGTCTGCGTATCTGTATCTGTCCGTTTATGTCAAGATTGAAATAACTAAGCATCCATTTGGTCGTTTAAGCTTAGAATGGAACTAGGCTTCTTTCTATTTTGTGCATGTATCTGTATGTCTCTATTTATGAAAGCTTGAGATAATTGAGCATGTATTTGTACCAAACCCGTTCCAATTGAATGGTTGTTGTATTTGTTCGAAACACCATTCGAATTGGATGATTGGTTTATTTGTTCTAAAACCCCATTATAATTGTATTTGCTTGGATGGGCTGTTAGTATAGGGATAGTTAGATTAGGAATTTTGTTTTGCCATTTTCTGATTGGTATCTAATTACAGATTTTGTGTTGCATGTCTACATGTTTCAGTGTCTGTCCTATCTGTGTAGTTAGTTTGGGATGTTTTTAGATTCTTAAATAGTGCTGCTTAATATTGTTTATAAGTTTATTTTTATGACTGGGGGAGCAGCGATACTGTCGCAACTGAACTTAGAGTTGTGAACATAACTGAATTGATAGGTAACAAAAGTACTGGGAGAACTTTCATGGGTAAGAATAAGATCGCCATTTTTTTCATCCTCTTAGCTCAATTTCGTAGTTAGATGTCCATTGAAGACACAGTCAAGGTTTAGATTCAATGTGTTTTGTATAATTTTGTTTTTTAGTATTAAACAAGCAAGAAGCCACCTTTCAAGGACTGCAGCATATGTAAGAGTATACGTAAAATTGAAAACCATTTATAGTTAAAAAAAAAAGGGACGGATTAACTAAAGAAAAGTTGAAAATTTTTATCTTCCCCATATATTACTCATGATTCCGACATACCTTATGGTTATACAAAAAACATAGTTCATAAAAATGTTTTAAAACATTTACATGAAGCTATAAGTTTGCATTGTTATTTTGTCATTTTGTTTATTTTTCTAAACATGACTGTGCCGTTACTTTGATAAATTAGCTCATTAACTTTTCAATTTAATTTGCTTCTCCATTTTTTTCTATCTAGATTGATCGAGATGATGTCGCTTCATTCTCTAATACCATACCAGCCAGCAAACAAGCTCCAAATCAGGGTTTGCAGGATGTGGATCACAAAAACCATCGAAGATGACCCTCAGCCACAAAGTCTTGATTGTGTGTTTGTTGATAAACAGGTGAGAATATTTCCTCTTTTTCGTTATCGTAAGATGCTTATGTTTTTTATGTATCCAAGTGTGCATGCTGTGTTCTTGGTACAACAAATTTTGTGGTCAAACATTCTCTAAAGTTTGGGAACTGATTGCTCTATGCAATTCATTGCCGAATTATACATCACTTCCACATGATTAATGTTTGTGTGGTTAATTGTTCTATTGGATTCAATCATGGGCCTTGATATCAATTTTTAAACTGAGCCACTACATTCATGCAAATCCAAAAGAAATCAAAATTCCATCTTCTCCATATAATGCCATGTGATGCAATAAATTTTGTTCTTAGAAAACCAAATTTTAGACTCTGTTGTTGACACTTTTCCTCTCCTTGCATTTCACTACAAAGATTATATGTAATTCTGCTGAAACAATTTTTTTTGCATGTGTAAACAAAACTAAGTAGAGACAATCAATTCTTCTTTTTCTTAATTTGTTTTGTTTCTTTTTTTTACTCACAAAAATATAATTCAAACTTTATTTATAAGTTTGCTTCACTTGCTATCATTTCAATTCATAAAGTAATCTTTACTATTATGGTGTATTATCTTAAATGCCGCCTCTGTGAACAGAATTGTTCTATCCTCACTGTTTTTTAGCTTCTTAAACCGCATGTATTAAATGTTCTCCCGCACATTTAATAATCTATATTATTTTAATTTTCTCCTTCTAACAGGGGGATGCAGTTCACGCGACTGTGAATGCTCGAGACATTCAATTTTTTTTGGACCTTCTGACAGTCGGCGATGCATACGAGATCACTAAATTTCGTGTTGTTCACAACAGGACATCGAGCAAAGTTGTCCCTCATCCTGCGGCGCTTGAATTAAATAGGAGAACCACATTCGTTCCAATTCACAAAACAAATCAGGAGATCCCAAAGCAATGGTTCAATTTGATTGACCTTGATCAACTTCATAAGAGAATCAACAACGATGTTGAACTTACAGGTAACAAATTTGGTTTTGCGTGTTGCACTAACATCTAAAATCATCATTATAATTTATTCATTGCCTTTGGTGCGCAATAATTTTCACCGCTAAATATTATTCATAGATGTGTTTGGTTATTTAACAGCTAAATATTGTTTGTAGATGTGTTTGGTCATTTAACGGCTGTGCAGCCGATTGAAGACGTGACTGTCCAAAGCTCAAGAATTGCGAAGAAGAGGAATCTTAACTTGCAAGACATCAGGTCATTCCTATGCGTTAAGTTAAAATTACGCACATAAAACGTCATATTAATGACATAAAACATCACATATTTTTAAACTTACAGGGGCGAAACGATTAGGATCACCTTATGGGGAGAAGCTGCAACAACTTTTGAGGACAGTGGAATAAAATCCCTTCCACCACCTATCTTCCTTGCTGTAACAAGCCTCAAAGTCAAAGAATACCGAGGTTGTACCTCAACGTCCTTTATTTAGCTGCTTAAACCATCTATTGCTCATTCTTATGTTTTATATATAGGAAACCCTGTTCTTGGAAGCACTGGATCAACTGTTTGTATTTTCAATCCAGAGATTCCACAGCTCACCCAATACAAACAAAAGTAAATCGACAACCTTCCTTTAATAACTTTGCTGTTTATATTTCTTCAATTTGTCTTTCTCAACCTAAACATTCATGACAAAGGTTTAAGGATCTGAAATCACCTGTTCAAACCTTACGCACCTCAGCGGAAATGTATGCAGACCGTGCTGTTAGTCCTAATTTTGAGTCCAAAACAATTGATGAGCTCCTTCTACTTGATCCTGCTTTGCACAAAGTTAGTCTCTTATCACCTACTTATTAAGAAAAATCACATCTTTTTAATAATAAATTTTATAACTGCTTCATACTTAGCTATATCTTGCTTTCTTCTATATTCATTTATATTTCATGTTTACAAGACGATGATTAAATGTATTTCATTATTTTAAAATTGTGTGATTCCATAACAGAATGTAAGTTTTGAATGCAAAGCGACTGTCATTGGATTTGATTTGAGTAGAGGTTGGTGGTACAAGTCGTGCCCATTCTGCCATAAAGCTGTCAAAAAAACTTCCGGAGCATTTCAGTGCAATGAACATGGTTCATTTAACAGGTTACCTGAACCATGGTAATTTCTTTTACACCTATTTTACATCTAACTGTTGTATTAAGCTGCTTAGTCATTTTTAAATTTCTTGCAATTATAAAATTTATGATTGATGATGTTTTTGTGGCTATCATATGGTTCCTGTGCTATTTTACTTAAAAATAGTTTAGTTATATTGGTTTTTTTTTTTTCGTTTTGGATTTTGTGATCATTAGCATTCTTACACCCATTATGTGGTATCTGGTTAAATTTGTTGACTTGATGCTTTTGGCAATCTATACTTTCAGAATGTTAATGGTAGTGATAAATGCCTAACCTGAAAATATATAACTCTTCCTTAGGTTCAAAATCAATCTTATAGTGGAAGATAGCACAAATCAGCACAATTTCCTCATGTTAGGAAGGAACGCTGAAAAGATACTTCATGTTTCTTGCCACACTTTGGTAATAGAAGACGGATATGACGATCCCTTCATGGTGCCACCACCTCTAAAAAAATTGGTGGGCGAGACAAAAAGATTTTTGCTATCTTTTGGCAATCAAAACAGTGATTTTAGGAAGACAGACTTCATCATTTATGGATTGCTTCAAGATCAGCTGCCCTTGAACACAGCAATTGCCTCAATCGACCCACAAACGCCTACTGCCACTGCAGGAAAACAAATTATAACTGAAGCGACTCCTGCCCCAGTGACACCTTCCCAGCGGCCAGATCACCATCCCCAATCGGTTGTACCTCTCAAAACTTCAAAGAGACCATTGTTCATTGATCAAGCAGACAAACCAGACAGGTTAAGTTTTCCTCTCAGTTATCATCTTATGTGTAAGTTTTAATAAATATACTTGCTTATCTTGGGTGAACATATGTATTATGCTGTTGATATAAAAATTGTTAGCCAATATTTTTGCTCCAGTCTTTTGACTCCTTTTTTCATACCTATCACAATTCTCTCAGACCTTATAAATTCTACCTTCATTCACAGCAAAAAAACTCGCACTGAGCAAATAGAGGTAACCAATTCTGCTAGAATTGCCAGAGAATTCCACAAACTGGTTGTCCCTAAGATTGAGCCCGCCGATAAAGAACCGATAGCTGCGCTCAAAACAAAGTCTCAAACCAAAAAAACCAAGGATAGGTAAATTACAATTTATTTTTTGCATGCACACCTACATAACATCTGTTATACCAATGTTTACTAAACTATGATTCATGTTTTTTATTATAGTGCTCAAGATGTTCGCCCACCAAAAAAGTGAATGACTACATTCTCCGTGATGAATTGCTACAAAGTTACTCTGCAGTTTTTTGCCTTTAAAACATGTGTAGCTGAAAACTTAGTCAAAACATTTTTTTGAGCTTTTTGTAACTGCTTAAACAGGTTTCTAGGCTGCAGGGCATGTATTTTGTCACCTTAACTATAGGGACAAAATATGTGTGGACTGCATCTTCCTTTTGTAACTAATGGAAAACTGCATCCTGCATCTTTATTCCTTTGAACATTTGGCTTTCTTTTTTGTAACTACTTAAACAGATGCTTAGACTGCAGGTCATCTATTTTGTCATTATAACTACAGGGGCAAAATATGTGTGTCCTCTTTCTGTAACTAATGAAAACAAGCATATTGCATCTTTGTTGCTTTCAACATTTATGCTTGGAAGAATAACTGCAAAAACAAAAACAACCTTATCTT
This sequence comes from Malus domestica, assembly GCF_042453785.1. NCBI lineage: Eukaryota > Viridiplantae > Streptophyta > Magnoliopsida > Rosales > Rosaceae > Malus > Malus domestica. The sequence goes on from NC_091665.1 coordinate 37,885,721, forward strand.
TTTACCTTTCACTCATCTATTCTTTTTATTAGTTCGTGTAGTTAACATTTGTGCATTCAAGTCCCGCAGCAACGCGCGGGCAGTTTTGCTAGTTACAACAATTCTGAAAGGGACTCAATTTTCGGAGTCTTCAGTTATTGTTAACTTTTTTTTAATCGAAAGTTTTTTTTTCACCTTTTGGTTTAGGCTTCTCTAAATATCGAAGCTATATTTAATGATTTCATGTTTTTTTTTTAATTGTGTTACATCTTAATTTGATGGTGTTTACAGAAGGATACATGTAGATGTAGCAACTGTTTTGTAAGAGCCAAAGAAACTGTACATGGGCTTGGGTTAGCAGTTGCTATTTCATCCCACAGATGGAGACGCTATTGATATTGAGTATTCTTCGAAGAAATTCCCCTCTTCAGAGAAGTAATCTGGCAGCATTCGTTAAGCACTTTCCAAGGTACGGACTTCACCAATCCCAGGTTTTAGTTTTATTGAATTTTTAGGGGCATATTCCGTAATTAAAGGGGAAGGAGGGGTCCAATTTGGTTTCGAAATCTTCAATCTGGTCAAATGAAAGAATCAAAATTCAAAGATAATATGCCACCAATCATAGGACTCTGACTTCCAACTCTGCTGCTGCACTGAAAAATCATAGTTTTCTTCATACGTTGGAAACATATTCTTTTGTTTTTGGTTTTTTTTACTAATATTAGTAGCTTTTTAGGGTTTAACTATTTGATTTCACACATTCATTACAGACACAGTAAATAGTTACATTTTAAATTCGTATAAGCATGGAATTTTTGCTTTTGTTTTTATTGTTGTTGCCTTGATTGTGGTTATCTGACCGATTAATACTCCATGATATATTGAGCAATATTGTGCGGCTCAAAGAATTTCGTATGTGTTTATGCGTATTTTTGTACTCTTGGATAATTCTAATCAAATTCCATTGCTCCTAAGCTAAGGTCAGAATTTGTAGCATATAAGGGAAGGCTAGCAGATTCTTGCCAATTATCCAAAGCTGGATATTAAGGTCTTTAAGATTAATATCTTTTTGTATGTGTAGCATCTGCTTGGAAAAGGTTTCAACTTTATTTTTTATTTGTTAGATGATCAATTGATGTATTTTATGACAGTTGATCCGCAAGATATAAACATGATTTCTTTGTTTATGTATACTGTTTAATTATATCGATGGAAATTGGTGCTGCCATTGTGGCAGTATATGAATTTCTGGCTTTTGAGATAAAGTACTAAGAAATTTTGATTTCTTTTTTCTTTACATGCTTTTCTTTTAATTTTGCAGGAATTCTCACGTTGCTTTGATTAAGTTATACATGGCCATGATAAGGTATTGCTCATCCCCACAAACATTTTGTACATGTGTGGCATTAATATATTTTGTTTTCTGATTGAATTTGTTTTCATTCAATGGGGTTGGCGAACTAAACAGCAAGTAGCTTTTTAATCGTGTTGAAATTGAAGTCCTAATTTTGGTAGTTTGTTCATAATTAGTGTGTTATGTTGTTTTCCTGTGTGTTTTAAGTGTTTCTTAACTTATGGGAGTCTTCACAAGAAATGTTTTGTACAAAGATATTTTGCTTCGATCAAATATATGATATGGTTACATTCATTCTTTTAGTGTTTAATTCACTTTTCAAATCCACGTAAATAAATACATTTAAATTGTATAAATCGTGGGTAGAATGCCGTAATTATAAAAGGGCCTTCCGCACGCGCGTGAGCGCGTGCAGGGAGGCTAGTATGGAAATTAATGAAAAGGATTTCAAAACTTTGTATTTTAATAAAAAAATATCTAATAACTTTATTTAATGATAAGGATAAAAAAAAACATAAAATATAAACATGTGTGCCCAACGTGTCCCCCCACCCCCCTTCCCTCACCCCTTGAAATATAACTAAATAAGAAAAAGTACATGAAAATACACATATATATATATTATATTATGTATGAATTAGCTAACTGTAACAACGATGACACTAATTATGTTTTTAATCTTTGGTAGCACTGCAAGAAGCTGTTGAAACTGGTCCCGTACAAGGCTTTGGTAAAAGGCTCAGTTCCATTCTAGCCACCTATCTTTCCGAGAAGTTTGACTCTGGTTTAATTATGTTTTTAATCAATTGTATAACTTGAACGCATTTTTCCCATGTAACACTGTCCACCTTGTTTTTTGGGTTTTAATTTTGCCACTAAAACTAAATTTTTATATGTATTCTTACCTGTTGTGTGTTTTCTATTCGTTGGAAGGTTTATTGTTAGTGTTCTATGGGCTTGTACTGTTTCTAGTTCTGACTTTATTTTGTATGTCTTGATCTCGCTTATGCATCATAGGTATGACATGGAGGCCATCTACTTTGATGAACGTGTAAGGAACTCAAAACGACAACTGTTGGAGTCAAAAGCATTGGATGTATGTCTACTCTCTCTCTCTCTCTAATTTAACAGAGGGTATAGTTAAGTTTTCAGTTTCTTAGACAATTTTTGCAACATAAGGAAGTTGTGATTAGTAGTGGTTCTAGTTAGGTTGTCAGTTTCATATACCACGTTACTGTTGGCCTCAATCTCAGAATGAACACCATTATAATGAAGTGGTTTGGCAACATAAACTTTATCCTTCAAGTATCGCTATCAAAGAATTATGCTTAAATCAACAGCTAAACATCACTACCGGAGCATGACTCCATCTAATTACATTACCAGAAGCTTAAAATCACTAATCTCACTCCGAGAAACTGAGAGGACAAATAGAGCTTGCTTGTTATGTAATACACGAAAAGTAACATTGCCTTCTACCTCAGATTGTCTTCAAAGTTCAAAATAAAACTGGTTAAAGGGTCTGTTGGACTTGATGTGGTCAACTTTGTAAATTCGTTGCTGCCACTAATGCGAATTATTATTTTGTTTAAATCTTGCTTACCTCTGAATTTTCCAGTTTGTTTACCCTGCGTACTCGGCCATGCTCGGACACCTACGTTATAAAGCCCTTGAAGATTTTCAAGTGAGGCTGGAGCAATTGTTGAACAAAGATGAGGGATTTGCTTCATCTGTTCGTACCTGTGCTCAGTCTTCTATGCTTGAGTTCGAGAAAGGATGTGCAGGTAATACAATTTGTTTGGCTAATTAACATGTTTGTCAACCAAAATATTGCTTTCATTGCTTTTAACATGTTTCTCCTTTCAGATGTTGCCATACAACAAGCTAATTGGGATGCTTCAAAAGTCCGGGAAAAGCTTCGACGTGATATAGATGCACATGCATCATCGGTTCGTAGTGCAAAACTGGCAGAATTGAATTCCAACTATGAGGTAGTGCTCTGATAATGTATCAAAGTCGTGGTTATTCTAAGACTATTCTTATGACGTTAGGCTCATAATCTGTTGTTATTCAAATTTCTTAAGGCAAATACCCTTTATTTTTCAGAAAAAACTTTCTTCGTCTTTAAGTGGTCCTGTAGAAGCTTTACTCGAAACTGGTGCAAAAGACACCTGGGCTTCGATACGAAAACTACTTAATCATGAGACTGAAGTTGCAGTATCAGAGTTCTCAACTGCAGTTGCCAATTTTGAGTTGGACAACGAAATGGTTGCCAAAATGAAGCAACATTTGAAGGATTATGTGAGAAATGTGGTGGAGACAAAAGCAAGAGAAGAGGTTGGGAAAATTATGATCCACATGAAGGATCGGTAGGAACTTGTTAAAAATCTTCTGTTCTTTTTTACGTCGTTATTTTGGTTGCTTATCACTTCTGTTGCCATTTCTCAGGTTTGCCAGTCTTCCATTATGACAGCGATTCAATGCCTAGGGTTTGGACTGGGAACGAAGACATTAGAAGTATTACCAAGGATGCACGAACTGCGGTAATCACTGGGAACTTTTGTGGAAGTACATGTTATCTATCTTTGTGACTTAAACAGATGTTTTAGTTGTTTGATCATCTCTTTGTTGCAGTCTTTGAAGCTTTTGTCGACCATGGCTGCCATTCTCTTGGATGAGAAGCCTGATAATATTGAAAATGTCCTCGTTTCTTCTCTGGTACTCAGGAAATTAAGGGAACACTACCTCAACCTACATGCTCCACTCACAAAGCTTCAACAAAAGAAAATTCAAAGAACTTAGCGAAGAAGGCTTTGGTGTAAATTAACATAATACGTTGAAATGAAGGAAAACTTATTTATTGATATCCCCGATAAGCTACAAATATGTACATATACATAAGTCAAAATAAAGAAACAAGAGGGAGCCTTCACAAAGGTTGCTTAGGAGAAGTCTCAACAGTCGGTAGAGCCCCAGAAAGAGAAGGCACCGGAGGGGGATCATTCGGAGCCTCAGTACTGGACAGAACCCTAGAAGGAGGAGGCATTAGAGGTTGATCATTTGGAGCTTCATTACGCGGTACAGCCCCAGAAGACGAAGGCAATAAATGCCTTTGGAACAAACCCACAAATCTCTGATGATCAAGTAAAACCTGACCATCAGATTCCTTCATCTGGTCAAGCTTCCTCTTCATGTTTGTAGCATAGTCATGTGCGAGCCGGTGCAACTGTTTATTCTCATGCTTGAGCCCTCTAATCTCCTGTTTGAGACTCATCACTTCAGCCGCCAATGATTCAACTTGGCGGGTTCGAGCAAATAGGCGTTGGGCCATATTAGACACAGAACCTGCACACTGAACACTGAGAGCGAGAGAATCCTTAACAGCTAACTCATCAGAGCGTTTGGAAAGTAGTATGTTATCTTTGGGAGTGAGAAGGTTCCTGGCCACCACCGCAGCGGTCATATCATTCTTCATCACGGAATCCCCAACGGTAAGAGGACCAATAGGGGAGACGAAGGATGGGCGCCATATGTTGTCTGGAGAAGGCGGGGCTGCCTCTTCAACAAGGTTCAAGTCAAAACGACGGTCGGAGGGGCCAGACATTTTCAAAGGTGTTGAAGAGAGAAGAGGTCGGACAAATCAAGATCTTAGAAGTGCAAGAATGGAGCTTCTACTGGTGGAGATTCAAGTGTGCTTTGGAACGTAATGCCAGCCCCTATAAAAATCTGCACTCGACAGAGCTTCAGAAATCGAAGAGGCGCCTGCTCAGAAATCGAAGAGGCGTTTGCTTTCTCAAAAGCTGGGCTGCTCAGAGACCACGAGGGTCGATCTCAGAAATCGAAGAGGCGTTTGCTTTCTCAAAAGCTGGGCTGCTCAAAGACCACGAAGGCCGATCTCAGAAATCGAAGAGGCGATTGCTTTCTCAAAAGCTGGGCTGCTCAGAGACCACGAGGACCGATCTCAGAAATCGAAGAGGCACCTACTTTTCCAGCCTTGTCAGCACCTGTCACACGCACACTCAGTTTTGCGGAAATTATGGGCATTCTGTCAAAGACTTCTGGTGAAGTAGAAAGCACATGAGTCTTACTGTTCAATCACCCACTTCCCACACGCAACAGTAGCTCATGGGTACCACAGATAACTTTGCCAAAGTTCTCTGCCAAAGTTGAGCACGTGAAGCTTGCAGCTCCCACTACATCGCTCTGACCAAGAAGGGTAAAAGAATAGCAAAGAAACAACACTAACAAAGTTTAGACACATAAATTTTGAAGGTCTAGCTACCATATTATTACCCACAAGGGTAAAGGAACAGTACCACTGCTAGATAATTGGAAAGTCCCTGTGTGTCAACCTCTGTGCTTCGTGGCAAGGTAGATTAGCAAACATGCCCAACCTTTACTCACATTCGAGAAAACACTCCCAACAAGATTGCTTGCTCCAAAATCGAAGAGGCACCGTCCTCCGAATCTCGAGAGTCGGACTCCCAACATGACTACTTTCTCAAAAATCGAGGAGAGGGTAAAGGAACAGTACCATTGCTGGATAATTGGAAAGTCTCTGTGTGTCAACCTCTGTGCTTCGTGGCAAGGTAGACTAGCAAACATGCCCAACCTTTACTCACATTCGAGAAAACACTCCCAACAAGTTTGCTTGCTCCAAAATCGAAGAGGCACCGCCCTCCGAATCTCGAGAGCCAGACTCCCAACATGATTACTTTCTTAAAAATCGAAGAGACACCGCCCTCCGAATCTCAAGAGCCAGACCCCCAGCATGATTGCTTTCTCAAAAATCGAAGAGGCATCGTTCTCCGAATCTCGAGAGCCATATCCCCGATAGGATTGCTTGTTCGAAAACCGAAGAGGCAACACTTTCCCAACTTCAAGAGCCGGATCTCCTTGGATAAAGCTGTCTGTAATCTTCACACGCAACATCTGCTTTCCAGATACCACAGACCACTTTTTCAAAATGTTCTGACAGAGTTAAAACATGTGAAGCTGGCAGCTCCCACTACCGTGCTATGACCAAGTAGGGTAAAGGAATAGCATTACTACTTGTTGCTAAGGAGACTCCTATATATGTCGACCTCCATCCCCAACGGACAGGCAGACCTGCAAAAATGCTCAACCCTTCCTCATATCTGAGAGGGCACTCCCAACGAAGCCTTTCGAAATATTCAGCTTTCTTTCCCCCCGATAATACCTCTGCAAACAAGCTATACTAGAGCAAGAATATCTCATATCATCAGGGTTAAAAGCAAGAGTATCCCATATCATGCTTGTTCCCTGTCTTTTCCTTTGGCCTTGTTCTTATCTGCAAGACAAGGAGAAAGAGAGCAATCAGTCAGCACTTGGAATCAAGCTTCCAGCCAGGAATTGACTGCCTGGAACCCCTTACCTGATTACTTACCTGCCATTGCTCTCGAGTACTCATCTTCAACATCTTATGCTTCCAGGGAAGATACCGCATCTGCCTGAGGAACAGATAGGGCAAGGGAGAAGGATACAAGGAAGCATGTGGAGACAAGCGAAACAGCACACGTGCCGATACATCCATTACTCTGTCAAAGCAAAAGTATCCCATATCGGTCGAACGTACTCTAGATTTGATGGACTTGTTTTGACCCTCAAATTCTTCAGTCGGCCTTATACTCTGGAGGAAACCAGAAAACCCTCCAGCTCAGTTCAAGAATAAGCCTGCGGAAAGTTACTTCTTCAAAAGCAAAAGTATCCCATATCATCTCTTCTCATTTTCTTCTCTTTATCCTTCATGTTGCCTGCAAGATAGGGAGAATGTGAACAATCAGTCGGAGCTCTGATTGCTTACCTTGTCTGTCACCTCTTTCAGCAGATCCCCTAGCTCGGCGACTTGGGGGACTCCTACTACATGGTTTGTATCGCGCTTGACCAAGCCTGAAACTACAAGTAAGCCTCAATTGAAATTGATATATTACCTTGTGCATCTCCATCAGTTAAAGATACTACCCCTGGATGGAGGAAGAGTACTTCCAGAGAAGATGCCATATCTACCTATGAGACAAATAAGGCAAGTCAAGACGAGACCACACTCCGATACTTAGAAGTTTCGTGATTACAAGACCATTCTCCCACAATATTTCCTAATGTCATTTGTACTAAATCATTCACTTGTACTCACTAAAGGAGAGCTTGAACCTATGTACTTGTGTAAACCCTTCACAATTAATGAGAACTCCTCTATTCCGTGGACGTAGCCAATCTGGGTGAACCACGTACATCTTGTGTTTGTTTTCCTATCTCTATCCATTTATATACTTATCCACACTAATGACCGGAGCAATCTAGCGAAGATCGTAAAAAGCGACCGTTTTCGCTACCTAGGATCTATCGTGCAAGAGAACGGAGAATTAGATGGAGATCTCAACCATAGAATACAAGCTGGATGGATGAAGTGTAAGAGTGCATCCGGTGTGTTGTGTGACCGTCGTAGGCCACTGAAGCTCAAGGGAAAATCTTATAGGACGGCAATAAGGCCAGCGATGTATGACACAGAATGTTGGGCGGTGAAGCATCAACACGTACACAAAATGTGTGTGGCGGAGATGAGGATGCTTCGTGGGATGTGTGGGCACACGAGAAAGGATAAGATTGGGAATGAGGATATCCGAGGTAAAGTAGGAGTAGCCGAAATTGAAGGAAAGATGAGAGAAAATCGGTTCCGGTGATTTGGACATGTGCAAAGAAGGCATACTGACGTTCCGGTTCGAAGATGTGACTACAAGACAGAGGTTGAGGGCCGAAGGGGTAGAGGAAGACCTAGGAAAACTTTGGAAGAGACTCTAAGAAAAGACTTAGAGTACTTGGATCTAACGGAGGACATGACACAAAACCGAGCGCAATGGCGTTCTAGGATTCATATAGCCGACCCCACTTAGTGGGAAAAGGCTTTGTTGTTGTTGTTGTTGTTGAAACTCCTTACTTATTAAGGTTAACTCTGAACTAGGTTTCTTCAAAGGATACCTTAATTACCCCAGTACAGTGCAAGTCATTGTGGAGGCAGTTCAAAGCAGAGACCGAATATAGCATCACTCAAGCTATTTCGGCACAGGTATACTTAAGTTTAACTTCAGTAGTTTAATTTTTTTATATCGTTTATCAGAGTTGCATCCCGAATAAATGGATTTTTTCTTTTATAAAATGTTCTTTAAAGATTTGGATTATGAAAATATGAATATTGGAACTTGTTCCTGCAAAAGTAATGAACAACTGGTATGAGGAACGTGGAAATAGGTCGCATGATTGTCCTCGGATGACATTTTGGGCGGGAGTTCTTATGTAAATTCGATTTAGCTTAGTAGTGGAACGAAACATATGGAAACACTTCATATTGAAAATCGCGCTGATTCTTGACTTGGGAACGGTTTAGTCAGATAGGACCAACTTATAATCAAGTTCAGTGTATTGTTTTTTCTGCAAAGAAAAATCCTAGCATCCTAATATTATTTTTGTAACGAGCTCCTTATCTTTATGCTTATAGCTCTGCTTGATCATGATGTTGTTTGCTTTTGTACTTTCAGGAGGCTCACAAGCGGAGTAACAACTGGTTACCTCCTCCATGGGCTATAATGGCAATGATTGTTCTTGGTTTTAACGAATTTATGATGCTTTTAAAGTAATTACTTTCGTTCTTTTTTGTTCCCTTTTGCGAGTTTTAGGTTTTGGACATTTTTAAGTGTCCAGACCCTATTGTCTTGCACATCTGTTAATCACCGTGCCATTTTTCTTCAAATGAAACAGGAACCCTCTCTACCTCATGGTTCTATTTGTTGCATTTTTACTGTCAAAGGCCTTATGGGTACAGATGGACATTACGGGACAGTTCCAGCATGGCGCTGTAAGTATAAAACTGAGTTTTTTTTGTCTCACTTAGTAGAGTGCAAAATTGGGATTGAACGTGCAATACAACAGCTGGTGATCCTAATTTGATAGAGACTTCACTCGGGGGTGGCCTTTTTGGTTACAGTCTCTCATCAAATTGTAATTTTCTTGATTGAAGCAGTTTCTAATTTTAGTTTCCGTTGTTTGTTTTTACCAGCTGTCAGGAATACTGTCTATCTCATCAAGGTTTCTTCCAACCGTCATGAATCTTCTAAGAAAACTCGCAGAAGAAGCTCAGGGGAATCAAACACCGGAAGCACAAAGGCGGCCAGTTTCTCTTGCTTCTCAGAGTTATAGAAATGAAACACCTCAGCCAAATCCAGTAACAAGCTCATTCCCGGAGTCCTCAGTGTCATCCAATATCTCGTCATCAGATACCGGCATGGAATACTCAAGCCCTCCTTTAAGACAAAGGCACGGCAAACGTTGAGGAAGTTGAATCTTCATGATGTATGATCTCTGTTGTTTGTACCATGTGCATCAGATTAAGGTCACTACTCATTTGTGCGATAGTTTTCATTCTTTTTTATTTTGTTTCTTGTTTGTAGTTACTGAAAATTTGAAATAAAAATAAACGGGGTTTGCTCTCTTTCTTGACAACTTTTTCTTCATATTAGTATTGTCAGTAAAACAAATGAAAAAAACTTGTGTGGAGCTCAGCTTGCCACTGGACTTTACAGAGTGGTGCTACAATGCACTTGTTATCATTTTTCTATTTTAAATATAATACTATTTTTTCATTCTTCTGTTTTAAATTTTCATAATTATCTTTTCTACTAATTAAGGGTAAATTAATTAGGATCATCTACTACTGATTCATATACACAATGACAATCATATCAGACCGGTAAAACGAGCCCCAGAAAATATAAATTTAATTAGAGCTATGCATAGTCTTGAAAATCATGTAGTATATTACACAGGAAAATTAGAAAAAAAACTGAAATCAAAATATAAAATATAGCACTTAAATCCTACCACAATGATTTTCTCGTGTTCAGCAAAATAGGAATGGTAAACAAAAAGCATTGTGGATGCTAATATTTTATCAATAAAAATGAATTATAGTGTCTACTCTGACTAACAACAAAATTGAATATCACAAAAATATATTAAATTGTCTGTATGTTTGCTTTCTTTTTCTTTTCTTCTACCTTGACAAGCAGTAGCCTGACATTTAGATCGTGGGTGGATTTTCTCAATTAAGATGCAGATGGGGATCAATATGATTTTAACTATGTTTTTGAAATTGAATTTGTTTTTCTTTTCATTCCATGATAGTTGGAGAAGATTGGCTTTTTTTATTCTTCTTCTCGTGTCCTTATGAAGAAAGTAAAGAAACTGGGAAGAAGACTGCAACGGAAGAGAGAAGGAAAAAGAGGAAGGAAGGAGAGGAAAAAAATATGAACAGTTAGATCAATCTCATGGTGTATATTATGAGTAAAAAAGATAATTATGAAAAATTTAAAATAGAAGAATGATAGGATATTATGTTTAAAAAACTTACCATTTAGCGAGTTTTAACTGAATTCTAGTGCCACTTAGCAAAATTCAGCAGAAACTCCACACAAATTTTTCTCAAAACGAAGAGAGTGTACGTTCCGTTCACACTAGTTTTTATCGACGTCTCACTAAAAAAATTTAGTTTTAACTTTTTTAAAGAACACCACTTTTGTTACCAAACTACCAGTAAACATCATGTTCAGTTCACCCCATGAAAAGATTCTTTGTTTTTAAAGCTCAACACAATTTAAATAAGGGAAATTTTATTTGAACCCATATTTTGTATCTCAACACCCAGCTTACTTTTTATATCCCTATTGTATTTGATTTATCTATCATTATCTATTTACACCCAACATTATTTCCGAAACCGTCTTTACTTATCAAAACTTAACTCAATCAAACTTCTTTTTACATCCAACTCAATCTACTTAAAAATAAAAAATAAAACCCTAACCAGTCCATCATCTCCATGGAGCAAATTCCCTTCTCTCTCTCTAAAAAAATCCTTCCATCTCCCATGGTATGGTTGTCATTCTACATCCCCATCTACTCCTCCGTAGTCATCCAAACCTTTTCCTCTTCCTTTTCTTCATCATTTGACATCTCTAAATTTCTAAAGCACTAACTAGCTTAATAATCGGTATGAGCTTCTGGTTAGAGTGTTTAATGAGTTTGGTATGTTTCAATTAAATGATAATCTTCTAGACTCTATATTCCTATATGTGGTAGAAAAATGGGTACGTCCATGATAAGTTTTGGTAGATCAATGAATATTTTTAACCGTGGATAATTATTACTTACAAAAGTTACGGACAACAATTCACATTACATTGAATTGTGGCTAAAAAGTATATCGCCTTTGCACGTTTTAAAGGCGAACTCATAGCTAAGCAGTTTTTATTGTGGAGCAAAACTTCAGGAATTGATCTAGCCTGGATGTGTAATTGAGTTTATGCATTTTAATGATTAAACTGATAAATATTTCAATCACATATGGATTTAATATCGTAGTATCTTTTAGCCTCTATATGCCACAAAAGTTGCGGACAAAAATTCACAATACATAGAACAGTGGTTAAAAAGTATATCGCATTTGCACGTTTTATAGGTGAACTCATAGGTAAGCAGTTTTTATTGTTGACCAAAACTTTGGGAATTGATCTAACTTGATTGTATAATTGAGCTTATGCATTTTAATGATTAAATTCATAAATATCTCGACCACATATGAATTTAATATCGTATTGTCTTTTAGCCTCTATATTGGTATCTGTGGCAAAAAATGGGTACATCCATGAGAAAATTTTGTAGATCAATGAATATTTTCAATCTAGATATTTATTAGATACAATAAATTATAAGTCTATTCGCAAAAGTCTAAGTCAATGCCACGTACAATATTTGTTAAGATATATTTAGGGAACTGTTATTACCACTTCAAAAATCTTATTCTACATTTTGCATAAGTGTATTTTTCTTTCTAATTATAGAAAGTTTGGAGTGCCAAATGAAATTTTTGGAGTGCTAATAATAATTTTCTATATTTATATACATTTTATTTTAGTTTAGAAGTTGACTTCCTTTTTTTTTCCTCTTTCTTTATCAAGTTGGGAGTATCACTGATTGTGACCCTGTGCAACTAGTTGTTGATTTGTTTTGAGTAATCAACATTATTTCTTACAATGTCTTGAGCGTATGAATAACAGAAAGAAAAGGGTCATGATACAAGCTCAATAAGGGTAGTACTAATTAGTAAACAACTTATGCATGCTGTTTGCTCATAATCAAGTGGTATGAAGGGACAAATGTGTATGTTTCATGCATGACTTGGAATAGTATTAGTAAAGTCACACATGCCAATCAACTTGTTGGCAAGTAGCCATTTACCACAGTGGTGAAAAAGTGTTGTACTCTTGCATGACGGTGTGGGTTCAAATTCTGTCAGTGTCTAATCTAACATCTAACTTACTACTGCTATAGCTCGACTTAAAAAAAAATTGAAATATATGTAGTGGATAAACACAATCTCAAAATTTAATTAAACTCACATAATAACGATAAATAAAGGCATTATCACAACTTGAGGGTGGTGAGCAATCCCATTAAAATAGAACTTAATATATACATATTAAAAACAAAAACAAATTCATGCAAAATCTCCCGACGACTAATACTATTCCAAGTCATGCATGAAACATACACATTTGTCCCTTCATGCCACTTGGTTATAAGCAAACATCATGCATTTACTAATACTATTCCAAGTCATGCATGAAACCTACACATTTGTCCCTTCATGCCACTTGGTTATAAGCAAACATTATGCACAAGTTGTTTACTAATTAGTATTACTACTATTCAGCTTGTATCATGACTGTTTTATTTCTGTTATTCATATGCCCAAGACATTGTAAGAAATAATGTTGATTATTCAAAACGAATCAACAACTAGTTGCACAGGGTCACACTCAGGGATACTCCCAACTTGATAAAGAAAAAAAAAAAAGGAAGTCGACTTCCAAACTAAAATAAAATGTATATAAATATAGAAAATTGTTATTAGCACTCCAAAAATCTCATTTAGCACTCCAAACTTTCTATAATTAGAAAGAAAAATACACTTGTGCGGAGACTTAGACTTTCGCAAATAGACTTATAATTTATTGTATCTAATAAATATCTTAGTCCCAATTAAGACATAAGAAATTTCGCAACAACTGGCTATATAGATGAGAAAATTATATAGTACGCTACTGATAATTACTTATTTCAATGTACCTTTCCATCTTTTTGTTAAAGAAAGAAAAAAGTGACTATTAATTTTAAAACAATAGAATATTATATTGGCACTCTAAAATTTCATTTTACACTAATTTTTTTATAATATTACTTAATTAGAAAGAAAAATAAAATTGTAAAAAATGTAAAATGAGATCTTATGAGTGGTCATCAGGACAGGACATCTAACATTTTTGGAGTGATAGCATGAGTCATGACTTGGATGAGTGGTGATGTAATTAAATGATGTGAACCATTTGGCGTTTGCATGCATGATGATGATCTTGGCGTTCTGAAGCGAAGAAGTCGTCGATATTAACAGCAACTGCAAGTTGCTGCAGATCAGGACATATGTTATCTACATCCCCAAGTGAATGAGAAAATTCAACAACGGCAAGTTGCTGATGAGGAAAGCGTATGCAGAGACTTGGTCCAAATGTAAAGTTGGTGTGAGAATGTGAGGACAAAAAGAGACTAAATTGTGTAATTGCTTATTAAGAGATTAGAGTACTTCTTATATTGTCAATTGATTTTACAAAAATACCACTCTTATCATATATTTGTATCATTATTTATAAGGAAAATTAATGAAAAGAGTTTGAAAACTTTGAGTTTTGATGATAAGGACAAAATAAAGGGTAAAATGAATAGTACCATGATTGACTTTTTAGTGTAAAAATATGGTTTTTCGTTAAAGTGAACAGTACCGGGAGCTTTTCGTTAAAGTTCCGTTATTTATATCCTCCTTCTAATAGAGATAGGATTCACTTGCATTGGTGGACACTACCATTATTAAAGAGATAATATAAATAATGGTATAAATAGGTTACACTAGGTAGTAAGTATAACATTACTTTTAATTTTATGATAAAATCTCAACTTTCTTGAGAAAAGTGTACGATACAAGTCGCATCTTTTATAGCCACCCTTCTTTTAAGGACAATTCTAGAATTGTACATAAATATTTCAATACTAAAGCAGCTCAATGTGTAATATTACAGTATACAATTCAACTAATATGATCAAAGTCTTGGCCAACTCTAGGTGGGAAATTAAAAAAGTGGCCGCCATTTGATCATGCAACTTGGACAAAATATATTATAGGGCAAATTACATAAAATTACCTTAATTATCGGTCGAACCACAATTTTATAGCTCATGTTTTAAACATTTCAATGTCATACCTTAACATATGATGATGTGTAAGAGTGGGATTCACTCATTTGCCACCTTGAATAAAAAAATAATAAATTACTAATTCTTAATTAATAATTAAACTTAATTAAAAAAAAAAAAAAACTCTCTTCATTTCCCCAGAAATCGTCTCCTCCCCCTACTCCCTCCTCCGTCCCCCTTCTTCCTCATTCGTCCCCTTCACTCCCTCATCCGTCCCCCTTCTTCCTCGTCCATCCACCGCCTTCGAGTCCACCGATTCGGACCAGCGAGTTCGTCATATCAGATCGGCAAATATTCAATCTGTTCGACGGGAAAGATCCGGTGTTTTGACTCCCTCCCTGGTTCTTATGGAGGTTGCAATGAAATGATCTGGCTACGACGTCGGCGAGCACATACATGTCTTCTTCGGTATCAAAATCGATCCGGTTTTCTTTGAAACGGCAGTGGATCGATTCGCATGATGGTTGGGAGAAATCGAATGGTGGTTGATGGAGAACCGAACGGACGGAGACGGAAATGAGAAGGTGTAGAAGTTGACACGCATCGGGGAAGCGAATCTGTAGCATTGGTGGTAACCCAGAAAATGGGAAAAAAAAGGGGAAAGAAAAAGAAAAAAATTGGACTGTAATGAACTTCCATTCTTCAATTAATATTATGGAGGATTTAAAAAATCCGGAGTTCTGGGCGAATTTTCAAATGGCCACTTCTTGAATTTTTGAAATTTTAATTTCTCTAATTAAAAAAAAATGAATTTCTCTAATTTCTTGAATTTTGTGGGTTTGTATTTGTGTTTTTCGTTTTGGGTTTTGTTTTTGTGAGGTTCTACGTTTTGGCTTTCTGGAACTCTCCCTTTGCAATTTTGTTTGGTGGTTTTTCTTAGAAAAATGGTGAAGAAGAAGAAACTGAAGAAATGGCAGTGGGGCGAAAGCCCCAGTCGGTGATGGGATTTGAAGAGAGGGAAAATGAAAAGGGGATGGTTTCTAATGCTCAGTTTTGCGAAATCTTAGTGAACTTATGATGAAGAAATCAATTAGTTTTATGTAATTGGAGCAAGATGAATTGGGTCTGGTTTTGGTTTGCCATCGTAACCCACCTGCGTTTTGCGATCGCCGGTGTATCAGTTGTTCCCGGAGGAGGACGAAAATTAGCTGTGTTTAAGGAGGACGAGGAAGAAGGGGAGCGGAGGAACGAGTGATGGGAGGACGAACGGGGACGATTTCCAGGGAACAGGGAGGAGAGGTCTTTTTGTTTTTTGTTTTTAAGTTAATTTTAATTGTCAAATAAAAAATTAATAGTTTATTAATAATTAATTAATTTTTTATTCAAGTTGGCAAAAAAGTGGGTCTCGTTTCTACTAGGTCATCATTTAACAGTTAGATTGACAGAAAATTTAACGGAGGTCTGATATTGCAACAACTTCATAAGTTGAGGAATGACATTTCAATATTTAAAACATGATGTATGAGATTGTGATTCGACTCATAATTGAGATAGTTTTTTGTAATTTATCCTATATTATATATGTATACGTTGTCAATATATGACTAAAATCTAATATATAATGGTCTTCTTCTTCTTACATGCAATGCATGATTCAGCCAATCGAAATATAAGTGTTGGCAGTGGCGGATCCACAGTGGGGTCATTGGGGTCGCGCGACCCCTTGGAAGCCATGGAAGCAACCTTCGAGACCCCTTGGAGATGGTGGGGCGACCCCTGGTGCGACCCCGTTGCCGTTGGAGTCGTCGGTTTTCTGGGCAGGAGGACGAACGAAGAAGACGAAGGCGCTGTGCGCCAGTTTTGATTTTGAAAAAACCTGGGCAAAACGACGTCGTTTTGGGCCAGGCCGAAAAAAAAAAAAAAAAAAAATTCCCACCGTGTCCCTCCCCATCCCAGCCCTTCCTACCCGATCCCTATACAATTAAAAGCCCCAAATTTTCATCCTTCAACCCTAACTCAATCCCCCCAAATCCTCAACTCCTCTCCTCCATAGCTGCTGCCGCCCCCAACGTGAACTCCATCTCCTCCCTCCTCTGCTGGCGGCTCCAACTCCATCTCCTCCCTCCTCTGCTGGCGGCTCCAACTCCATCTCCTCCCTTGGTTTTTATATTGTGATGTGAGTATTTATTTTGAATATTTTGTATATGTAGAATATATTTAATTAATTGAAATTCAATTCATATTTATCTTGTGAGTTTTTATTGTGAGTTTTTATTGATGGTTTGTTTATATTGATGATTTGTTTATATTGTGAGTTTTTATTGGTTTGTTTTTATTGATGGTTTGTTTATATTGTGATTTTTTATTTTCATTATTTTGTATATGTAGAATGCAAGATGAGATATTTAATTTAATTGAAAATCCAATTCATATTTATTTTGATTATGTTTATGGTTTGTTTATATTGTGAGTATTTATTTTGAATATTTTGTATATGTAGAATATATTTAATTTAATTGAAATTCAATTCATATTTATTTTGATTATATTGATGGTTTGTTTATATTGTGAGTTTTTATTTTCATTATTTTGTATATGTAGAATGCAAGATGAGATATTTAATTTAATTGAAAATCCAATTCATATTTATTTTGATTATGTTTATGGTTTGTTTATATTGTGAGTATTTATTTTGAATATTTTGTATATGTAGCAAGCATTATTATGGAACGGTTTTTTAAGAGAAAGTCATCATCGGGTTCGGGTAGTTCGAATAATGTTGATAGTCCAAATACTGTTGGTAGTTCAAGAGCTCCAAGTTCAAGACAAAGTCAGTTAGATGGTGTTTTGGGTAATCTTGAAGCAGATCCTGGATTGAGAACTCGAATAATAGATTATGATGCTAATATAAGAGATGAGGTCCGAAGATCATATCTACAAAAAGGACCTTGTCAACCTAGAGGTCATAATTTCCCAATAACTAATATGTCGGGAATTAATCGACGCTTCATTTCCCAATGGTTTGATGAGTTTGATTGGTTGGAGTATAGTGTATCTAAAGATGCAGCATTTTGTCTCTATTGCTATCTCTTTAAAACCAATTTTGCACAAGTGGGTAGTGAAGCTTTCACTGGAGATGGATTTAAGACTTGGAAGAAAGGGAGAGAAAGATTTAAGATGCATGTTGGACCGGTTGGGAGTGTTCATAATAAGGCTAGAGAAGTTGCTACAAATTTGATGAATCAAGCTACACATATTGAAACGGCAGTGAGCAAACACTCTGACCAAGCTCGTAAGGCTTATCGCACATGCTTGATTGCTTCAATCAAGTGCACTAAGTTTTTATTGAGACAAGGTCTTCCTTTTCGTGGCCATGATGAAAGTGCCACTTCAAGCAATAGGGGAAATTACTTGGAGTTATTGCAATTCCTTGCAGATAATAATGATAAAGTTAGAGAAGTTGTGATGGAAAATGCTCCGGGGAATCTCAAATTACTAGCTCCTTCCATTCAAAAAGAAATTGTGAATTCATGTGCCCTTGAAACACTTAATGCTATCATGGATGGTCTAAAAGATAGATTCTTTTCAATATTGGTGGATGAAGCACGTGATGTGTCTGTGAAAGAGCAAATGGCTATGGTGTTGCGTTATGTGGATGACAACGGGCATGTAATTGAAAGATTTGTGGGTATCCAACATGTTACCGACACTACTTCAAGTTCACTAAAGGATGCTATTGACACATTGTTTTCTCACAACGGTTTGAGCATTTCCAAGCTACGAGGACAAGGTTATGATGGTGCTAGCAATATGAGAGGTGAGTTGAATGGCCTTAAAACAAAGATATTGAGAGAACAACCTTGTGCATATTATGTTCATTGCTTTGCTCATCAACTTCAACTAGCTCTTGTTGCCGTAGCAAAGAATAATATAGACATTGCCTCTTTTTTTGCAATGGCTAATAGTGTGGTTAATCATGTTGGAGCATCTTGTAAGCGGCGTGATTCACTTAGAGGGCAACTTCAAGAAGAGCTTGTGATAGCTTTTGAAAATGATTGTCTTATAACGGGGCGAGGCTTAAATCAAGAAACAAGTCTCAAATGTGCCGGTGACACACGATGGAACTCACACTATGGTACCTTGATTAGCATCATTTCTATGTTTTCATCCGTGGTTCATGTGCTTCAAATGGTTATTAATTATAATCCCAATGAAAGTGCGGCTGAAGCAAATATGTTAATGAGAGTGATACTTACTTTTGAGTTTGTGTTTCACCTTTTCTTGATGAAAGTCATATTGGGACTCACAAATGATTTGTCACAAGCATTGCAAAGGGAAGATCAAGAAATTGTGAATGCAATGGCTTTAGTGAAATCATGCAAGGAAAAGCTATATTGGATGAGGAATAATGGGTTCGATGCATTGGTTGATGAAGTATCTTCTTTTTGTGAAAAACATCATATTGATGTTCCTAACATGGAAGAAGCATTTATACTTCCAGGGAGGTCAAGGCGTTATGCTCCAATAAAGACAAATCGTCATCATTATCGTGTGGAGCTCTTTATTTATGTCATTGATGAGCAAATTACGGAGTTAGAGGATCGCTTTAATGAGGTAAATACCGAGTTGCTTATTTGTATGGCATGTTTGAGTCCGAAAGATTCATTTGTAGCTTTTGATAAACCAAAGTTACTTCATCTTGCTCAATTTTATCCTCAAGACTTTTTGGATGAAGATCGTTTGGCACTTGAAGATCAACTTGAGATTTATATTCATTATGTGTGTTCCAGTAGTGATTTCTCTCAATTGGAAGGGATTGGTGATCTTGCAAAAAAAATGGTGGAGACAAGGATGCATCAAGTATTCAATTATGTATATTTGCTCATTACATTATCTTTAGTTTTACCAGTTGCAACTGCTTCAGTGGAGAGAGCATTTTCTGTCATGAATATTGTTAAGGGTCCACTTAGGAACAAAATGGGAGATCAATGGTTGAGTGATAGCTTGCTTGTTTATATTGAGAGATATATTTTTGCTTGTATTGAAAATGAAGCTATAATGCTTCGTTTTCAAAATATGAAATCTCGTCGTGGACAATTATAATTTGTAATATTGTTTCCGTTATGAATTATGAATGAAAGTACTATGATTTCATTTTCAATATGTTTTTCCATCCTAAATTTTTATTTGAACTTTTACACTGCGACCCATTGGAGTAAGATTCCTGGATCCGCCACTGAGTGTTGGTCGCTTAAGTTCACCCCATCGAGGAGAGCAAGTTCTGCACATGTACGATATGAAGATGAAGTTGATGATGAGGATACTATTACTCTGCTTCCTCAGCTGCTTCTGGTTTCAGCTGTCCTTTACTCAAAATGCTACCACTGATCCATCTGAAGGTTCTCTCTCTCTCTCTCTCTCCCTATACACATACACACTTTGCCCCATATAAGTGTTTTTGACCAGGAACTGGGCTTCTTTCCCTCAACAAAATGATATTTTAAGTGTTTTTCGACCATATGAAATGGAAGTTTCAAGGAACTTATTTGTAAAGCCTTTTTTCTTCCCATATACAAAACATCCAAATTAAGGGTAATTTTCCTTTGTAATAATCAATTTGATCTCTCATTTGATTCGAGATAGTCTAGTAAGTGGTAAACAAGTCAAATTGTGGTGTGATATAATGTAATACACACAAGGACTGAATTAACTGAGAGTGCAGTGAGGGCGTTGAACTCAATATTTGAACAATGGGACACACAAGCGGCGCCGGGCCTGTGGAATATCAGTGGAGAACCCTGCAGTGGATCTGCCATCAACGTCACCGAATTTGAGTTCTCCGATAACAACCCAGCCATCTATTGCAACTGTACTTACGACAACAATGCTACATGCCACATCACCAATCTGTATGTTAAACTACTCTCTCTTGACGAACAAGATTTCCATGCCAAAGCTGATTTTTCACTTGCTACCTATATATGTTAACGTCATAATTTGACTGTGTCGCTCCATTTTATGTAGTTCTAAATGTTCAATCTTTTTGCTTTCCAGGAGCATGAATTATCTTTACAAACAGGGGGTGTTTCCAGAAGAATTTGTGGCTCTGAGATATCTCACATCTTTGTATGAATTTTTTTCAACTCCCTTCTCTGTTTTCGGCTCATCAAAATCATATATTGGATATTAAAAATTGTAGAATTATCAAAGAGACGGGCCAAAAACTCACTTCCAACAACGCTGATACTGTTCCCAACTTGGTAATTACCACATGCACAATCCGTCAAGTGTGAGGTTTATCTCAAAAAGCCTCAGTATTAGTTGAAGTGGAATTTGGATATTTAAATTATTCTTTCTTTATTTCTATGGCCAATGTGGGATTTCAACAAAAATATGGTGATGTTGTAAGATTAAGAGTTAACGATTACACTTCCTTTCAATTTTTGTAGGAGAATCAGTCAAAATTATTTCACCGGTCCCCTACCGGCATTCATTGGCAATATGTCTGCATTGACTGAATTGTAAGTAGTGAGAGAACATTTCTTTAAGTACTCATACTTCTGATGAGACCCGTAGCAATTTGTATACTTCATTTTGAATATCATAATCTACAGTTATGTTCTTTACACCTTTTTGCTACTATTTATGCCGTAATCTACAAAAAATCATTATGCTTTTATTGAATAATGCAGTACTAATTTCCTGTTATGTAATGTAATTAAGTTTAATGATGCTTATCTTTCACTAACTCATATCTCCATTCAGGTCAATTAATGTCAATTCATTCTCTGGGCCCATCCCCAAGGAGCTTGGAAACCTTAAGGAGCTAACTCTGCTGTAAGCCACGAAAAATTGGAGAGCATACAATAAAATTTTATGTAAAATTTTGTTATAACAATGGAAGAATTATCTGAAGGTTTCTCTCCCTCTGCAAAATCTAGCAGGGCATATTCTCTTCATTTCTCTACAATTCACACACACTATGTGCTTTACATAACCGTTAGAATCCAAGGTGGATTCTCTCTCTTGACAAAACAATCTCAACCTTACATCTAGCTAGTTGCTAGGATCATTACACCTGACATTATTTGCCTTGCTACATTAGAGCTGCACACTTGGTATTTTAAACTCAAGTGAATACACAAATTTGATACACAACATATTTCCTAATCAGCTATAGACTTACAATTCAACACAACCTTCTATCACTCTTCAATAATTGCTTTCAAGTAAGTGTTTGCCCGTTCAACATGACTTGCAGGGACATCGAATCAAATAATTTCTTCGGAACACTCCCTCCAAAACTTGGTAATTTAGTCAAGCTCGAGCGACTGTAAGTGCTTCGTTAAATCATCAAATTTGAATTACAAATTTTGGTTCATCACTCCCTCCAAAACTTGGTAATTTAGTCAAGCTCGAGCGACTGTAAGTGCTTCGTTAAATCATCAAATTTGAATTACAAATTTTGGTTCATCACTTCATCAAAATTATCTATTGGATATTAAAAATGGTAGAATTATCAGAGAGACGGCAAAAGGCTCACCTTTCAACAACACCGATATTGTCCCTAACTTAGTAATTACCACCTGTACAATCCGTCAGGTGTGGAGTTTATCTCAAAAGACCTCGACATTAGTTGGAGTGGGATTTGGATATTTAAATACTTCTTTCTTTATTTCTCTAGCCGATGTGGGATTTCAACAAAAATATGGTGATGTTGTAAGATTAAGAGTTAACGATTACACTTCCTTTCAATTTTTGTAGGTATATGGATAAGAATTATTTCACCGGTCCCCTACCGGCATTCATTGGCAATATGTCTGCATTGACTGGATTGTAAGTAGTGAGAGAACATTTCTTTAAGTACTCATACTTCTGATGAGACCCGTAGCAATTTGTATACTTCATTTTGAATATCATAATCTACAGTTATGTTCTTTACACCTTTTCTCTACTATTTATGCCGTAATCTACAAAAAATCATTATGCTTTTATTGAATAATGCAGTACTAGTTTCCTGTTATTTAATGTAATTAAGTTTAATGATGCTTATCTTTCACTAACTCATATCTCCATTCAGGTCAATTAATGTCAATTCATTCTCTGGGCCCATCCCCAAGGAGCTTCGAAACCTTAAGGAGCTAACATATTTGTAAGCCATGAAAAATTTTCTGAAGGTTTCTCTTTCTCTGCAAAATCTAGCAGAGCATGTTCTCTTCATCTCTCTACAATTCACACACACACTCTGCTTTACATAACCGTTAGAATCCAAGGTGGATTCTCTCTCTTCACAAAACAATCTCAGCCTTACATCTGGCTAGTTGCTAGGATCATTACACCTGGCATTATTTGTCTTGCTACATTAGAGCTGCACATTAGGTATTTTAAACTCAAGTGAATACACAAATTTGATACACAGCTTATTTCCTAATCAGCTGTAGACTTACAATTCAACATAACCTTCTATCACTCTTCAATAATTGCTTTCAAGTAAGTGTTTGCCCGTTCAACATGACTTGCAGGGACATCGGATCAAATAATTTCTCCGGAACACTCCCTCTAGAACTTGGTAATTTATTCAAGCTCGAGCGACTGTAAGTGCTTCGTTAAATCATCAAATTTGAATTACATGTTAATTCCTTACGGATGAGCAAAAATTGCACTTTAACGTATGAAATGGGTATTAATCAGTTGCCTTATGATTTTCACAGTTACATGGACAGCTGTGGACTCGGTGGTAAAATTCCTTCAACATTTGCCAAGCTCACCAACATGCAATACCTGTAAGAACGGCTCATAAATCGTACTTTGAGATTGCTTTTCTTGGATGAGCTTAGTATAAGTCAACTTTTTGAATTTTAGCTCGGCATCGGACAATCCTTTCTCAGGAAAGATACCTGATTTCATAGGGAATTGGACACAACTCACTGATTTGTAAGTAAAGAAACCTTTGATCTTTTGCAGTTTATGAAAGCAGACCTGAGGTGGATAATTTGTTCACAAGCTTCTTAATATGTTTCTGTAGGGAATTTCAAGGGAACTCCTTCGAAGGCCCAATACCAACCAGCTTTTCTCAACTGACCTCATTGGAGTATCTGTAAGTACAAATGTTTCATGAATTGTAATTTTCTCTCTTTCTCCGAAGATGAGATTTCAGTTTATTTTGCATATAATGATGTAGGTATATCAGTGATATATACAATGGGAGCTCCTCTCTTAATTTCATAAAAAATATGAAAAACTTGACTGATTTGTAAGTGAAGATTCTCATCGATCCAGATACTTTCATCTGACTTCTTTTTTCTTTTTGAAATTTGATATCTTACTCCATCTACTTTTTATCAAATTTTATGTTTTTGGAATACAGAAAACTACGAAACGCATTAATCACTGGTACCATCCCATCTGATATTGGAGAATATCGAAGACTACGGGCACTGTACGTACCAGCAAATATAAGCTTGAGTCCCAACGAGACCAATTAGTTTTCTTTCATTCTGATTGCTCCTCTCAACTTATCGTCGGTGTTGCAGGGATCTGAGTTTCAACAATTTGACAAGCCAACTCCCAAGTTCTTTGTTCAGCTTGAGTTCTCTTACATCCTTGTAATCCCCGTCCTTATTATTATCTTTTTCTTGCCTTATCATACATAAGTTATCAAATCTTTAACATTCCCTACTTTTATTGAAGATCTGGACATCTGACCTTTTGTTTGTTCATCTCTTTTTCTTTTCTGGGTGCCTTTCTACTATAATCAAAATGGCCAGGTTTCTTGGAAACAATAGTCTCTCCGGACCTCTTCTGAACCAAAAGAGCGATCAACTTCAGACTATGTAAGTCCTCGTTTCTTAAAGTAGTCATAAGCATTCTAATCCTATCTTACACAAGCTCTTAATAACTTTCATGCATTTTGTGTCTTCTGATTCTATTTTGTTATTTGCAGAGATTTGTCTTACAATTTTTTATCAGGAAGCTTTCCCCAGTGGGTGACCAATATATCGCAAGTGTACGTGTCCTTTTATCTTTCACCTTCATTTTACAGTTTAAATCACCAGAATATGTTCGGACAAAAAATTATCGCTGAGATTCGTTTTCACAGTGCTACTTGCCTACTAAGTTTTGATCTTGTATTCATTTGATAAAGATACAGTTCTTCATATGTTGATTGATTAATGATTTTATGCAGGAACTTAGTGGTCAACAACTTCACATTTGACAATTCAAACATAACGTGAGTTGAAGTTTCTCTTACTCGTTTAGACAAGCAATACCATCACTACTCTTCCACTACATGATTCTATTTGGATAACTAATAATTGTTCTCTGTGTTTGCAGTCTTCCTGGATTGAATTGCCTCCAGAGAAATTTTCCATGCAATCGAAATACCCCACGATGTAATCTGCTCTTATGTCACCCATCATTTACTATTTTAACGCAACATCATGTTAGAGGAAAAGGCATTGCTTCTCTAGTTATGTATACATATGGGTATAGATTGCAAGCATGTTTTCATAAGTTCAGTAATACGCATAACTGGTTAGAAATATGTGACTGAAGAACATTAGTATGAGTCTTCAATTTGAAGTTTCATCGCTAATCATGGGCAGATTCTGGTAAAAAAAAATTACATGAAACTTTACAGATGCAAGCTTCTCAATCAACTGTGGTGGACAGCAAATGAAGGGAGATGGCATATTGTATGAGACTGATGAATCAGTTCTTGGCTCAGCAACATTCAGTGTAACCAGTGCAGAGAATTGGGCAGTCAGCAATGCCGGTTTGTTTTCTGCCCAATATACCTCATCGTCTCGGGAAAATAACCCATCGTTGGAAAATACCCATGCACAAGTCAGCGGAACAGACGTGACCCCGGAGCTTTTCCAGACTTCAAGAGTGTCCAGAGGATCACTGAGATACTATGGCCTGGGCCTTGAGAATGGGCCCTACACTGTAACATTGCACTTTGCAGAGACGGTTTATGAAAGTCGCACTTCGCAAACTTGGAAAAGTCTAGGACGGCGTGTATTTGATATCTATATTCAGGTAAGACTGCTTATAGAATAAAAATTCTAACTTATTTGAAGTAAACACCTCATTGGACTGGTTTTTGATGTTTTAAGCTACATTAACTAAAGACAGTGATTTAAAGAAGACTAGAATTATCACCTACCTCTTCATTTGGTTGCTAGGGTACCCGCAGGATGAAGGACTTTGACATATCGAAAGAGGCAGGTGGTGTTAACCGAGCAGTTGTGAGAAAATTTAATGTTAGCGTGTCAGAGAATTATCTTGAAATTCATTTGTTCTGGGCTGGTAAAGGGACTTGTTGCATACCCAGTTATAATGATTACGGCCCACTAATAGCAGCCGTCCATGCTGCTTCAGGTATAATTTGTGTTCACTTATAGAGATTTCCTATGAGTGGTTTAAATGTATTTTTCTGCTATTAATTGACATTGAAGAATTCGTCTGTTTTATCACTTAGATTTTACAAAGAAGAGCAATACTGGGTTGATAGTTGGTATTCCAGTTCTTGTTGGAGTTGTGAGCTTGCTATTAATATTTGCAATTCTATATATGAGGAGGAAAAAATCAGAAAAAGAAGACGATGAAGGTAAACGACCATATCATTAACACATAGAAGTAAGAATGCTTTCATGAAAGTAAAACTTATGTCATACTGTTTTGTGAATGTGCAGATATTCTAGGATTAGGCCCCCGGCCATATACTTTCAGTTATGTTGAATTAAGAACTGCAACTGAAGATTTTAATCCTTCAAATAAGCTAGGAGAGGGAGGATATGGCCCCGTTTATAAGGTGAAATCCGTATTACATCAATATCATGTACTTGAAGTAATGAAGAGAAAAAAGAGAGAGCGAGAGAAGAAAATATAGCTTCTGTTTTCTTTCCTTTCACGTCACTTAATTGTGTTTCTGTGTACATTGTAGGGTACACTTTCTGATGGTAGAGTAGTGGCTGTGAAGCAACTTTCAGTATCATCTCACCAAGGGAAGAGTCAATTTGTATCTGAAATTGCTACCATATCTGCTGTGCAACATCGGAATCTAGTGAAATTGTATGGATGTTGCATTGAAGGCAGACACCGCATTTTGGTTTATGAGTATCTTGAAAACAAGAGCCTTGATCAGGCACTTTTTGGTACAAACCTATCTACTTTTAGGTTGCACATAAATAGCATTGTCAGCAGTTTCAAGCACTCTAAAATTGTTAAGAAATGTTTTTGATTGGATGTGTTCACTAATATTTCAGGAACAAGTAACTTGCACCTTGACTGGCCTACTCGATTCAATATATTGTTGGGAACAGCAAGAGGATTTGCTTACCTTCATGAGGAGTCAAGGCCAAGGATTGTACATCGAGATGTCAAAGCGAGTAATATTTTGCTTGATGCAGAACTCTCCCCAAAAATATCAGATTTTGGACTGGCAAAGCTTTATGATGACGAGAAAACCCACATCAGCACCCGGGTTGCAGGGACAATGTAAGCCATCCTTTATTGTTTTTCCAAAGGATACATACATTATGGCCACACACATTTTTACTTGCATGAAATTTTCACACATGTTAATAATGCCTCTAATTATCTCAAGTAACATTGTGCAACCGTTTGATTATCTTGCATTGCAGAAGCTATTTGGCACCGGAGTATGCAATGTTTGGACATTTGACAGAGAAGGTCGATGTGTTTGGTTTTGGAGTCGTCGTTTTAGAGATCCTCAGCGGGAGACCAAACTCTTATAATAACTTACATCCAGAAAAGATTTCTCTTATTGAATGGGTAGGAATTGCATTCGCCTAGCTTCATTTAGGCATTGTTGTGAAAAACTTATTTATACTTTCCTTTGACTGTGGCATAATGTTTTTTCAGGTGTGGACTCTACATGAAAACGACCAAACTCTAGGGCTGGTGGATCCAAGATTGACAAAGTTTGATGAAACTGAAGCAACTAGATTGATAAGAGTAGCTCTCATGTGCACGCAGGGATCACCGATGGCACGGCCATCTATGTCACGCGTGGTTGCAATGCTCTCTGGAGACATTGACATAGGCACTGTCATGTCGAAGCCAAGCTATTTGACAGATTATGATTTTAAAGATGTAACAACATCGTTAACAAGTAGATTTTTGGTGGAGGATGATACCCCATCAACTTCATCCAAGGGTAGTAATGTTCGCCTCAACTATCAATCGAGAGGCAGCAATGCAAGTGGTGCTAACGCTCCCTGGATTGACCATGCACCTTCTGTAAACGTCACTCAATCACTGCTCGCTGAAATTAGAGGAGAAGGAAGGTGATAAATATCAGGAACTGATTTTCGCATGCTCTCTCTTTTGGTAGTGGGTAGGGGACTGGCATCACAGGCATCACCGATGAGAACAACTCTCCTGTGCACGCAGGCATCACCGATGACGAGGCAGTCTATGTCACGCGTGGTGGCAATGCTCTCTAGAGATATTGACAGGCATTGTCATGTCGAAGCCGAGCTATTTGACAAATTATGATTTTAAGGATGTAACGACATTGTCAACAGGTAGCTTTTTCATGAAGGATGATACCCCATCAACTGCATCCAAGCATGGTAATGACCGCCTCAACTATCAGCCCGAAGGCAACAATGCAAGTGGTGCTAACACCCCCGTGGTTGACCTTGCGCCTTCTCCAGTAAACGTCACTCAATCACTGCTCGTTGGCATTATAAGAGAAGGAAGGTGATAAATAATGGGAAATGATTAACGCATGCCATTTATCCTTTTGTGCACCCATGTACTTGTCCTTGGGTCTTTTTTGCCTCTAAGGTTTTGGCTATGATGATGTATATCTAAAAATAGATACGATTTTATAGATATTTGGTTCAAACTTACATGTCAATTTTGTGTTAGTATGTTGCGGTGTAAATCTCCTCTTTTAATCAAAAGGAAAAAAATGGATGTTTCTTTTTCTATAGTTGATGCTATTCACTCCCATTTTAATTTCTCACACATTTTTTTGGTAATTTTTGTCTTTTGGTCTTTTTTAATTCATTCGATCCGACAGCCGAAAATTAAGAAGAGTGGATGGAGATAAAATAGGTGTGAATAGCACCACCCTTTTCTATCTGATAGCCAAGTATGTATAATAAAACATAAGCAATCTTAGTAGATGCCTATAAACAAAAGCCACAAGTTGGCTCTAGATTAGTTATTGTCAATTGTTGATTGATTACGGTGTCACCCTAATGTGACTCTTTGGTAGGGTTTTTGCATAAGCCAACTCTTTTACATGAATGATTATTAATTGTTGGTCGATCAGTGTCACCTGAGAAAATCTTTGGTTAAATTGCCATGCAAGTGTCGCCTTTCTCACATGAGTGGTCTCAACGGTGGGGCCAGGTAAAACCAAAATGTAAGGAAGTTCATGCTCACCAAAGCAAGATCAACCCGTTTAAGGCTGTGGTACTCGTCTAGTTGTCTTTGTGCCTTTTTTCTTTACATTTGGAAGTACCAGTGCCAGATCACTTGAGGCAACAAGTCCAGCCCCATATTTTATTCGTTTCTATTACCTCCATTGAAAGTGACCGATAGAATTTGAACGTTATAAGCCTACCGTTTCCAGTCCCACTTTTGTCACTCACTTTGCTCTTCTCTACAAAAGTATTAATTACATGCGCACACGCACACGCGCGCGCGCGCACACACACACACTTATTAGCAGCACATATACACCTATATATATACTGTTTCTTAGTCTCATCAGAACTCAAAGAAAGAATGAGAGCTTTGGAGAAGTGAAAGTAGTAGCAGAAACTAGAAGAACAAAGGGAGACATCTTAATCTCCCCCCAGAAGTTGAAGTTGCTGCCTGTCAAGAAGTGTTTGTATGTGGTCAAGGCAAGCACCTTCTTGACCATCTTATCTGGCTTCAAATTCTCATTCACTACCTCTTCTAGAATCACATCGAACACCTTCCCGAAATCAGTTGTCCAGTCCTGGCTTTTGATCAAAGTCTACATATATTCAGCCCTCGAATTAAGATCCTCACCTTGTATCGAATGCAGCTAAGGGTTTTGGCTTTAGGTGACCACTTTTCCCTTCCATGGCTCATCACTCAATTGAAGCAACAAAAGCCCCAAAGCCAAACTTGCCGACAAGGTGTTGTCGACATCACATAGCCAACCAATTCTTATACTTTCCCTACTTTGAGTAGACCTCCATCACTTTCTTCCACTTAACATCAGCCTCATGTTCGAGCTCAAGTTACTTGATATAGCTTAATATGTCATGCGAAAGCAGCGCTGCATCGCCAGGATCAACCTCATTGGTTGCAGCCAGTTGCTCTTGCTTGTACTCCGCTCTATAACCCCACCGGTTGGCAGGTTCCCAGCCCTCTGATGCCATAGTTTTTCTCAAGGGCGACAAAACCTCCTTCCTCAGTCGGTCAATACAACAAAGACTACCATCCCCTTCTCAGAGGCATGATTCTGACAACATATGATGATCAGCGATGGTAGGCAAAAAGGTAGTCGCTTGGGTAATCTCCAAGCAGTAATCATCATGATGGTCATGGTCCTTGTGATGATGAAATTTTCAATATCAAACTCAAGGCACAGGGCAAAAATATCCGAAACACATTCGTGCAATAAGCGATAATCAACGTCGCACTCGTATCTCTGAGCCGCCTTGTTGGTCGTGTGGATCGCCTTCCTCCTTAACAACAATTCGCTTGCCTTTGAGTTGACGTTCTTTTCCTTGACCTTCACCATTTTGTTTGAATCTGCCTCCTCCCTCGTCCTCCCAGTAAATTTCAAGTGAGCTTCACCCCGTAAAACCTGCGAGAGAATGCAAGGAAGGTCTAGGATATGTCCAAATGAGCCGGAAATTGGCACAAGATTGTAGGCAAGGGTTTTGGGGTGGTTCTGGTGGAGCCAAACCGCTGCCGCGAAGAAAGCTTCGTCTTGGTTACATTTTCCACCATAGTCGCGTATGTCTATGAAGTTGCAAATGAGTTTATGGGTGGTTAGAGGATTGTGCGACCAGCTGAGGGAAACACTTGGTTCATCAGAGTTTTGTGGAATTCCACGGTCGACATGGCGTCCTTGGCGCAGTGGAAGTACAGATCAACGCATGGGTTGTTGATGTTGTGGAAGCCTAATTGGGGTTGTTTGAATTTGAACCGATCGGACCGCAGCAGAGCAATTCTTGTGAATTGCGGTCAAACGACCTTATTTCAGCATGCTTTCAGAATCGATATCACTAGCAGGAATGCTCGCGCTTTGCTGCGAGTTTTCAAACCATGGATAATATTCATAGAAAAAATAACTGAAAATGCTACAGAATTACAATAACATTCTTAAACGTAGCAATTCAGACAACACATGTTTCACATGAGTAACACTCACAAAACCACACATTTACACAATTATCTCCAAATGAAAGAAAAAGCAAGAGATAGGTGAATTGATCCATAAAATAAGTAGTTCAATTTACATTGCTACTATCTTGTAACTTATTAGAGCTTCTTTGCAGATCAATCATAATGATTTCTTCATTGCTTTCACCAAATATTTCTATAGTTCTACTCTAGTAGTCCAATCGACAGAACAAATAGCAAGTGCGATTTTATTCACTGCTTTGAATGTGTTGTAAAGATAATACCACCAACTATGGGTGGCAATTGATTCTTGTGATAACATACTATAAAAGTAAAGGTATGGATAAAAAAGAAAATGCGTCCTTTGAAAGATCTAGAACAAACCTGAAGAAGAACCTGAAGAAGCACCTGAAGAAGAACATCAAACATCCCTGTGGTGATCATAACATGCAATACCCAAAGAAAAATAATTTAAGAAAAAATAAACCTATTCATCACATAATGCTAAAATACATATGCCAACATATCCATAATTTCTATGTTTACGGAACATCTTTCGATAAATCACAACCTTCATTTTAAAATGGACTTTTGTATTTGTATTTTGCTTGTGAGTATGGTCTTGGTTAAAACTTGGCATTCTAGCATTTACTTATATGATATCATATAGCAAGAAAGCTATGAGACCCGAGTCAGTTTATTGTATTCTCAGACCCTCAAAATACTAGAGCTAGACAGAGATAAACAACAACACGAAAGAGAAACTTCTACTTTACATGTACACTAACATTTGCATGTGCAAAGCTCTCTTTCCTCCTTTCCTTTCTTTTCTTCCTCACCTTTCGGTTCTTTCTCCTAGATTAAGGAGATTGTTGTTTTGTTGTTAGTGGTTGCCATCATCATCATCACATTCAAATCAACTTTTGTAATTAAGGCGTTCTACGCGCGACTTATATAATTTAAATGATAACAAAAGAACGGTTGATCTCTGATCTAATTGCAGACACAATCTGCAGAACCGTCTTCTATGGGATTTGAACTTATGAAGTGTGAGGTGGAGACCTGAATGTAACAAATTGGTTTTAAGTGAATAATTCCAAACATATAAAATTTAGATCATCACACCGAACGCAAACCGAACAATTAAATAAAGAACTGAAGGCATAAGCAATCTAACTAGACAAATAAGTGAACTTTCCCATGCCAAAATCTGAAAGGCCAACAGAAATATTTCATTACAGCACAGAAGACAAAACTTAAAACTAATCAAACTTAGGTGAACCAATTATAGAGAACATAACCCTTGTAACCAATCGGGAAAAGATGCTTAAACAAAATTAAGAGGAGTTTTTAAAAAAACCATCATTTCAATTATTTTCCAGTCTTACATTTGGATTAAACAGAAAATATAAGTAAAAATGCCAACTTTCTTAAAAAACTACGACTATTTTTACAAATTTCCAATACCCAATACTGAAAAATGAGAATCACGAAGCAATGAAGAACGGAACACGCGAGAACCAAAAAGTTAAAAACAACACGTAACCATTTCAAAGGCCCAAAATCCTGCAAGGACAAAAAAATCCGATAAAATAAGTACATCAGCACTCCCTGCAAAACCCCAAAATCAGAAAATTATAAAAAGAACCCAAAATCAGTGGCATGGTCCTCGTTTCTCCATCATTCAGTAGCTAATGACCTAATGGAAAAGAACCCAAAACATACAGCTTAAAATATGGAAAGTGCTTATAAAAGCTCATGAATAACTTTCAAAGCCTGCATAGAAATGGTATAGCGCAGATAACAACAGACAATAAAACTATGCACAGTATAACCTAAATCTGATATGTTGCATTCCACACACACAGATTGTTCAAAATTAATTTCGTCTCCGTCTTTTTTCAAATCTGATAAAATCCCCAAAACACAAAAAATAGCAGCTAACTATTTTTTAAACTCTGTAAACAACGATATGCATCTTAACCCATTTAACATATTCATAAAATAACATCAAACACATTTATGCATGAGATAATATAGAAGTGAAGTCTCACAACTTTCATAAAAAGTTATTACTTTGTTAGAGAAAGGCTTGAAAAAATATGTAAATTACTCACGTCTATTACAAAAATGTTACAACAGCAGACAAAAAAGGCCAAAAATACCAAAAGCCGCACCTCCTGAAATAAAAAACATAACCAAACGACACATTCACAGTATCAATCTAAACGATATCCAGAAAAAAAATGAAATGAACAGACAAAACCCATGTAAATATACAGAACAAACCAAAAGAAAAAAAAAAGAACTGAAGCCAGTAAGAAGATCACAAATCTGATAAAGCAAAAGGTAACATAATCTATATCGATTTAATTATCCATCCAAAATGACAGAATCTATATCGATTTAATTATCCATCCAAAAAGACATTTGAACGAAGAATATTTTTAAGGATCCAAACAACCATTAAACTAAACAATTAAAAGTAAAAACAGCAAAGCATTCATTGAAGAAATATATATATATTATAACGTATTTGGTTTTTTATACCTAAAAGAAAAACATTGGCTTTCTTGTATGCATTGAAGTATGCATGTGTCGGAAATTTACAATCTATAGAGACTCAATCTTAGACTCAAAAAGACATTTAAAGGAAAAGTAATAAGAAAAATAAGTAGTGGTTTTACCTATACTCCATGTGTGGACTCCAATTTTCAATCACAATTCAAAATTCAAGAGGCCTATAAATCAACCAAATAGGAAATGATCAGTGGAAGAAAAAGAAAAACAACTGAAGCCAAAATAGCATCTAACAAATCATTTAGAACCATCACAGAAAACAATTTTTGCATATAAGTAATTTAAAGGAATACCATCAGGTCATGCATATATACAACGTACCCAATTAGATAAGAAGCACATCAACAATTGATGATCAAAAAGTTAGTCAGCCTCAATTGCTTGAATCCAATTAACTCAAAGATAATAAACAGTCCATTTAACGCACGGGCTGACTGTCAATTTTATAAAGCTATAATTCTGTGCAGTTCAAAAACCAAGTGGAAGAATAGGCAAAAACTATCTCATCGCCTGTAAATGTAATTAACTAAATATTAAACTTCACAGCCACAAATAAACCTAAATTCCTCCTAAAACTATCTCATTTAAGCTTGATTTTACTATAATCTATAAGTGTGGTAAAAAATGGGAGGCCA
Source organism: Malus domestica (assembly GCF_042453785.1). NCBI lineage: Eukaryota > Viridiplantae > Streptophyta > Magnoliopsida > Rosales > Rosaceae > Malus > Malus domestica. The sequence goes on from NC_091665.1 coordinate 37,919,954, forward strand.
AACGATTTGTTAACAAAAAAGGTAGACATAGAAGTAAAAGGAACAGGGCAGACATTAGTTGAGGAGAAGCTAATGTCACCTTGAATTGACGACAAACAGTTCTTATCTTCTCGAATTAACGAAGATAAGTACCATTTTTCTTTAATTCAAGGTAATATAAAAAGAAATTATACCTGTACAGTGTTCAGATGTAGCAATCCTATGCAATCGGCTAAATGATGTGTGTCCTCTCAAAGATCTGTATATCCATTACAGACTAATCTTCAGTCTTGCAGAAAATGATATGTTGACTACAATTTCCCATACTACTAAAAAACACAAATAATTCTATCTACAAACCAAATAATACGTGCAACTTTATGCTACAATGGTAGAATAAGATGGTTGTACAGGACGACACAAAGATTGAGACTTTTTTTTACTTCTAAAATTCTACACACTTTCGAGCCCTAAATTTTCGCGGAAACAAAAGAAAGTGAAAGAAGTCGTACCTGGTTTGAGAGAGTGGGACGCCATCGGCGAGTTTGGTGTAGCAGTGATGGCGGAGATCTCTGGTGAGAAAGCTAATAAGATGGACAAAATCATTGAACAAAAAAAACCTCGATTTTTAAAATTAAAGTCAACAAAAATTTGAACAAAGAAAAGAGAACTCAAACCCGAAACAAATAAGTCGGAGAACTCGCCAGGAAACCCAAAGTTTCTGCAGGATTGGCGATTTCCTGAAAACCAAGCTTTTGTAGGTTTAAAATTTCTTCCCTAAGGCAACAGATCCAACATTCCCAACTTTAAGCTATTTCAGCTACATAATAGAAAGAAAAAAAATTTAATTTATATAATTAACTAATCTGATTTAAGATTAATCGAAAAGCTTGGAAATTTCAGCTTTAAAATTACATGTCAGGCTGCAAATCTAATAAAAAGCGTAGAATTTTAAAAATGCTGACCTTAAATACAGAGGCCTTCGCAGGCTGCAAAGAAACGTCAGAAACCCGAAAAACCGGATCTCCTGAAACCAAAAACAAAACCAAATTAACCATCATCACCCATAATTCGAAGCCACAAACAAAATCCCCAAAATTACAACCCAAAAATTTAAACAAAAAAACCTATTTATAAATCCAAATTTACACTCCCAAGTGCAAGACTCTAAGCTCCAACTGTTCTTTCTCAACTTTAGCTATTTCAGCAACATAACATAAATACAACAACAACAACAAAACCTTTTCCCACTAAGTGGGGTCGGCTATACGAATCCTAGAACACCATTGAGCTCGGTTTTGTGTCATGTCCTCCGTTAGATCCAAGTACTCAAGTCTTTTCTTAGGGTCTCTTCCAAAGTTTTCCTAGGTCTTCCTCTACCCCTTCGGCCCTGAACCTCTGTCCCGTAGTCACATTTTCGAACCGGAGCGTCAGTAGGCCTTCTTTGCACATGTCCAAACCACCGGAACCGATTTTCTCTCATATTTCCTTCAATTTCGGCTACTCCTACTTTACCTCGGATGTCCTCATTCCCAATCTTATCCTTTCTCGTGTGCCCACACATCCCACGAAGCATCTTCATCTCCGCTACACTCATTTTGTGTACGTATTGATGCTTCACCGCCCAACATTCTGTGCCATACAACATCGCTGGCCTTATTGCCGTCCTATAAAATTTTCCCTTGAGCTTCAGTGGCCTACGACGGTCACACAACACGCCGGATGCACTCCTACCCTTCATCCATCCAGCTTGTATTCTATGGTTGAGATCTCCCTCTAATTCTCCGTTCTTTTGCAAGATAGAACCTAGGTAGCGAAAACGGTCGCTTTTTGTGATCTTCGCTAGATTGCTCCGGTCATTAGTGTGGATAAGTATATAAATGGATAGAGATAGGAAAGCAAACACAAGATGTACGTGGTTCACCCAGATTGGCTACGTCCACGGAATAGAGGAGTTCTCATTAATTGTGAAGGGTTTACACAAGTACATAGGTTCAAGCTCTCCTTTAGTGAGTACAAGTGAATGATTTAGTACAAATGACATTAGGAAATATTGTGGGAGAATGATCTCGTAATCACGAAACTTCTAAGTACCGGAGTGTGGTATCGTCTTGACTTGCCTTATCTGTCTCATAGGTAGATGTGGCATCTTTTCTGGAAGTACTCTTCCTCCATCCAGGGATGGTATCTTTAACTGGTGGAGATGCACAAGGTAATGTATCAATTTCACTTGAAGCTTACTTGTAGTTTCAGGCTTGGTCAAGCGCGATACAAACCATGTAGTAGGAGTCTCCCAAGTCGCCGAGCTAGGGGATCAGCTAAAAGAGGTGACAGACAAGGTAAGCAATCAGAGCTCCGGCTGATTGTTCACATTCTCCCTATCTTGCAGGCAGCATGAAGGATAAAGAAAAGAAAAATGAGAAGAGATGATATGGGATACTTTTACTTTTGAAGAAGTAACTTTCCACAAGCTTATTCTAGAACTGGGCTGGAGGGTTTTCTGGTTTCCTCCAGAGTATAAGGCCGACTGAAGAATTTGAGGGTCAAAACAAGTCCATCAAATCTAGAGTACGTTCGACCCTGCTGATATGGGATGTTTTTGCTTTTGACAGAGTAGTGGATGTATCGGCACGTGTGTTGTTACGCTTGTCTCCACATGTTTCCTTGTATCCTTCTCACTTGCCCTATCTGTTCCTCAGGCAGATGCGGTATCTTCCCTAGAAGCATAAGATGTTGAAGATGAGTACTCGAGAACAATGCCAGATAAGTAATCAGGTAAGGGGTTCCAGGCAGTCAGTTCCTGGCTGGAAGCTTGATTCCAAGTGTTGACTGATTGCTCTCTTTCTCCTTGTCTTGCAGGTAAGAACAAGGCCAAAGGAAAAGACAGGGAAAAAGCATGATATGGGATACTCTTGCTTTTAACCCTGATGATATGAGATGTTCTTGCTCTAGTATAGCTTGTTTGCAGAGGTATTATCGGGGGGAAAGAAAGCTGAATATTTCGAAAGGCTTCGTTGGGAGTGCCCTCTCAGATAAGAGGAAGGGTTGAGCATTTTTGCAGGTCTGCCTGTCCGTTGGGGATGGGGGTCGACATATATAGGAGTCTCCCTAACATCAAGTAATAATGCTATTCCTTTACCCTCCTTGGTCATAGCACGGTAGTGGGAGCTGCCAGCTTCACATGTTTTAACTCTGTCAGAGCACTTTGAAAAAGTGGTCTGTGGTATCTGGAAAGCTGATGTTGCGTGTGAAGATTACAGACAAGCTTTATCCACGGAGATCCAGCTCTTGAAGTTGGGAAAGTGGTGCCTCTTCGGTTTTCGAACAAGCAATCCTGTCGGGGATCTGGCTCTCGAGATTCGGAGAACGATGCCTCTTCGATTTTTGAGAAAGCAATCCTGCTGGGGGTCTGGCTCTCGAGATTCGGAAAGCGGTGTCTCTTCGATTTTTGAGAAAGTAATCATGTTGGGAGTCTGGCTCTTGAGATTCGGAGGGCGGTGCCTCTTCGATTTTGGAGCAAGCAATCTTGTTGGGAGTGTTTTCTCGAATGTGAGTAAAGGTTGGGCATGTTTGCTAGTCTACCTTGCCACGAAGCACAGAGGTTGACGCAGGACTTTCCAATTATCCAGCAGTGGTACTGTTCCTTTACCCTCTCTTCGATTTTTGAGAAAGTAATCATGTTGGGGGTCTGGCTCTCGAGATTCGGAGGGCGGTGCCTTTTCGACTTTGGAGCAAGCAATCTTGTTGGGAGTGTTTTCTCGAATGTGAGTAAAGGTTGGGCATGTTTGCTAGTCTACCTTGCCACGAAGCACAGAGGTTGACACACCGGGACTTTCCAATTATCCAGCAGTGGTACTGTTCCTTTACCCTTGTGGGTAATAATATGGTAGCTAGACCTTCAAAATTTATGTGTCTAAACTTTGTTAGTGTTGTTTCTTTGCTATTCTTTTACCCTTCTTGGTCAGAGCGATGTAGTGGGAGCTGCAAGCTTCACGTGTCTCAACTTTGTCAAAGAACTTTGGCAAAGTTATCTGTGGTACCCATGAGCTACTGTTGCGTGTGGGAAGTGGGTGATTGAACAGAACGATTCATGTGCTTTCTACTTCACCAGAAATCTTCGACAGAATGCCCATAATTTCCGCAAAGCTGAGTGCATATGACAGGTGCTGACAAGGCTGGAAAAGTAGGTGCCTCTTCGATTTCTGAGATCGACCCTCGTGGTCTCTAAGCAGCCCAGCTTTTGAGAAAGCAAGCCTCTTCGATTTCTGAGATCGGCCTTCGTGGTCTTTGAGCAGCCCAGCTTTTGAGAAAGCAAACGCCTCTTCGATTTCTGAGATCGACCCTCGTGGTCTCTGAGCAGCCCAGCTTTTGAGAAAGCAAACGCCTCTTCGATTTCTGAGCAGGCGCCTCTTCGATTTCTGAAGCTTCGTCGAGTGCAGATTTTTATAGGGGATGGCATTAAGTTCCAAAGCACACTTGAATCTCCACCAGTAGAAGCTCCATTCTTGCACTTCTAAGATCTTGATTTTTTCCGACCTTTTCTCTCTTCAACACCTTTGAAAATGTCTGGCCCCTCCGACCGTCGTTTTGACTTGAACCTTGTTGAAGAGGCAGCCCCGCCTTCTCCAGACAACATATGGCGCCCATCCTTCATCTCCCCTACTGGTCCTCTTACCGTTGGGGATTCCGTGATGAAGAATGATATGATCGCTGCGGTAGTGGCCAGGAACCTTCTCACTCCCAAAGATAACAGACTACTTTCCAAACGGTCTGATGAGTTGGCTGTTAAGGATTCTCTGGCTCTCAGTGTTCAGTGTGCAGGTTATGTGTCTAATATGGCCCAACGCCTATTTGCTCGAACCCGCCAAGTTGAATCATTGGCGGCTGAAGTGATGAGTCTCAAACAGGAGATTAGATGGCTCAAGCATGAAATAAACAGTTGCACCGGCTCGCACATGACTATGCTACAAACATGAAGAGGAAGCTTGACCAGATGAAGGAATCTGATGGTCAGGTTTTACTTGATCATCAGAGATTTGTGGGTTTGTTCCAAAGGTATTTATTGTCTTCGTCTTCTGGGGCTGTACCGCGTAATGAAGCTCCAAATGATCAACCTCTGATGCCTCCTCCTTCTAGGGTTCTGTCCAGTACTGAGGCTCCGAATGATCCCCCTCCGGTGCCTTCTCTTTCTGGGGCTCTACCAACTGCTGAGACTTCTCCTAAGCAACCTTTGTGAAGGCTCCCTCTTGTTTGTTTATTTTGACTCATGCATATGTACCTATTTGTACCTTATCGGGGATATCAATAAATAAGCTTTCCTTCATTTCAACGTATTGTGTTAAATACACCAAAACCTTCTTCGCTAAGTTCTTTGAATTTTCTTTTGTTGAAGCTTGTATGTTGAAGCTTTGTGAGTGGAGCCTGTAGGTTGAGGTAGTGTTCCCTTAATTTCCTGAGTGAGGAAAACTTCTCGGTTGGAGACTTGGAAAATCCAAGTCACTGAGTGGGATCAGCTTCTATGGCCCCCTTGCTCATTTAACACTGCATCCGGGTGCCGATGGAGATACAGCGACCCTTGCTCACTTATCACTGTGCTCGGGCCACACAGCGCGCCACTTACGGGTGACGCCCTAGCTTTAGCGCGATCTTGTTCTGGATTCATTTTCATAAGGATTCGACGTAGTCATGGAGTGCCGGTTGTCGACTACCTGACGCCCTCCCCCTCCTCCTTTATCCGGGCTTGGGACCGGCAATGTAAGATCAATTTAACTATAATTAACTAATATGATTTAAGATTAATAAAAAAAACTTGGAAATCTGCTTGAATTCAATCTCAAAATTGAAAACGAACACTTCACTTTTACAAAAGTTGTACAAAGCAAAATAAAAAAGACAAATCAAAGTCTCACAAAGGGCCACAACGACAGCAAAATTGCAACAGAAAGAGGAAAAATGTTCAATCAAACCATTGGATAACTCTTCTCAGGCAGTCAAAAAAAACCCACAAATTCAAAACCACAAAAATCCAATCTAAAACATCGATTCACAGACTGAGATGCACAAAATGATATATTAACAAATCCAAAACGAAATACAAAAATTAAGAACCAACAAGCAAAAAAATACCGATTATCCCCTGCATAAGTGAGCACACGTTCAAAAAGCCTCTCAAAGGCTGAGATTCAACTTTAAAATATAAAGACTTTAAGCCACAATTGTTCTTTCTTAACTTTAACTACTTCAGTTACATAATCGGAAAAAAAAATTAATTTAATTATAGTTAACTAATCTGGGTTAAGATTAATAAAAAAGCTTGGAAATTTCAGATCTAAAATCACACGTCAGGCTGCAAGTAGAATCAAAACCATGGAATTTCAAAATCACTGACCTTAAACACACAGGTCTTCGCAGGCTTCAATGAAAAGTCACAAACTCGAAAAACCCAATCTCCTGAAATCGAAAACAAAACCAAATTAACCATCATCACCTAGAATCCGAAGCTACAAAACAAAATTCTCAAAATCAAAACCAAAAAATTTGAACAAAAAATCCATTTAAAATACAAATTTACACTCCCAAGCACATAACATTCAAAGCAGACAATTACCCAAATCAAATCGACAGCAGGAGATGCAATCTTTTATGGGCTTCAAATTTTCTTCAAACCGAGACCAAATTCGTTATTTTTCAGCAAGAGAGCGTTGCCGTTTGTAACCCCCGATGAAAAGATCCAAACAAATTTGACTAACAGTAGAGAGAGAAAGAGAGATAGAGAGAGAGGTGAAAATTACTCGCTGGTGACGAAGCTAATGAATTCGGAGACGCATTCCTGGACGGTGTTCGATTGATCGGCACGAGTAGAGACATGAGATCAGAAAGACAGAAAAATTAGGGTTTGGGAGATAAAGAAACTGGGGCAGAGAGAGATGGAAAGAAAGAAGCAGAAAAGAGGATGGCAACTGAAACCTTCCAGCGACTTTGTTCTTTAAAAATAGCTTTATGACAAAATTACCCTTGGATAATTTTATGCATTCTTTTTAGCCGCTTTGAATTTTTTTTGGCCGACAGGCATTTGCGTCCAATTATTTTTGTCGAAGCCGGTGACACCAAAACCGGCCTCCGGCTTTCGAAGAAGGATGGTCTGCTTTCCATTTCCGTGCCTTCTTCGTGTCTCCTGTTTGAGTGGTCACGGTTAAACCACGTTAACATTTTATATTACTATTCATTTTTGTCTTATTATATTTATAAAAATAATAATATAAAATGTAGACGTGGCTTAACCGTGATCACAAAAAACAAGAGGGCACGAGAAGGACAACGGAAGTGGAGGGCAGACAATCCTTATCCCGGCTTTCTATATAAAAGATAATTAACTTTAATAATTGTAATAGGAAGTAATGATTATGCCCAACCTTTGGATCAACATTTGTAAGCTATATCAAAAAAAAAAATACTAAAAAAGTTTAAACACAAAACCCCCCAAAATTATAAAATCAAAATATAATGTACTACCCATTTTCTCCCGTTTTTCTCTCGCCCTCCATTTCTGCAAATCACCAACCTCCCTCTCTGCCCGTATACTCCCTACCTCTCTCATAATATCAAAACTCTCAAACCCAATTCACTGCCTCATTACCTAGTTGATAAAAGTCCCTATGACAGTATCAAAGCAACTATAATTACAAAGAAGTTGAGAGATTACTTTCTGATTATCAAAACCATTACTGGCTTTATGCTGACACAAATGGTGCGTTTGTTGCACCGGACTATCTCGGACTGGACTAGCTTCAGGGACTAAAATGGACTGGCTTAGACTAGACTAAGCTGGACTGACTTAGTGAAGCGTTTTTATGCAGTGCCGGATTAAGAAGCAGAACTCTAATATTATATTATTAAATCTATATATACAATATTTTATCATTGATTTAATCTAATCTACTAATTTTTTTATTATTATTTTATCATTTGGCTAGAATCATCTTCTTCATTTTTATCTCCGCCCATAACTCCCAACCCTCTCCCTTTTTTCTGCCTTTTCTCCCTCTTTTTCTCAGTACTACCGTCTTCCCCCAAAAAACCCCAACCCCTCCCTCTCAAGCTTAGCATCACCAATTTAATGGCAGCAATGGTGAGCTTTCCTGTTCAGCTTCCTTTCTCTCTCTTCCCTTTGTTTTTTCGTTCAAATCCCTCTCTCTCTTCCCTTTGCCTCTTTTATCGTCAACTTCACTTGTTCTTCCATGGGTGAGGATTGAAGTTGCAGACGGCACGGGTGGGTGGGGCTGGGTATGGGCATGGGTAGGGATTGGAGTTGCAGACGGCAAAGGGTGCAACTTGGTCGGGTCGCTAAGAATATCGTTGTAGTTCTCTCGGATTTGAAACGAGGGAATGGTCTTGGTGTGGTGTTGTGATCTCGTTGGAGAGAAGACGCAATGTAGACGAAAAAAGGTCTTCGCAGAGGGAGGACGCCAAGCGGTGCAAATGAGACGAAGCAAGTCTCAGCAGTCCCGTGGTTTTCGGGGAGCTTCGCTAAGACGACCTAGCGAGGGAGATAGTCCACACGAGTCTGGACTAGTCTCATTTAAGTTAGTCCCCAAGCTTACCAAACATGGGACAATAATCCTAGCCAGTCCAGTCCCACTTAAGAAGTGAAACAAACGCACCCAAAATCTCACAATATTATTACCACGACCTTATGCATAATAGGAACAACACTATAATCATCTGCCTACCAGAAATTAACTCTTCTACAACAGCAAGTTTAACAACCAACCAACCTTTGAACAAAGAACACACGGACAGGAAGAAGCAGGATACATAAGAGGCAAAACAATTTTCTTACTTCTACATCAAAGCAAAAGAACAACCATTACATAGGTATGCCATTATCATCTGGGGAACAAATCCAATTGGCAGCTTTTACGTACCTACAATTATAAGCAAAGTTTGGAATTCACAAAAAATATTGGGCAAATACCAAGGCTGCCATTTGAAAAAGCTAAACAATAACAAACTTTGACAAATTAACTACAACTAAATTCAGATGACATTCAATGTATGAAGACAATCTGAGAAATCAAAGGCTCTAAAATCAATACCATATTTCATGTGCCTTTTATTGATAGTGAACCCATCAGTATAACCAGGATAAAAATTTGATTTAGAATCTTGCTATCTTTGTCCTTGTAAATATGATATTTTGGCATCGGCAATATATCATAAAAAAAAAACAAATATATCTGAATTCAAAGAAAATATAGAACAAAAATAAAAAAGCAAATTATGAACGCGTAGAAGCTAATTTCATTAGCAATTAAAGCAACCAAGTTCTCTCAACATCAAGATTCAGAACCCCCAGGAACCCAGAAATTTGATGAAAATTTTTCTAATCACTCAATTGGATTAGACAAAATCATGAATTTTTTTCTAAAGCCCAATTATATTAAATCACAAATTAGAAGCAGATTTTGACATGCAATAAGTCAACAAGATAGGAATTGCTTCAGACTAACCTCGATGGCAAGGCCTCCGGAATCGCCCGATCTAAACCAACCAAAAAAAAATCTATTCACATGATCTTCAACCTAACTATAAAGAGGAGCTTTATAACATAACATGCCAAAACAACCAAGCCCAACAAATTAACGAACTAATTTTTCTTAATCAATAATAGCATACATATTATCAAATTATCAATCAATAATTCACATATCGTTAAGGGTTAAACAAATATATGAAGACTGGAAATTTACTCACACATCTAATATATCCTTGCATTTCTATTTGAATTCAGAGTACGTGGAAATCAAATCAACAAATCAAAGCCCTAAATTTTTATCATCCTGAATTGGAAAAATCTGTAAAATCTAAAATTTTTGACTAAAAATGCTAACTTAGGAATATGAGGAAATTTGCAAATTAGCTAAACAAGACTATTATTTATCCAATCAAATGCAAATTGGAATGGTGCAGAACTAACACTACAAAATTCGTTAAACTAAACAATGGGTAGAATGTTTATAAGATTTATATTTTACACAAAAACTAATCTTCTGAAAAAGCAAAAAACATAAAAATTTTGTTAAGCAATCGCATGGATTATAAATGCCAAAGATTAGATGATGGTAGGCGTCAAATTACCTTTTTCACCGAAGATGCGAAACCCCTCATTGCCGACGTGGCGGGGCGAATCCTCTGTCCTAAAATCTGAACCAACACAAAGATTAGGCAGAAAATCTGAAAGTTCATAAATTGCAGAAGTAGAGGGATTACCATAGCTGATGAGCTTCCAGCTCCTACTTTTTGCCTTAAAATTCCCAACATCTTTGATTCTTTCACACAAAATCACACTGAACGCAAACAAAAATTAGAAACAAAATATGATCTAAGAACTGAAAATTTAAGTGAAAGCACTGAGAGAGATGAGGAGGAATAACAAATGATTTATTGGAAATATGGAAAAAAAAATCAGATTAAAATTTGGACAGAAATAAACAATACGAATTAGGGATTTGGGAGGGGGGACAAACCGGTTTGGAGGATTGGAGCGGGGATCGGATCGATGATGCGATGTGTAAAAAATGAGCGTTAAGGAAGCAGAGCAGCAGCATCCAACACTTTCACGCAGAACTTGTTGAATCCACATCCGCCGTACTAAAAGAAAAGATAAGTAATAGTTTAAATATCCTAACCTCACTCTAACTAACACCGATGCCTTTTGTGATAAAATTTTACACTTGACGGATTATGCAAGTGGTAATTACCAAGTTGGCGATAGTATCGATGTTGTTGGAAGTGGGCCATATGGCCCGTCTCTTTGATAACTCTACATTGTATCAGAGCCAAGGAACGAACCCGTAATGTACTATCACGTGATGGGTGGATCCTCTGGCCCCGTGCGATATGGTGGGTCCCTTGGCCCCGCTTATAGGGTGAGTCCCCTTGGCTCCACGTGGTTGCCAATGTGTGGGTCTTCCACGTGTGGCCCACTAATTGAGTCTCACGTGATGGGGCGTGTTGAATCTCACATCGGCCGTAGTAAAAGATAAGTATTAGTTTAAATATACTAACCCCACTCTAACCAACACTGAGACATTTTGTGATAAAACCCTACACCTGACGGATTGTGCAGGTGGTAATTACCAAGTTGGGGGACAATATCAATGTTGTTGGAAGTGGGCTGTATTGCCCGTCTCTCTGATAATTCTACAGAACTTACTTGGAAAACCCAGATCAAACCAACCTAGATCAAACCAACCTTTAAGTTTCAAGGTTTTTACCCTGGAATCCAGGCAAAACCCAGATCAGATTCTAAATGGGTTTATCAAAAATAATAATTTGATTTTGATCAGAAATGCTTATTCTTGTAGTGGGTGTACATCTAGTAATGCTTATTCTTGTAAATTGTCGTTGCAATAATACAATAATACTCAAAATGATGTAGTGGGTGTACGGATTAAAGAGGGTTTTAGGTGAATGTGATCAGCTTACCCATGTGTCTAATGGATTAAACTAACAAAATAGTATGTGATGTGATATGTTTTAGGTCAACATAACAAGAAAATATTAAACAATGAGTTGTACAGGAAGATACAGATGCTCTTATGTTCTTTGTGAGTTTTTCCACAGTGAGATAATGGGTATATATTACAGAGCCGACTTCTCTGCCCTCCCATTTCCCATACACTCTTATCCCCTTCTATTTTATGCTGTCACGGTTAAACCACGTCAACATTTTATATTGATTTTTTTATAGATATAATAAAACAAAAAGCAATAATAATATAAAATATTGACGTGGCTTAACCGTGACCGCACAAATAAGAAGGAATGAGAGTTTATGGGAAGTGGGAAGGCAGAGAAGCCAGGTCCACCGTCCATATATTACACTCTGTATTTGTACCCTTGCCATGAATGATTAAGGTTTCACCCTAACATTTAAATAATGAATGTAGTGGTCAAGAATTATTAAAGATACAGTAATTACCCTTCTAAGGTGAAATCAAGCTCAAATCTGATGGGTTTCTTGTAAATAAGGTGAAATCGAGGGGCAAAACTTTAACTGTAGCTGAATGAATAGTAGATCATTCCTCAATTTTAGAATAGATAACTAGAAAGTGTAGCCCGCGCATTGCTGCAGGAAATGTGATTCACGCGTTACTGCGGGAATGGAAATTGTATGACATATTTTGATGAACTAAGTTAGAAAACGACTACATGTGCAAACATTGCAAGCAACTAAATTAGACGAAAGCTAACAAATTTCGAATTAACCAAATTAGAAAAACAATCACAATCGAACTAATCTCTACTTCCCATATGAAGTAGAAGATGTCCCTTGTTTTGCATCGGTGAACAACGCGGTTTTCACCCTCTACGAACAAAAAGATGAAAGTAAAAATGTTTAACAACATTATAAAAATTATACATATAGGATTATATATGTATCTGCACATAAAGTATAAAGATTTGCTAACAGATTCGAGGTTAAATTTAACAAAATAAGTAATTATGAATTGAAATCAAACTATATCATAGTTGTTAAAAAATACTTTTGGCTAATTCTTACAAATAGAATGAAAGTGTCGCTTTCTTATCAACTATTCAATTGTCTCAGCTGCGGAAAAAATTGATTTCAATGTGTCCTTTACCAAGTGAATGATGGATAAAATTGTTAATTTCAAAATAAACCAATTTTCAAAAATCCTAACATGATATGACATTGTAAAAAACCTTAAACCCTTTATTGGAACAAACCTCAAAATGCCCACTAATTGTTCTGGATGGGACACACCAATTTTTACCATGAGAAAAATGCAACTCCAAACCAAAATTAAGCATTTGATAAATCGTATTTACTGAAGAGAAATTTTTTTTGAAAGGGAAGCTTACCAGTGTTAGCAAAGTTAAATTCAATGTAAGAAAGTGGAAGAATATTGACATAAACATAGTAGTGGGATTGATGATGGATTCAGTATGTTATTTTGTATCAATTCAAATGGATGAAAAATATTAAAGGAACTATAGGTCACAGTTTGGAGTATGCAAAAGTACTACTTCAAATTTTCAACATGCTCAGTAGATCTCTAAATTTCAAAAAGTGTACAAATTTTAGAGTACTCCAACTAACGGTAATTTTTTGGAGTGCTACCATACCCTCTCCACTGTTTTATTTCTTCACTCAAATTATAATTTCACTCATCATAAAAAGTTAAAAAATTAAAATGTTAGTTTCCAACCCACTATTTTTCTAAAACAACCTCTAATTAACAATTGGTGTAAATGTGTATGACCGCATTATACAGAGCCACCAACAGCGGCTGTGACTTCATCTACAGTCGCTCTTCATTGTACCAGTGAATCCACCTTCACAAATTCAAGTCCCCTTTTTGGCACAAGCTGATGATGGCGCCATTAGCGCCACCTTATCCAATTCCACACCACGCCTTCTCATCTAACCAAACAAAGACAAAGCTTGCTTATACCTCCCATTCTGAGCACACCCCACAATCATGGTGGTCCACGAAACAACATTCCACTTCGATATCTCGTTAAAAATCCTTTGCGCCCCATCAACATCCCGACACCATACATAGCCCGCAAGCAGCGAATTCCAACTTGCAACACTCCTCTCACGCATACCATCAAACACCAGGCGTGCATACTCGACACCACCCCCAAACCCACTTACCAGAACCCTCTTGTACACCTGTTCCCCTTCTATCACCAACCCTGACCTCGCACAAGAACCAAAAGAACATACGAATAGGAAAACCCATTAGCCTCTGCCTCCAAACCCACCAGCCGTTTATACAATTCAACAGACTTCCGCAGAATTTGCTCCAAGCGTGGCTTCTGATCATCTGGCTCCAAACAGTAGTAACTGTGTTGTCAACATTTTTGAAAATTTTTAGGGCATGATCGAGACACTCAAAAGAAACGTAAAATGTTAAAATTCGAACAAGAAGGTAGCTTTTTGTGTGAGTCCATGAATTATTATTTTGGGTGTGAATTTGGGTGTACTTGCACATCAATGGAAGCAAGTAATTTTTTATTTTGGTCCTTATATGTCATTTTACAAAAGAGTAAAATTGACATTAAAAAATTATTAAAATAGCGGGTGAGAAGATAAGACTGTAGAGTAGAATTATTAGCACTCATTTTTTATAAAATCGCATTCTAGGAAAGTAGGAATGGAACTTCCATTCTTATTATATATACAAAGTATGCAGATGCTCCCTTGCAATTGGCTAATGGTGATATTTCAATCATCCGAGAAAAACTCCGTGCTGATATGTATGAACATGCATCATCTGATTCTAGTGCAAAGTGGGCAGAATCGAGTGCCCATTATAAGGTAGTGTTCTACCTAATGTATTAAATTTTTTATTGTCATATGGCCAAGGACACTTATTGAGTTAATTAAGCTCCATAGAGGAATAGAGAAATTGAAGGGCAAGATAGAGAGGTCATTTGGGGGAAGAGGAAGCCGGGAAGGTGAGGCTGCCGGCTGCAGGATGATATGGTTGTAGCAACGATCATTCAGTGTTGTTTGATGACTCGTTTGGAAGTGCTTTGAAAATGATTAGAAATGCTTTTGGAGAATTTTTTTTTTTAGTTTAAAAAACACTTGAAGTGTTTCTTGCAAGAAGTACCAATTATGTACTTGTCCAAGAAATACTAAGTACTTTTACAGGATTCACTTGCATTTTTATTAATGAGTGATTCAAAAAACATATTCACCATAAGCACTTTCAGCTATTTTAAAAACATTTATAAACGGACTTGAGTTTCTTTCCGTTTGGAAATTTTCATCTTTTAAATATTAAAAAAGTAGTTTTTTTTTTTTAAATTGCATAAAGAAAACATATAAAATATCATTTAAGTTGTAATTATCGTTCAGCTTACTATACATGTTTGAACCTTTTATATGATTTGATTGTAATAAAATCACGTTTACGGATGTTGTCCCTTATGTTCATTTGTCAAAAGGCAAGTCCTTTTGGCTTGGTAAAGGCCATGTAGTCGTTCGTCCGAAAAAACAAAGGCCAGGCTGTCCGGTCAAATTGTGGCATCAACTCCCTTCTCTCTCTAACCCTCACACGCTCACTACTCACAATCCTTTGGGTATTAACTACATTGAGAATAATCAAAGGACAATGAATAATTGAGAAAGATGAAGAGCTAGAGAGAAATTTTAAAGAGAAATATGGCTTCTGTATTTCTAAGAAAATAACTAACTAATTACATTTGTCAATTGCAGTTCTTTATATGATAAAACAATACAAACTTACTTGTAACTGATTAACCAGCTAACAAATCATTTAATAGCCTAACAAATATTCTAACAACTTTGATTGACGTGGCAATGATTATATAACAACCTATAATCAAGATAAACACACATTTTTTGTCTCTCACATACTCTCATTTAGTTATGTCAATTGTTTTTTAGGATAATTCTTTGTGTCTAGTTTTGGGTAAATAGATTAACAAAAATCATAGTACTGTCTATAATTTGATGGAGATGTTGAATTATTGTATTTTCAGTCTCTTCAAACAAAAATGCTACACTCACTACATATTTGTACTATCATTTGTACAATCTATCAAATAAAAGTTGAGTCCGCCAACACATGTAAATCTCATATCAATTAGAGAGATGGTACAAATATATTGCAAATGTAGTATTTTTGCTAAATTAAACTAGCAAGTATAACGTCTCAGTGTTGAGGGATTCTTAAACATATGTAGGTTGAGAAATGATTTCCACACAATCTTTTTTTTTTTTGGTAGTAAACTCCTATTATGTTTTGTCTTGATTCTCCTCTGATTTATTCACCTAAAAGTTAGAAATAGCTTTCGAGGGTGTGTCAAGAATATAAGTGTGTAAAATTTATTTCCAAGTATGTAGGCTTATTTGTGTGTGAGGTGAATTTTAGTGTTAGTGTTCTAATAGGCCTGTACTGTTTTGTAGTTCTGAATTTATTTGTATGTCTTAATCTTGCTTATGCATCATACCAACCACCTTGACGAAGGTGTAACTCAAAACGGCAACTGTTGGAGTCATAAGCATTTGAGGTATATTGGTTACTCTCTGTCTCTCTAATTTAACAGAGGCTTTAGTTAGGGGTTCATTTTCTTAGAAAATTCACTACCAAAAAACTGGCATTTGGGTACAAAACTAAGGACACTAATGAAGAGTTTGTGTCTCTATGAACACCAATACAATGGACCAGTGCCCATTCAATAAAGAGCACAATGTATTGTGCCCAATGTAAAAGAAAATTGACACAAACACATTAGGCTGACAACTTTTTGATAAAAAATACTCAGAAAGGGATATTTGTGTCTATAAATAGACTTAAGCGCACAATTGTACGTGTCCTACTTTTATAATCGTATAAGTATATGTGTCTTACTAAACAAATCTGGGACAACTAAAACAGAAGAGCGGGTCATACTTTTTCTCTCCGTTGTGAGAGCCTTCACTCCGCAGTGAGAGTCTTCCCTCCTGTGTGAGAGCCTACAACATGATAACTCCGCCCTCAACTGTACCATACCAGATCTAATAGTGCATCCCCCTCCAGTTTTCAACCATTTCCTCCCTTTCCCCAAATTTTCAATTGTTCCCAAAATCGAGTTCAACTAGTCTGGGCGGTTGGGTTTATTAAGTGCCTGCGCTTCTTACACCTTTCCTCCCTTGTTCAATTATTGATTGTGTCCTCTTCGACCATCAGCATTGATTTCTCCATCTTTTCCCTCTGCTCATGCGGTGAGTAGTTGGGTCCAACGGCTGACGAATTGAAGGCTTTCAATTCAACTTCAAATGGGCCATAAAGGTCAATTAGGTATTGCAGATTGGTTGGTCCCCTTAGTTCCCTTCGTTCCCCTGGGTTCCTTTGTCCCTCCCCTGACGCATTTAACAGACTACAGATCTCCGGATTATCCTTGCAAATATTCAGATGTCAGGTACAATTACTCGGAAACTCAACCACCGATTAATAACTCAATTGCTCCTTGGGTAAGAGTTGTGCTCTGGATCTGGGTAAGTATTGGTTATAGGCATTTTAAACACCTTAAGAAAGCTGGGGGTTTGCCGAGTTACAGTTTCAAACACTGTGAAGAATATCACCTACAGGATAACTTTGTTGAACTGGAGTCGGCCCAATCTGAAGTAGAGGATCTAGTGGTGCAGCTGGAGGAATCGCTTGAACTCTCACATATGGAACAAAGTGTGAAGCTGGTAGGGGCAGCTCTGACAAAAAAAAAAAAAAACCCTAAATAAATGGGGTGTTCGAAATATTCTGAGGAGTGTTTGGGGTGAGTTTGGGGAAGTAAACATAAACTGGGTCTAGGAAAACACGTTCATCATTATAGTAAGAGATGAGGAGACGGCGAATCGAATACTAGAGCAGGTCCCTTGGGCAGTTATGAGTAAGAACTTATCTGTCAAAAGATGGCCTCAAGAACTGGCACTTGAAGAGGTAATGTTGAGAAAGGTCCCATTTTGGATCCAAATGAAGGGCGTGTTATTACATCTGAGCACAGAGGTAAATGCCAAGAAATTGGCATGCCATATGGGAGAGGTTATTAAGATAGAAGAGCTGTCACTGGCTAGAGGGTTCTTAAGGGCCCGGGTGTTGGTGGATACAGATAACCCTCTTATAAGCGGATGCTGGCTTCCACGTCCTGGGGATAAGGAATCCTGGATCGAGTTTAGATATGAGCGGCTCCAAGATTTCTGCTATAGGTGTGGGAGGATCGGCCATGTCATGACGGAGTGTACCTTTGAAAAAAGCAGGAGTGGGGCTGCTGGGTTTGGTGAATGGACTCGGATGAAACAACCCAGGCCTCTATAGGAGTATGTCCATCCACTACCAGTAATGCAATGCAACCGTCGCCATGCCGGAATGATACGAGAGAAGCGGAACTTAAACTTTCAAGATATGGCAGTCTCAACAAGCACGAAGGGGATTCTAGATTAGGGATCATCTGAACCCCAAAGGCTGGGAATTGTCTTCCATGATCTCGGGAACCAGGGGAGAATTGGGGGGGGATTATTGCTATGGTGGGACCTCCTGTTAGTGGAATTCTTCCCCCAGTGCAATGCGAGAATGTAATTCGGCCTGAAGCGGAACTAACAATCCAATCCTGGGTGTGAGTGATGACCTTGGTCTGCTTCCGGTGGAGACCCACACCTTTGAAGAGGGGGAAAGGGAAAGGGGTAGAAGCTCCCACCAAACTTCAATCCAAGGATTCTTTAATGGCTTGGGCCTAAAGAGGAAAACTGATAGGAAGATTCAGGGGGGAGGACAAGCTCGGAGTAAAAGAGTGAAAAAAAAAGCAGGCTGCTTAGGAGAAGGAAGATGACAGCGAGTAGGGGGCGAAATCCCAGTATAAGTGGCGGTGGCATAGAAGGTGGAATTTCTGTTCTCGTGGAGGCAAATCTGCTTGATGTGCCGATTGGTCAGGGGAAGAAAGTGAGAAGCCTGCGGGTTGGAAGCACAAACCAGGATTCTAATGCACCTCAGACTAAGAGGGCGGGGGTGGAACCTTGGGGTGGTGGCGGCTGGCCCATAACAGTTACACCATCGCCATGATCTACTTAATGTGGAACTGCCATGGTCTTGGGTCGGACGCGGTAGTTCGAGCTTTTCATGGGCTTATTAGGCGGTACAGACCCTGTGTGATCTTTCTGTCCAAGACGAAGATGAAGGATCACAAATTAGAAGGAGTTCGGCACATAATGGGTTATACATACAGATTCTCGGTCCCAACTATGGGGGCTGCGGGTGGTCTTAGTCTTTGGTGGAACGACCCTGTCCAAGTGACTATCCTTTTCTCATCAAAGAATCTAATTCACACAAGAGTCCGAGATGGGGGTTGTGATGATTGGTGTTTTGCATCATGGGTTTATGGTACTCTATATAGAGCAGAGAATAGGGCATTCTAGAGGTGGATCTCGGAGGTTTTACAGCCTTGCCCAACCCCGTGGTTTTGTGGAGGAGACCTGAATGAGTATCTTTGGGATAGTGAAAAAGCTCGGGGGAGGGAGGAGTCTCGCTCTCGCCCCCAGTTCCTGCAGGATTTTATGTCGGAAATAGAGCTCGTGGATTTACATTTCAGTGGACCAGCATTCACCTGGAGAGGTTCCCGTAATGGAAGCTTGGTGCAGGAAAGATTGGACCGTGGGATGGTGAATGGCAGTTGGCAAGATTGTTGGCCTAATACTTCAGTCACCCATGGAACGGTTATAGCCTCAGACCACTGTTTAGCTTTGAAATTCTTTCCTCGCCAAGCTTTTCAACAATTGATCTGACATTTATAAAGTGTTAAATGGAGTATTAGCGCAGTCGTATACCATCCAATGGAGCATGATCAACCAAAGCTGGTATGTGGTGGTATGGATTAATAGAGTACTTAACTGCAGTTTTTTGCTCAATATTATATGCACACAAATATGTATGTGTATCTGTGCCTGTCTGTGTACTTATGTACAGTTTTTTGCATAATTTTATAATATTTAACTTGCAAACAAAGAGCTAATGACAAGTTGCTTAAGAATGATTAATAGATCAATCAGTCACATTAAAGCTTATACAGTAATTTTTTGTTGTAACTGAACTTACTTATCATAATTCTATGTACTATTTGCCACAATGGAAATCGCATATGCTGTCAAGTGACACTAGAATCTGTGCTAGTGCAGAAATTTGGAATGAAATTGCAGCTGTGTCAGGGGCTGAGTCCTTTATGACCACATCGAAAGAAACTACTGCCAGAATGAGAACCTCAAGCGGTCCAATTATAGTCAAAGCTACAGTGCTTTCTGTTGTGTCCAAAACCTAGGGCATGTTCGTAACTGTCTGGAAACTTAAACATAAAAAAGGCATAAAAAAAAATATAAAATGTTTGTGGAAGCCAGACTTGTAGTCAGGAGGAGGCTGAAATGCCTCTATGAATCTTCTTGGCTACCAAAAAGAGTGGATAACCATGAGTTGCAACCAGTTGTCCCTCTTTAAAAAAAAAGAAAATTGAAAAATGATTATATAGGGTATTCAGTATTCTAGTGAGTACAAAGTATTATCCTAGAATTTTTGCCAACTGAGAAAATGGCGGACTTTCATGGGGTAAATTACCAAGTTTGACCTCTTTCTTGGTGAGTATTTGCTGCTTTGCCATTTGTTGCAGGGTCTATGGAAGTAGTATGCTAGAGATTTTCCCGTGTATCGGAAACACATTTCGATACATCAAGTGTAATAATACAATTGATTGGAAATTTAAAAAAAAAATCAACTAATTATATTATGACACTTGGTGTACTGAGATGTATTTTCAGCATACTGAAAAATTTCTCAATAATATGCATACTTTGTCTCTTTGCCTGCACTCCACACCATTGTACACCTCATGGGTCCATGTGTCAATGGATGCATGGTGTAAATAATGTCTCACTCGTTGGTTAGCTCTTCTCCTGTAGAAGTTTACGAACATCACCATCTTCCAATCTCAAACCTGAGAACGATGATGCTCACAATTTGATGAAATATAGATTATGAGTTTGGATATTGGCTTTGCGATTTTTTCCATTAATCTAGTAATTCGTTCAGTCTACAATTCGGTTGGACTTGCCAAAGATTCTTTGCATACTTTTTTAATTTAATTGGATCCCTCGGTAAAAAGAGGGATTCGAACTTAAAAAGTTTTGTGAGTTTTTGAACATTGAAGATAATAAAGTCCATGGTTTTTGTATTGGTTGTTTGTTTATTCTTTTTGATCGAATGAAAACTATTGGCTTTGAGATCTAAGGTTGTATGTCTAACAGTTAAAAACACTAGGAAATGTGTTGGATTTAGCTTTAAAATTAAGAGATTTTGGCTTTGAGATCTAAGGTTGTATGTCTAACAGTTAAAAACACTAGGAAATGTGTCGGATTTAGGTTTAAAATTAAGAGATTTTGGACCTTGAAGCTTTTCTTAGGGAATAAAATAAATATCGGAATCCTTCTCTTCCTATTTAAATGCTAATTATTTTATTGTGATTTTGTATGTTTTCTTCAACGCCAGTTATTCTTAAATTAAGATAATGTTTTTTTGTTAGGGAGTGAAGATGAATTTTAGAGACAGAAAAACAAAATTAGTAACATATAAACCTAAAATTGCAAATTAATCCAAAAATAACAAATAATTAGATAAAAAGTTATAGCCATATACATTTCTATATAATTTTTGAAAAAAAATGAAAAATTATGTAATATGAATTTGTCTGTCAGAACATTATAATTACTTTAGTCTAAAGTAGGGGAGGTGGCACTGTGCAATTTTGGGGTACATTTCAGTTTATTTACGAAATTGCCATTGAATCTCTCTGCCCCCTGATTTAAGTTTATTTGCAAAATTGCCACTGGGCTTCATAAAGGGTTTTGGGTCGTTGGGCTAGAATTTCCGTTCAGATTGGAATTTTCGGTTTTGCGATCCACACGTTGATAATCGCTGTGTAGGATCGCCGACTGTGTGGGATTTGGTGAGGGGATGGTTACGTGTCCATCATCGTCGAAAGGTCTGCTTCGACTGCAACGTCTTGACTTTTCTTTCCGTTTCAACTTGTCTCTCACAAGCCTCTGCTTCAGTCGCTCTTGATCGTCGCCTTTTCTAAGGCGTCCGAGGGACAAAAACCGAAATCTAAACCTCCACCACAAATGAAGTCACGAACGCCACTCTCACTCACCCTCCACTGTTGCACACGAACCCAATCATAATTCTGAAATCCAAACATAACCCAGATGTTAATCCTTCAGAGAATGGCAATGGCCACTTCTTCTTCCTTCCTCTCAATCCCTCTCCTAAAGACCTCTTCTTTGCTTTCCCCAATTAAACACTGCGCTTCGCCACTGAGCTCCGAGTTCAGGGCTATCCCTCTACGGCGGTAGAAATGGAGTCTTCACCTCCTCGGCGATGGCCACGAAATCAAACACCAGAAGCACAAAGGCGGCCAGTTTCTCTTGCTTCTCAGAGTTATAGAAATGAAACACCTCAGCCAAATCCAGTAACAAGCTCATTCCCGGAGTCCTCAGTGTCATCCAATATCTCGTCATCAGATACCGGCATGGAATACTCAAGCCCTCCTTTAAGACAAAGGCGAACGGCAAACGTTGAGGAAGTTGAATCTTCATGATGTATGATATATGTTTTAGTTACTGCTCATTTGTTTGTACCATGTGCATCAGATTAAGGTCACTACTCATTTGTGCCATGGTTTTCATTCTTTTTTATTTTGTTTCTTGTTGTAGTTACTCATTCTCGGTAATCAACTGATAGTAAGGGCTGGTTTGGTATTGCTGTGCTTTAAAAAAAAACTGGTTTTGCTGTGTTGTGAGAATAAGCAGCTGTGAAATAAAGTAGTGTTTGGTAAATTTTTTTGTAAAAGTGCTTTTGAAAAAAAAAATATTATAATGTTTTGTAAACTTTTATGTAAAACAGATGTGAAAAAAAGTCAGTTTTTCAAAGATGGGCTTTGTAGCTTCTTGTTTTTGGCTTTTTTTCACCCAAAACTATGAAAAAAAAGCTGAAGTTGAATATTTACCAAACACAAAAAAGCTCCCAACTTTTTTTTTATACCAATTTTTTTTCAGAATCACCTCAGTACCAAACCAGGGCTAAGTTCTCTCTTCTTTTTTTTTCTTGTTATTTTAGTTGCTTATATATCACTTCTGTTAACATTTTCAGGTTTTCAACAATCTTCAATTACGATAGCAACTTGATTCCTAGGATTTGGAATAAGAAGGGAGACATTAGTTGTCACATTCCAGTCTCGGCTCCGCTGTAGCATGATATTGTCCATTTTGGGTTCCGGCCACTCTCTCACGATTTTGTTTCTGGGAACTCATACGAGAACTTCCCAGTGGATCACCCATCTTGGGATTGCTCTCGTCCGAACTCGCTTAACTTTGGAGTTCCGATGGAACTCAAAACCAGTGAGTTCCCAAAAGACCTCATGCAATATGGAGGTAGTCATGTACATATAAGACACATTACCCCCTCTATGTTGGTCAGTGTGTGATGTTACATTAATACCATTACGAAGGATGCTCGATCCGCTGTAATTATTTAGAAACTTAATGGATGGAGGTATAACCTGTCTGTATTTTGTTTGCGTTTAAACGATATCTTAGCAACTTTTTTCTTTTATATCTCTTTGATGCAGTCTCTTAAGATTTTGTTGGCTATAGCTGCAATTCGCTTGAGTGAGAAGCCAAATAACATTGAAAAGGTTCTCTTTTCTTTTCTAATGGATGGAACTAAAGCCTCTATAGTCTATAGATCCTCTTACATCAAAACACTTGGGAAGAGGTACTGTGTATAAGGATTTTTTTTTCTTTATCTCCATATGGATAGACTTTCTATTGTCAAACTAATTTCTTATCAATAATTAATTCTGACTATAAGGAATTTTCCATTAATCTAGTTATTCGTTCAGTCTACAATTCGGTTGGAGTTGCCAAAGATTCTTTGCATAAAATTTTAATTTAATTGGATCCCTCAGTAAAAAGAGGGCTTCGAACTTAAAAAGTTTTGTGAGTTTTTGAACACTGAAGATAATAAAGTCCATGGTTTTTGTATTGGTTGTTTGTTTATTCTTTTTAAACGAATGAAAATTGTTGGATTTGTGATCTAATGTTTATGTATAGTAGTTAAAAACACTAGGAAATGTGTCAGATTCAACTTTAAAATTCAGAGATTTTGGACCTTGAAGCTTTTCTTAGGGAATAAAATAAATATCGGAATCCTTCTTTTCCTATTTAAATGCTAATTGTTTTATTGTGATTTTTTATGTTTTCTTCGACTCATGTTATTCTTAAATTAAGATAGTGTTTTTTTGTTAGGGAGTGAAGATGAATTTTAGAGACAATAAAACAAAATCAGTAACATATAAACCTAAAATTGCAAATTAATCCAAAAATAACAAATAATTAGATAAAAAGTTATAGCCATATACATTTCTATATAATTTTTGAAAAAAAAGGAAAAATGATGTAATATGAATTTGTCTGTCGGAACATTATAATTACTTTAGTCTAAAGTAGGTGGAAGTGGCACTGTGCAATTTTGGGGTACATTTTAGTTTATTTACGAAATTGCCACTGAGTCTCTGCCCCCTGATTTAGCGTTATTTACAAAATTGCCACTGGGCTTCAGAAAGGGTTTTGGGTCTTTGGGCTGGAATTTCCGTTCAGATTGGAGTTTTCGGTTCTGCGATCCACATCATCGCTGTGTAGGATCGCCGGCTGTGTGGGATTTGGGGAGGGGATGGTTACGTGTCCATCATCGTCGAAAGGTCTGCTTCGACTGCAACGTCTCCACTTTTCTTTCCGTTTCAATTTGTCTCTCACAAGCCTCTGCTTCAGTCGCTCTCGATCGTCGCCTTTTCTAAGGCGTCCGAGGGACAAAAACCGAAAGCCAAACCTCCACCACAAATGAAGTCACGAACGCCACTCGCACTCACCCTCCACCGTTGCACACGAACCCAATCATAATTCTGAAATCCAAACACAACCCAGATGTTAATCTTTCAGAGAATGGCAATGGCCATTTCTTCTTCCTTCCTCTCAATCCCTCTCCCAAAGACCTCTTCTTTGCTTTCCCCAGTTAAACACTGCGCTTCGCCACTGAGCTCCGAGTTCAGGGCTCTGTCCCTCTACGACGGTAGAAATGGAGTCTCCACCTCCTCGGCGATGGCCACGGAGGCTCAGATCTCGACCCAAGACGACAAATTGAAGGATGAAGAAAATAAGAACATATGGAAAAATGGGTGTACAGCAGTAGATAAGGTGCGAAAATTTTCATCCTGTTTTTGGGAATGTGAGAAGATACATGGGTTTCTATTTTGATAAAGTGTTGAGGTCGAGCTATGTTCATTTTTTTCTGAATTTCCTTGTAGTTTTGGTATTAATGGCGCCTTTTCCGCTGTTATGGTGATGAACTATTTATATGTGTTTGACTGCAGTGTGCACACGTGATGGCCATGGCTGTTCAAAAGCTCTTCCCTGATGCAAAAGTGACAATTGGTCCATGGATAGAAAATGGGTTTTATTATGATTTTGATATGGAGCCTTTGACGGACAAAGAGTTGAAGAGAATCAAGAAGGAGATGGTAAGTGGAATTTTAGTATAAGTTATCATGTTTGTATCAAAGTTTTGGAACCATGAAACTGTTGAAAACTATTCATGAGCATTTCTTTTGTGATTTGTAGGATCGCATCGTTGGAAGAAACTTACCGCTCATACGAGAAGAAGTTTCAAGAGATGAAGCTCACAAAAGAAAAACCGCTCTCAACGAACCATACAAATTGGAAATTTTGGATGGTATTAAAGAAGATCCCATTACCATATATCATATTGGTAAGGGTTTCACTATATTCAGGCTCAATATAGGATGGAAGGTGATGATTTAATGTGCAGGAACTGTGCGTAAAGGAATAAAAAAGAGAGGGCGGGGGTGTGCTCAGGGAAAACAATGTTGTTGGTGCTCTTTAAAAATGAGTTATTGATATGCAGATTGAAAAGGAGACTAATTTGAAGGTGGGAGGAACCTTTTGGTCAAGCTAACCAAATTATACTTATGTTTATACATATGCATGCTTGTACTGGGATTTGATTGTGTTTTAAACTAGCATCCTGTCATATTAGACTGTCTTTATGTCATAATTCATCATAGTATGCCGAATTCTTCATAGGTGATGAATGGTGGGACCTATGTGCGGGGCCCCATGTTGAAAAAAAACTGGAAATATTAACAGAAAAGTTCTCGAACTTGAGTCTATTGCTGGTGCCTACTGGAGAGGAGATGAAAAGAAACCGATGCGGCAGAGGATCTATGGCACTGCATGGGAGAGTGAAGATCAATTGAAGGCATTTCAAAGAGGAAGCTAAACGTCGAGATCACAGGCGCCTTGGTCAAGTTCTTGACCTGTTTTCTATACAGGTACTCAGAATTGCCCTGAATCTCTTTCTGCTGTTTACGCAGATTTATCAGTTAGCAATCCCATTATTTGTAATTATGAGGATTCTTGCATTGAACATGTTCATTGTTGAATTTTCACAGAATGATGCTGGTGGGGGTTTAGTGTTATGGCATCCAAAGGGTGCTATTGTGAGGCATGTAATGTAAGATCTGTGGAAAAAGATCCACATAGAATGTGGTTACGATCTGCTGTATACTCCACATGTTGCAAAGGGGCAGATAAGTGGTCATCTGGATTACTACAAGGAGAATATGTATGATCAAATGAATGTTGAGGATGAACTTTATCCATTTCGACCGATGAACTGCCCCTATCATATCTTGGTTTACAATAGGAAGCCTCACTCATATCATGAATTTCCTATTCGAGTTACTGAGTTGGGAGCCGTATATAGACACGAATTATCTGGAAGCTTGCCCGGTCTTTTTCGTGTAAGAGGTTTTACTCAGGTATGATGTTAGTATTTGCAAACTGTTAGTCTATAATCCTAGGTGTATGAAGTGGTTTTTTTTTGTTTAACCTCGGGACCTGTTGCAGGATGATGCCCACATATTTTGTCTAGAAGATCAGATCAAAGATGAAATTAGGGGTGTCCTAGATCTTACCGAAGAACTTTTGTTGCAATTCGGCTTCAGAAAATATGAGGTCAATCTCTCTACGAGGCCAGAGAAAGTTGTTGGAGATGATGATATATGGGTGAAACTGTGAAAGCAACATCTGCCCTTAGAGATGCTTTGGATGATCAAGGTTGGAGCTATCAAATTGATGAAGGTGGTGGTGCCTTTTATGGTCCAAAGATTGATCTTAAGTTGAGGATGCCCTTGGAAGGAAGTGGCAGTGCTCAACTATACAGGTTAATCCTGAACTCATGACGGGATAATTCTAATGTGTGCTTTGTTTTTTAATTGGTAGTCTCTCCGTCTATCTCTGTATCACTTTGTAAAATGTTCATTGGAGATTTGAGCATCTTTTTTGAATTGAGTGAATTACATGGATTTATTTGATAGACTAAAGCCACTTATTATTGTTATTTTAAATTGTTTGATCTTTTGTATTTCCCAAATTGTACAGGTTGATTTTAACCTACCACAGTGTTTTGACTTAACATATGCTGACTCAAAACTCTGAAAAGAAGCGGCCTATCATGATTCATAGAGCTGTTCTTGGGTCATTGAAGCGATTTTTTGGGGTCCTTAGAGAGCATTATGCCGGGGATTTTCCATTATGGCTTTCGCCAGTACAAGCTCATGTTTTACCAGTTACTGACTCTCAGGTTTGTAAAGCAGTTGCAAGTTTAATTTGTCAATTAACTCAAGAACCCTCAACACACCTGCACAACGGTTACCTGGGCTACGACCCCCAACTCTCCTCCCAGCGATTCGACTCCTTTGTCGACTCCGAGTCGCTCAAGGACTCCGCCACCGATTCCCCAATCTTCCACAGCTCTGCTGTAGACAACGCTTTCGCCACTCAGCCGGCATCGGAGGCCTTCTCTCCTCCGTTGATCTACGCTGAATCGAACGGCCGGGGCTTTGATGGAGGGTTTGGCGGGTCCGACGATCCGATTTTGCCGGCTCCATCAGAGATGCTGCCTGAGGAGGGCTTCGCTCTCAGAGAATGGAGGGGGTAGGTTCTCGAATTCTAATTGTTTTCGATTGAACCGATAGTTCTGTATAGCAATTAAATTTTGACTCTTTTGTGCAATTTAGTTGAAAGTTGTTGGTTTTGATTTGGCTTGATCTTTCTGTTGCTCAGAAATTGAGTGGAAGTTGTTGTTTTGATTTCGGTAGTTTTCAAGAATTGGATGCTTAGTGATCAGTAATAGTCTGGCTTTATCGGGTAAGGAGATAAAGCAATTAAATTTCAAATTTTGGATTTATAGTTCGTATTTTGAGCCTGAATTCATGAAACAAACATAACCCATTATTTATTAGCGATTAATGGTATGATTAATTTAGTTTTTAATCATAATCAATAGCATGTAGCTTTAGCAGAAGTGGGGTTTGGGAAATTGGCTAGCACCCATGTTACTTTTTGTTTGTCTGCTTTCCATTTCTCCTTTCTCTTGCCATCTTCTCTGTATTTTGGCTGCTTCTCTCTCCCGCACTCCCTTTTTTACTCTTGGTTCTGTGGTTCTCCAGCCGCCGTTAGGTTTTTGTGGTCGGACAACGATGGAATCCGAGGACGATGACTACTGCAGCAGCGACGATTACTACTAGAAATTTTTATTTTGAATTCGTATCCCCTAATCGCCGATCTCCTTAGGTTTGCCCCAAGCTGGCAAAGGAATAAGGGGAACGGAGCTCAGACTATCAGAGGTATAAATTCACATCCCTAATTTTTTTTTTTTATTAATTTCAACCGGATCTGAGTAATTCTAAGTCATGGATCTATGAATAGTGTCTGTTGAGTCTCTGAGCGTCTCTATTTTTTTTCATCAAATGGTCTCTGTAGTGTCTCTCTGTATTTGTGCATCCATATGGGAATATGATATTTAAAAGCTCATTATTGTCCTGGGAAACCTCCTAAATTATCGATTCCTTGCTTTCTACGTACAATGCTTCATATTCTGTTTTCTAATTTTCTGATTTTGGGGTGGAGGGAGTGCTAATATGGTAATTTTCGGGGAGTTTGGGTCTTTGCGGGATTTTTTTGGGTAAATTTGTGATTTGCAGTTGATTTATGGGTTTGGTTTGAATGCACTGACAAAAGTTATTGTTTCTGTTAATGCAGATGATGAAAGGTAAGTTTGAACGGAGAAAGGGTTGAAGTGGTGTCTGGTTAGAAGGAGAAAGATCCATGGCAGTTGGCACGACCATGGCCACGGCCACGAAGTGGAGACATTGTTGGCGATATCGAAGCTTCTCAAGGAATTGACCAAGGAGGAGGACATGAAAGTACATATTTGGATTTCATCAGCTTGACCAAGATCATGAGCATTTTGATTGTCTGCAGCTCTCAGTTCTTGGTATTTCTTCTTACACATTTAACCTGGTTGAATTTTTTATTTTGTGGGTTTGGAAATTCAAGTTTTTTTTTTCTGCAATTTATATTTCCATTGAAGTTTTTGAACTGTTCTGTTTGGTTGCCAGTATGATTACTTATAGACTATTTCGCCATATGCATTTGCTACAAAATGTAAACTTATTTTAAATGAAACATGTTGAAGTCTTGCATAAGCTATTGTGTGTTGTTAAAAGAGAGGGGGCATCTAGCATACAACACACACGCCATGGGTGTACAACTAAGTTTGCCATGGAAGGATTTCTAGATGTCTTCGATGCCTCTCCTTCAGCCAAACCTCTGCATTTACATGAATTTTTAGATTGCAGAGTCTGACAGCATGAAGCATGTAGACCGTTAGCAGCTATAGATTTATTTTTCTAAACATTTTGGATAGGAAAATAAATGGTTGGTAAAGGTAAAACTGAAATTGATAAACACTGAGGTTAAACATGTACAGTTGAAACCGTATCATTTGTATAATTTTTTCCCATAAAAAAAAAGAAATTAGGGTCACATGGCTTCGCCAAGCTCACAGCACACACGCCATGAGAAGAAATTTAATGACTATTGTCTGTTGCTAAAAGAGAGGAAAGGTAAAAGGTAATGGAATAAATCTGTTCTCAAAATCTAAAACTAATATTCTCAATGTGTTTGAATTCTCTTCTTTTCATTGTCATTATTTGGCTTCCTTCTTTCATTGTTTGTTCATTATACAACTGTTTTACTTACCATTAAAATCCAACTGATATAGTTTGATATTACAGATATGAATCCCAGAAATTAGTTAAACAGTTTATAATCTATTCAAATTAACAAGAAAAACATATGTTCCCATGCATATAGAAACTCAGTGGAGATAAAACTACATTTGTAAATGGGGCAGAGCACCAATGAAGTGATTATGGTGCATGCGTTGTGTGGTCTAATATAGGAAGTATATTAGTTGTACGAGTGATAATGCGACTTATTGCATGTAAATTTATCATCAAATTTGAAAGATATTGTACATTTATTTTGGTGATCGATATATCATTGTTTGATTTCAGTCTTTTGTTTTTACCTTTTCAAATAGTTGGTCTGCATCTCTATATTTTCCCATTGCCTCCACGCAAAAGGTCAATTTTCTTTTTTGTCATTAAAATGTTCTTAGATTCTGGTTATATGTGTTTGGTTTTTTGCTATTGTATCTTTTGAAGTTTGCTTATTTGTATATTTGTTTGCATCTGGTTTTGCTTGGTTGGTCTATAGGTGGCTTGGTTGTATCTTCCCCCTTCCTTTTTATAAATTTATTGCTTGGCAATGTTAATTTGTAACTGCAATGCGCAAAAAAACTAGGACTAGCAAGAGAGTGGATGATACAAGAAAGACATAATATCCTGCTTTAACTGGTGTACAAGTGTGTAATGACAATATTTATCATGCTAACAATGTGGAAATCAACCTGCATTATTAGCTTTTACTACCCTCATGTAAATTTGTAATCAGTCATTGATTTCTGTTCTTTTATGCACAGTTTTGGGTTTGTGGTATTGTGTTGATTGATGCTATTGGGGCTGGAGAATGTTAAAATCCCATGTTGGAAGCTTAACTAAATGAAAAACAAAAAGAAATGAATGTTGGCAATGTTAATTAGTAGTGAGCCGCTAGACCGCCTCTAGAATGATGGCTGGCTGGCTAGCCCCACCAATTTTCTCTTTTGTGTTTCCATCTAATTTGGTGTATATTTTTGGCAGATGGATTCGGGAGATGCCGATTGCTAGCAGATGGAACAATTGCTTCTTGGGCTCTTCTAACTAACTGACATTCAGTATCATGTAAGGAATTATAATGGCTTCGATTCTTCTGTACTTTTCCTTTAAAGTTTAGTGTTGTAGTACTAAGTTTTATGGATGTCACATTGAGTCATGTGACCATCGTATTCTCTCACAGCTCACAACGACGAAATCGCGCAGGGCTTCGTTGATTTCTGTCAACTCTGACCTCGACCAGCATCGGGTAACCTATTGACCACCCCCTCTCCATCTTCTTTTTCTTCTTCCGCTTCTCCCTGTGCATTCCAGTTTGACTGTCTATGATCGAAAAGGTCAGTCCATCTAAATTCAGCAATTGACTCTCAAACTCTGAATCTGATTTCATCTCCTTCTGCTGTTCTCCTCCATTCCCCTCGTCTCTCTCTTTCTTCTGTAAATTTAATCAACTAATTCAATTATTCATTTTTTTTATAGAACATCTGTTGCTCCACGAAAGATTGGGTTTTTGCTTGATCATTGTCAAACGCTGTAGCAACTGTAAGTTTGTCAAAATTTATAATCATGGTTATTTGTTGCTGGAATTTTGATCGTAGTGGTCCAGATTTACTTGCTCATGATCTTTTTATTGCTTTACTGTGAAAAGATGGGATAATTTACTGCAAAATATGCTTAATTTAATGGAGATTTGCTAGGTTTTTAATACAGTTATGTTAATTGAATAATGGATATTGGAGATTTTCTCTAAAGGATTATAATTTATATAGAATTTATAAATTTTATCTCTTTCGGGTTACTTTATGTTTCGAATTAGTTGGATTTAGCATTCTTCTCAAGTTTTGATAATTGTTTAGTTTCTGAGTTTTGTTCCTTGCATGGTTGATTTTCTTTGATAATTGTTGAATTCTATATTTGCTTGGTACTTAGGATCTAAAGCATTTTGCCTTTTGAAAAGCAGCTGCAGGGAAAGTATGAGGTACCCTTTTCTTCTTTGTGTTTTTTTTTTTTAATTTTAAATTTCTAATTTTTATGCAAGACATGAAATATTGTGGGAATCAAATGTATGATTGTCACCAAATATATATATCTTTTGTGGAATATTATTGGTGAACATCGCTTGTTGGTGATGGATGTACATATCAAACGAGTGAGAAAAAAGAACAAGACTTGGAAGTGCCCAAGGACTAGATGGTGGAATCTAAAAGAACAAAAACAAGCCATTTTCAAAGAGAAAGTAATCACCCAGTGTGGGATAGAGAGGGGGAAGCTAACCAAATGTGGGATTCCATGGCTAGTTGTATCCGAAAAGTAGCAAAAGAGGTATTAGGAGAGTCCAAGGGCTTTGCCCCACACCAAAAGGAATCTTGGTGGTGGAATGAGGAGGTACAAACAAAGGTGAAGGCTAAGAAGGAATGTTGTAAAGCCTTATACAAGGATATGACCGATGAAAATGGTGAAAGGTATAGAAAAGCGAAGCAAGAGGCGAAGAAAGCTGTGAGAGAAGCTAAGTTAGCGGCTTATGACGATATGTATAAGCGACTAGATACCAAAGAAGGAGAGTTGGATATCTATAAACTAGTTAGAGCAAGGGAAAAGAAGACAAGGGACCTAAACTAAGTGAGGTGCATCAAGGATGAGGATGGAAAGGTTCTTGCTACAGAGAACGCGGTAAAAGACAGATGGAAAGGTTATTTTCATAATCTTTTCAATGAAGGACATGAAATGAGTGCTTCTTTAGGGGAGTTGAGTAACTCAGAAGAGTGTAGAAACTACTCCTTTTATCATAGAATCCGAAAGGAAGAAGTGGTTGTAGCTTTGAAGAAGATGAAGCATAGAAAAGCAGTAGGCCCAGACGATATACCAATCGAAGTGTGGAAAGTTTTGGGAGAGACAGGTATAACATGGCTCACTGACCTTTTCAATAGGATTTTGAAAACGAAGAAGATGCCAAATGAGTGGCGAACGAGCACTTTGGTGCCTATCTACAAGAATAAGGGCGATGTACAAAATTGCATGAACTATAGGGGTATTAAGCTAATGAGTCATACAATGAAGCTCTGGGAGAGAGTCATTGAGCATAGATTAAGGCAAGAGACACGGGTTTCGGACAACCAATTCGGGTTCATGCCAGGGCGCTCAACCATGGAGGCAATCTATCTCTTACGAAGATTGATGGAAAGATATAGAGATGGGAAAAAGGATTTACACATGGTCTTTATAGATTTGGAAAAAGCGTATGATAGGGTCCCAAGAGACATTCTTTGGAGGATTTTAGAGAAGAAAGGAGTACGAGTAGCATATATCCAAGCTATACAGGATATGTATGAAGGAGCAAAGACTGCCGTAAGAACTCATGAAGGACAAACCGAAAGCTTCCCCATAACTGTAGGATTACATCAAGGCTCATCCTTAAGTCCTTACCTTTTTGCGTTGGTAATGGATGAGTTAACAGGACATATTCAAGATGATATTCCTTGGTGTATGCTTTTCGCAGACGATATAGTGTTGATAGATGAAACTCAGGAAGGGGTAAATGCAAAGCTTAACCTTTGGAGAGAAGTGTTGGAATCTAAAGGTCTTCGCCTAAGCTGATCAAAGACAGAATATATGGAGTGCAAGTTCAGTGCAAATGGAGGCCAAAACGAGTTAGGGGTGAGGATCGGAGATCAAGAAATACCAAAGAGCGACCGTTTTCGTTACCTAGGATCTATCTTGCAAAAGAACGGAGAATTAGATGGAGATCTCAACCATAGAATACAAGCTGGATGGATGAAGTGGCAGAGTGCATCCGGCGTGTTGTGTGACCGCCGTATACCACTGAAGCTCAAGGGAAAATTTTATAGGACGGCAATAAGGCCGGCGATGCTGTATGGCACAGAATGTTGGGCGGTGAAGCATCAACACGTACATAAAATGGGTGTAGCGGAGATGAGGATGCTTCGTTGGATGTGTGGGCACACGAGAAAGGATAAGATTAGGAATGAGGATATCCGGGGTAAAGTAGGAGTAGCCGAAATTGAAGGAAAGATGAGAGAAAATCGGTTACGGTGGTTTGGACATGTGCAAAGAAGGCCTACTGACGCTCCGATTAGAAGATGCGACTATGGGACAGAGGTTCAGGGCCGAACGGGTAGAGGAAGACCTAGGAAAACTTTGGAAGAGACCCTAAGAAAAGACTTAGAGTACTTGGATCTAACGGAGGACATGACACATGACAGAACACAATGGCGTTCTAAGATTCATATAGCCGATCCCACTCAGTGACTTGGATTTTCCAAGTATCCAACCGAGAAGTTTTCCTCACTCGGGAAATTAAGGGAACACTACCTCAACTTACATGCTCCACTCACAAAGCTTCAACATACAAGCTTCAACAAAAGAAAATTCAAAGAACCTAGCGAAGAAGGCTTTGGTGTATTTAACACAATACGTTGAAATGAAGGAAAGCTTATTTATTGATATCCCCGATAAGTTACAAATATGTACATATACTTGAGTCAAAATAAACAAACAAGAGGGAGCCTTTACAAAGGTTGCTTAGGAGAAGTCTCAGCAGTCGGTAGAGCCCCAGAAAGAGAAGGCATCGGAGGGGGATCATTCGGAGCCTCAGTACTGGACAGAACCCTAGAAGGAGGAGGCATCAGAGGTTGATCATTTGGAGCTTCATTACGCGGTACAGCCCCAGAAGACGAAGGCAATAAATGCCTTTGGAACAAACCCACAAATCTCTGATGATCAAGTAAAACCTGACCATCAGATTCCTTCATCTGGTCAAGCTTCCTCTTCATGTTTGTAGCATAGTCATGTGCGAGCCGGTGCAACTGTTTATTCTCATGCTTGAGCCCTCTAATCTCCTGTTTGAGACTCATCACTTCAGCCGCCAATGATTCAACTTGGCTAGTTCGAGCAAATAGGCGTTGGGCCATATTAGACATAGAACCTGCACACTGAACACTAAGAGCCAGAGAATCCTTAACAGCCAACTCATCAGACCGTTTGGAAAGTAGTCTGCTATCTTTGGGAGTGAGAAGGTTCCTGGCCACTACCGCAGCGGTCATATCATTCTTCATCACGGAATCCCCAACGGTAAGAGGACCAGTAGGGGAGACGAAGGATGGGCGCCATATGTTGTCTGGAGAAGGCGGGGCTGCCTCTTCAACAAGGTTCAAGTCAAAACGACGGTCGGAGGGGCCAGACATTTTCAAAGGTGTTGAAGAGAGAAGAGGTCGGACAAATCAAGATCTTAGAAGTGCAAGAATGGAGCTTCTACTGGTGGATATTCAAGTGTGCTTTGGAACTTAATGTCTGCCCCTATAAAAATCTGCACTCGATGAAGCTTCAGAAATCGAAGAGGCGCCTGCTCAGAAATCGAAGAGGCGTTTGCTTTCTCAAAAGCTGGGTTGCTCAGAGACCACGAGGGTCGATCTCAGAAATCGAAGAGGCGTTTGCTTTCTCAAAAGCTGGGCTGCTCAAAGACCACGAAGGCCGATCTCAGAAATCGAAGAGGCTTGCTTTCTCAAAAGCTGGGCTGCTCAGAGACCACGAGGGCCGATCTCAGAAATCGAAGAGGCACCTACTTTTCCAGCCCTGTCAGCACCTGTCACACGCACACTCAGCTTTGTGGAAATTATGGGCATTCTGTCGAAGATTTCTGGCGAAGTAGAAAGCACATGAATCGTACTGTTCAATCACCCACTTCCTACACGCAACAGTAGCTCATGGGTACCACATATAACTTTGCCAAAGTTCTCTGACAAAGTTGAGACACGTGAAGCTTGCAGCTCCCACTACATCGCTCTGACCAAGAAGGGTAAAAGATTAGCAAAGAAACAACACTAACAAAGTTTAGACACATAAATTTTGAAGGTCTAGCTACCATATTATTACCCACAAGGGTAAAGGAACAGTACCACTGCTGGATAATTGGAAAGTCCCGGTGTGTCAACCTCTGTGCTTCGTGGCAAGGTAGACTAGCAAACATGCCCAACCTTTACTCACATTCGAGAAAACACTCCCAACAAGATTGCTTGCTCCAAAATCGAAGAGGCACCGCCATCCGAATCTCGAGAGCCAGACTCCCAACATGATTACTTTCTCAAAAATCGAAGAGAGGGTAAAGGAACAGTACCACGACTGGATAATTGGAAAGTCCCTGTGTGTCAACCTCTGTGCTTTGTGGCAAGGTAGACTAGCAAACATGCCCAACCTTTACTCACATTCGAGAAAACACTCCCAACAAGATTGCTTGCTCCAAAATCGAAGAGGCACCGCCCTCCGAATCTCGAGAGCCAGACTCCTAACATGATTACTTTCTCAAAAATCGAAGAGAGGGTAAAGGAACAGATCTGTATGTCAACCTCTCTGCTTCGTGGCAAGGTAGAATAGCAAACATGCCCAACCTTTACTCACATTCGAGAAAACACTCCCAACAAGATTGTTTGCTCCAAAATCGAAGAGGCACCGCCCTCCGAATCTCGAGAGCCAGACTCCCAACATGATTACTTTCTCAAAAATCGAAGACACCGCTCTCCGAATCTCGAGAGCCAGACCCTCAGTGGGATTGCTTTCTCAAAAATCGAAGAGGCATCGTTCTCCGAATCTCGAGAGCCAGACCCCTAGTAGGATTGCTCTCTCAAAAATCGAAGAGGCATCACCGCCCTCCGAATCTCGAGAGCCAGACTCCCAACATGATTACTTTCTCAAAAATCGAAGACACCGCTCTCCGAATCTCAAGAGCCACACCCCCAGTAGGATTGCTTTCTCAAAAATCGAAGAGGCATCGTTCTCCGAATCTCGAGAGCCAGATCCCCGACAGGATTGCTTGTTCGAAAACCGAAGAGGCACCACTTTCCCAACTTCAAGAGCTGGATCTCCTTGGATAAAGCTTGTCTGTAATCTTCACACGCAACATCAGCTTTCCAGATACCACAGACCACTTTTTCAAAGTGCTCTGACAAAGTTAAAACTTGTGAAGCTGGCAGCTCCCACTACCGTGCTATGACCAAGCAGGGTAAAGGAATAACATTATTACTTGATGTTAGGGAGACTCCTATATATGTCGACCTCCATCCCCAACGGACAGGCAGACCTGCAAAAATGCTTAACCCTTCCTCTTATCTGAGAGGGCACTCCCAACGAAGCCTTTCGAAATATTCAGCTTTCTTTCCCCCCGATAATACCTCTGTAAACAAGCTATACTAGAGCAAGAATATCTCATATCATCAGGGTTAAAAGCAAGAGTATCCCATATCATGCTTTTTCCCTGTTTTTTCCTTTGGCCTTGTTCTTACCTGCAAGACAAGGAGAAAGAGAGTAATCAGTCAGCACTTGGAATCAAGCTTCCAGCCAGGAACTGACTGCCTGGAACCCTTTACCTGATTACTTACCTGGCATTGCTCTCGAGTACTCATCTTCAACACCTTATGCTTCCAGGGAAGATCCCGCATCTGCCTGAGGAACATATAGGGCAAGTGAGAAGGATACAAGGAAGCATGTGGAGACAAGCGTAACAGCACCGATACATCCATTACTCTGTCAAAAGCAAAAGTATCCCATATCAGCAGGGTCGAACGTACTCTAGATTTGATGGACTTGTTTTGACCCTCAAATTCTTCAGTCGGCCTTATCTCTGGAGGAAACCAGAAAACCCTCCAGCCCAGTTCAAGAATAAGCCTGTGGAAAGTTACTTCTTCAAAAGCAAAAGTATCCCATATCATCTCTTCTCATTTTTCTTCTCTTTATCCTCCATGCTACCTGGAAGATAGGGAGAATGTGAACAATCAGCCGGAGCTCTGATTGCTTACCTTGTCTGTCACCTCTTTCAGCAGATCCCCTAGCTCGGCGACTTGGGGGACTCCTACTACATGGTTTGTATCGCGCTTGACCAAGCCTGAAACTACAAGTAAGCTTCAAGTGACATTGATACATTACCTTGTGCATCTCCACCAGTTACAGATACCACCCCTGGATGGAGGAAGAGTACTTCCAGAGAAGATGCCACATCTACCTATGAGACAGATAAGGAAAGCCAAGACAATACCACACTCCAGTACTTAGAAGTTTCGTGGTTACTATATCATTCACTTGTACTCACTAAAGGAGAGCTTGAACCTATGTACTTGTGTAAACCCTTCACAATTAATGAGAACTCCTCTATTCCGTGGACGTAGCCAATCTGGGTGAACCACGTACATCTTGTGTTTGCTTTCCTATCTCTATCCATTTATATACTTATCCACACTAATGACCGGAGCAATCTAGCGAAGATCACAAAAAGTGACCGTTTTCGCTACCTAGGATCTATCTTGCAAGAGAACGGAGAATTAGATGGAGATCTCAACCATAGAATACAAGCTGGATGGATGAAGTGTAAGAGTGCATCCGGCGTGTTGTGTGACCGTCGTAGGCCACTGAAGCTCAAGGGAAAATTTTATAGGACGGCAATAAGGCCAGTGATGTTGTATGGCACAAAATGTTGGGCGGTGAAGCATCAACACGTACACAAAATGGGTGTAGCGGAGATGAGGATGCTTCGTGGGATGTATGGGCACACGAGAAAGGATAAGATAAGATTGGGAATGAGGATATCCGAGGTTTGGACATGTGCAAAGAAGGCCTATTGACGCTCCGGTTCGAAAATGTGACTACGGGACAGAGGTTCAAGGCCGAAGGGGTAGAGGAAGACCTTGGAAAACTTTGGAAGAGACCCTAAGAAAAGACTTGATTTTGGATCTAACGGAGGACATGACACAAAACCGAGCGCAATGGCGTTCTAGGATTCATATAGCCGACCTCACTTAGTGGGAAAAGGCTTTGTTGTTGTTGTTGTTGTTCCTTATCTGCTATGTTGTATGTGAAATTCTGAAATGATGGCATTTGTTAATCTGTGTTTTGGGTTGTGATTTCCATATTTTACTTCCAAGTTCTGCGTCATTTATCTGACCTGAAAAAAATATTCGGTCCTACTCCTAGGCTAAACATTTGTTGGTTTTATTTTTATTCCTTATAGAAATTCAAACATCATCCTGCAATCAAAACACCGCTGGAAGGTGGGACTGTTCCCTATAAGTATGCTGTCAGCACTGAATGAAATGTTTATTGAAGAGTTAAGGTATGAGGCTTTAAGAACAGGGTTTCTCATAGCTCGAGTTCTCATTGTTGTCAATCATAGTGATTTCATGTAAGATGTAGTTCAAGCACACTACAAGCAGAAGTAGACAATCTGTTGCTTATTGAACTACCCTTGTTATCAGTTTTGACTCAAAAAAATATTTGATGATGACATGCTGAATTGAATATTGGCTAAAATTATATTGAAATTTGCAGGCCGAAGCAGATATCGTTAAAAGAGCTCTAAGTCACCCTCTGAAATTAATTGCCAAAAGTGTAAATGGAAGCATTGTCAGTGAGAAGGCATTTTTTTTTTCGTTTCACTTTATATACTATGCTCACTATCTGTTTAATATGTTTCATCGTATAAATTAAAGTCTCATTTCTCAGGTGCTTTCAAGTGACAACCCCAATTATGGATGCATGTTGCCACTGGAAACTATGAAAATTTAATAGTTGCTGGGATCACTGATCCAACTAAAGTGGGTTTCTTTATCAAGTACTTCATGAATAGAATATTTCAGAGATCCAATCGCTGGGACAGATTGAAGAAGGTGAAGATCACAGGGGTGGGATACTGGGGAGGGTGGTAGGGTTATGGGGAGTGGGCTCTGGTTGGTTTCGATTTGACCGAGGCCTTGGTTCGATGGAACCGAGGTGATGGGGACTATTCATGATATCACAGCCAGAAGATATAGGGCCTATGCGTGGGGTTTAGGGGTTTCACGGGGAGGGTTACAGAGGGAGGGGGTGCACGCGTGAATTGCAGAGGGAGAGGGAGAGAGGGAGAAAGAGGGGGAGTAGGGTTGCTATATTCAAGTTCTCTTTTTTATTTTTACTTGAATTTGATTTGATTTGATTTATTTGATTTTTTTTTTTTTTTTGGTGACAGGTTGAGAATGCCAAAGCTCTGCTGGAGGTGTAGGTGAGAATTTTAATTTAATTCATGGTATATTGTTGTTTTTTTTTTTTTACTTTATTTTTGTGGGATTGTGCTGTTTTTGGGGAAATCAATATTAAATTGAAGTAAAGTTTAGATATTTCTGTAATTGGGATTTAGAGTAAGAGATGAAGAACTGAACGTGATTGCAAAATTAAAAGTTTAGAACTTTTTTGGTTTGGAAGCTAATTTTAAATTCAGTTAGCTGATTAATTAATAGAGAAATGTATAATGAATGCGTGATATGTTTTTCGATGCGTATGAGCAGACATGGGTACTGCTTCAGCGGCAGCAGCTGCTATATGATGGTAGATGAGGAATTCTGAGATGCTGAGTGCTCTTAGTGTCAGAGATGAAGACTTGATAATGATCGTATCCAATTCTGCCTCAAGGTATACTTGATAATATTGTCCTTTATGTGCTGTATGATGTTCGTGCCTTTAATGGGCCTGTCAAAATATTTCAGTGCACCCACAAATTGGTTTTATCATCATACATCATTCGTGAGAAATGGGATGGTGAGTTTCTCAATACAGTTTTAATTTTTGTGCAAATAATGTTCGTAAAAAGTCTGTTTTTATTTAGTTCATTGCAGATTCTTATTCTTTTATTTAGTTCACCATTCATGCTTTTAAAGATAAGAAGTGCAAGGCTCTCTCAAATGTTAGTTTTGGGTGGCAATTGAAAGATAGGAGGATAAACAAAAATACCGACCAATTGAAAGGATAAATTCAGTTGAAATTATTTGGTTCATCAATTATTATAGTTTGAGCTTTCTGCATTAAATATCCTGTTTTCGGGGGAGAGTGATTCATATAATTGGGTTTTATTAAATTTTTCTTGATTTTATACAGTTTTTCGTTTAAACTTGTGGATTTGGAAACACTTTTATGAGTGTTAAAATCTTATTGTATGTCTAAAATTTGTTTGGAATTTGGTGGATTCTTCAATTTCATCACCACCCATTCTCACAACTTCATCTAAAGTGTTTCGCATGTACAAGATTCGTGTTCATTGAGGTCATTTCAAACAGATTTCAAGCTGAGCTGCAGAAATTTGATTCAAATTGGTGGATTTGGGTAAGAAACTAAGAAACCATAATCTTTTCTTTCGGTTTTAAGAACTAAATTTCATGGTTAAGTTTATGTTTCAAGATTATCTTCCTTTCTCCTAAATGCTGAGTTTTATGAGATTACATTTGGTAAGTCTGAAAACGAATTAGAAATACTGAGTTTTATGAGATCTATTTGGCAAGTCTGAAAGCAGATTGCGTATGTTTATATCTTCCTTTCTCCTAAATACTGAGTTTTATGAGATCACACCATCTTATGTTTATTGTATAATCTTATGCGGTCAGAAGAATTATCATCTTTTTCCTTTCAGATTTCAACATACTTGGAAATACTTCAAATTTTTTGTAGTGCAGTTTTTAGTTAACATGATTACGTAAGTTCTGTTTCTTTAGTAAATTTTTATGCAGGAAAGAAAGTCATTTCTCAGTTTGTAGTTAACATGATTACATAAGTTCTGCTTATCGACCTCATTCACTTATGTTTTCTTCTGTTCATTCATAATTGTGTTAAGTTTATTTAGGTTAAATGTGTCTTATTCATGCAGTTACTCATGAAAC
Source organism: Malus domestica (assembly GCF_042453785.1). Lineage (NCBI taxonomy): Eukaryota > Viridiplantae > Streptophyta > Magnoliopsida > Rosales > Rosaceae > Malus > Malus domestica. The sequence goes on from NC_091665.1 coordinate 37,961,386, forward strand.
AGTTGTTCACGCCGCAACATGCGGGCGTATTTTCTAATTGATACTATTATTCAAGACTCAAAAGTTGGATCTTAATTCGTTGACCGGTATGCAACTATGAATTTTTTTAGATGCTATATCTACGAATTTTTCTAGACGCTAGAAAATATTAAAGTCCCAATTAAGACGTTATGCTAGCAAATATATAGACCGAGAGAAAGCAAGTTGTTTACATACGTACAAAATTATCTCAGTCGTCCCGATTAAGACTTTACTAGCAAATATATAGACCGAGAGAAAACAAGTTAAAATTACCTCAGTCGTCCTAATTAAGACTTTACTAGCAAATGTATAGGCTGAGAGAAAGCAAGTTGTCTACATCCATAGAAAAGTATGTCAATCCCAATTAAGACGTTGCCATTGAATATATTAATTGAGAGAAATTGAGTCGTTTACCTACAAGTACTTTAGTCGTCCCCAATTAAGACGTTAGTAGCAAGTTGTTTACGTACATACAAAATTATCTCACTCCCAATTAAGACGTAAGAAATTTGATAAACAAAAACAAGTCATCGGAATAATTAAGCCAAGGTGGTTGGATGGTGGTGGGTTCATACGTGGTAGTGTGACTTTCCGTCATCCAAAACATAGGAATTGGATTTCATCAGTGCGGTTAGAAATTATTTGATTTTTTCATTTAAAATTAAATACAAATAGTATCTGACAAAAACTGATCGTATGGTATACGATGAACGGCTAAGATGTAAGGATAAAGTGGATATGGGGAAAATCCCTTTCTCAAAACATATCCTCTTTTGACTTTTCTCGCTGCATCATTCAACTCAACTTGCATATATTTTCATCCCGATCGAATTTTCAGTTCAACCACAACTTTTGAAAATTCCACCTGAGATTTTTTATTTTTTATTTTTAAAAGAAATCCCACCTTTGTTTTTCTTTGAAAAAATCCACTTCCACTTATCTAAAATTCATTTTATCGTTGTATTTATACGTAAAATTATGAATGAAATATTATTCTTTACCAGACAAACTTACAATATACATGTAATTTTAGCAATATTTTAAGCTAATCGTCAAAGTCTTGAGTTCGATACTTTGTAACAAGGTCATTGGTAGGTAGGGTTCAATTTTCAACTAGTCTCTTCTGAATCCAAAAAAGATGGATGATCGTAGTTCGACACTAGTGTCCATCTTTTTAGAAAGGAAAAAAAAACTTATCGAATAGTGTGTCATGTTTCTTGTTAGACATAATAATGTGATTAGTTTAAGAATTGTCACAATGACATCGTGGTTTGATGTCATATCAAAATCACCAACTAACAAAGAATTAATCCTTTGTTCTTTCGCTATCGAGAAAAATCCCTCTCCATAATTACAGTAATTGACCAATTGAGCAAGAATGTTAATCCATAAGTCAATCCCTTAATTTTTAAACTAGAAAAATATTAACAATCTAGAACTGTACATAAATATTTTAACACTAAAGCAGCTCAATGTGCAATATTACAGTATACAATTCAACTAATATGATCAAAGTCTTGGCCAACTCCAGGTGGGAAATTAAAAAAGTGGCCGCCATTTGATCATGCAACTTGGACAAAATATATTATAGGATAAATTACATAAAATCACCTTAATTATCGGTCGAACCACAATTTCATACCTCATGTTTTAAATATTTCAATGTCATACCTTAATATATGAATTCGTTGCAATGTCTAAATTTTCTTAATTTAATTGTTAAATGATGAAGTGGTAGGAGTGGGACCCACTCATTAAAAAAAAATTCTCTTCGTTTCCCAGAAATCGTCTCCTCCCCCTACTCCCTCCTCCGTCCCCCTTCTTCGTTTCCCAGAAAATCGTTTCTGGGTTTGTATTTGTGTTTTTCGTTTTGGGTTTTGTTTTTGTGGGGTTCTTCGTTTTGACTTTCTGGAACTCTACCTTTGCAATTTTGTTTGGTGGTTTTTCTTAGAAAAATGGTGAAGAAGAAGAAATTGAAGAAATGGCAGTGGGGCGAAAGCCCCAGTCGGTGATGGGATATGAAGAGAGGGAAAATGATAAGGGGATGGTTTCTAATTCTCAGTTTTGCGAAATCTTAGTGAACTTATGATGAAGAAATCAAATTAGTTTTATGTAAAGACTGTTGGAGCAAGATGAATTGGGTCTGGTTTTGGTTTGCATCAATTCCCACTTATTTGGGGTCTGGTTTTGGTTTGCCATCGAAACCCACCTGCGTTTTGCGATTGGCGGTGTATCAGTTGTTCCCGAAGGAGGACGAAAATTAGCTGCGTTTAAGGAGGACGAGGAAGAAGGGGAGCGGAGGAAGGAGTGATTGGAGGAGGAACGGGGACGATTTCCAGGGAACAAGGAGGAGAGGTTTTTTTAAAAATTTTTAAAGTTAATATTAATTGTCAAATAAAAATAAAAAATATATTAATTTTTTATTCGAGTTGGCAAAAAAGTGGGTCTCATTTCTGCCACGTCATCATTTAACAGTCAGATTAACAAAAAATTTAATGGTGGTCTGACATTGCAACGACTTCATAAGTTGAGTTATGACATTGCAATATTTATATACATATACGTTGTCAATATATGACTAAAATCTAATGGTCTTCTTCTTCTTACATGCAATGCATGATTCAGCCAGTCGGAATATAAGTGTTGGTCGTTTAAGTTCACGCCGTCGAGGAGAGCAAGTTCTGCACATGTACAATATGAAGATGAAGTTGCTGATGAGGATACTATTACTCTGCTTCCTCAGCTGCTTCTGGTTTCAGCTGTCCTTTGCTCAAAATGCTACCACTGATCCATCTGAAGGTTCTCTCTCTCTCTCTCTCTCTCTCTCCCCCCCCTATCCCTAGACACACACACTTTGCCACATTTAAATGTTTTTGACCAGGAACTGGGCTTTTTTCCCTCAACAAAATGACATTTTAAGTGTTTTTCGACTATATGAAATGAAGTTTCGAGGAACTTATTTGTATAGTCTTTTTTCTTTCCATATACAAAACATCCAAATTAAGGGTAATTTTCCTTTGTAATAATCAATTTGATCTCTCATTTGATTCGAGATAGTCTAGTAAGGGGTAACACAAGTCAAATTATGGTGTGATATATAATACACACAAGGACTGAATTAACTGAGAGTGCAGTGAGGGCGTTGAACTCAATATTTGAACAATGGGACACACAAGTGCAGTGGAAGATCAGTGGAGAACCCTGCAGTGGACCTGCCATCAACGACAACAACCCAGCCATCGCTTGCGACTGTACTTACGACAACAATGCTACATGCCACATCACTAAACTGTATGTTAAACTACTCTCTTTATGAACAAGATTTCTATGCCAATGCTGATTTTTCACTTGCTACCTATGCATGTTAACGTCATAATTTGACTGTGTCGCTCCATTTTATGTAGTTCTAAATGTTCAATCTTTTTGCTTTCCAGGAGCATGTATGCTCTTAACAAACGAGGGGTGTTTCCAGAAGAATTTGTGGCTTTGAGATATCTCACAGATTTGTATGAATTTTTTCCAACTCCCTTCTCTGTTTTTGGTTCATCAAAATCATATATTGGATATTAAAAATGTAAAACGAATGAAAATGGTTTGAAAACTTTGAGTTTTAACGAAAATGACAAAATAAAGGGTAAATTGTATAGTATCATGATTGACTTTTTAGTGTTAAAATGTGGTTTTTCGTTAAAGTAAACAGTACCGGGAGCTTTTTGTTAAAGTTCCCTAATAAAAATTGTAGAATTATCAGAGAGACGGGCCAAAAACTCACTTCCAAGAACATAGATACTGACCCAACTTGGTAATTACCACCTGCACAATCCGTCAGGTGTGGGTTTATCTCAAAAAGCCTCGGCATTAGTTGGAGTGAGATTTGGATATTTAAACTCTTCTTTCTTCATTTCTCTAGCCGATGTGGTATTTCAACAAAAATATGGTGATGTTGTACGATTAAGAGTTAACGATTACACTTCCTTTCAATTTTTGTAGAAGGATCGATCGGAATTATTTCACCGGTCACCTACCCGCATTCATTGGCAATATGTCTGCATTGACTACATTGTAAGTTGTGAGAGAACATTTCTTTTAAGTACTCATACTTTTGATGAGACCCGTAGCAATTTGTATACTTCATTTTGAATATCATAATCTACAGTTATGTACTTTACACCTTTTCGCTACTATTTATGCCGTAATCTACAAAAAATCGTTATGCTTTTATTGAATAATGCAGAACTAGTTTCCTGTTATGTAATGTAATTAAGTTTAATGGTGCTTATCTTTCACTAACTGACATCTCTATTCAGGACAATTGGCGTCAATTCATTCTCTGGGCCCATCCCCAAGGAGCTTGGAAACCTTAAGAAGCTAGTCCTGCTGTAAGCCATAAAAAATGAGAAAGCGTACAGTAAAATTTTGTGTCATAAACATTAGATACAGAACCTTTCAATAATTGCTTTCAAGTAATTGTTTGCCTGTTCAACATGACTTGCAGGGCGTTCGGATCAAATAATTTCTCCGGAACACTCCCACCAGAACTTGGTAATTTAGTCAAGCTTGAGAAACTGTAAGTGGTTAGTTAAATCATCAAATTTGAATTGCATGTTAATTCCTTACGGATGAGCAAAAATTGCACTTTATCGTATGAAATGGGTATTAATCAGTTGCCTTATGATTTTCACAGTTACATGGACGGCTGTGGACTCGGTGGTGAAATTCCTTCAACATTTGCCAAGCTCACCAACATGCAAACCCTGTAAGAACGGCTCTTAAATCGTATTTTAGATTTGTTAGTTTATCCAGTACTTTGAGATTGCTTTTCTTGGATGAGCTTAGTATATGTCAACTTTTTGAATTTTAGCTGGGCATCGGACAGTCCTTTCTCAGGAAAGATACCTGATTTTATAGGGAATTGGACACAACTCTATGATTTGTAAGTAGAGAAACCTTTGATCTTTTGCAGTTTATGAAAGCAGACCTGAGATGGATAATTTGTTCACAAGCTTCTTATATGTTTCTATAGGTGATTTCAAGGGAACTCTTTCGAAGGCCCAATACCAACCAGCTTTTCTCGACTGACCTCATTGAACACTCTGTAAGTACAAATGTTTCATAAATTGTAATTCTCTCCGAAGAGGGGATTTCAGTTTATTTTGCATATAATGATGTAGGCGAATCAGTGATATATACAATGGGAGCTCCTCTCTTGATTTCATAAAAAATCTGACAAGCTTGACTCATTTGTATCATTTGTAAGTGAAGATTCTCATCGATCCAGATACTGTCATCTAATTTCTTTTGTAAGTGAAGATTCTCATCGATCCAGATACTGTCATCTAACTTCTTTTTCCTTTTGAAATTTGATCTACTTTTTATCAAATTTTATGTTTTTGGAATACAGATATCTACGAAACGCATTAATCACTGATACCATCCCATCTGATATTGGAGATCTATATCTAGGGACACTATACGTACCAGCAAATACAAGCTTGAGTCCCAGCGAGACCAATTAGTTTTCTTTCATTCTGATTGCTCCTCTCAACTTATCGTTGGTGTTGTAGGGATCTGAGTTTCAACAATTTGACAGGCCAACTCCCAAGTTCTTTGTTCACCATGAGTTCTCTTACATCCTTGTAATCCCCGTCCTTATTATTATCTTTTTCTTGCCTTATCATACATAAGTTATCAAATCTTTAACATTCCCTACTTTGATTGAAGAATATCTCGACTAATCCTTCTAGATTTTGTGTAGATCTGACCTTTTTCTTGCTCATCTCTTTTTCTTTTCTGGGTGCCTTCTACTATAATCGAAATGGCCAGGATTCTTGGAAACAATAGTCTCTCCGGACCTCTTCCGAGCCAAAAGAGCTTTCAACTTCAGACTATGTAAGTCCTCGTTTCTTAAAGTAGTCATATAGAATGCACGGTGCATGTATGTGTTTGTGTATATTCGTAAGCATTCTAATCCTATCTTACACAAGTTCTTGATAACTTTCATGCATTTTGTGTCTTTTGATTCTATTTTGTTATTTGCAGAGATTAGTCTTACAATTTTTTATCAGGAAGCTTTCCCCAGTGGGTGACCACAATGTCACAAATGTACGTGTCCTTTTATCTTTCACCTTCATTTTACAGTTTAAATCACCAGAATACGTTTGGACAAAAAATTGCCGCTGAGATTTGTTTTCACAGTTCTACTTGCCTACAAAGTTTTGATCTTGTACATGGAATTTTCATTTGATAAAGATATAGTTCTTCATATGTTGATTGATTAATGATTTTATGCAGGAACTTAGTGGTCAACAACTTCACATTTGACAGTTCAAACATAACGTGAGTTGAAGTTTCTCTTACTCGTTTTAGACGAGCAATACTATCACAACTCTTCCACTATATGTTTCTATCGGGATAACTAATAATTGTTCTCTGTGTTTGCAGTCTTCCTGGATTGAATTGCCTCCAGAGAAATTTTCCATGCAATCGAAATGCTCCACGATGTAATCTGCTCTTATGTCACCCATCATTTACTATTTTAATGCAACGTCATGTCAGAGGAAAAGGCATTGCTTCTCTAGTTATGTATACATATGGATATAGATTGCAAGCATGTTTTCATAAGTTCAGTAATACGCATAACTGGTCAGAAATATGTGACTGATGAACATTAGCATGAGTCTTCAATTTGACGTTTCATCGCTAATCATGGCTGGCTTCTGGTATTACATGAAACTTTACAGATGCAAACTTCTCAATCAATTGTGGTGGAAAACAAATGACGGGAAGTGATGGCATATTGTATGAGACTGAAGACTCAGCTCTTGGCCCAGCAACATTCAATGTAACCAGTACAGAGAAATTGGCTGTCAGCAATGCCGGTTTGTTTTCTGAGAGAAAGGACCCATTTTTTCTGGTAAACACCCTTGCACAAGTCACTAGAACAGATGTGACCCCGGAGCTTTTCCAGACTTCAAGAGTGTCCCCAGGATCACTGAGATACTATGGCATGGGCCTTGAGAATGGGCCTTACACTGTAACATTGCACTTTGCAGAGACGGTTTATGAAAGTCGCACTTCTCAAAAATGGGAAAGTCTAGGACGGCGTGTATTTGATATCTATATTCCGGTAAGACTACTTATAGAATAAAAATCTAACTTATTTGAAGTAAACACCTCATTGGACAGGTTTTCGATGTTTTAAGCTACCTCTTCATTTAAAGGAGACTAGAATTATCACCTACCTCTTCATTTGGTTGCTAGGGTACCCGAAGGACGAAGGACTTTGACATATCCAAGGAGGCAGGTGGGGCTAAACTAGGAATTATGAAAAGATTCAATGTTAGCGTGTCAGAGAATTATCTTGAAATTCATCTATTCTGGGCTGGTAAAGGGAGTTGTTGCACACCTTCGGCAGGTGATTACGGCCCACTAATAGCAGCCGTCCATGCTGCTTCAGGTATAATTTGTGTTAACTAATAGAGATTTCCTGTGAATGGTTTAAATGTATTTTTCTGCTGTTAATTGACACTGAAGAATTCGTCTGTTTTATTGCTCAGATTTTACACTAACAGTTTCTGGGCTTCCACCAACTACTCCAGGAAAGAAGAGCAGGAATGGGTTGATAGTTGGAATTGCAGTTCTTGTTGGAGTTGTGAGCTTACTATTAATATTTGCGATTCTATATACGAGGGGGGGGGGAAATCAGAAAAAAGGACGACGAAGGTAAATGACCATATTATTAGTGGTATTCAATTCAAGTTTCTCTACTCTGACATTAACACACACAAGAATGCTTTCATGAAAGTAAAACTTATGTCACACTGTTTCGTGAATGTGCAGATATTTTAGGATTAGGCCCTCAACCAAATATTTTCAGTTATGCTGAGTTGAGAGCTGCAACCGAAGATTTTAATCCTTCAAATAAGTCAGGAGAGGGAGGATATGGCCCTGTTTATGAGGTGAAATCCGTATTACATCAATATCATGTACTTGGAAGTAATGACAAGAGAAATGGGGAGAGCGAGTGAGCAAGAGAAGAAAATAAAGCTTTTTTTTTCTTTCCTTTCATGTCACTAAATTGTGTTTCTGTGTACATTGTAGGGTACACTTTCTGATGGGAGAGTAGTGGTTGTGAAGCAACTTTCAGTAGCATCTCACCAAGGGTAGAGTCAATTTGTATCTGAAATTGCTACCATATCTGCTGTGCAACATCGGAATCTAGTGAAATTGTATGGATGCTGCATCGAAGGCAGCCACCGCATTTTGGTTTATGAGTATCTTGAAAACAAGAGCCTGGATCAGGCACTTTTTGGTACAAACCTATCTACTTTTAGGTTGCATAGAAACAACAATGTCTGCAGTTTCAAGCACTCTAAAATTGTTAAGAAATGTTTTTGATTGGATATGTTCACTAATATTTCAGGAACAAGTAACTTGCACCTTGACTGGCCTACTCGATTCAATATATTGTTGGGAACAGCAAGAGGACTTGCTTACATTCATGAGGAGTCAAGGCCAAGGATTGTACATCGAGATGTCAAAGCGAGTAATATTTTGCTCGATGCAAAACTCTCCCCAAAAATATCAGATTTTGGACTGGCAAAGCTTTATGATGACGAAAAAACCCACATCAGCACCCGGGTTGCAGGGACAATGTAAGCCATCCTTTATTGTTTTTCCAGAGGTTACATACATTATGGCCACACACATTTATACTTGCATGAAATTTTAACACACATGTTAATAATGCCTCTAATGATCTCAAGCAACAATGCCTCTAATGATCTCAAGCAACATTGTGCAACCATTTGATTATCTTGCATTGTAGAGGCTATTTGGCACCGGAGTATGCATTGTTTGGACATTTGACAGAGAAGGCTAATGTGTTTGGTTTTGGAGTCGTCGTTTTGGAGATCCTCAGCGGGAGACCAAATTCTTACAATAACTTGGATCCAGAAAAGATTTATCTTCTTGAATGGGTAGGAATTGCGTTCGCCTAGCTTCATTTAGGCATTGTTGTGAAAAACTTATTTATACGTACCTTTGACCGTGGCATAATGTTTTTCAGGTGGGACTCTACATGAAAACGACCAAACTCTAGGGCTGGTGGATCTGAGATTGACAAAGTTTAAAGAAACTGAAGCAACTAGATTGATAAGAGCAGCTCTTTTGTGCACACAGGGATCACCGATGGCAAGGCCATCTATGTCACGCGTGGTTGCAATGCTCTCTGGAGACATTGACATAGGCACTGTTATGTCGAAGCCAAGCTATTTGACAGATTATAATTTTATAGATGTAACAACATTTTCAACAGGTTGATTTTTGGTGGAGGATGATACCCCATCAACTGCGTCCAAGCATAGTAATGTTCGCCTCAACTATCAGCCTGAAGGCAACAATGCAAGTGGTGCTAACACCCCTGGGGTTAAGCCTGTGCCTAGCACACCCCTGGGGTTAAGCCTGCGCCTTCTCCAGTAAACGTCACTCAATCACTGCTCGTTGGCATTGTAGGAGAAGGAAGGTGATAAATAATGGGAAATGATTTCCGAATGCCTTTTATCCTTTTGTGCACCCATGTGCTTGTCCTTGGGTCTTTTCTGCCCTTAAGGTTTTGGCTATGACGATGTATATCTAAAATAAGATACAATTTTATAGATATTTGAGTCAATTTTGTGTTAGTATGTTACAGTGTAAATCTCCTCTTTTAATCAAAAGGAAAAAAATGGATGTTTCTTTTCTTATAGTTGGTGCTATTCACACTCCCATTTTAACTTCTCACATAATTTTTCTATAATTTTTGTCTTTTGATATTTTTTAATTAATTCGATCCGACGGTCGAAAATTGAGAAGGGTGGGTGGAGGTAAAAATAGGTGTGAATAGCACCACGCTTTTCTATCTGATAACCAAGTATGTATAATAAAACTTTGTTAATTGTTGGTCGATCAATCTCAACGGTGGGGCCGGGTAAAACCAAAATGTAGGGAAGTTCATGCTCACCAAAGCAAATCTCAGTTGAAAAGTAAACTCGAATCAATAAAAAATTCCAAAGCAAGATCAACCCGTTTAAGGCTATGGTGCTCGTCTAGTTATCTTTGTGCCTTTTTTCTTTACATTTGGAAGTGCCAGTGCCAGATCACTTGAGGCAACAAGTCCAGGCCCCACATTTTATTCGTTCCTATTGCCTCCATTGAAAGTGACCGTTAGAATTTGAACGTTATAAGCCTACCGTTTTCCAGTCCCACTTTTTTAGTTCTTGTCACTCACTTTGCTCTTCTCTACAAAAGTATTAGTTACACACACACACACACTTATTAGCAGCATATATACACCTATATATATACTCTCTCTTAGTCTCATCAGAACTCAAAGAATGAGAGCTTTGGAGAAGTAGTAGTAGCAGAAACTAGAAGAAGAAAGGGAGACATCTTAGTCTCCCCCCAGAAGCTGAAGTTGTTGCCTGTCAATAAGTGTTTGTATGTGGTCAAGGCAAGCACCTTCTTGACCATCTTATCTGGCTTCAAATTCGCATTCACTGCCTCTTCTAGAATCACATCGAACACCTTCCCGAAATCAGCCATCCAGTCCTGGCTTTTGATCAAAGTCTGTGATAAACCTAGTTCGGAAACCCTAATGAACAACCGGTCCACGTCAACATCACCAAACCTTCCCGCTGCAATCTGCAACAGAAAGGATCATAACTGTTAAACCACTAGTTGTACACCCTGGACAAAAGGAATGGTGCACATGGACACAACATTCCTTTACAGCTTGTCTACCACATGGTTTCTGCACTTGTGTTGTGATTGCTGCATCGTGGGCATCGTGGGCAGCAAGAACAGCACTTGCTGTGCATTTGTTTATTGCAACATCACTTGCTGTGCATTTGTTTATTGCAACATCACTTGCTGTGCTTTTGTTTAATGCATGCGTGTCCTTAAAAGGTCGTACCCAGTGCACAAGGCTCCCGCTTTACGCAGGGTCTGGGAGAGGTGAATGTCGGCTAGCCTTACCCCCATTTATGGAGCGGCTGCTCCCAAGTCTCGAACCCGAGACCTACCGCTCATGGGCGAAGACACTTGTCATCGCACCAAGTGCGACCTCTGATGTCCATTGTAAGAAGTGCATATAAATATAAACTCTGATGTCCATTGTAAGAAGTGCAGTGTAATAATAAACCAGTTTCGAATACCAAGTTTTTCATGGTATCTAAGAGCTGACAGTCTAAACGACCAAAAGCTTTATTTTTTTTTCTCTCATGGCGTCCAGTTCAAGTTCCTCCAATCCCATTACTTTTTCCTCTCTTCCAAATGCTTCCAACTTTCTGACTATCAAGTTGGATCGTACCAACTATCCCCTATGGCATGCCCAGATGTTGCCCTTGCTTCGTAGCAGGAATTTGGTGTCTTTTGTTGATGGAACCAACCCATCTCCTCCTGCCTTCTTGAAGGATGATGCTGGCCAACTCACTGATAAAGTCAATCCTGACTTTGATGCATGGATTCAGCAAGATGCTATGGTTCTCTCTTGGATCAACAGTTCAGTCCATCCCACAGTTCTTGCCTCTCTTATTGGTAAGACAAGTTCTCTTTCTGCATGGACTTGTTTACGTGACAGGTATGCCTCTCAGTCTACTGGCCGTCTCCTCCAATTGCGTAGTGAACTTATGAATACCCATCGTGGTGATTCCTCTATTGCTGAGTTTCTTGATCGTATTAATTGTCTTGCCGACACTCTCTCCCTCTCTGGTTCTCCTATGACTGACTCTGATCTTGTTGCCATTATTTTAAATAATGTTGGGCCTGCTTATGAGAGTACTGTTGCTTCTGCACAAGCACGGGATGAGGCCATTACTTATAGTGCTTTGGAGGCTCTTCTTCTTGGTGCAGAAAGACGTCAAAAGATTCATACAGTGTTTGAAAATGGGCTCACTGCCCTTGCTGCTGGAAGAGGTCGTCCAGGACCTTCCCGTGGTCGCGGTGCTCCTCGCGGAGGCCGTGGTCACTTCAATAGTGGCCGTGGCCAATTTCCTCCTCGTCCTCAAAGCCAGGAACACCATGCTCCTCCACACCGACAACCTCATGATGGCGTTTTTGGTGCTCCTCCTTCTCCAACCCAATCTGGTGGCCGTATCCAATGCCAAATATGTCGTCGTCACGGCCATTCTGCAATCGATTGTTTCAATCGTCTGAATATGGCCTATGAAGGACGTGTTCCTGCTCCACGTCTCCAAGCTTATGCTGCTACTGCACCGTCTCCGGCATCCGCCTCTCCCTCTGGCATCCACAACTGGCTTTTTGACTCTGGAGCCAATGCACATATCACCAATGATTTGAATCAAATTTCAAATCCTCGTCCCTACAATGGCACTGACAATGTTAATGGCGTGGTGGACGGATCAGGTTTGCACATTTCTCATGTTGGCACTTCTTTTATTCACACACCCCATCACTCCTTTACCCTTCCCCACACCCTTCACTGCCCTAATGCTTCTACTAATGTTATTTCCATTAATCAATTTACCAAAGACAACCATTGTTCACTGACCTTATATCCCAATTCCTACCGTGTTCAGGACCTTCAAACGGGGAAGATGCTTTTGCAAAGCCGGAGTAAAAATGGTTTTTATCCATTTTTCAGTTCTTATGTGGTCAACCATGGAGTCTCTGCATTTGTCGGTGTTAGAGTGTCGGATGCTATTTGGCATTCTAGGTTAGGACACCCTGCAAGTTCTGTTTTGCATAGTCTAATTTCCCAAAATAAATTACCTTTAACTAGTAATGCAACCTACGACTTTTGTTCATCATGTCCCCTTGGCAAAAGTCATAAGTTGCCTTTTAATTTATCTTCTTCCCAGTCATCGTTTCCTTTGGAATTAATACATTCCGATGTATGGATTTCTCCTTCTTATTCAATTAATGGTTACAAGTATTATGTTGTTTTTGTGGATGATTTTTCTCGTTATGCATGGCTCTATCCTTTAAAATTAAAGTCTGATGTTTTTCAAACCTTTGTTAATTTCAAAAAGCTTGCAGAAAATATGTTCAATACCAAAATTAAATTTTTTCAATCTGATGGTGGAGGAGAGTTTGTCAATTCCTCTTTTAAACACCTTTTCTCTCAACATGGCATTCATCATAGACTTAGTTGTCCTCATCATCCTGAGCAAAACGGTCTCGCAGAACGCAAACATCGTCATCTTGTTGAAATTGGCTTAACTTTACTTGCTCATGCGTCTCTCCCTCACACTTTCTGGGATGACGCTTTTCAAACTGCAAATTATCTCATTAATCGTCTTCCCACCAAAATTTTGAATGGCGTCTCTCCTTTCCAAAAACTGTTTTCAAAATCCCCCCAGTATGATTTTCTCAAAGTATTTGGTTGTGCTTGTTTTCCCTATTTACGTCCTTATACTGATTCTAAACTTAAGTTTCGATCAAAACAATGCATTTTCTTAGGCTACTCATTAAATTATCAAGGTTATAAATGTTATGATCCTACCACTGGCAAGTCTTTTCTGTCTCGTCATGTTGTTTTCAATGAAAAAAGTTTTCCATCGAAAGAACTTGCTCCTCCGACCTTGTCAAACTCTCGTCCGTTGGACCATGTCCTTGACATTGATACCTTCCATTACACCCAACCACAGTTGACCCCTCTGATCCCTCCTTCCCTTCCAACACCGATTGTCGCCACCTCCCCACCTCAATCCCTACCACTACCTACCCCAGACTCCCATTCTCACCCATCAACTTCCACTACTCAAGTGAATATAGAACCTGCCAACACCACTTCACATACTGTTCCTTCCACTCATCCCATGATCACGCGTGGTCAACAAGGAATTCGAAAACCAAATCCCAGATATGCTTGTATCACTAACGTTACTAATACTTTGGTTAAGCCCACATGTTTCTCACAGGCAAATAAGTCTCCACAATGGCGCCAAGCCATGGCAGATGAATTCAACGCCTTACAGCGTACTGGCACTTGGACTTTGGTACCCTACAAGTCTTCTATGAACGTGTTACCAAATAAATGGGTGTATCGCATCAAAACAAACTTTGATGGTTCCATCGAGCGTTTTAAAGCTCGCCTAGTTGCCAATGGTTTTCATCAGCAAGAGGGCATTGATTTCTGCGAAACCTTCAGTCCGGTGGTCACACATGCCACAATTCGGCTCATTCTCTCTATTGCTCTTCACTTTCAGTGGCCTATCTGCCAACTTGATGTTCAAAATGCCTTCCTTCATGGCACGTTGAATGAGGAAGTTTATATGCGTCAACCTGCAGGGTTCATTGATCCACAGTTTCCCTCTCATGTGTGTCGACTTCGACGGTCTCTCTATGGTTTGAAACAAGCACCCCGTGCTTGGTTTCAATGTTTTTCCCAGAAACTAGAACACTTGGGCTTCACTGCTTCTCAAGCTGACTCGTCTCTCTTCACCTATTTTGATGGCTCAACAATCATTTATCTTCTCATCTATGTGGATGACATTTTAATCACAGGGAACAACAATGCTCACTTGTCTCAGTTTATCACGCAGCTTGGCACTCATTTTGCAATGAAAGATCTTGGGCCCTTACACTACTTCTTGGGGATGGAGGTTTCCCGGACGCCTTCTGCTTTCTATCTTACTCAATCCAAGTATATTTTGGAGCTTCTACAGAAAACTAATATGGCTGACGCCAAGCCCATCTCAACGCCAGTTCGCAGTGGTAAACGCTTGAGTTTATATGATGGTGAGCCTTTCTCAGATGGATCTTCTTTTCGCAGTGTTGTGGGCGCCCTTCAATACCTTCTATTTACACGTCCTGATATTGCTTATGCTGTCAACCAAGTGTGTCAGGTCATGCACTCTCCAACTACTGCACACTGGGCTGCAGTCAAACGCATCCTACGGTATTTGAAAGGCACACATGATCACGGCTTACTTTACAAACCCAGTCCTCTCACTCTCACTGTGTTCCCTGACGCTGATTACACTGGCGACCCTGATACCCATCGTTCCACTGGCGGTCACTGCATATTTCTTGGCAATAATTTAATCTCCTGGAGTTCGAAAAAGCAACGTGGAGTGTCACGGTCTAGCACAGAGGCGGAGTATCGTCAACTTGCCTATACTTCTGCTCATCTCTCATGGTTTCGTAATCTTTTCCGTGATTTATATCTTCCATTACAGCCACCTCGTCTCTGGTGTGACAATATCAGCGCCATTGCTATTGCTTCCAATCCTGTTTATCAAGCTCGCATGCGCCATGTTGAAGTGGATTATCACTACATCCGGGACAAGGTCATTTGCAAGGAAATAGAAGTTGGTTATGTAGCTACCACATACCAAATTGCTGATTTTTTAACCAAGGGTTTGTCCTCTGTCCGCTTCCATTAACTTATCTCCAAGCTTCCTGTTCGTCAACGCCCCGTCAGCTTGCGGGGGCGTGATAAACCTAGTTCGGAAACCCTAATGAACAACCGGTCCACGTCAGCACCACCAAACCTTCTCGCTGCAATCTGCAACAGAAAGGATCATAACTGTTAAACCACTAGCTGTACATCCTGGACAAAAGGAATGGTGCACATGGACACAACATTCCTTTACGGCTTGTCTACCACATGGTTTCTGCACTTGTGTTGTGATTGCTGCATCGTGGGCATCGTGGGCAGCAAGAACAGCATTTGCTGTGCATTTGTTTATTGCAACATCACTTGCTGTGCATTTGTTTATTGCAACATCACTTGCTGTGCTTTTGTTTAATGCATACGTGTCCTTATCAGTGTATATAAATATAAACTCTGATGTCCATTGTAAGAAGTGCAGTGTAATAATAAACCAGTTTCGAATACCAAGTTTTTCAGTCTGCACATATTTGGCCCTCGAATTAAGATCCTTGCCTTGTATCGAATGCAACTGAGGGTTTTTACTTTAGGTGACCACCTTTCCCTTCTATGGCTCGTCACTCAATTGAGGCAACAAAAGCCCCAAAGACAAACTCGCCTACAAGGTGTTGTCGACATCACACAACCAACCAATTCTTCAGCTTCCCCTGCTTTGAGTAAACCTCCACCATTTTCTTCCACTTAACATCAGCCTATTGCTCGAGCTCAGGATACTTGATATAGCTTAATATGTCATGCGGAAGCAGCGCGGCATCGCTAGGATCAATCTCATTGGCTGCAGCCAGTTGCTCTCGCTTGTACTCCGCTCTATAAAACCTCATTCCTCAGTTGGTCAATACAACAAACATTACCATCCCCTTCTCGGAGGCATGATTCTGGTGGGAAAACCTTCCTTGCAATGTTTTCGAATAACATAAGATGATCAACGGTGGTAGGCAAAGAGTAGCCACTTGGGTAATCTCCAAGCAGTAATCATCATGATGGTCATGGTCATGGTCCTTGTGATGATGAAAATTTTCAATATTAGACTTGAAGCACTGGGCAAAAATATCTGAAACACAGTCGTGCAAGAAGCAGTAATCAGCGTTGCGCTCGTATCTCTGAACCGCCTTGTTGGCCGTGTGGATCGCCTTCCTCCTCAACAAAAATTCGCTTGCCTTTGACTTGGCGTCCTTTTCCTTAACATTCACCATTCCATTTGAATCGGCCTCCTCCCTCGTCCTCCCAATAAATTTCAAGTGAGCTTCGCCCCGTACAACCTGCGAGAGAATGCAGGGAAGGTCTAGGTCCGAATGAGCCGGAAATTGGCACGAGATTGTAAGCAAGGGTTTTGGGGTGGTTCTGGTGGAGCCAAACCGCCGCCGTGAAGAAAGCTTAGTCTTGGTTGCGTTTTCCACCGTCGCCGCGTCTGTCTATGAAGTTGCAGATGAGTTTGAGGGTGGTTAGAGGATTGTGCGACCAGGCCGAGGGAAGTACTTAGTTCATCAGAGTTTCGTGGAATTCCACTGTCGACATGGCGTCTTGTCCCTTGATGCAGTGGAAGTACAGATCAATGTAAGGGTTGTTGATGTTGTGGAAGCCTAATTGAGGTTGTTGTTTGAATTTGAACTGCTCGGGCAACAGCAAAGAGGGCGGAGGCGGAGCAATTCTTGTGAATTGCGGCCAAACAGCCTTGTTTCGGCATGCTTCCAGAATCGATATCAGTAGTAGGAATGCCCGCACTTTGCTACGGATTTTCAAACCATGAATAATATTCATAGAAAAATTAACTAAAATGCTACAAGAGTACAATCATATTCTTAAATCTAGCAATTCAGACAACACACATTTTACATGAGCAACGCTCACAAAACCAAACATTTACACAATTATCTCCAAATGAAAGAAAAAGCAAGAGATAGGTGAATTGATCCATAAAATAAGCAGTTCAATTTACATTGCTACTCTCTTGTAACTTATTAGAGCTTCTTTGCAGATCAATCATAGTGATTTCTTCATTGCTTTCACCAGATATTTCTATAGTACTACTCTAGTAGTCTAGTTGACAGAACAAATAGCAATTGCGATTTTATTCGCTGAATTGAATGTGTTGTAAAGATAATACCACCAACTAAGGGTCGCAATTGATTCTTGTAATAACAGACTATAAAAGTAAAGGTATGAATAAAAAAGAAAATGCGTCCTTTGAAAGATATAGAACAAACCTGAAATTCAATGAATTGTTCTTTCACAAAGCGCAACACTAGACTTGATTTCCCAGCTCCAACATCCCTAAGAAGCACCTGAAGAAGAACATCAAACATGACTGTGGTGATCACGACATGCAATACCCAAAGAATAATAATTGAAGAAAAAATAAACCTATTCATCACATAACGCTAAAATACATATGCCTACATATCCATAATTCCTATGTTTACGGAACATCTTTCAATAAATCACAACCTTCATTTTAAAACGGACTTTTGTATTTGTATTTTGCTTGTGAGTATGGTCTTGGTTAAAATTTAGCATTCTAGCATTTACTTATATGATATCATATAGGAAGAAAGCTATGAGACCTGAGTCACAGTATATTGTATTCTCGGAGACCCTCAAAATACCAGAGCTAGACCGAGATAAACAACAACACGAAAGAGTAAAACTTCTACTTTAAATGTACACTGACATTTGCATGCGCAAAGCTCTCTTTCCTCCTTTCCTTTCTTTTCTTCCTCACCTTTCGGTTCTTTCTCCTCTATCTAAGGAGATTGTTGTTTTGTTGTTAGTGGTTGCCACCATCTACACATTCAAATCAACTTTAGTTAATATAATTAACTTTAATAATTGTAATAGGAAGTAATGATTATGTCCAACCTTTGGGTCAACATTTGTGGCTATATCTACAAAAAAGTACTAAAAAAGTTTAAACACAAAACCCCAAAAATTATAAAATCAAAATATAATGTACTACCCCTTTTCTCCCGTTTTTCTCTCAGAATATGATTCTCTACTCTCCTATTCTCATCTCATTCCATCTCTTCCTCTCACACATTATTTTTTGTCTTATTATTTTTATAAAAAATCAATATAAAATGTTGATATAATTTAGCCGTAATCGTTCAAATAGGAGGAGATAGAAGGGTAGAGAAATTAGGAGGGTAGAGAATCCTACTCATTTTCTCTCACCCTCCACTTCTACAAATCACCAACCTCCCACTCTCCCTATATACTCCCTACCTCTCTCATAATATCAAAACTCTCAAACCCAATTCAGTGCCTCATTACCTAGGTTTTTTTTTTGTATTATCTTTTTCAACTAAACCCTAAACAATGTATTGCTGCAAGCAACATAACGTCCACTTTGCAGATTTTTGTGGAACCACTTGGCAGATTTTGTGGAACCACTTTAAAAATTCAAATCTTTAAGCACCTGATGATCAGATTGAAATTTAAAACTTCAATAGGTATCCCTCCTTACCACATATATATAGTTTTAAAAATAAAACCAAAAGGATTAGATCCAATTAACATATACTGGAAAACTACCAAAGTAATATTGATTAATTAAACTACTTTTTTAAATATACCCAGCAAGGTAAATTTTGGGTTTGACAAAAATTTTAAACCTACGAATGGATATATCAAAATCAATTTGTGAGTATGATAAAAGTCCCTATGATAGTATCAAAACAACTATAATCACAAAGAAGTTGAGAGATTACTTTCTGATTATCAAAACCACTACTGGATTTATATTGAGAGATTACTTTCTGATTATCAAAACCACTACTGGATTTATGTAGACATAAAATCTCACAATATTATTACCATGACCTTATGCATAATAGGAACAACACTATAATCATCTGCCTACCAGAAATTAACTCTTCTACAGCAGCAAGTTTAACAACCAACCAACCTTTGAACAAAGAACACACGGACAGAAAGAAACAGGATACATAAGGGGCAAAACAATTTTCTTACTTCTACATCAAAGCAAAAGAACAACCATTATATAGGTATGCCATTATCATCTGGGGAACAAATCCAATTGGCAGCTTTTACGTACCTACAATTATAAGCAAAGTTTGGAATTCGCAAAAAATACTGGGCAAATACTAAGGCTGCCATTTGAAAAAGCTAAACAACAACAAACTTTGACAAATTAGCTACAACTAAATTCAGATGACATTCGTTATATGAAGACAATCTGAGAAATCAAAGGCTCTAAAATCAATACCATATTTCAAGTGCCTTTTATTGTTTGTGAACCCAGCAGTAGAACCAGGATAAAAATTTGATTTAGAACCTTGTTATCTTTGTCCTTGTAAATATGATATTTTGGCATCGGCAATATATCACCAAAAAAAAAAAACAAATATATCTGAACTCAAAGAAAATATGGAACGAAAATAAAAAAGCAAATTATGAAAAATTAATCTTCTGAAAAAGCAAAAAACACAAATTTTTTGTTAAGCAATCGCATGGATTATAAATGCCAAAGATTAGATGATGGTAGGCGTCAGATTACCTCTTTCGCCAAAGATACGAAACCCCTCATTGCCGATGTGGCAGGGCGGATCCTCTGCCCCAAAATCTAAACCAACACAAAGATTAGGCAGTAAATCACATAATAATAAATTAATCAAGTGTTTTATATAATGAAAGTTCATAAATCGCAGAAGTAGAGGGTGTGCCATAGCTGATGAGCTTCTAGCTCCCACTTTTTGCCTTAAAATTCCCAACATCTTAAATTTCAGTGAGCACTTGAGAGAGATGAGAAGGAATAACAAATGATTTATTGGAAATATGGAAAAAAAAATCAGATCAAAATTCGGACAGAAATAAACAATACGAATTAGGGATTTGGGAGGGGGGACGAACCTGTTTGGCGGATTGGAGCGGGGATCGGATCGACGATGCGATGTGTAAAAAATGCGTTGTGGGAGCGGAGCAGCAGCAGCCAACACTTTCATGCAGAACTTGGAAAACCCAGATCAAACCAACCTTTAAGTTTCACAGTTTTTACCCTGGAATCCAGACAAAACCCAGATCAGATTCTAAATGGGTTTATCAAAAATAATAATTTAATCAGAAATGCTTATTCTTGTAGTGGGTGCACATCTAGTAATGCTTATTCTTGTAAATTGTCATTGCAATAATACAATAATACTCAAAATGATGTAGTGGGTGTACGGATTAAAGAGGGTTTTAGGTGAATGTGATCAGCCTACCCATGTGTCTAATGGATTATACTAATAAAATGGTGTGTGATGTGATATGTTTTAGGTCAACATAATAATTAAATTTTAAACAATGAGATGTAAAGAAGATACAGATGCTCTTATCTTCTTTGTGAGTTTTTCCAGACAATGAGATAGTGGGTGTATATTACACTCTGTATTTGTACTCTGCCATGAATGATTAAAGTTTTACTCTAACATTTAAATAATGAATGTAGTGGTCATGAATTATTAAAGATAGAGTAATAAAATATTAAATAAACAGTGATAATTTGGAGGAGTTCTTACCTTTTCCGATGGATTTTCCCCAAACAGTGGGGATGGCAGCGGCGATACGGGGCCTGCTCTCGGTGAGCTTCTCAGCACCGGCACCACTCGGGTTGAGTGAGAATCTGATAGTCCAAGTCTACAGGTTCCGTTGGTGGCGGCGATTCCTCGCGAGCTTCATTTCCTGAAACCAAAAACCGAATCAAATTAGACAACCACACGCAAGATCGTAACATAGAGACATAACCCCCAAAATCACAGGAAAAAAAATTCAAACATCCACCTGCAAATCGAAAACCACAAAAATGAAATTAAATTAGGCACACTTAAAAAGCCTTAAAATCACCAGAAGAAATTAAATTACGCGTGTTAGTCATCTGGGAAAGGAAGAAAGGTGGAAAAGCAGAGCCTTTTCATTTGCTTCCACAGATTTCTCGAGCTCTCTCTCAAGCCCGGAACCCTAGCCTCCGCAAGCGAATTAGGTTTGTATCTCGCTCTTTCTCTCTCACGTATTTTTTTTCAATTCGGGACTGAATTTTGATCATCGTTGGAGCTCCTGCTTCCACTTCTTTTTCGTTTTTCTTTTCCTTTCGTTTCTCTCTCTCGCTCTCCGTCACGATTCTCACCTTCTTCAAATTTTCAATTTAATTCGAAGAAAATGTTACCCAAAAAAGCTAGGGTTTCCTGGTGAGTCTTATCTCGACAGTATACTTTGTTTGAATGTTTGATTTGAGTTGTTTGAATGTTTTATTTTACTTGAACTAGAGTCTCTGTGTTTCCCTTTGCTGATCGTTGTTTCTTTCGAGCAAAGGCTGGGTGGATTTTGGGAAAACAATCTGTTGTGTTCGCCTTTTTTTTTTGTCTGGGATTTTCAATTTCTATCCGAATTTTTGGTTGATTTCCAGCTCAATTTGGGGGTACCTGCCTACTACTTAATTAATTTTTTATTAATTTCACTTTAAGCACTAATTATTACAATTCTTCCATTTTTGCTGGTGAAGGTACAAAGAATAGTGTGGACTATGAAGGAAGCGTGCTTTGTGTTGGAAGTATGTTGGTGTCTTGGGCTCCCATCGAAATCTCTGATATCATTCCTGATAGGTATTTGCTTTGCACTTTTTTCTCCCTTCATTTTTTTCAAATGTATACACGAAAACTTTGGGATGTCAATAATAACGTGTCTATATAATTGTACCAACACAATGTACCACTATTTTATTTCGATGCATTTGCTACAAATTTACGATTTAGATAGTGTAATGATTGAGATAAGGGTATGATGTGGCTGATATGAACTCAATCCACTTCTTGGCTTCATAACGTGGATGTTGAATGGATGCACTTTTTAAATTTTATATGCAAACAAAATCAAATCTTCTATTTGCTTTTGTTTTTTTACTTGCTTCTGTTTTCAAATTTATTTTAATATAATTTTTGTTTTGGGATTAATTACATGCTTAGAGTTTAGTAGATTTGGATTAAATTTTGGTTGAACAGATTGTGCAATTGCGAATCTTGATCTAATGGATAGGATTGTATAAAGAATTCGTGGATTTATCTCATCTAAAATTATTTATATTTTTAAGATTTTCAATTGTTTTATGATGCCAAGTTTGGTAGAAAGAAAACGACTGAGCCGCAGCAGAACGGGTAGTCCACTGATGGAGCTGTGAGTAATGGGAGTAGTAATTCCTGCGTGACAGCAAATGGGAATATGTGAAGAGAAAACTGACTTGGTCATCTATGAGCAATTTGAAAACCAGGTTGTGGATTTGATCTTATCATATGATGCATTGCATTTGACTCATTGCATAGACTATGTAGAGTTGGATTCATTAGCATTTGATTTTCTCGGATTTTTTACATGTATTTGCGGTGACACAGTGGACGAATTCTAGGATGGAGGTGGAAGGATTTGGAAGAATCAGATGTGCCTATTCGTTTGCAAGGTGATTGTTTTAAAGCTTAAAATACCGTGCGAATTTATTTCACTAACATTACATTGGTTTTTTAATTTGATATGTTGTTTTGGTGTGTGAAAATCGAAGAACTTTTAAATGTTTGCGAATTTGGTTGACACTTTAGTGCAATTCATTTTGGTCAAGGCTTTGGTTTGTGGCCAATTGGAATTCATTTTGCTAAAATAAGATACATCTCTTTTTGCAGCCTGCAATTGCCTTTCAATTAGAGAACTGTACGAGGTTAAATATTTTTTTTTGTTCTTTGACCAAAAGCTTTAAGAGCTTTGTATTAACAGAGTCCTTAGGGATTCCTTTGATTATTTTGCTTGAGATGAGCCGTGTTTTGGAAATTCTATGAATATAATTTACATGGATTCTTGAATTTATGAGTGTTCAGTTAGGTTCTACTGAATTAACTATTTTCGAGAATTTTTCTTTGTCTTTATTTTTTTGAGATGTGATGGTGTTTTTCTTTGGCCTGAATACCTTTGATGGTTCCTAGAGTATATCTCCAACATTCCTTAGAAGTGGTTGCTACTGTGTCATAATATAAATTTTACAGAAGGAAAGGTTTTTTATTTTCTATTCTTGCTATATTGTCTTCGGTTGTGCAAACTATTCATTGTAGGGGATCCCTTCATATATATTAGTTAATTCTTGCTAAGATTTGTGCAAACTGTTTTTGTTATGTCAAAGTTGAAACCTTTTTTTAGGGTTGTAAATAGATTTCACATGTATGTAAATACTATATGTACACATTATAACTTTCTACATATTTTATACGATTTTAAAATCCACAGCATCGCGTATGCATTTTTGCTAGTTAAACCTAAAATCATGTAATTATGTATGTAGTGGAGAATAATGCAGAAAGATTGTTTTTTATAGTGCAGCCAATGACAATTCATTTCTCATGAAACAAAGAAAAGAGAAACAGAGGTATAAAAGTATATTATTTTTTATAGTTGCAAATATTATGAATTCTGAAAAGAAAAAACTACATATAACACTTCAATCACAGACCTAAGCATCTGAAACGCGGCGGCCAAGATACCATTCAAGACAGGCTCAACATAATGGATGAACTAACCTATCTGTGTCCCTGAGCTCACTGCATGTCATATACACCCGACCAACTGGGCATAGGAGCATAATGAGGAAAACTTCTGTATCCTCACTTAGAAGAAAACAATGCATGCATAATAGCCACATAAACCTCGCGTATATAAATTGTTGTGACAATAATTTGCAATAGAAAACGTAGTTATAAATAAGATATACGAAATACCAACATTACAATGGTTTTTTTTTTTCTTCATTCGATTGTACTGAAGCATGCATCTTAGTGGAGAACAATTAAGTACTACGTGAGGTCTCTATAATGAAATGGGAGATTGATTACACTTGAGGAAACTGAAAATTCAAATATGCACACTCCATAGTGTATCTTCACAACCAACAGAAACATTTATGTATACGACATATGTTTGACATTGTTTTTCCCCACTCAAATCGTCTTGAGAAATTTTGACTACATTGAGAATAAGCAAAAGAGTACTTTTTACTACCTAATTTACTAAGATCCACCAAATCTAAGAACTACAAAACTTTGATTAAAAAATCAAATAGAATAGCATGAGAAAGTTATTAAGACACCATATCTAAATTTTTTGCATATAAAAACACCTGTATTTCACCTGATTTTCGAATGAAATACAGATGCTTGTATTTCACCTGTACATAGCTGCCTGACATTTGTTGTCTTCTTCGGGTTCAAGATCCTTCTATTGTCTGAGATGTGAAAGAATCAGAAATCGTAAAGAGTTTGATAAATAAACATGTAATGTGATTATGTGACCACCATGCACTCATGTCTCAGACAGATAAACAAAGATACCAAAAAACATAGGGGCAATGTTAAGATAAACAGTGAGGCAATGTCACATTGTTTTGCATGATCTTGAAAATTGGGGATAAGGTCATCTCTAACCGAAGGGTTCAGAGGGCTGAAAATAGCCCTAAAACCGTCTCCAACCGAGGGCTAGGCCAGAGGGCTCTGGAATCTGGGAGGGCCCCACGGAATTTCAAAGGGCCAAAGGGCCAAAGGGCTAGCTGCTTTCGGCCAGCCAGCTAGCCCCAGGCTAGCTATTTTTTTTTATGGTTTTCCCATTGCTGTCGATTATAATCGACAACATTAAAGAAAGATTTTTTTAATACTGTCGGTTATAACCGACAATAATAGTTATTCAAAGGCAAATTTTTTTTTAATTACTATTAGTGTCGGTTATAACCGACACTAATAATTTGAAAATTTTTCAATATAACGGCTAGTAGACGTTGTATTAACTTTTTTTTTGTTTTTTTATATGAATTTAAACTTCTTCTTTTTTCCCTTTTTTGTCCTTTTCATATGAATCAAATTTGATTTCATATTTTTTTTCAATTCTATTTTACAAAATTTGTTTCATATTTTCGGTATGCCTCTTGGTGTAAGGTAAACAACTTTTCTGCGTCATTCTTAGGGTTTGGAATTGTTTGGACAAGTGTCGCCCACTTTGGGTAGATGCCATCTGCCAAGTAATACCCTATATTGTATTCACGGTCGTTGATGTAGTAGTCAAGTTGAGGTGCTTTACCTTTCGTCAAGTTATTGAAGAGGGGTGAACGCCCAAGAACTGTAATGTCATTTTGGGATCCAGGGACTCCAAAGAAAGCATGCCAGATCCATGTGTCATATGAGGCAACTGCCTCTAACACAACAGTTGGCTTTCTCGACCTTCCGCTAAAGCCTTTTTGCCATCCAGTGGAACAGTTCTTCCAATCCCAATGCATGCAGTCTAATGACCCTATCATGCCCAGAAACCCACGGTCTTCAGCTTTACGAAGGAGCCGATTCAGATCTTCTTGATTTGGCTCTTGGAGGTACTCGTCTTTGTAAACTTGAACAATTGTGTTGCAAAATTCGTCAAGAGTATTAAGGCATGTAGACTCAGACATACCATGGGTTTCATCCATCGAATCAGCTGAGGAACCATAGGCCATTATTCGGAGTGCAACAGTAACCTTCTGATGAGGTGAGAAACCAGGGCGGCCTGCTCTGTCCCGCTTCTGTCGAAAGTATGGATTGACCTGCTGGACATCACGAAGTAAACGATCGAAGACATGACGCCTCATCCGGAAGCGACGTCTGAAATCCTCTTCTATGTACACCGAGTTGGGGTTGAAGTAGTTGTTCATCAGATTGGCATGCGCCATTGCTCTGTTTCGTGGTTTGTAAGAGCGACCAGCAACAGAGCCACCCCATTGAGGTTGTTCCTCAGTTGGCTGACACACCATAGCCGCAGCCATGTTTTGTTTGTTGCGCCTTACTTGAACTTCTTCATCAGACCCCTCATCTTTTCGTCTCATTTGCACCCATTTTGCTTCCAATTTGGAATTGGATGAGGACCCCCTATTGGAATTGGATGAGGATCCAAAGTTGGAATTCATTGCAAACTTGAATTGAAAGAGATTGAATTGAAGTAGATTGAATTCAAAGTTGTGTGAATTATAGCCTAATATCCACCCTATTTATAGCAAAAAAAATTCAAATCCAACGGCTAGCTGACGTCATGTTGACGTCACTTAGCCGTTGGATTTGAATTTAAATTATAGTTTTTAATTAATAAATTATGTTTGGCCCTATGGTACTTTGGCCCTCGGTTGGAGACGGTTTTTTGTGACAGGGCTAAAACGAGCCCTCTGACCCTTTGGCCCTCGGTTGGAGACGGAGGCAAATATGGCACTGTAATGTTCATTAAAATATTAATATCTTGGGGAATCTTGGAGGGCCAAAGGGCTAAAACGAGCCCTCTGACCAGCCCTCGGTTAGAGATGGCGTAAGGTATTCAAAGTGCTAACAAAGACGTGCAAATGGTATTGAAATGCTAAAAAGGGCATTTTGAATAATTATATTATGCGGCAGCAAAAAGACAATTGACTTTCAAACTACAAAAATAAATGATAAAAAACACATACTTGCACCCAATGCATTGTTTTTTTTTTTCTGTGCAGTATAAGAATAAAAAAAAGATAACATTCCCCTGAAACCAAATTCATCCCCCAATTTCTTGCAACAAATTTCAGTAATTACGAACGCAACTAAATCTTAAATAAACAGAGCTGTTCAATTATATTAAACTACATATAGGGAGGGGGAAAGAGATAAAAGAGAGAAAAGAGAGACCTGGAACTACCTGGATCCTCAATACTGACCAGAGCATAATTCCGATTGGGTTTCAAAAGTGAAGTGT
Source organism: Malus domestica (assembly GCF_042453785.1). Taxonomy (NCBI): domain Eukaryota; kingdom Viridiplantae; phylum Streptophyta; class Magnoliopsida; order Rosales; family Rosaceae; genus Malus; species Malus domestica. The sequence goes on from NC_091665.1 coordinate 37,988,546, forward strand.
ACATCAAATGCTATATCAGTGTTGTCGGATGCTGAAAAGTAACTGCAATCCAAGGAACAATTTCATTTATAAGTATAATAAAAATAGAAAGAATCAGGGAAAATCTGTGATGGTGGAAAACATAAAAGCCAAACCAAAACTCTAAACCTATATTAGAGGTTTATTAAATCCAATGTTGAAAACCATTTAATAGTATTGTTTGAAACCTAAAAAAGGATTGAATAGTCTTGGTAGAGTGGAGGTAAAAAAAGAAGCAAGCCACTATAAAATTACAAGCATCGTCCAGCTGAGAACAACAACAACAACAACAAAGTATTTTCCCACTAAGTGGGGTCGGCTATATGAATCCTAGAACGCCATTGCGCTCGGTTTTGTGTCATGTCCTCCGTTAGATCCAAATACTCTAAGTCTTTTCTTAGAGTCTCTTCCAAAGTTTTCCTAGGTCTTCCTCTACCCCTTCGGCCCTGAACCTCTGTCCATTAGTCACATCTTCGAACCGGAGCGTTAGTAGGCCTTCTTTGCACATGTCCAAATCACCGGAACCGATTTTCTCTCATCTTTCCTTCAATTTCGGCTACTCCTACTTTACCTCGGATATCCTTATTCCCAATCTTATCGTTTCTCGTGTGCCCACACATCCCACGAAGCATCCTCAGCTCCGCCACACCCATTTTGTTTACGTGTTGATGCTTCACCGCCCAACATTCTGTGCCATACAACATCGCTGGCCTTATTGCCGTCCTATAAAATTTTCCCTTGAGCTTTAGTGACCTATGACGGTCACATAACACGCCGGATGCACTCTTACACTTCATCCATCCAGCTTGTATTCTATGGTTGAGATCTTCATTTAATTCTCCGTTCTCTTGCACGATAGATCTTAGGTAGCGAAAACGGTCGCTTTTTGTGATCTTCGCTAGATTGCTCCGGTCATTAGTATGGATAAGTATATAAATGGATAGAGATAGGAAAGCAAACACAAGATGTACGTGGTTCACCCAGATTGGCTACGTCCACTGAATAGAGGAGTTCTCATTAATTGTGAAGGGTTTACACAAGTACATAGGTTCAAGCTCTCCTTTAGTGAGTACAAGTGAATAATTTAGAACAAATGACATTAGGAAATATTGTGGGAGAATGATCTCGTAATCACGAAACTTCTAAGTATCGGAGTGTGGTATCATCTTGACGTGCCTTATCTGTCTCATAGGTAGATGGGGCATCTTCTCTGGAAGTACTCTTCCTCCATCCATGGGTGGTATCTTTAACTGGTGGAGATGCACAACGTAATGTATCAATTTCACTTGAAGCTTACTTGTAGTTTCAGGCTTGGTCAAGCGCGATACAAACCATGTAGTAGGAGTCACCCAAGTCGCTGAGCTAGGGGATATGTTGAAAGAGGTGACAGACAAGGTAAGCAATTATAGCTCCGGCTGATTGTTCACAGTCTCCCTATCTTGCAGGCAGCATGAAGGATAAAGAGAAGAAAATGAGAAGAGATGATATGGGATACTTTTGCTTTTGAAGAAGTAACTTTCCACATGCTTATTCTTGAACTGAGCTGGAGGGTTTTCTGGTTTCCTCCAGAGTATAAGGCCGACTGAAGAATTTGAGGGTCAAAACAAGTCCATCAAATCTAGAGTACGTTTGACCTTGCTGATATGGGATACTTTTGCTTTGACAGAGTAATGGATGTATCGGCACGTGTGCTGTTACGCTTGTCTCCACATGTTTCCTTGTATCCTTCTCCCTTGCCCTATCTGTTCCTCAGGCAGATGCAATTTCTTCCCTGGAAGCATAAGATGTTGAAGATGAGTACTCGAGAGCAATGTCAGGTAAGTAATCAGGTAAAGGGTTCCAGGCAGTCAGTTCCTGGCTGGAAGCTTGATTCCAAGTACTGACTGATTGCTCTCTTTCTCCTTGTCTTGCAGGTAAGAACAAGGCCAAAGGAAAAGACAGGAAAAAAGCATGATATGGGATACTCTTGCTTTTAACCCTGATGATATGAGATATTCTTGCTCTAGTATAGCTTGTTTGCAGAGGTATTATCGGGGGGAAAGAAAGCTGAATATTTCGAAAGGCTTCGTTGGGAGTGCCCTCTCAGATATAAGGAAGGGTTGAGCATTTTTGTAGGTCTGCCTGTCCATTGGGGATGGAGGTCGATATATATAGGAGTCTCCTTAACAACAAGTAGTAATGCTATTCATGTACCCTACTTGGTCATAGCACGGTAGTGGGAGCTGCCAGCTTCACATGTTTTAACGTTGTCAGAGCACTTTGAAAAAGTGGTATGTGGTATCTGGAAAGCTGATGTTGCGTGTGAAGATTACAGACAGCTTTATCTAAGGAGATCCGGCTCTTGAAGTTGGGAAAGTGTTGCCTCTTCTGTTTTCGAACAAGCAATCCTATCGGGGATCTGGCTCTCGAGATTCAGAGAACGATGCCTCTTTGATTTTTGAGAAAGCAATCATGCTGGGGGTCTGGCTCTCGAGATTCGGAGAGCGGTGTCTCTTTGATTTTTGAGAAAGTAGTCATGTTGGGAGTCTGGCTCTCGAGATTCGAAGGGCGGTGCCTCTTCAATTTTTGAGCAAGCAATCTTGTTGGGAGTGTTTTCTCGAATGTGAGTAAAGGTTGGGCATGTTTGCTAGTCTACCTTGCCACGAAGCATAGAGGTTGACACACAGGAACTTTCCAATTATCCAGCAATGGTACTGTTCCTTTACCCTCTCTTCGATTTTTGAGAAAGTAGTCATGTTGGGAGTCTGGCTCTCGAGATTCGGATTACGGTGCCTCTTCGATTTTGGAGCAAGCAATCTTGTTTGGAGTGTTTTCTCGAATGTGAGTAAAGGTTGAGCATGTTTGATAGTCTACCTTGCCACGAAGCACAGAAGTTGACACACATGGACTTTCCAATTATCCAGCAGTGGTATTGTTCCTTTACCCTTGTGGGTAATAATATGGTAGCTAGACCTTCAAAATTTATGTGTCTAAACTTTGTTAGTGTTGTTTCTTTGCTATTCTTTTACCCTTCTTGGTCAGAACGATGTAGTGGGAGATGCAAGCTTGACGTGTTCAACTTTGGCAGAGAATTTTGGCAAAGTTATCTGTGGTACCCATGAGCTACTGTTGCGTGTGGGAAGTGGGTGATTGAACAGTAAGACTCATGTGCTTTCTACTTCACCAGAAGTCTTCGACCGAATGCCCATAATTTCCGCAAAGCTGAGTGTGCATGTGACAGGTGCTGACAAGGCTGGAAAAGTAGGTGCCTCTTCGATTTCTGAGATCGGCCCTCGTGATCTCTGAGCAGCCCAGCTTTTGAGAAAGCAAGCGCCTCTTCGATTTCTGAGATCGGCCTTCGTGGTCTTTGCGCAGCCCAGCTTTTGAGAAAGCAAACGCCTCTTGGATTTCTGAGATCGACCCTCGTGGTATCTGAGCAGCCTTACTTTTGAGAAAGAAAACGCCTCTTGGATTTCTGAGCAGGCGCCTCTTCGATTTTTGAAGCTCCGTCGAGTGCAGATTTTTATAGAGGCTGGCATTAAATTCCAAAGCACACTTGAATCTCCACCAGTAGAAGCTCCATTCTTGCATTTCTAAGATCTTGATTTGTCCAACCTCTTCTCTCTTCAACACCTTTGAAAATGTCTGGCCCCTCCGACTGTCGTTTTGACTTGAACCTTGTTGAAGAGGCAGCCCCGCCTTCTCCAGACAACATATGGCGCCCATCCTTCGTCTCCCCTACTGGTCCTCTTACCGTTGGGGATTCCGTGATGAAGAATGATATGACAGCTGCGGTGGTGGCCAGGAACCTTCTCACTCCCAAAGATAACAGACTACTTTCCAAACGGTCTGATGAGTTAGCTATTAAGGATTCTCTGGCTCTCGGTGTTCAGTGTGCAGGTTCTGTGTCTAATATGGCCCAACGCCTATTTGCTTGAACCCGCCAAGTTGAATCATTGGCGGCTGAAGTGATGAGTCTCAAACAGGAGATTAAAGGGCTCAAGCATGAGAATAAACAGTTGCACCGGCTCGCACATGACTATGCTACAAACATGAAGAGGAAGTTTGACCAGATGAAGAAATCTGATGGTCAGGTTTTACTTGATCATCAGAGATTTGTGGGTTTGTTCCAAAGGCATTTATTGCCTTCGTCTTCTGGGGCTGTACCGCGTAATGAAGATCCAAATGATCAACCTCTGATGCCTCCTCCTTCTAGGGTTCTGTCCAGTACTGAGGCTCCGAATGATCCCCCTCCAGTGCATTCTCTTTCTGGGGCTCTACCGACTGCTGAGACTTCTCTTAAGCAACCTTTGTGAAGGCTCCCTCTTGTTTGTTTATTTTGACTTATGTATATGTACATATTTGTAGCTTATCGGGGATATCAATAAATAAGTTTTCCTTCATTTCGACGTATTGTGTTAAATACACCAAAGCCTTCTTCGTTAAGTTCTTTGAATTTTCTTTTGTTGAAGCTTTGTGAGTGGAGCATGTAGGTTGAGGTAATGTTCCCTTAATTTCCTGAGTGAGGAAAACTTCTCGGTTGGAGACTTGGAAAATCCAAGTCACTGAGTGGGATCGGCTATATGAATCTTAGAACGTCATTGTGCTCGGTCATGTGTCACGTCCTTCGTTAGATCCAAGTACTCTAAGTCTTTTCTTAGAGTCTCTTCCAAAGTTTTCCTAGGTCTTCCTCTACCCCTTCGGCCCTGAACCTCTGTCCCATAGTCGCATCTTCTAATCGGAGCGTCAGTAGGCCTTCTTTGCACATGTCCAAACCACCGTAACCAATTTTCTCTCATCTTTCCTTCAATTTCGGCTACTCCTACTTTACCCCGAATATCCTCATTCCTAATCTTATCCTTTCTCGTGTGTCCACGCATCCAATGAAGCATCCTCATCTCCGCTACACCCATTTTGTGTACGTGTTGATGCTTTACCGCCCAACATTCTGTGCCATACAGCATCGTTGGCCTTATTGCCGTCCTATAAAATTTTCCCTTGAGCTTCAGTGGCATACGGCGGTCACATAACACGCCGGATGCACTCTTCCACTTCATCCATCCAGCTTGTATTCTATGGTTAAGATCTCCATCTAATTCTCCGTTCTTTTGCAAGATAGATCCTAGGTAACGAAAACGGTCGCTCTTTAGTATTTCTTGATCTCCGATCCTCACCCCTAACTCGTTTTGGCCTCCATTTGCACTGAACTTGCACTCCATATATTCTGTCTTTGATCGGCTTAGGCGAAGACCTTTAGATTCCAACACTTCTCTCCAAAGGTTAAGCTTTGCATTTACCCCTTCCTGAGTTTCATCTATCAACACTATATCGTCTGCGAAAAGCATACACCAAGGAATATCATCTTGAATATGTCCTGTTAACTCATCCATTACCAACGCAAAAAGGTAAGGACTTAAGGATGAGTCTTGGTGTAATCCTACAGTTATGGGAAAGCTTTCAGTTTGTCCTTCATGAGTTCTTACGGCAGTCTTTGCTCCTTCTTACATATCCTTTATAGCTTGGATATATGCTACTCGTACTCCTTTCTTCTCTAAAATCCTCCAAAGAATGTCTCTTGGGACCCTATCATACGCTTTCTCCAAATCTATAAAAACCATGTGTAAATCCTTTTTCCCATCTCTATATCTTTCCATCAATCTTTGTAAGAGATAGATTGCCTCCATGGTTGAGCGCCCTGGCATGAACCCGAATTGGTTGTCCGAAACCCGTGTCTCTTGCCTCAATCTATGCTCAATGACATAATGGGTACACATATCTTTCATTAAGTAGATATAGAGGGTAGGACAATGATACACAGAGAGACCTGAAAGATGCGGGAGAACATTTATTGTCAAAGAAATTATGTGATAATCAACCATAAGATGCATTTATCTGCATGTAGGTGTTTCATTTAAGAAAGTAATCATGCTCCTGCATGTTATCGAATGTTAATGAAACTGAAATTTTACCTCGGCAGCCAGCCACCATTTTTGGCAAAGCAACAACAATTTTGGGAAAGGGTTCAGAATCCTGCTGCTGATCATAAATTATACTCCTCTTCTGCACCATTTCAATTCTGCACCATTTCTTACATGGCCGGTCCCAAGCCCGGATAAAGGAGGAGGGGGAGGGCGTCAGGTAGTCGACAGCCGGCACTCCATGATCACGTCGAATCCTTATGAAAATGAATCCAGAACAAAATCGCGCTAAAGCTAGGGCGTCACCCGTAAGTGGCGCGCTGTGTGGCCTGAGTACAGTGATAAGTGAGCAAGGGTCGCTGTATCTCCATCGGCACCCGGATGCAGTGTTAAATGAGCAAGGGGGCCATAGAAACTTCTTTTCGAACGACTCCACTCAAAGTTGTTTGGGAGCATATGCTCCTATCAACTTTACCCGGGACACACAAAAGAAGTACTTTGATCCTATTAGACGGGGGAGGGTGAAGAAGCTAGGACAGAAGGGTAGAGTTCAAGAGAGCAAAATGCGTTTAGGAACGTGGAATATAGGAACCTTAACGAAAAAATCTATGGAAGTAGTGGAAGTTATGGTGAGGAGAAGGATAAATATTATGTGCCTACAAGAAACTAAGTGGGTTGGTAGTAAGGCAAAGGATCTAGAAAACTCAGGGTTTAAACTTTGGTATTCGGGCACAAATAGAACGAGAAACGGTGTTGGCATCATCGTGGACAAGACCTTGGTACAAGATGTTATAGATGTCAAGAGGGTAGGAGATAGAATCATGGCAATCAAGATTGTAATAGGACAAGAACTTATCAATGTGATTAGTGCGTACGCACCTCAAGTAGGGTTGGATACGAGTTCGAAGAAGAAATTTTGGGAAGATCTTGGAGACTTGGTGCAAGGAATTGCTCAGACGGAGAAGTTATTTATAGGAGGAGATTTAAATGGACACGTGGGCAGGGAGACAGGCAACTATGGAGGTTTTCATGGTGGCCATGGTTTTGGGGAGAGAAACGAGGATGGGGAAGCTATCTTGGATTTTGCAATGGCATATGATCTCTTCTTAGCCAACACCTTCTTTAAGAAGAGAGAAGAACATGTGATCACCTACAAGAGTGGGTCGTCAAAAACACAAATAGATTTTCTTCTAATGAGGAAAGGGGATCGTATAACTTGTAAGGATTGCAAAGTTATACCAGGAGAGAGCGTGGCTAATCAACATCGCTTGTTGGTGATGGATGTACATATCAAAAGAGTAAGACAAAAGAACAAGACTTGGAAGTGCCCAAGGACTAGATGGTGGAATCTAAAAGAAGAAAAACAAGCTATTTTCAAAGAGAAGGTAATCACCCAATGTGTGTGGGATAGAGAGGGGGAAGCTAGCCAAATGTGGGATTCCATGGCTAGTTGTATCCGAAAAGTAGCAAAAGAGGTATTAGGAGAGTCCAAGGGCTTTGCCCCACACCAAAAGGAATCTAGGTGGTGGAATGAGGAGGTACAAACAAAGGTGAAGGCTAAGAAGGAATGTTGTAAAGCCTTATACAAGGAGAGGACTGATGAAAATGGTGAAAGGTATAGAAAAGCGAAGCAAGAGGCGAAGAAAGCTGTCAGAGAAGCTAAGTTAGCGGCTTACGACGATATGTATAAACGACTAGATACCAAAGAAGGAGAGTTGGATATCTATAAACTATCTAGAGCAAGGGAAAAGAAGACAAGGGACCTAAACCAAGTGAGGTGCATCAAGGATGAGGATGGAAATTTTCTTGCTACAGAGAACGCGGTTAAAGACAGATGGAGAGGTTATTTTCATAATCTTTTCAATGAAGGACATGAAATGAGTGCTTCTTTAGGGGAGTTGAGTAACTCAGAAGAGTGTAGAAACTACTCTTTTTATCGTCGAATCCGGAAGGAAGAAGTGGTTGTAGCTTTGAAGAAGATGAAGCATAAAAAAGCAATAGGCCCAGACGATATACCAATCGAAGTGTGGAAACTTTTGGAAGAGACAGGTATAACATGGCTCACTGACCTTTTCAATAGGATTTTGAAAACGAAGAAGATGCCAAATGAGTGGCGAATGAGCACTTTGGTGCCTATCTACAAGAATAAGGGCGACGTACAAAATTGCATGAACTATAGGGGTATTAAGCTAATGAGTCATACAATGAAGCTCTGGGAGAGAGTCATTGAGCATAGATTGAGGCAAGAGACACGGGTTTCGGACAACCAATTCGGGTTCATGCCAGGGCGCTCAACCATGGAGGCAATCTATCTCTTACGAAGATTGATGGAAAGATATAGAGATGGGAAAAAGGATTTACACATGGTCTTTATAGATTTGGAAAAAGCGTATGATAGGGTCCCAAGAGACATTCTTTGGAGGATTTTAGAGAAGAAAGGAGTACGAGTAGCATATATCCAAGCTATAAAGGATATGTATGAAGGAGCAAAGACTGCCGTAAGAACTCATGAAGCACAAACCGAAAGCTTTCCTATAACTGTAGGATTACATCAAGGCTCATCCTTAAGTCCTTACCTTTTTGCGTTGGTAATGGATGAGTTAACACGACATATTCAAGATGATATTCCTTGGTGTATGCTTTTCGCAGACGATATAGTTTTGATAGATGAAACTCAGGAAGGGGTAAATGCAAAGCTTAACCTTTGGAGAGAAGTGTTGGAATCTAAAGGTCTTCGCCTAAGCCGATCAAAGACAGAATATATGGAGTGCAAGTTCAGTGCAAATGGAGGCCAAAACGAGTTAGGGGTGAGGATCGGAGATCAAGAAATACCAAAGAGCGACCGTTTTCGTTACCTAGGATCTATCTTGCAAAAGAACGGAGAATTAGATGGAGATCTCAACCATAGAATACAAGCTGGATGGATGAAGTGGAAGAGTGCATCCGGCGTGTTGTGTGACCGCCGTATGCCACTGAAGCTCAAGGGAAAATTTTATAGGACGGCAATAAGGCCGGCGATGCTGTATGGCACAGAATGTTGGGCGGTGAAACATCAACACGTACACAAAATGGGTGTAGCGGAGATGAGGATGCTTCGTTGGATGTGTGGGCACACGAGAAAGGATAAGATTAGGAATGAGGATATCCGGGGTAAAGTAGGAGTAGCCGAAATTGAAGGAAAGATGAGAGAAAATCGGTTACGGTGGTTTGGACATGTGCAAAGAAGGCCTACTGACGTTCCGATTAGAAGATGCGACTATGGGACAGAGGTTCAGGGCCGAAGGGGTAGAGGAAGACCTAGGAAAACTTTGGAAGAGACTCTAAGAAAAGACTTAGAGTACTTAGATCTAACGAAGGACATGACACAGGATCGAGCACAATGGCGTTCTAAGATTCATATAGCCGATCCCACTCAGTGACTTGGATTTTCCAAGTCTCCAACCAAGAAGTTTTCCTCACTCGGGAAATTAAGGGAACACTACCCCAACCTACATGCTCCACTCAGAAAGCTTCAACATACAAACTTTAACAAAAGAAAATTCAAAGAACTTAGCGAAGAAGGCTTTGGTGTATTTAACACAATACGTTGAAATGAAGGAAAGCTTATTTATTGATATCCCCGATAAGCTACAAATATGTACATATACATGAGTCAAAATAAGCACACAAGAGGGAGCCTTCACAAAGGTTGCTTAGGAGAAGTCTCAGCAGTCGGTAGAGCCCCAGAAAGAGAAGGCACCGGAAGGGGATCATTTGGAGCCTCAGTACTGGACAGAACCCTAGAAGGAGGAGGCATCAGAGGTTGATCATTTGGAGCTTCATTACGCGGTACAGCCCCAGAAGACGAAGGCAATAAATGCCTTTGGAACAAACCCACAAATCTCTAATGATCAAGTAAAACCTGACCATCAGTTTCCTTCATCTGGTCAAGCTTCCTCTTCATGTTTGTAGCATAGTCATGTGCGAGCCGGTGCAACTGTTTATTCTCATGCTTGAGCCCTCTAATCTCCTGTTTGAGACTCATCACTTCAGCCGCCAATGATTCAACTTGGCGGGTTCGAGCAAATAGGCGTTGGGCCATATTAGACACAGAACCTGCACACTGAACACTGAGAGCCAGCGAATCCTTAACAGCTAACTCATCAGACCGTTTGGAAAGTAGTCTGTTATCTTTGGGAGTGAGAAGGTTCCTGGCCACCACCGCAGCGGTCATATCATTCTTCATCACGGAATCCCCAACGGTAAGAGGACCAGTAGGGGAGACGAAGGATGGGCGCCATATGTTGTCTGGAGAAGGCGGGGCTGCCTCTTCAACAAGGTTCAAGTCAAAACGACGGTCGGAGGGGCCAGACATTTTCAAAGGTGTTGAAGAGAGAAGAGGTCGGACAAATCAAGATCTTAGAAGTGCAAGAATGAAGCTTCTACTGGTGGAGATTCAAGTGTGCTTTGGAACTTAATGCCAGCCCCTATAAAAATCTGCACTCGACGAAGCTTCAGAAATCGAGGAGGCGCCTGCTCAGAAATCGAAGAGGCGTTTGCTTTCTCAAAAGCTGGGCTGCTTAGAGATCACGAGGGTTGATCTCAGAAATCGAATAGGCGTTTGCTTTCTCAAAAGTTGGGCTGCTCAAAGACCACGAAGGCCGATCTCAAAAATCGAAGAGGCACCTACTTTTCCAGCCTTTTCCAGCCTTGTCAGCACCTGTCACACGCACACTCAGTTTTGCGGAAATTATGGGCATTCTGTCAAAGACTTCTGGGGAAGTAGAAAACACATGAATCTTACTGTTCAATCACCCACTTCTCACACGCAACAATAGCTCATGGGTACCACAGATAACTTTGCCAAAGTTCTCTGCCAAAGTTGAGCACGTGAAGCTTGCAGCTCCCACTACATCGCTCTGACCAAGAAGGGTAAAAGAATAGCAAAGAAACAGCACTAACAAAGTTTAGACCCATAAATTTTGAAGGTCTAGCTACCATATTATTACCCACAAGGGTAAAGGAACAGTACCACTGCTGGATAATTGGAAAGTCCCTGTGTGTCAACCTCTGTGCTTCGTGGCAAGGTAGACTAGCAAACATGCCCAACCTTTACTCACATTCGAGAAAACACTCCCAATAAGATTGCTTGCTCCAAAATCGAAGAGGCACCGTCCTCCGAATCTCGAGAGCCAGACTCCCAACATGACTACTTTCTTAAAAATCGAAGAGAGGGTAAAGGAACAGTACCATTGCTGGATAATTGGAAAGTCCCTGTGTGTCAACCTCTGTGCTTCGTGGCAAGGTAGACTAGCAAACATGCCCAACCTTTACTCACATTCGAGAAAACACTCCCAACAAGATTGCTTGCTCCAAAATCGAAGAGGCACCGCCCTCCGAATCTCGAGAGCCAGACTCCCAACATGATTACTTTCTCAAAAATCGAAGAGACACTGCTCCCCGAATCTCGAGAGCCAGACCCCCAGCATGATTGCTTTCTCAAAAATCGATGAGGCATCGTTCTCCGAATCAATCGAAGAGGCGCTCGCTTTCTCAAAAGCTGGGCTGCTCAGAGACCACGAGGGCCGATCTCAGAAATCGAAGAGGCACCTACTTTTCTAGCCTTGTCAGCACCTGTCACACGCACACTCAGCTTTGCAGAAATTATGGGCATTTTGTCGAAGACTTCTGGTGAAGTAGAAAGCACATGAATCTTACTGTTCAATCACCCACTTCCCACACGCAACAATAGCTCATGGGTACCACAAATAACTTTGCCAAAGTTCTCTGCCAAAGTTGAGCACGTGAAGCTTGCAGCTCCCACTACATCGCTCTGACCAAGAAAGGTAAAAGAATAGCAAAGAAACAGCACTAACAAAAGTTTAGACACATAAATTTTGAAGGTCTAGCTACCATATTATTACCCACAACTGTAAAGGAACAGTACCACTGCTGGATAATTGGAAAGTCCCTGTGTGTCAACCTCTGTGCTTCGTGGCAAGGTAGACTAGCAAACATGCCCAACCTTTACTCACATTCGAGAAAACACTCCCAATAAGATTGCTTGCTCCAAAATCGAAGAGGCACCGTCCTCCGAATCTCGAGAGCCAGACTCCCAACATGACTACTTTCTCAAAATCGAAGATAGGGTAAAGGAACAGTACCATTGCTGGATAATTGGAAAGTCCCTGTGTGTCAACCTTTGTGCTTCGTGGCAAGGTAGACTAGCAAACATGCCCAACCTTTACTCACATTCAAGACAACACTCCCAACAAGATTGCTTGCTCCAAAATCGAAGAGGCACCGCCCTCCGAATCTCGAGAGCCAGACTCCCAACATGATTACTTCCTCAAAAATCGAAGAGACACTGCTCTCCGAATCTCGAGAGTCATACCCCCAGCATGATTGCTTTCTCAAAAATCGAAGAGGCATCGTTCTCCAAATCTCGAGAGCCAGATACCACAGACCACTTTTTCAAAGTGCTCTGACAGAGTTAAAACATGTGAAACTGGCAGCTCCCACTACCGTGCTATGACCAAGCAGGGTAAAGGAATAGCATTACTACTTGTTGTTAGGGAGACTCCTATATATGTCGACCTCCATCCCCAACGGACAGGCAGACCTGCAAAAATGCTCAACCCTTCATCATATCTGAGAGGGCACTCCCAACGAAGCCTTTCGAAATATTCAGCTTTCTTTCCCCCCGATAATACCTCTGCAAACAAGCTATACTAGAGCAAGAATATCTCATATCATCAGGGTTAAAAGCAAGAGTATCCCATATCATGCTTTTTCCCTGTCTTTTCTTTTGGCCTTGTTTTTACCTGCAAGACAAGGAGAAAGAGAGCAATCAGTCAGCACTTGGAATCAAGCTTCCAGCCAGGAACTGACTGCCTGGAACCCCTTACCTGATTACTTACCTGGCATTGCTCTCGAGTACTCATCTTCAACATCTTATGTTTCCAGGGAAGATTCCGCATCTGCTTGAGGAACAGATAGGGCAAGTGCGAAGGATACAAGGAAGCATGTGGAGACAAGCTTAACAGCACACGTGCCGATACATTCATTACTCTGTCAAAAGCAAAAGTATCCCATATCAGCAGGGTGGAACGTACTCTAGATTTGATGGACTTGTTTTGACCCTCAAATTCTTCAGTCGGCCTTATACTCTGGAGGAAACCAGAAAACCCTCCAGCTCAGTTCAAGAATAAGCCTGTGGAAAGTTACTTCTTCAAAAGCAAAAGTATCTCATATCATCTCTTCTCATTTTTCTTCTCTTTATCCTTCATGCTGCTGCAAGATGGGGAGAAGGTGAACAATCAGTCGGAGCTCTGATTGCTTACCTTGTCTGTCACCTCTTTCAGCAGACCCCCTAGCTCGGCGACTTGGGGGACTCCTACTACATGGTTTGTATCGCGCTTGACCAAGCCTGAAACTACAAGTAAGCTTCAAGTGAAATTGATACATTACCTTGTGCATCTCCACCAGTTAAAGATACCACCCCTGGATGGAGGAAGAGTACTTCCAGAGAAGATGCCACATCTACCTATGAGACAGATAAGGCAAGTCAAGACGACACCACACTCCGATACTTAGAAGTTTCGTGATTACGAGATCATTCTCCCACAATATTTCCTAATGTCATTTGTACTAAATCATTCACTTGTACTCACTAAATGAGAGCTTGAACCTATGTACTTGTGTAAACCCTTCACAATTAATGAGAACTCTTCTATTCCGTGGACGTAGCCAATCTGGGTGAACCACGTACATCTTGTGTTTGCTTTCCTATCTCTATCCATTTATATACTTATCCACACTAATGACCGGAGCAATCTAGCGAAGATCACAAAAAGCGATCGTTTTCGCTACCTAGGATCTATCTTGCAAGAGAACGGAGAATTAGATGGAGATCTCAACCATAGAATACGAGCTGGATGGAAAGAGTGCATCCGGCGTGTTGTGTGACCGTCGTAGGCCACTGAAGCTCAAGGGAAAATTTTATAGGACGGCAATAAGGCTAGCGATGTTGTATGGCACAGAATGTTGGGTGGTGAAGCATCAACACGTACACAAAATGGGTGTAACGGAGATGAGGATGCTTCGTGGGATGTGTGGGCACACGAGAAAGGATAAGATTGGGAATGAGGATATCCGAGGTAAAGTAGGAGTAGCCGAAATTGTAGGAAATATGAGAGAAAATCGGCTCCGGTGATTTTGAACATGTGCAAAGAAGGCCGACTGACGCTCCGGTTCGAAGATGTGACTACGGGACAGAGGTTCAGGGCCGAAGGGGTAGAGGAAGACCTAGGACAACTTTGGAAGAGACTCTAAGAAAAGACTTAGAGTACTTGGATCTAACGGAGGACATGACACAAAACCGAGCGCAATGGCGTTCTAGGATTCATATAGCCGACCCCACTTAGTGGGAAAAGGCTTTGTTGTTGTTGTTGTTGTTGCTGTTCCCGTGACCTCCCCCATCCTCCCCTATTGAATTACCAAACACAAAAGACGTAACAAATTAAAGTAATGCAACTTAACAAAAACAAGGACATCTGAGCTGTTCAAGAAATAAAGTAAAAACATTACCTCAAGAATTCCATGAAACCTGGATATATCGTCAGGGGCAATTCTGGGGGAATAGTTGATAAAGAAATACGGCTCAAATCCATGAAAATGGCAGCAAACACTATGTCCTAGGATGATGCGACAACTTATCAAAGTTAGAAAATGTATTATCTCAGTTTATATTAGTTTAGTTTAGTTTGGTAGCATATATGATCCCCGTGCAGCAACATAGAATACCTAGTAAAAGTTGCATTTCTGAGAACAAATAACCAACATGCTTGGCCGAAAAGACAATGTGGATGTTTTAGTAATACAAAAGTACAGTTTTATTCAGGTTTCTCAGTCACCAACCAAACATTGTCATAGCAGAAAAATAACCCTAAAAGAAATTTGGAGCACAAACTAACCTTCCTTCATTGAGCAGCAAGGAAGAGGGGGAGAAAATTGATTCCACATAAACCAAGGCATAAGATGCTTACCAAACTTTTCAAATGGCTAAATTGTTCATTTAACTTGACAACTTCTTCCTGCAATTCACAAGTAAGATCATTAGATGCGGTAAATAAAACATCATACTTCATCCATGGCAATCTAGCAGAGAAACCAATTACATTCAGATGGAGCCTAATCTGTGGAAGTATAGCTATATGCACTGAAAATGCATTATCATATTGTCATATTTAAAACTGAGGTTTATGCAGTATGCTTTCTCTAGCGTACACAATTTTTGCCCTTCATTTTTGAAGTTCTGCACTTCATAATTCATATACTTTCAGTTTCCTTTCTAATGAAGGTATGGACTGCTTTCCATTGGAATTTTCATAAGACAATGTTATGATATTCCTAATTTAGAATGTGTTCCCATTCTAAAGAATGCAAGAACTAAATCATAAATATTGTACAATTAGCTCTCAATTACTCTGATGTGATTGTGGCAAGGCATGAGAATCAGAACCACTCCATGTTCTCCCCCTTCGTGATTTGGTCATTAAAAAATACTTCATTCCCTCCATCTTTTATCACGTCTTCTTGGTGATGACTTGTTTGTCTTCGAACTGTATCCACAAAAAAACCACAAATTAATCCCAAAAAAATCATTCCCTCCTCGTTTTGCACCTTGGACATCGAGATTTTAAACCAAAAACCAAAATCAAACAAACATCAATTTTAAACATACATTAAGAGGAATCAAATTCAAACTGAAATTTGAAATTTGGAAAATTCCAACTTTGATATGCTATCGCTACTTGTGTTCATTAAATTTGATGGCACTGTCAGTGAAAAGTAACCTTAGGGCTACTAATATGTTCACTAAACGGCAAGGAAATCAATTTAGTGGGATAAATGGTCCCATATCACAAAACATACTATCGGACCTCTGGACAATCAAAGGTGACACAGACAACCAAGAATGAGAAACAAAGCATAGAGCGGACGAATAATATAAGCCGAAAAAACCAAACAATCAATTAAAAAATCATAAAATTGCGCTATCTAAAACGGAAAGCATGGAGAAACAATGTATAGAAGTTCAGGACATACCAAAGCCTTGATTCAAACGTAATGGCTCAAAATCCCTAGATCAAAAGCAGCAGCAAGAGCAGATTATGATGCTGTGATGAGAGCCCGATCTAAACTACAAAAAATCAGTGAGATTACATTGAATCAAGGCAAGATCGGGCTCTCATCCCTAGATCAAAGGCTGCAGCAAGAGCAGATTATGATGCTGTGATGAAACCCCATTCCAATCGAAGCGTAAACAAACGAACACAATAAAAGTAATTGAAACTGTGACGGTGCAATGGACTCAATCTATGATAGTGCACCAAACAAAGGGTAAGTCTCAGAACATCAATTTTCACTTCGTCCCCTACACTTGACCAAAGATAAACGCACAAATTTCCAAACAAAGCATAGAAATTGAAATTGTGTCATGAAAACTATTGAGACATCTTTGCTTGGTGCTTGGCAATGCTCTAACCCACTATGGGGTTTTAAATTATTCTATCCAAGTACAATGATGGGGATCCACTGCCAGCTAACGACCAGTCATTTATACTTGATAATGTTCTCAATTACCATCCGGAAAAAGCTGTTAAATGCGTTCTGGAATCGGTCATCTCACAGGATGCTTATCTACCCTGTTCTTGCTTAACTGCATTTTATTTAGAATTATGTTTCAGCGCACTTTTGATGCATTATGCTAAGATTCTGTGATTGATTTCATTGTTATATTGGTTATTGTAATGTTCATTTCATTGTAGGGCAGACATGAAACATTAAAATAGTAATGAAGCTCAGAATATTCCCTAAACACCAAAATCCACAACACATGCCCTCTACCCAACAAAGATAAAATAAAAACTACAATTCAATGTTGAAAAACTAAAGTGGCCAGAAACCAAAAAATCTTAGTGACAACTTGTACAGACGTTACAAAAATGCAGGACGCAAAACACATTAAAACGTCTAGAAACTCGAAGTTATCGCTATTTGGTTATGAAGATAGATATATATCACCAGGAAACCAAAAAAATGGCAAGGATTTGCCAAAATTTGTAAATCAAACACAGATGTTTGAACTCCTTTTCCTCTGTTAGTCTGTTATCATCTCACATGCCACACTATTCAAGACTGGATCAATTCGATCACAACCAAACTGCCAGTATTAAACTTAACTAAGTACTGGTCAAATGATCTAACCATTGTTTATTACAGATCCAAATCAACAGTGGTAATAAATAAAATAATTTCAGTTGCCATTTGCAATTAAAATTGAACAATGCTTACTCCCAACGAATATCATCTAACATTGATTGCAGCAATCACATGTAATCGAATTAGCTATGTATTTGAGGATTTGGGAAAGGTTTTTTGAGAGTAAACAAACGTTAATTATTAGCTATGTATTTGCTTAACAAACAGTAGATGAAATTGCTATGTATATTTTAATGGGGAATTTAAAAACCAATCCCAATTTGTCATTGCTCAAACAAATTGGAATTTCAGAACCAATCTCAATGATCAAATTAACAAAATATTCAATTTTATGAAAACTCTTAAGCTAATTTAGAAAGGCAAATTGCAAGATTTTGAAGGAATTTTAAAAATGAGGGAGAAAAATTAGAAGGTCTTGCCTTATCTCCCTCACAAAATCAATCGCATAAAAACCATAGCTTTTGATGGAATTTCAAAACCAAACAAATCTCTAAGATGAATTTGTCATGTAAACATGTTTAACACAGATTTCTCAATTATAAACACTACTCTTTCTCAATTATTAAAAACATAAAGATCAAAGTCAATTGGGTGTATAATAATATACCTCATCATGTCAAGCAAAGCAACCAACTTCTGCCTCCAACGACCCAAAATTCTGAAAATTCCAAAAAAATTAATTTAAAAACAAAACAACATAAGAAAGATAAAACTCGGCATAAGAGAAATCTACAAATCGGATGCCAGATCATCAAAGATTAAAAACCACTCAGAATCTATTAGCATTTGAGTCTAAATATGAGAAATTGTGAACTTTGTTCCATAGGATAGTTAACAGGATACTATCATATCAAAACCAACGCTGAATAAAATCCAACAATGAGATTACGTTGATATAACGTCATTTCATTAAAGCTGCATATACTAACCAAAAAAAGAAAATATGGGAAGAATAGACTGCCTCCATTGGCCCTTCAAGTCTCCTAACCACCAAACAACCCGTCTAGATGCATTTGCCTGTTCTTTCCCACAATTCTTAGAGATCAAATAGAACCCTCGGATTGACTGGGGACAATATGGAAATCCTTTTTGATACCGTAATACGGGAAGACATGAATAATTTTGACAGAAAGACACAAACTGTTAAGGGAGGATGTGAAGCTTCTGTACGGAAGGTTTCTACTCTTGTGCATCTAAAAAAATTAAATGAAGCAAGAGAAATTCAACAAAAAAACTTGAAAACCCTTGCCCAAAAAAAAACTCACTAAATTCAAAGCATAGCATCTACACTGAGTCACTAACATACTGCTCAGTTATACTCATCATCTCTGATCAATGTAATCATATATTTCATAGCTACACTCCCCATTGACATACACTGACATAGCATCTACTTTTTTGCTGACTTTATTTGCTCAGTTAAGCAATAACCAACATACACAATCTGACAATCATAGCAGCTACACCAATCATCCATAAATGGGCAGAAATACAAATATTATTATATTGGGGTTTGGAACAAATAAATCAATCATCCAATTCAAATGTCGTAAACAAATACACCAACCATTCAATTGGAATGGGGTTTGGTACAAAAACATTTTTCCATTAATTGGATATTCAATTAACTGGGATTAAAAAAAGATTACCAAACAAAAGCCAATTTTCTAAAGAAAATTAGTGTTTTATACCTGCCAATTCCAAAGGCCTGTATGAGCCCAAAATTGAGGGATGGTGACATCTGCAATTTGTAGTTGGGGATCTGCATTTCCTGCAATTCCATAGTGTACAACAGCTTTCACCTTGAATAGGGTTTGTAGTAATTGAGTTGAGATGCCTGCATTGAGCTTTTCACAGGTTTCTACATCAATTTTTTTTCCAGCAGGTTTCTACAGAAAATACTTAAAGAAACAGAAAACTTCCTCTGTAAGTTTTCAATTGTATTGACTGAATGATAACTTTACACATTGTGTAGGTATATATAGCCTTTTTGGCTATTTACATTAATACCCCTAGCTTTCTAACTATTCACAACTAATTACATTCAGTTATTTAACAATAACAGAATTGTTAACAGTGACAGAATTGGATGACTTGTCATTCTCCCTAATACACCCCCTCGAGCTAGAAGGGAAATCAGAAATGACTCCAATGGGAAGCTTGGAGCACAGATAGGTGAATATGTTTTTAGAAAGGGACTTGGTGTGAAGATTTGCTAATTGGTCTTCACTGCAAACAAACTGTACTTTGAGGAGTTTTGCTAGAACCAATTCTCTAATATAGTGGTAATTGATCTCAACATGCTTTGTTCTCGGATGAAAGACAGGATTAGATGCTAATGATATTACTGATATGTTGTCACACCAAAGAGTAGGCAATGTAGATAGAGGATAGTGTAGATCTTTGTGAATCTTACAAACCTAAGTGATTTCAGCAGCTGTGTGAGCTTAGGAGCAATATTCAGCCTCTGTAGATGAGCTGATAAGATTAGAATCCAGGAAGACACAATAACCAGTGGTTGATCGCCTGTCAAATGTGCAGCCAGCTCAATCAGCATCAGAGTATGCTGAAAGGTAGACAAGACCTTTAGTAAACCACAAACCATGTGAAATAGAGCCTTTGAGAAACCTGAGAACCCTTTTTGCTGCCTGAAGATGTTATTCCCTGGGAGCATGCATGAATTGCCAGATTTAGTTCACAGCAAAGGCAAGATCCGATCTAGTCCAAGTGAGATATTGTAAACCACCAACAATGGAACGATATTCAGTGGGATTGGACGAGAGAGGCCCACTGTGATCTAGTTTCTGAGAACCAAGATGAGTGCAACAAGGTTTTGCACCCTCCATGTTTGTCTTCTTGAGAAGATCCAATAAGTACTTGGTTTGGTAGAGAAATATGCCCTGTGAAGATCTCTGTACCTTTAAACCCAAGAAATAATGTAGAGGACCAAGGTCTTTGACTGGAAATTGGGCACTTAGTTGCTGAATAAAGTGTTGACAAAGTTGAGGAGAGGGTCAAGTGACAAGAATATCATCAACATAGACAAGAATAATGACTAACTGAGGACCATTGAGAACAAATAAAGAAGCATCTGATGAGGATTGTGTGAACCCAAGAGAGTGAAGAGCTTGAAACAGTATATCAAACCAAGCTCAAGGAGCTTGTTTGAGGCCATACAAGGATTTCCTCAACTTACAAACAGAGGTAGGATGTAAGGGGTCAACAAAACCAAGGGGTTGTTGCATGTAGACATCATCCTTTAAGTCTCCATGAAGAAAGGCATTACTAATGTCCAATTGATTTAGAAACCAATTATATTGCACAGTTGTGGTTTGATCCTAATTGAAGAGGCATTTTTTTTTCCTTCTGGTTTGTTCACTGTTCAGTTGTGGTTCAGTTCTCCACCTTTTGGTTGGAGTACAACAAATGCTTTTAAATTATTAAATTAGGAGAGCTAAGAAAGATATTTTGTGCTAATTGCTATTTGATAACTCTGGTTTTCTCTTTTGGCGACCACCTTGCTCTCCATTTTTCTTTTTCCTCTTGCTCTGCTGGTTTTTCAGTGTTACAACCTCTCTACAAAAACCACACTATATGTGTTTTGCATGTTTGTTCATGCTTCTATTGTTTGTTGTTGTGGTGGTAACCCTGTGAATGGAATTCTCAGTTATCTATTCCTCTAGAATACATGATGCATCTGATTTTTGTTCATTGACAGATGACGCCACATGCTTGAGATTTTTATGCCATCACTCTTGGTTCTTTTGTGATTGTTATTGTTTGTTTTAAAATGTGTATGTTGAGTGTGATGCGTTTAAATTGAGCAGAGGCCATAATTTTTTTTATCAAAGAAGGAATCATTGAGGTCACTTTAGAAAATGGATGGGTGTCTGGTTATTTTGTCATTTGAGTGGTGTAGCTTTGTTATGATCTCTATTCCGGCACTGTGTGATTAGTGTTAATGGTTTTTCAACACTGTTTGTAACCTATTTTCGTTGTTGTCATGTAACTTAGTACTGATGGCTGTGTTTGTGATTTTCAGAAATTTGGATCGTTAGAGGGAGTCTTAGTATCACCATTCTGCAATGGATTAAGTTCATGCCACGGCCTCAATGCATTTTATGGGTGGGGATGAGTGGTACAAATTTTTTGTTTTAGCATGTTTTTGTGTTTGTTGGAAGGTCTCAATTATTATTTTTAGATAATCTATCATCTCATATGGAAGAGTTGAATGCAAAAAAGGTCATGATGACAAATGATACCTTCCTGTTATTAGCTGCTTTTCTTTCTTGAAATGTAATTCTGTTCTAGATTAAGTTTGTTGCACTGTCACAGATTGAGGTATTTTCCTGTGTCCGTTTATTTGCGCTTTGAACTCTTACTTTGAATCTCATTGATTTTTTTGTAGTTTAGATCGGACTATCATCGCAACATCATGATCTACTCTTGCTGCTGCCTTTGATCTAGGGGTCCGGAGCGATTGCACTTGAATCAAGGCTCTGGTAGTGAACTTTCTCATTCTTCCCGAAGTGCTTTAATATGCGTTGTTGATAACTGCGCTCTCTCAACGAACCATAAATATTTTTAAACAAATCACAACTTCCATATTTAAGAAAATGAGTGGCTTTTTAACAATGCATGAACGTAGCTTACATGTTCAGCAAAATTCATGGATATTTACATTCAACCTGCAAGTATCATTAACTCATAAAAAATTAAGTTTAATTCATGGATGTTTATATTGAACCCGCAAGAATCATTAACTCATAAAAAAATGTTTTGTATTTTCTTTATCGACTATCGCTTCAAATTTTTATCTAAAACATTGTCTAAATGCTTATTGGTTGCGTTTTTTGTCCCTCTATTCATTCATGATTGCATTGAATTTATTCAGGTCCTGCTGCAACGCGCGAGCCTATTTTCTAGTCACTTTAGTCTAAAGAAGGCTTTTCAATTGCACTGTACAAATGAATAGTAACTTGGAGTGGATTTGGAGTTATTTACAAAATTACCATCATCCCTTCACTGCAAATTGAAAATTTCGATTTATTTACAAAATTACCACCGCTTTTGCATAGTTTAAAAGCGCCCACGCATCAGTCATCGTGGATTGCTCTGCTTCGACTACATTTCGACTGTTTCCATCCCCATTTCTTTCCCTCTTTTTCTCTCCCGACTCTCTCTCTCACTACCCTATTCTCTCACGCCCGCTCACCATCTCACTCCAGGCAATACATACATGAACTCGATGAGAAGCCACCATCCCTTATCTACAAAGCGAAGAAGAACTCAGCAGATTGTATGTTACTCCTCCCCAATATTTTCTGTATGTTTTCTTCAATTATTTGTTTTTGGGTTTGTTTCTTTCTCGAGAATAAGAAGAAAGAAACAGGAAAAATTAATATTGGGTAGTTAATTTATCTTGGAGTGTTATATTTATTCAAGACATCTGGGGAATTAGGTACATAATTGATTGATTACCTGAGTAAATTTCTTTGATTTTTTCTGAAAGAATTTGTTTTTTTTTTTTGGGATTTTGATGTTTTCTTGAATTTTACCACTTTGGTCGTGGCTTCCACTCAAATGTTAATTTAATTTAATTTTTTGGGGTATTACAGCAAATTATATATATAGTTTGCCGTTATAGTTTGGTCCTTTTTATGCAGTAGATTGTAGAAAAATGATCAAAAACAGCTTCAAGCAAGCACATGAGTTTGGTAAGTTTTGGTGTTCATTTGCTGAATTTGTTTATGCTTTGTGTATTGTCTGTTCAATTTATATCAGTTTCAGAATTTATAACTGTGATGTTTATAAATAAGTCTACGGAGTAAGTTGCATAATTGTGCGGCATCTTTTATATGCAGAGAAGAGACGCGCTGAATCTCACTCTGCCATTCGCCCCTCCGTCCTCTCATGATCTCTCACACCCTCTCTCTAATTTCAGAACAATATTAAGCAGCTTAAGCTCTCTTTGCATTGAATCAATGGCAGTCATCTAGAGGTGATTTTCTTTGCCTTTTTGTTGGGTTAGTGAATTTTTAGCTTAATTTGGGTAGTGTAGGTTTCGTTTTGGCTTAATTTCGATTTTAAACTCTAATAAAATATTGGTTTTAGGGATTTCTTCTTTGTGATCATCTTCATGTTTGATTGGTGATTTAGCATGTGGATTGTCTACTTCTTTGATGAAAACTCTCACCGTTGGGACTAATATAGGTTTCTCATATTTTCTTGCACCATTTGTGAGGGATTTAATTTTCCTTTTCTGGGTTTTCTTATACTCAAGGTATGATTTACATTCTGGAATTCATGGTTCAATTGGAAATCACGATGACATATCAACATGCGTTGGACCCTCGATTTTGTATTATTTACATTCCTGCCATTGCCAAAAAGCATGGGCTGCAGAGACAAAGAGAGGGAGATAGGTGGGGGATGGCAGGGAGGGGAATGGAGAGGGAGGAGTGAGGTTGCCATAAAAAGGGGTTATGGTTGATTTTTTTTTCTCCTCAAATCAAGGGTTGGTGTCGGGATTGAGGGATGTGTCAAAATTGCCAACAACAACAACAACAACAAAGCCTTTTCCCACTAAGTGGGGTTGCCAATAGAAGCCTAAATTAATGGGTAGCTGTCGGTGATTGAAAGATTGAGAGGGAGAAAATTGGGGGAGGTTGTCACTGACCCGATGGAGTGAGCGATTTTGTGAGGATTACACTGACTTATTGACTAGCAACACAAGACAAGACATGCTTCCGGTAAACCGCCTCCGTCGTTTTCCTCTTCTCGCCTCCGTCTACCTCCTCTCCCCTTCTTCGTCTCCCTCCTCCTCCTCTCTCTCTCTCTCTATGGAATCGATCGATCTTCGAAGAGGATAAAAGGATCTAAAATGGTGTGTTTCTTCTACTGTGATTCTGTGTTTTTAATTTTTCTGGGTTTGGCTTCTTCTGTTATTCCACTACTAATTTACAAAAATAATGAATTTTGTACATTTTGTTTTTATTTTACTTTTTGTTATATTTCATTGCAATATCAAATAAAGTTGGTATTTTAAAATCTCACTGCAATTTTTTTTGTTATATTGTTGGTGGGTATCTTTAATTATGCCCTGAAGGAGGAAGGCAAAGAGAGGACAGACCTGGGTTTGGGGCATAAAAGGGATCTTTAGATTTCTGTAAAAATACTTTGTGCCTTTTTGCTATTGGTGATGAGTGTTCATGAATATTTATGCTTTAATATAGCTGTTACAGGAGCAAGTTGTTTAGTTAAAATCCTAAGAAGATTAGGGTAAAACATTCCGGCTGTCTCATTATTGATAGTCTGAATTTCTGCAATCTCTGAGATATATTTGGGATAGTTTTATAGTGATATACGTCAAGGTTCAAGAAACAGTTTGCTGCACTGCATTATAGGAGTATCTGGTTGATGAAATTTTTCTGATTTAAGCATTTAGCTCCTCGACTGCATTAAATCAGTATTTAAAGAAATTTTTGTATGAGAATGCATTGATAGAATTTTTTTTGCCCAAAAATCAACTTACAGAGCTTCATGTGAGTTAGTCTTAGCTTTTGATTTAATTTTTTTTAGAATTATTATCATTTTTTTTATCTCTGCTGCTGTTTTGGATTTTTTTTTTTTTTTATGATTTTTACGCAATGTTCATCTGTGTAGGCACTCAAATTAGTGTTTTGGAGTGCATCTTGACCAGACCACCACAAAAGAGAAAATGGAAACCAAAATCAGAGCCATCAAAACAAACAAATGCTGGTATGTCCTAAAAAAGGTTGGTTTGTGTACTTTCAAAAAATATATGGAAGATGAGAATATTGATCATGGTGTAGAATGTGATGGTAATGTGGTTGAAAAAGATAAAATGTTGCACGAAAAGATCTCGGAGCTCATTGACGAAAATATGCAGCACCAGGCTGAGTTGATAAGGAGAAACAAGGAGAATAGTGAAACAATTGAGTGGCTTTTATCCCAGGTGCATAAGCTAACAGATGGGAACAAAATTTTGAGGATTAATCTGGGAATCCATTAGGATACTACTGATCATACAATTGCAATCCATAAGGATGCTACTGATTATACAATTACAAGGCAAAACAAGCCTCAGTTTTCAAAGTCTAAGTCCATGGGGCCATCTTTCCCTAGAAGGCTCACTGGATGCCTAGAACTTGATCTTAATTAGCTACTTTTCAAATTTAGTAGGTAGAGTTATAAGTTTTCAAATGTATCTGTTTATATGCTTTCATAATACATGTGAAGATTCCGAGTCAATTATAACATATTTCAATTTTTAATTTTATGAGTATAGAAAAGGAACTGAATGCTTTGTTATTTTGATCTTGTAGCTGAAGCCAAGTCTGGATAGAGAGAAAGATCTCATGGCAGGAATCATGGACTTGATGAAGGTGAGGTTAACAAAGTGTGCTTTAGCACCAAGATTGGAATCTGGGTGTTCTGAGTTTTGTTTTGTTGTGATTTTCTATAATCTAGATGCTGAAATACTTGGAGTTGGAATTAATAAGAATTGATTGAACATGGATTTTTTATTAGATTGGTATGGCTGACATAGTTAAGAAGTAGTTTAAGATGCAGTGATTAGGGAATTTCTTTAACTGAACATATTTGTTTTCACGAGGTAGATAGAATCCTCTGTAATTTAATTAACTAGATTGAAATTTGGGATTTGGATTCTTAAACTATGGTGGTTAATGTCGCTTTTTTGGTGAATTTTTCAAGTGTGGGATTTATATTGTTATTCTCAGTTGGTATATAAATATTTGAGTGTGCAAGAAATGGTTACCATACAAGAAACACAAGAATTGAAATTAGAAGGGATAAGGGCAGTTTGCAGAGGGTTGGTTCGGGGATGGTAAAAGTTACGTAGGTGGCGAGATTAATGGTGGTGGTTTCGTGGTGCCGTAGTTCTCCGTGAAAAATGGCGACGGTCGTCGCCTTGCTATTTCTGTGCAGAGCAACAGTATCGAGAGAGAGAGAGAGAGAGAGAGAGAGAGAGAGAGAGAGAGGTGAGGGAAATAGGGAGAGTAATAGAGAGGGAGTGAGACATGAGGGTGGTGGCAAGTTGGTGCATCGAGGGAGTGGCAAGTGAGGTGGTGGTGGTTTCTCGAACGGGAGATTTATGGTGTACTAGAGAACTTGACTCCTCTCTCAGTCTGGTCTCTGGAGAAGAAAACCAAACATAGCTATGCATTAGCAAAGTTTGAAATGAGGATTTTTAATCTTTGGCATGCTATTGTCTTTATTTGATCATTCTTTGAAAAAAATTCTGATGGACAAGTGAAATAAACTGAATGAAAACTTGGAGAAGAAGTTCTGATTTTTAATATCTTTAATCGGGGATTATTATGATGCCCTTTGACAATTGAAATGTGAATGCATTATGTTGTTTAGAACACAAGTCAATATTTTTTAAACTGGAACAAAACTCCATTATCTAGACTCGAGTTTTGCTAAAATTGTTTTATAAATTTCATTATAGTTAACAAAAAATAAACTTATGAAATCTCAATTATGATTGTTCATGTGCCCCTACTGAGAAATGTGTTAGGTATGATGATGGATGCTATAGATAGAAAAATGTTGGCTTAAGGTTGGATTGCAGGTAAATATGTGCTATCCTGGATGATGGAATTGCATAGCATCCTAAGTTTCTATATTTTTCTCAACAGATTTACTGAAAATGTTTTTCAAGGATATTCAACAATAACTTTAATCTTCAGACTCTCATTGTTGCAGTCTCTAATGCTTTAGTTAATCCTATTAGCCTATTGTTAGATCAATTAAAAGAGTGTTTTAGCCTTCTGTTAGTGTTTCGTCTTATATACTTTCTCATTGTTAGATCAGTTGTGATTCTGTGTGGTTCATGTTTCCGGGTGTAAAATTGTTCATACAATCTCACTTTTGCATCTAATTAATGAGCCAAAAAGAAAATTTTTAACATTTTAAATCCTAATTATCTCTATTTCAGCCAATGCATATTTTTTCCACCTAAAAGTCTTTGATGCATGTCTTCTTTTTTTTTAAGTATTGAAACATACATTGTTCTAAATTTGTTGAGCACTTGAAACTTTACAAGTTAAGACTTGGAATTTTATGATATATGATAACTGTTTTGTATGTTTGTTGTTGATTAAGCACGTGGGATACAACTCGGTCTTAGACACTTAATAAAAATTTATTGTTTGAAATTAATGGGGCACAGGTTATTCTCATGATATTGGCTGCAAATGCTGCAGTAGGAGTGATTACAGAAACCAACGCAGAAAAAGCTTTTCAAGTAACTTTTACATTTATAGCATTTCAGAATTCGCATAAATACCATAAAACATCTTGAAAGACTACCATTTCAAGCGGATCTTTTCTTTCATGCGGAAACCAAGCTTCCTTTTTCTTAACTCATTCTACTAAAACTTCAAATTATGTTCAATTTGTTGATTGGCTGTTAGCACTTAAGTTGATCTATTTATTTCCAATGTACCCTTTTTTATGCATGACTGCTTTTCTGTTGCATGTTTAAAAGATGAATGCATCAATTCTTAGGTAACCTTCTTTTTGTTCTGTGATGTAGGACAGAGTAGGACAGCGGAAATAGATTGTTTAGCGGAAGTGAATAGACATAAAACTTAAATTCAAACATCATTTCCATTTATGCTTCTGTTTTATAGGACTGGGGGGGGGGGATAAAAACAGTATATTTTGTTGTTGCATGTTTCATTAATTCAAACTTACAAATATACACTCTCTTCATTATGCACAGTATGTTGATGTGAACTGAATCTAAATAATTTGTCTTTCTGTCGAAAATATTCATAGTATGTCTTGCATTACAGTTTCAAAACCCACAGCAGCGCGTGGGCAATTTTATTTTCCCTCTCCCTATATGTAGTTTAATATAATTCAACAAGTTCAAAGAGAATGATCAGAATGAAGGTTTGTATTAGATCCGATGTGCTTCCTCTTTCTATGCATTTTGGTTCAAATTAGGGTTTTAGGTTGAAACCCGAAATGAAAAGAGAATAAAGTTTTCAGGATCTTTGGATTTTGTGTTTCGATGAGAGGAAAAGATGAGAAATTTATTAAGAAAAGTTGTGATCGGATTTTGCATGTTTACCGTTTTCAAGGTACGGTGTTCATCGATCTTAACTTTAAATTTGTTTCTCAATTTTTTTTGTAGTTTTGGATTTGTAAAAACCCTCGATTGAATCGGGAGCCTTGTGCACTGGGTACGACCGACAAAGGAACTTAGGTGGTAGCTGTATTACTAATTAGCTACAGAATTTATATATTCTTATGAGTACGGTATGGGTGCAGGTTTGCTAGTTTGCTTTTTGGGATGAAATTACTTTAAATACAAAGGAAAATTTGATTGATATTATTGGGTTGTATGCAGAAATTTAAGTTTTACCTATTTTGATAATGCTCGGTTTTTGTGTATTGAGTTGGATAGACAGTTCATAAGTTTGGTTCCATATTTATTCGGAGAAGAAAACACAAAGAGGGCAACACAATAACCCTAGGATGATTATATATGGAATGAATTAAATCTATTAATGAATTATATTTTGGGTGTTGTTAGGAAGAAACGCCTACACTCCAAATATTTATGAATTGGATTCATTATAAAATAGGTAAATTGTATGCATTACTTTGGCATAAATCTTTTGTTAAATTTTATTTTGCTGACTTTTAGTTTTTGACTTTCCTTTGGCAGGACTTTTAATTAAGCATGCATCTTTGGTGTAATATTATCATATTCTTGAGGTTTGAATTTTTTACTCTTACTTTTGTGACCATTATATGTTTGCATATCTATCTTTTGGGTTATCCATCAATTAAAAATTATTATGTGAGGATTTTGATTGTTGACTTATCATTGGTATATTTCAAGTGGTTTTTGATATTTTGATAGGTGTTGGAAAAAAAAAGATGAAATTGTTTTGCGCTCAATGCATAGTTAATCTTAAAATAGGGTTTATTAAATTGGTTTGATGATATATAGGTGGTAACAAATTAATGATGTAAACTTCTACAAGGAAGAGGCTGATGAGAGACTTCGAGAGGCTGCAACAAGACCTATCTGCGAGGATTAGTGGGGCGCCTTAGGATAACAATATAATGTTGTCGGCGAGGTTAGTTATTTTTGAGGCTTTGCTTCTACAAACGTGAACTCATTACATGGAAACCGAATTTTATGTGAATTTTAATTGTTATATATCAAACTCCTCTGCACTGAACTCTGTGTATTACAACAATTATAATTAGAACTTGGATGAAATGGGCTCCATACAACAAAACTCATGCCCTAACAATAATAATTAGAACCAAATTTGATAATTTCTCATAGTTTAGGCCATTTGGCGAAGTCAGAATGAGAAACATAGATGTTTTCTTTATCTTATGCTATTTGTTTGACTGTAAATCGTATGGAGTAAATCTTTTGGTGTCATTCTAAATAAATTGGAAATATGTCTCATGCAAAATTAATGTTGATGTTTATCAATGGAAATAAGTTTTGAAGTGATTACCTTTCTTTATACAAGTTCTCTTCACAATGAAACCTATATTATATAGTCACTTTTACTTGCTTTCGCACAGAGGGGTGTCTGGACATGTAATTGGCGTGTCATTACTCACTAAATCTTTTTTATCCTTATCTTCTATATTAATATCACCATTTTTTGGGGTGCTCATTGAGTGGTTTGGCAGGTAATAGATAAAGGTTTTAATGCATTCATTTAATGTTATTGCAGATCCGCTAAATTCTTCAAGAAGTCCAGTTTACAGAACTGAAGCTGTTTAAGCACAAGGTGTCCCAGTTTATAGATGAGGTATTATAAAATTTAAAAAGGGTCAATATTATCATTATTGATCCTTAACATTTAACTATCAAAGCTTGAGTTTATAATAATTAATTCTTCACTGATGATATGTTGTGATGGGGTTTACTAATTTTCAGTACTCTTCAATTCTTTTTAATCAGCAAAATCAAATAACCCATGGAATTTATGGCATACAATTAGTTTCCTTTCAGTTGGGTTGAAATGATATTGATTGTGCTGTTATGAAGCTCCTTTTTATAGTTGGGTTGAAAATCATATTGATAGATTCTTTATTTGGTTGATCCTATCTGTAACAAATGGGGTTGTTTTGTTTGATGTTTGAATCAAAATTTGATCTTTTTTTGTGTGAAATTATGATGGAATCACAAATTTGTGAGGTATATCTCAGCGCCAAACTAATCCTCGCAGGCAGGTCTTGTTGCAGCCTCTCGAAGTCTCTCATCAGCCTCTTCCTTGTAGAAGTTGACATCATTAATTTGTTACTACCTATATATCATCAAACCAATTTAATAAACCCTATTTTAAGATTAACTATGCATTGAGCGCAAAACAATTTCATCTTTTTTTTTTCCAACACCTATCAAAATATCAAAAACCACTTGAAATATACCAATGATAAGTCAACAATCAAAATCCTCACATAATAATTTTTAATTGATGGATAACCCAAAAGATAGATACGCAAACATATAATGGTTACAAAAGTAAGAGTAAAAAATTCAAACCTCAAGAATATGATAATATTACACCAAAGATGCATGCTTAATTAAAAGTCCTGCCAAAGGAAAGTCAAAAACTAAAAGTCACATATTCGGTGAGGGTTTAGGGGATGGGAGGCCATGCCTCCGAGAAGAGGGAGAGAGGATCTCAGCGCCATTGCTGCAGATCCTCGATTTCATGAGTGGGAGAGATGTTTGGAGATTTTTTTCCCACTTTTTGAGGGACGGATGGACAGGGGAAGAGAGAGAGAGGGCAGAGAGCATGATGTGCGTTTTTTGGGGTTAACAGGTTACCCCACGGGGTTGGTGAGCAGAGGATGTCTGAGGGAGGTATGGGAGAGGAGAGGGTTTTCAGTTTTGTCATCTGATTCAACAGGTAAAACATTGTTCAGAAATCATTGTTTATTGTTTGTTTCCCATTTGCTTTGTTAAAACTATGATTGACATTTTTTTGTTTCGACAAAATTGTAATGGATGGTTATAGCCTGTTTAGTTGGGTGTTAGGAAGATAAGTCTGTTTGGTGCACTGTTTTGTACACTGTTAGAGTAAGGTTGTGTCTTTTATACTTGGGGTATTGCACTGTGCTCATTTCTGTTTTCTTCATGCTTTGCTGCTGTTTCCTTCTCAACAAGTCGAATTCAAGTTCCTTTTCTGCTTTTCATCCTTTGAATATCCCTCTGTTGCTAGGTTGTTTCTCCATGTTTTGTTGCTTCTCTATTTGTGTGATAAGGGTGTTAGAAGGCTGTTTTATTTATTGTTTTAATCCTCTGTTGCTAGGTAGTATAATTTTGAAACAAGTTTCTTCATGTGTTCAAATGCATCATTGTTTTTCGTTCTTCAGTTTCTTTTTCATCATTAGCTATCTTATGATCATTGATAGTTTAATACCATTTGGGAATTCACATGCCACAACAATATTAATTTCCAAGCTCCCCTGTTTGCAGCTTTAGCACGGTAAAACTTTAGTTTGGTTTAGTATTGTGCTTTAGAGTGAACTTTGAGTGTTGATATAGGTGCAGGCAAGTAGTCAAACCACGTACAAAGTTTGGTGTTCATGTTCTTTGATTGTATTCCTAAATTTGTGTTGGATATGCAATTATATGTTTCAATATTTTTCTGGAAAATGTTGAGATAATTGGAAAAAAAAAATTGGCTGGTGCTGAATGATGTCCATGCCATAGTTTTTAACAAATTTCAATTAGTTTTAAACAAGCAAGAAGCCACCTTTCAAGGACTAAAGCATATGTAAGAGAATATGTAAAACTGAAAACCATTTATAATTAAAAAAAAAGGACGGATTTACGGGCCACATGAGATTTTGACATTCTGATCAAAAAGTGGGAAAAAAATCTCTAAACATCTCTCTCACTGATGAAATTGAGGATCTGCAGCAATGGCGCTCAGATCTCCACTCCTCCCTCTCCCTTTCTCTCGCTCCCAAAACTTCTTTATTCCAAGTTGTAAATATGTTGTGAATATGCGTGAGTAGAGTTGTAAAATAGAGAGAGAAAATGAACTTTAAACAGATGAAGGAAACAAAATTTAAGCAAAAACTTCCAATCTTTAAAAATGTGAGGCTTTTCAGTAGGTGTGTTTTGTAAAAAGGTTTTAATCTTTCTTAGAAATGTAGCTTTCTCAGTTATGCAATGCTTTTAATAGGCATATTTTTATCTTTCCTGATTGCTGATTTAATTTGGGTTTTGTTAATAGTTTAATTTGGAGTTTAATTGAAGGTTTCATTCAGGTTTGTAGTTGGGGATTAATTGAGGGTTTTACTTTACTTGGCTTAAATTGCAGAATGTGGCTTTAAATTTGAAAGTGTCTAGGTTGCTAACAAATCTGCTTTCTTTGCAGATTACAGAAATTTGGATCATTTGAGGAAGAAGTTGGTTCCATGCTGTTTTGAGGTATATAATTATACGCAATCATTTTTGTTCAAAGCCTACTTAGCTATCTACCTTCCAACCCAGCCTCAAATCCCATGGCTTTGTTGTAAATAAAACAAAATCAACAAAAATTTGAACAGTGCCTGTACTTTAGACTAACGTAATGTCTTCGTTCCCAGTCCAAACCCTAACGAGGTAGAACAGAGTTTGCATAATCAACTGGTAAATGATACAGGATTATCTTCTGGCGTGGATGAGCATCTAGCTAAGGAGGCAATAAAAGCAGGTAGACTCTTCATCTTCCGTTGATTGTCATGTATATGTTGGTGATATACATTTTGCCAGTGCAGATGGTTGGTACTAAAGGACTCTGTTCTTGATTTCTGGGCCAGTTTCTGCTGAGAAACAAAGGATTGCAGGGGAGATTGCATCATTGCTAAAGCTCAGTGTATATTTGATACTAACCTGTCTGAAAGGTTAGCTCATCTCATTTAGTTTTATTGTTTGTTATTGTTAATTCGACATCGTCAAGGTTGGTTTGTGTCTACCGATTATTCTTGTTTAATGGGTTTTTTGATGTTCAAGATTTAAGAGAAACTTGTGGTTGTGTCACGTTTATGTATGATTCTACTCACATTAGACTAGGAAGAGATTATATACCAATTTGTACCGTTTGCACGGTTATGTATGATTCAGCACTCAACTTAAAGAGTGATTTCATATATGTTGTATTTAATCCTTTGCTGTTATGGTCGGCAAATGCTGTGCAAGTTCCTCTCCTTCTTTTCTTTGCTGTCGTACTGATTTTTCTTGATCTCAATTTTAGTATCTCAGCGTCATATAGCCCCTTCTTTCTCATATTAGTTGTGTTTATAACCGAGTAGAGTAATATAGTCCAACTGAATTTCTTGTTCGCTTTGGCGTGTAAATTGTTTTCTGCCAGCTTAGAGAAGACCATTGCTGCATAGCGAGCTGGGGCAGAAGTTGCTGGACTACCTGTATGCGATTGTGTTCTTATTGCAGGAAGCCAGTCTGGTGTAGCTGAAGCTGAGCAAGTGGGCATGCCATGTGTTATTTTAAGAAGCAGGTGGAGGCATTTTTTGCTTCAGTATTTTCCTGTTGCAGATTCTCACATACATCTACGAGCTTTATTTTTTAATTGCTCAGAACAAATCTCTGCCAGTTTACAATTTCTTTAAATCCTTATCATTTTTATTTCCAGTGTTCACGTAGTTTGACGACTAGAGCTGATTTCCCTTCAGCAAATGCGATGATGGATGGGTTTGGAGGAGCAGACCTGACCGATCAATAAACTGCGCAACAAGAGACGGTCATGAAATTCGAATCATGTTCCTCTTTTTGCGAGACTACTAACAGAGCTGTAAATCTTTTTTTTTCTTTCCATTATTGAACAGCGTAAACTGACATGAATTTCATAACTAGAAACAACATAAACTAATGTGTACCTTCAACTAGAAGCAATCTTTTTTTAAGTGATACTGGGGAAGTTAGATTCGAACTCGTGCATAAAGGAAAATGTTTTAAACCAATTTAGCTACAAATCAGACAAATTTAACTACGAACGAAAAATAAAATTGGACATTAAACTACTAATTCTAACTGATTCCAATTAATCAATCTGGTATTGATCATAAAAGTGGTGGGATCAGTGGCGGAGCCAGAAATTCATGCCAGGAGGGGCCTTTAAACTAATGAAAGAAATTATTAAAAAAAATTAGTAATATCATGGAAATTTTGAATCAAACAAGAGTGATGGAGCTTTAAAATTTGTATGAAAAAATTAGTATTGAGAGATGTCATAATAAATAGAACCTGTGTAGACATCTAACGCAACATTGATAATAACGTTATAACTAGCTCAAACTATTATTGCGATATTTTTCTTTTAATATTATTGAATCTTCCTCTCGAATATATATATCTTGTTTTATATGAACTAACAAAAAAATAATCTATTATTACGATACTTTTTTTTTAATATCATTCAATCTTCCTCTCGAATATATATACCTTGTTTTATATGAACTAACAAAAAAATAAGGGAAAATTTGAAAGAAATCCAATTTTATAGTCCATCTTTTGAAATAAGTCCAATTTTTAGTGACTTTTGACTTTTGAAATATGTCTAATTTTTAGTACAATTGGACCCATATCAAAAGACCCAAAAAATAATTGGTTTAAAAGAAATCAGAATGTTAGCAGAAGGGTAGTTATATATGGTAATTGGTAAAAAAAAAAACCATAAAGTAGCTTTCTGTCAGCAGGCGTCGACCCCGGGACCTAATGAAACCTTTAAAACCTGACATACCAACACACCACATGCATATTATTGCAAAAATTACTACATAATCAATATAAATGTATTTCCAGGATGGGCCCTGGACTACCCTAGTCTCTATGTGGCTCCGCCAATGGATGGGATTCCCATAACTGCGAGACTCACATTAACCGCAGCGGCTGCCGTACCAAGTGCTATTTTCCTCGCCATTGTCCTTTTATGGCGCTTGTGAGCTTCCTGAAAATACAAAGCAGCAAATTAAGTATTATATTAGCTTGAGTTAACTCCCCATTATCTCTATAAAAGCTTCACGGTATTTTCAACTTAAATGTAAAATAAAAGCTGATCCGTTATAAAATATACCATGGATGAAGTAGCTTCCACGATATATTTCTGAGTCATTTCTTTGAACTTGTACCACAGTCGTTGGCACTGTACCGGTGTGAATAGGGTATCCTTCAAGGAAACCTAGTTCAGAATCAATTCTCAATAAGAAACTGCCAGTTCAATTATATATATCCTATCTATATCTATACTATTGTATCTTTTAATAAAATCCTCTTTGTTGACAAAAAAACTAATGAAATACTATTACACCCATCCATGCATAATTGAAAGAAAATATTAGCTAAAAAAAAAAGTCATGGGCATTAAGTAATTTTGCACAAAAAATTTTGTTTTTTTCTTTCCCTCACCCGCATATGTAACCAGAGTTTTACTTCTTCACTTTCTCTCTCCCACTTCCTACTTTTCTTATTTTTTTTATTTTAATTTCCATTCAATTAAAAATCTATTTTAATTTCATTTTTTTTAAATTTCCATATATATATATATATATATATATATTAAACTAAGCAAAACACATTAAATTAGTAATACATTGTTCCAACTCGAGGGAAGAGAGTCTTCAATTTCTTTCGTTAAACAAGAAAAGAGTTCATCATAATTTCGTTTCTCATCCAAGTCAATGGTAGCCATAACCGCCAAAATCTTAAGAGACTGCACAAAAAAGAGAGTGAAAAAAGGTTACTAATTAAACAAAAACATAATAATGTTATGTCAATGTTAAACTTCCGTTGATTTATATTAAATTAAGTTGTTCTCAGTGATTACAGCAGAATGGGCTTCTTCTGTAGCAACTGTGATATGCTTCTTCTTTTTCCAAGCCCTAGGCTGTGAATTGCTATCGTAACAGAAGACCCTTGAAAACCTGAAAATTGTTAACCAATTAAACTCTGATAATTAAGCAACCAAAAAGATGACAAGAGTATATATATATTTATATATATACAGTGAGAAATTTGCTTTACCTATCTTTCATTTCGGTCAAAACTTTTTCAGCAACAATATTGTCTCTTGCTTTTTGCTCCACCACGTTTCTGGCAATGTTGCTTAAATATTGCCTCATTGCGTTGAATTCTTTTTCTTCCAACTCAAAACCCTGTATAGATAACCTTGATATTGCATTTTCAGTCTCAAGCTTAAGAATTCTTCTTATTGAAACCCACATGCCTTCTCCACCATCCCCAAACGCAGGGTCTACTTGACTAGTTAAAGATGCAACAAGTTGTTCCTACAGTCAACATTATACAAAGTTTCCCAAATAAGTAATTTTCTTTAATTTATAATACAACGATATGGTTTACGCTAAAGGGTGGTTGAATATTTCAACTAAGCTGCACAATACCAAGCCATAATAAATTGATATTGAACTCGTCTTCCAAGGAAGTCGAACCTGAGAATTCACACTTGCAAATGGAGAGTAAATATCATTATACCATTACCATAGCACTAGTTGCCCTCAAATAAGTAATTTAAGTAATAATACATAATCAACATATGATTTATTTAATAATTCTACATACTAAAGCACGTAAAACTGACTACATTGAGTTTAATCTCTAAAAATTGACCCTATAATTGCTCATACACTATCTAATAGTCTTTAATAGAGTTCACAATAAGTTATTTGATGCCAGTCAAACTGAAGACATGTTGGACTTCAGATGTCACACAAAACCAACAAGTTACGGAAGACGGTCTTTAATGGAGATTGACTCTATCATTGTATGGGCGACCAACACATATTAGATATTGTGTGAGGAAAGAGATTCATTTTGTGTAGAAATACTACCTTATATTTGAGCTTCAATTCTGACAACTTTGCACTACGAATAAATGATGCTGCATGTACATCTATATCGCGTTGAAGCTTTTCTACAATGGTTGAAAAACTCCAATTTCTATGTTGTAAGGAAGCATCTGAAAGGATAACTTAGCATGGTTAATTCAACTCATCTAGTTAAGTAGATGAAATGCCAACAATGATGTTGTTTTAAAGAAATTTGTATGCCTTGAGAAACAAGTAACAGAATCACAAAGGATATGATATATACCAGCACACCATTGGCGAAATTCACGCATGGAAGAAAGAATACAGGCACGAAGAGATTCATCAAATCCTTTTTCTGGGTTAAGTGACGCCGCCCTCACTTTAAACCCTTCAAATGCTTTAGAGCATAAGTGTACCAACATGGTATTGTACACAGCCTGGGCAGACTGTACAGTCCAGAGGAAAGCAAGATTATGAATAGGATTAATGGTAATAAATAAGAATAAAATAAAAGGCTCATTGACTTTGAATTATGGATCGGTTCAATGCTTCATTTTATATATCCTATCTCTTGAACAAGCATACCTTATGCGTAGAACTGCGCCTAAGAAACTGAACTTATTTTCCAAGAACATGAACTTACAAGCAAAAAATATCATACTGATGTGCCCCTATTTCCTTGAGCTGCAGTGTGCAGACCTAACTAAAACTTTGTTAACTACACTACTAGAAAACTACACGTACAGCACAAACTTACAAGCACAAATATCATACTGTGCCCCTATTTTCTAACATTAAGCACAAAGTAGTTCTATTCGTACTCTTTTCTTTTCAGGCACATGTAACCGTGTTGTATCCTTACTTATTGAGTACAAGTTTACATGGGTCCCAAAGGACCATCCTAACCTGAGAATAAGTATTTAACTGACACGAAACGATTAGCTAGAGAGGAAGATCATAAAGTAGCCATACCTGCAATGCTCTCGACTCCAACATGTGTCGTTTCGACTTCCTTACACCTTCGTCAAAGTCCACGACCTCCTTGTCATATCTATATGTGATGCACAAATAAGCAAGATATATATTTATCAAGGCATACAAATAAAGTATCATAAGTAGTAGAAACTAGAGTGGAACTTACTCAGAAAGATAGTAGTATAGAATTGAGCTGACCCTTTTACCGAAATCTTGTACAGGACCAGTTTCAGCAGCTTTTTGTAATGACAACCAGCGCTAAATAATGTTCATCCAAGCAACAACCAATAAAACTTCCCTTAAGTTAGCATCTAAC
The DNA here is from genome assembly GCF_042453785.1 of Malus domestica. Taxonomy (NCBI): domain Eukaryota; kingdom Viridiplantae; phylum Streptophyta; class Magnoliopsida; order Rosales; family Rosaceae; genus Malus; species Malus domestica. The sequence continues at coordinate 38,026,895 of NC_091665.1, forward strand.
AAATGGAGATAACTGATTAATACATACCTCACTTTCCATGAATTGTCCCAATGTCTTGTCGGCAGTTGCTTCACAACGCATGGTGGCAACCATAACCTAATATAAAAACATTATTTGTAGATGGTTATCTGATTATGAGAAGTCCTGACCACAAATATTGTTACGTCCAATGGGAAAATTTAATAAGAAACAAACAAAGTACCCTTTGAGAAGGAAGATCCAGGTCTTTGTTCTGTTTGATCTCTTTCCAAATCTGCTGTATCATGAGAGAAAATGCAGAGGCAGGGACAGCACGCCTTCTATAACCAGGAAGGCTTCCTGAAGAAGTAGAATTGACAAGACGCTGCTTCAGTTGAGCAACCTGCATGATACAGTCAAATGTACGTAAGTACCACGCTCCACTGTAAAGTTCTATACGAAAACCATGGTTTAACACCGCAAGGGAATTTGGTCCTTGCACACATTGATCTGATAGATACTGGGATCGCTCACTTTTCTACTCAAGGAGTTTTGTGCAGTCACAATTAATAAAGTGATTTTTAAAACTAGGTTTCGTCTTCCTCGGCGGACAACTAAAAATTGGTTCATTTGCTAGCTCAAACTTTAATTTCTTTCAATTTCTTTGACGCGGTCTTGCAAATATGTCGCCGCAGATTGTGCTTCTTGGAACATATGATGCAGATGGAGTCGGAGTGGATTAAAGATCAAGTCCACGAGCAAGAATTACTTTGCAAATTTGGACTCCCGTCCCGTTACAAAGACTGCGACATCACAAGTTCAACACACAGCTTTGCTATGTCATATGGACTTTCTCGGCATATTTTATCACCATTTTAAGTTTTTACGACGTGTTGGGTATTTTGTTATTTGTTTAATTATTTTTCTACCAAGAAAATCTAGAGCTAACAGTCATTATGTAAGGCTTATTTTTAGTTATGACACATGTTCATCAAATCTCACTTTACTACACTCGATATTGTCTCACTTTGACACCTACGCTCTTCCCCACTTAATCCCTTACACTCTATATTATCTCACTTTACTATTTGTACTTTTCCTCAATGCCCTACTTTTTACCTTGTTCCATAAAATAGATTAAGAGAATTGTTAATTGTGCTAAGTCATGGACAATTTAGTCTTTTCAACTATTTTGATGGGTTAAATCTATGCACATTGATCTAAAAACTTTGAAATTGACTTGCGAATCCTGAAATTCAACATTCTCTTCCTCTTTTTTCTCTTGATCTAAAGAAATCAAATTCTTCTTTGAGTTTAACACACCTCCTTTTACCCATAGGTTCCACTAACATGAAATGTTATATGCTACACAACCAACTTAGTTGATGGAATTAATAGGTTAATTAAAGTGGGACATAAAGGAAGAGTGCATATAGTAAAGGGTGACAATATAGAGTGTAGGGGGTAATGAGGGACATGAAGAAAGAGTGCAGGTGGTAAAATGAAACAACATTGATTGTAGGGGGTGAAGTAAGATTTGGTAAATAGTACATATGCCATAATTTAAAATAAGAAATGCTAATGAAAATGGCTCAAAACTTTGAATTCTATCCAAAAGTTATCTAATAACTTTATTCAATAATAAGGACAAAAGAAAGGAAAGGAAAAAAAAAACCCATCCAAATGCGCATGCAACGTGCTCGCCAACCCACGTTTAGTTTCAGAAATAATACCCGTGTTCAATTTTAGAAATAGTCAGTTTAAGTAATAGTGGTATCATGTTCAGTTTAAAAAATAGTCAATTTAAGAAATAATGGTAGTACCAGTGTTTTGTTTAAGAAATAATGATAGCACTGTGTTAAGTTTTTAGAAATAGTACCATGCTCAGTTTAAGAAATAGTGTAGTACCCGTGTTTAGTTTAAGAAATAGTTAGTGTTCAATTTAAGAAATAATGAGGGAGATGAGAGAGAGTGTGTGTGATGGATGCGATAAGTTTAAGCCATTTTCATTAAATAAAGTTATTAAATGGTTTTTTGTCAAAATAAATGTAATCCAAGCATTTTTCATTGAAACTCCCTTGAAAAGAAGCCTTGTACAAAACTACATATAGGCTTCCTTAGGTTTTTTTTTTTTTTTTTTAACAAATGATATGCTTAAATAGTTAGTTGTTAGGGGGATGGGAATCAAAGGGGATCGAATCTGCACCAGAGTGTATAGACATGATTGATTTCTACCACTATGCTAAAGCATCAGTCTACCTAGTTACAGTTTGTTAGCTTTCATATTTTCATTCAATAAACTTAATTTGAGGTTCTTTTTGGTGGGTTCTAGTTTACTTGTTTTTTAAGGTTATCATTTGATATCTTCTCTTTGACAAGCTAAGTCACCTTATTTACTTCTTCAACAAGGCATTTTGAAGACAGCAAGGTGCTCTCTCCCCTTTGAAGGGAGTTTAACAACAAGGTCCTAACTAAGCTTTAACTTTCCTCAAAACTTGTGGGGAAAGTTTCTTGTACAACCGACAAGGTACCTAACTAAACTTTAGCTTCCCTCAAAACTGGTAGGGAAAGTTTCTTGTACAACCAAGGACTAAAACCCTATCAAAACATACCCAACCCAAATCCCAAAAAGCGAAAGACCAAAACACCTCAACCCAAAACCCAAATCACATGAACTATGTCCTTAGTTGTTAAAGAAAGTAATCATCAAATGTTTATCGGTGATCTAATAATTTCTTAAGCCCCTATTCGTATTATTCTATTATCGGAGTACCCACCTATGACTTTGTTCGAAACTGGGAGCAGTGGGTGAGATTTTATAAGTGCAGGACATTCGTGCTCCCTTCTCCCATACCCTTTCTCTATAGTTCTAGATCTATCTAGGGTTATAACCATAACTCTTGGGACTTGGGAGTTGAATATCATGGGGCAACTCGAAATACTTTAGCTAACCCTCTTGATCTTTGCGAAACTTGTCCAATGGAGGTTCAAGGTGGTTCAAGGCACGGAAGGCTCGCAATTAACAAGAAGCATGGATCGTTTGGTTGCACTTCCGCATGAGGTATAATCGGATACCTTGACATGAGATATATAATGAATTGCTTTTGATAAAGCAAGAGAGGGGTACCTCTTCCTCAAACTTCTCCTTCAGAAACTCATAATTTGACAAACCAACTACGTGTACCTACGTATCAAAGGATGTCAAAATCAGAGACAACATATACATATAGATAGAGACGATCGATCGGGAAACACATTGACACACATTTTAACAGATTTTCTTGTAGTTCACATTCCGTAACTTTTTTCAACGCTCTGAAATGTCTATATTATAATTTATCATTCATAGATCATTTTTACAAAAAATTAGACAAATCTAAAATCATTAAGATATTTATTTTCAGTGAAGAAAATTGAAGAATATGGTTTTACAAAGAAACACTAAAATGACCATATTTTAGTTGTCATATTGTTTCAGATTTGGGTGATTTTTTATATAAATGATTTGAGGAAAAACTTAAAAGATAAACAGTTAGATTGTTGAAATACTTATGGAATGGGCCTTGAGAAATTGTGTCAAAATTGTGTGTCCCGATCTTAATCCATGATTGGGAAGATGATCAAGAATAATCAAGACAAGAGATCTAACGCTAAAAAATTCAGAGAACGGGGTCCTTTCATGGGCTTGGGGCTTCGGAACTGCATCCCATATCTGCAGAATTTGTTCACACCATTATAGTGTAAGGCATACCGAAGAAAAGGAAATAACCAACAAAATCAAATCATAGATGAAGGCAAAATTAATTACGTAGTACGAATACCTTCTTTATATCCTTCCTTAAATCAAGCTCCAGATTTTTAAACGGGGTCTAAATTAACGAATGGCCACAAACTAGAGAATTAGTTTGTAAGGAAGGACTACAACGTAATTGAACAGAATGGTCTTGTACATATATTACTAGCCAAGTAAGTTATATTATATATCTCCAGACCTGTGTCGATTTATCACGAATGATAAAAAAACAACGCAGTTTGTCCATCAGGGGTGCCGATTAATCGCAACCTCGCCTATAGTACACTCAAAAGTTACATAATATCCACCGTTAGACGACAATATACTAGAGAATTAGGGTCTCGTTTGATATTTAAGATTAAATTAGAGACAAACACGGTCATATATAATCATAGCTATTGAGTACCTGAAAAACAGTTCTTAGTAAAGGTTTGTTAGCAGCATTCTCCCGACCAAGATCATGGCACCACCTGTATAGATAATTGAATCTCCAATTGATATCTAAAATAATCTGAAATCACATGTGTGTATATGTAATTGAATCCTTATGAACTGATATGAATTTTGTTAGAAAGACCCAAGAAACCTTAGACTAAGTCTTTCAACTGATGGGTTCAGTCCCCACAGCTGTTTGAAAACTTATAGTTGTTGGCCTGTAATACTTGTCAACCATAATCTTCCTTCATACTTGTGCATTATAATGTACACATTCATATATTTATAATGTACCCAGTTTTCAAAAAAAATTCCCACTTTGTATATGTAAAATGCACCAATTTTTTTTAATGTAAAATGTACCCATTTTTAAGTGTAAAATCTATTCACTTTTTATTATCTATAATGTACCCATATTTTATAATAAAATGTACCCTTTTGTAATTTATAAGGTAACAATATTTAAAAATAAAAATACTTTTTTTTTTCACTCAATTAAAATTTGAAGAAAAAATTAAAACTCCCTATGCGGTATTAATCTTTGCACATTTTAAAGAGGAACTGTTAATTTTCGTTATAAATTTCTTAATTAATACTGAAATTTAATATTTTGTCCTTCAATCAAATTAAGTATTCAAATTAATGAAGTTTCAGTTTAAAAATTTTGGTCAATCACGGACCAGAAGCAAAGTTTTCCGAAATAATTTAAAGATATATTATGTATATTATTGAAGTTTTGGTTTCAACTTTGTTGTTTTCATTCTTATTTTTCTGCTGCAATAGCAGCATTGTTTATATACATACATCTTACATACGCGCATGCAATAAAGAAAAGCAATACAGGTGTTGTGCTTGCTGTCATGATGCAGCAACTAGGGAAAAAATAAACAGCAAACCATAGCAACAAAACCATGTGATAGTCTATCTGTCAAGGAATATACATCATTCCTTTTCACGAGCAATATTCCCTCTCTCCATACTGTCAATATCTTATTCCCTCTCTCCCATACTGTCCTAGCTGTCAATACTCCCCCTCAAGCTGGATCAAGGGCGTTGATTGATCCAAGCTTGAACAATAACCGTTGAAACTGTGTAAAATCAAGAGCTTTCGTGAAAATGTCCGCAAGTTGATCATGACTTCTAGTGTACACAGTTTCGATGATGTTGGATTGAACTTGATTGCGGATGTAGTGGCAGTCAACTTCAATGTGTTTAGTCCGTTCATGGAATACAGGATTGGATGCAATATGCATGGCAGCCTGGTTGTCACAGAATAAGGACATGGGTTCCTTGCTGGTGAAGCCAAGATCAAGAAGTAGACTCTTCAACCAGATGAGTTCAGAAGCTGTTGCTGCCATGGCCCGATATTCAGCTTCAGCACTGGACCGTGCAACCACTGTTTGTTTTTTACTTTTCTAGGTGACAAGATTTCCACCTACAAAGGTACAAAAACCTGTGGTGGATTTTCGATCAAGGGAATTACCAGCCCAGTCCGCATCGGTATAGGCCAGAATGTGGTTAGACTCATTTTTCTGCATGAGTATGCCTCTGCCGATCGAGCCCTTGAGATATCGAAGAATTCTCTTGACAATTTCCCAATGTACCAATGTAGGAGAATGCATAAACTGACTGATAAGGCTTACGGAGTAAGCAATATCAGGCCTTGTGATAGTTAGGTAAATGAGTTTCCCAACCATGCGTTGATACACATTAGGATTTGAAAGAAGGGTACCTGGAGCATCCAGTTGAAGTTTGCTAGCAAGAGGGGTGCGGGCAGGTTTGCAGTTGACCATATGTGCTTCATCAAGAAGGTCAAGGACATACTTCCTTTGATTTAAGAATAAACCCTTAGAGGAGGTAGCCATCTCAATTCCCAGAAAATATTTCAAGGATCCCAAATCTTTAATGGCAAACTGTTGGTGAAGTGACCCTTTAAGAGCCTCGAGTTCATCCATGTTGTCCCCCGTGATGATAAGGTCGTCAACATATATAAGAACTACAAGCTTCCCTTGGACACCATTTCGAACAAAGAGAGAGGAGTCAGCATGACTCCTTTTGAACCCTGCCACTTCAAGAACGGAGCTCAGTTTGGCATACCAAGCTTGAGGAGACTGTTTAAGTCCATATATAGCTTTATGAAGCTTGCAGACTTTGGAAGGTTCTTTTTCTTGAGGGTGTCCTGGAGGTAGCTTCATGTACACCTCTTCTTGGAGCTCACCGTGAAGAAATGCGTTTTTAACATCCATTTGAAACAAGGGCCAGTCGTGGTTGACTGCTACTGATAACAACACCCTCACAGTGTTCATTTTGGCAACGGGAGCAAAGGTCTCCTTGTAGTCAATGTCGTAAGTTTGAGTGAAACCCCGTGCAACTAATCGGGCCTTGTGTCTTTCAATGGTACCATTAGAATTGAATTTAGTCTTGTAAATCCATCTACTCCCTACGGTTTTCTTCCCTTTGGGAAGATCTACTATACTCCAAGTTTGATTTTCATTCAGTGCTTTAAGCTCATCATGCATGGCATCTCTCCACACAGGCATACATACTGCTTCTTGAAAGTTTTTAGGCTCAACATTGTTTGCCAACTGACTTAGGAAAGATGCATGAGATGCTGACAGTTTGTGATAAGTAAGGACTTCAGAAATGGGATGCCTTGCACTGTAAGTAATGTACTCTTGTAGCCGTCGAGGAGGGTTGCGATCGCGAGTTGGATTTCGTTTTGGTGCTGCTACAATTGGTTGTGTGGCAACAACTGATGCTGGGGCACGAGGTATGTCTTCACTGACCATCTCATCAACTGGAGGATCACTTATAGGGTGATATGGGGGGGTGTCTGTATGGATTTCAGCAAGAGTTGGTAATGGAAACATATCCATTAGACTCTCCCCCTGAGAACTATTTGGGGAGTGATTGTTGAAGAAAGGAACGTGTTCATCAAACCGTACATCCCTAGAGACAACCAGCTTCCCAGTGTGTGGGTTATAACATTTGTATCCTTTTTGAGAACTTGAGTACCCCATAAACACACACTTGATAGCTCGAGGTTCGAGTTTATCACGATGGTTTGCTTGAACGTGAACATAACAAGTGCACCCAAAAATCCTGAAATGAGTTAAATCAGACGTTCTTCCCTTCATAACTTCAAAAGGTGATTTGGAATTTAGGACACGAGTGGGAAGTCTGTTAATGATATAGGCTGCAGTAAGGAGTGCTTGGGACCAGAATCTCTTGGGAACTTGCATCTGAAACATAAGAGACCTAGTTTTCTCTAATAAATCCCTATTCTTGCGTTCGGCTACACCATTTTGTTGTGGTGTACCCACACAACTAGTTTGATGCAAGATACCATGACTGCTCAAGTAGTTTGACAGATTATTGGAGGTATACTCGGTGCCATTATCTGATCGTAAGGTACATATTTTTTAGGAGAAGTGGTTGGTTATTAGCTTATGAAAGTCTTGAAACGCTGTAGAAAATTCACTTTTAGACTTTAAGAGATATAACCAAGTAACCCTAGAGTAGTCATCTATGAATGTAACAAAATACTTGTACCCATCAAATGACTCAACACGGGAAGGTCCCCAAATATCTGAGTGTACAACTTCAAAGGGTTTACTAGTTCTAGATTTAGAGGGTACAAAAGGTAGCCTAGTGGCTTTTGACATTTGACAGATCTCACACTCATGTGTGTTGGTACAATAATTTGGAAATAACTTAGACATTACTGGTTCGGAGGGATGAGCTAGGCGTTGGTGCCAAAGTTGATGCTTCTGGACATGGCTTAGGTTGGCAATGGGTTCCTTAACTTGATTGAACTCCTTTGAGAGGTAGTACAGACCATTTAAGAAAAAACCCTCACCAATCTTCTTTTGAGTGACTCGATCCTGAAATACAACTGTGTGAGGAGAAAAAATAGCAAGACAGTTCAAAGTATGTGTGATTTTTCCTATGGACAGAAGCTGAAATGGAAATGAGGGTACATATAGTGCCGTAGACTCTACATCACTCCCCATCAATTTAATTTTTCCTTTTCCTAGGACTGGTTCCCCTTTCCCATTTGCTACAGACACATGAGTAGGATTAGGTAATTTTTGAAACTCATGTAGACAAGCTTGTTTGTTGGTTATATGGTCAGTGGCACCTGAGTCTATAATCCAAAAATCGTGTGTGAGGTATACATTGAGAGCCGTGGAAAGTGCACAAATGATACCTGGGATATTGCCGGATGTAGTGGTGTTTGAATTTGCCAAAAAACCAGCAAATTTTCCAAGCATTTATGTGGGATTTTCCGTGGTGACATTGTTACCTTCAGCGATATCACTCTTCTTTTGGAGAAAGGCGGCAAACTCATGGATCAGGGAGATAGGATTTGAGGTGAAGTTTGACATCTCATTAGATTGACAACTCAGAGATTGGAAAGCTTTAGGCGCAAACCCTTTCCCATCCCTGATCATTTTTCCTTCCTTGTTAAACTTAGGTTTTAACTCAGGATGTAAAATCCAGCATTTTTCCCGTACGTGTCCCTTGGTGTTGCAGTATGTGCATTTCCAGTCAGCTTTTCTTCCATTAAAAGGCCTTTCACTAGTGGAGTTGTGGTTACTAGTGAAAACTCTAGCTTCTGAGCTAGACCGGGGCTCAACATGCATTACTTTCCTTCGAGTTTCTTCTCTTTGGATTGCATGACACACGTTGACGAAAGATGGTAGCTCAGGAGTCATTAGTAAATGGCTACGCAAGTCTTCATACTCAACTCCCAAACTTGCCAATAGTTGGAACACTTTATCTTCATCAGCCCTTTTCAAGAGTACAGCGGATTCAGTGGTGTGTGGACGGTATAGATCAAGTTCATTCCACATAGATTTCATGCTTCCAAGATGCTGAATGAAAGTTTGATTACCTTGCTTAAGCCCAGCGAGGCTTTTCTTCAGTTCAAACACACGAGCAGCATTGTGTTGACTGTCATACATTTCCTTGATCGATTCCCATAAGATGTGTGAAGAATCTGAGTAGCTGAAGATCTCAGACAACTTGGGCTCCATCGAGTTAAGTATCCAGGACATAACAAGCTGGTCATTTGATTGCCATGCATCAAAGGTAGCTGAGGAAGTCTCTGGAGGCTTGATGGTTCCATTTACGTACCCTAGTTTCGATCTTCCTCCTAGGGCAAGAGATATAGCTCGTGACCACGACAAGTAGTTGAACTCATTCAACAACACAGAGCACAGTCGTAGGTTGCTCTCTCCGTGTATCATGTTGGCTGGTGTTAAGGTTGAGGAACTTGTAGCCTCATGACTAGATGAGGTATCTTCTGCCATCACAACAAATGATGAACAGAGGAAGAAGAACAGGCTAGAAAGATAATCAACAGAGGCAGGACCCTATGGTTCCTGCTCTGATACCATATTGAAGTTTTGGTTTCAACTTTGTTGTTTTCATTCTTATTTTTCTGCTGCAATAGCAGCATTGTTTATATACATACATCTTACATACGCGCATGCAATAATGAAAAGCAATACAGGTGTTGTGCTTGCTGTCATGATGCAGCAACTAGGGAAAAAATAAACAACAAACCATAGCAACAAAACCATGTGATAGTCTATCTGTCAAGGAATATACATCATTCCTTTTCACGAGCAATATTCCCTCTCTCCATACTGTCAATATCTTATTCCCTCTCTCCCATACTGTCCTAGCTGTCAATATATATGTATAACGTATGGTTTACTAGTAACTAATAGCTGTTGTGTATGAACTATCCACACATGCCCACTACCCAATTGAAATATCCATACATCAAACGTATGGTTTACGAGTAACTAAAGTCAGTAAAATGGTCCAATAGCCAAGGCGCAAATAATCCCAGAAAACTAAAGAACTTACATATTTATCATCACAATGTCGGATATTGCCATAGCAAATAGAGCGCTTTTTTTCTCGAATGCAGTATCATCCTGGAAATGCCCAAAATTGCAGAGGAAATTGAGTAAATCCAAGGATGTTCAACAATATTTCACAAATAGTAGCTCCTAAGGTTTGTTTCTGTATCAAATTCCATAAATTTTCTTTACTGAGTAAGTTATCTAGTGACGAAAACTAATCTCATAGCTAACACACACTCTTAACACATAACAAATTACTCTCAACACAAGATTACCTGGCCTCTCTCACTTCCATCAGTACCCTCAATATCCAAGGCGAGGGTGCAAGGCTCAACGCCAACACACTTGGCAATCCAAATGCCCTTCGTTGTTTGGCTCCTGAAACGTATATATATACACACACAAATACCGACTTGTGCCGAAAACAAATAAGCGTACGTGCTAAATGGTGCAAATTCATAAGTCACAATTACAAACCTCCTATCTGGATTCATCTCCTGAAACTTAGTGTCGAACAGATGGTTCATCAAAGTGCTCTTTCCTGTGATTTCATGTAGGCAACCAAATTTCAGAAAACTATATATATAGAGCGCAACCAATCAAACTGAATATTGAAGGTAAAGATCACTTATTCATTACCTCCACTCTGAGGACCTATGATGGAAACAACAACATATTCTCTACACTTGGGAAACTTCACTCTCTCTACGAAGGTGTCGAGCCCATAAGAATTAAACTCGCAGTTTCCATAGATGAGTTGTGTGCCGCAGCTATCTTCCCTCTCCATTCTCTCAATCACTCTGCCCTCCCTAGCCTTCTAAACAGAGAAACTAAAGCAAATGCATGTGTGCGTGTCTTTGTGCAGTAGGGAAGTAGTGAGAAAATAATGGGAGACACTCAGAGAGAGAACTGTGTACACTATTTACATGCATGTGTGTGTGTATATATAGGACTTGGATTGTCTGCCCTCTCATCCCCTCCTATTTTTGTGGTCATGGTTAAGCCACATCAACATTTTATATTCTCATTACTTTTTACTTTTTGTCTTATTTTGTTTATATTCAATTTTAAATAAAAAATTTATAATGATTTATGATTGTACAATGTACGATGAACGGACGTGATTAAAAGATCCCCGGAATCCTCACAAAGTGAATCCGAAGAGGATCCTCATTCCACTCCAAAAATGTTAGATGTCCTGATGACCACTCATAAGATCTTATTTTACATTTTTTACAAATATCTTTTTCTTTCTTATTAAGTAATTATAAAAAATTTAGAGTGCAAAATGATATTTTTAAAGTGCTAATATAATTTTATATTATTTTAAAATTAATAGTCAATTTTTTCTTCTTTAACAAAAACATGGAAAGGTACATTGAAATAAGTAATTATCAGTAGCGTACTACATAATTCTCTCATCTATATAGCCAAATGTTACTAAATTTCTTACATCTTAATTGGGACTGAGATAATTTTGTATGTATGTAAACAACTTGCTTTCTCTCGGTCCATATATTTGCTACTAACGTTTTAATTGGGACGACTAAAGTACTTTTGGATGTATATAAACTTGCTTTCTCTTAGTCCATATATTTGCCAGTAACATCTTAATTGGGACATATACTTTTGTTTGTAGGTAAACAACTCGATTTCTCTCAGTTAATATATTTACTAGTAATGTCTTAATTGGGATTGACATACTTTTGTATGTATGTAGACAACTTGCTTTCTCTCAGCCTATATATTTGCCAGTAACATCTTAATTAGGACGACTGAGGTAATTTTGACTTGTTTTCTCTCGGTCTATATATTTGCTAGTAACGTCTTAATCGGGACGACTGAGATAGTTTTGTATGTATGTAAATGACTTGCTTTCTCTCGGTCTATTGGCCAGCACAACGTCTTAATTGGGACTTTAATATTTTGTATGTATGTAAGCAACTTAGCTTCTCGGTCTATATATTTGCTAGCATCTAGGAAAATTCGTAGATTGCTAGCATCTAGAAAAATTCATAGTTGCGTACCAGTCAACGAATTAAGATCCAACTTTTGAGTCTTGACTAATAGTATCAATTAAAATGTTCTGACAGACAAATTCATCTTGCATAATTTTTCATTTTTAAAAAAATTATATAGAAATGTATACGGCTATAAATTTTTATCTAATTATTTGTTATTTTTGGATTAATTTGCAATTTTAGGTTTATATGTTACTGATTTTGTTTTTAGAAAACTTCATTTTAATCCTTAAAAAAGATGAGTTTTAGACTATAACCTTGTGTACGATTAAAATCCAATTTTTATTTATCTTTTTTTATATTTTAATGTATTAATTACATTTAAATTTAATTTTTATTTCATTCATCATAATATATTTTAATGACTACAATTAAGCGACTAATTTTTTTATAATATATATTCCGATAACAATTTTGTATGTTCTTTATTTAGGTACATTGATACATTTGAATATGTCGGTATATCATCGGTACAAACATATAGGTACATTGATTCAATATAATGCACTTCGTTACGTACATTTAGGTACACACATTTGAGTATTGCCTTTTAGGTACATTAATTCAATATATTATATTTCAGTACATACATTTAGGTACATATATTTTAGTACATACATTTCGATATTGACATTTATGTACATACATTTTGGTACATACATTTCGGTATTGACATTTAGGTACTTACATTTTTGGTACATATATTTCGGTATTGACATTTAGGTATATTAATTCAATATAATACATTTCGGTACATACATTTAGGTTCATTATAATATATTTAGGTACAATCATGTAGGTACAAATATTTCCGTTCAAAAAAGTCAATTTTATATATTTCGGCACAGTCATTTCTGTAGACTTATGTATTTATATATTTTTGTATCACAAATTTCTTTTAATATTTTCTCATTTACGTTCTTTTATAATTAAAAAAAACTAAATATGTGTATATTAATAAAATTAAAATTTAATGTGGAGAGATTAAATAAAAATACACATTAAATAACAAAAATTAAATGTAAATTTTGATAAAAGTACCTCACTATCTCATAATTTTACCTTTATCCCATTGTTCCACGTGGTTCTCCATGCAAACCCATTCAAACATGGAACCCATGCAACTGACCAGATACCAAGCTGCACGACAAGACCTCCCATAACTCTTACTGCCGTATTAATTGTAAAGGGTTGGCAAGCAGCCAGCTGTGCAATTTGGCATTATGCGAAGAAGTAGTTGATTTTTACCTACATCCACATCCCTATATGAATGAGAACATTCAAAAACGCAACTGCAAGTTGCGTAGAGCTGGGGTAAGCGTATAATACAAGTCGCATTGTTGAAATTTTTTCTTTTAAGTTTTCAATTGTATTATTACATTTAGATACATAATTGCATTTTCACTCGTGCATGTACTTTTGGAATCTCATTCATCGTTTGCAGTTTTGGTTAGCTAGTTTGTAAATACTGAGCACTAAATTGCTAATTCTATGCCTTGAAGTAACGAACCCTAACTGAATTATAAGTTCTAAATTATATGGCTATAAATCTGTAATAATAAGTTATAATAACACTTAACAAAATCCCAAAAGGCAATGTTGCCATTGCTTGAAGGAGTGAAAAAAAAAAAAGAACAAAACTTTGGATCGCCTAAGGAATGGAGTTCGGACTAGGGTTGGGTGGGGACATGTGACGAGGAAAAAGAGGTCGGGGGGTGGGGGGGGGGGAGTGGGGAGGGAGAGAAAAGTTAGGTAAAGACGTGTGAAGAGGATCGTGGAAGAGGAAAGAGGAACAACCTATCTTGATAATGTAATAGAAAGTCACAATATAAACACAATCTTACAGTAATAATTTCATTGTGTAAACTTAGATTGTATAGTGTAACTTTACATTTGTTGTAATATCAGACATTGAATATTAACGTTGGAAATTTGGTCTCAGAAAGAGAGAGACGCTTTCAGCTTTCCACTTCCGAAGCGTATCTATTTATCCCGATTCCGTGGCTCCTTGCCCTCCGACACCACCCTGGCGTTAGCTAGGCGTCACTTGGGCTGGTCCCAATGTCTGTCAATTTTAGGCCGACCTGTGGACTGGCTTGGACTGAGTGCCAGTCGATTCCACAGGCTGGAGTGGATTGGCTGAGTCTCAACCTGTTTTTTCCACTGGGTGCCGGCCTATCCCACCCCCAGTGGAAATGCTCTAAGAATATGAATGTAAACAAAAAGCATCTGCAATGCTAATATTTCATCAATAAAAATGAATTATAGTATCTACTTTGACTAACGATAAAATTGAATATCACAAAAATATATTAAATTGAAATATAACTAAATAAGAAAAAGTATATGAAAATACACATATATATTATATTATGTATGAATTAACTAACTGTAACAACGATGACACTAATTTTTAGGCCTTTGACAAAGTAAGATAACACGAACACATGTCTAGTACTATAATCTCGTAAGGTGTATATTCATGTATATAATAAATAATATATATATATAAGTAATGTATGTAGATTTCACTTGTACCTACTTAAGGCAAAAGAAATAATATACATATATACACAGTAGTACTGTTAAGTTTCATAAACAATATAATAAGTTTCATAAACATTGTAGTATCATTAAGTTTCATAAATGGTGTGATACCGTTAAGTTTCATAAATAGTGTAGTAAGTTTCATAAACAGTTTTTCTGATGACGCACTGGTCATTACGTCAATTTTTTTTAAAATTTTTAATATTAAAATTATGTCTTTTTCATTAAAATTTAAGTCTTTTTCATTAGGCTAGTTAAACGAGCCCCAGAAAATATAAATTTAATTAGAGCTTTGCATAGTCTTGAAAATCATGTAGTATATTACACAGGAAAATTAGAAAAAAAAAATGAAATCAAAATATAAAATATAGCACTTAAATCCTACTACAAAGTTTTTTTCGTGTTCAGCAAAATATGAATGGTTGTGCATGTATGTTTCTTTCCTTTCTTCATAAGAATATGAATGTAAACAAAAAGCATCCACAATGCTAATATTTCATCAATAAAAATGAATTATAGTATCTACTTTGACTAACGACAAAATTGAATATCACAAAAATATATTAAATTGTCTGTAAGTTTGTTTTCCTTTTCTTTTCTTCTACCTTGACGAGCAGTAGCCTCAAATTTAGATCGTGGGTGGATTTTCTCAATTAAGATGCAGTTGGGGATCAAGATTATTTTACCTATGTTTCTGAAATTGATTTTTTTTTTCTTTTTCTTTTCGTTCCATTATAGTTGGAGAAGATTGGCTTTTCTTTTCCTCGTGTCCTTATGAAGCAAGGAAAGAAACTAGGAAGAAGACTGCAACGGCAGAGAGAAGGAAAAATAGAAGAAAGGAGAGGAAAAAAATATGAACGGTTAGATTAATCTCATGGTGTATATTATTAGTAAAAAAGATAATTATGAAAATTTTAAAATAGAAGAATGATAAGATATTATATTTTAAAAACTTACTATGTGTCGTGTTTAACTGGATTCTAGTGTCACTTAACAAAATCCAATGGCAACTGAACTCCACACAACTTTTATCTCACAACGAAGAGGATGTACGTTTGGTTCACCCTAGTTTTTATTAACATCTCACTAAAAAGATTTAGTTTTAACTTTTTCTAAAGAACACCACTTTTATTACCAAATTACCCATAAACATCACATTCGGTTCACCCCAATGAAAAGATGCTTTGTTTTTAAAGCTCAAGACAAATTAAATAATACGTCCATCATTTTTTAAAATAATAAAATATGTATGAAAATATTATTAAGTCAAAATTGAAACTAAAAACTGCAGGTCACGGGTTCGAAACTCATTGATGGTGTGGAAGCCAGACTTGTGGTCAGGAAGAGGTTGAAATGTATCTGTGAATCCTCCCAACGCCCGAAAGGGATGAATAACCATGACTTGACACCAGTAGTCCCTCTTTAAAAAAAAAACGAAACTTGAAAAATGATTATATAGGGTACTCAGTATTCTAGTGAGTAAAAAGTATTATCCTAAATTTTTTGCCAACTGAGAAAATGGTGGACTTTCATGGAGTAAATTAACAAGTTTGACCTCTTTCTTGGTGAGTATTTGCTGCTTTGCCATTTGTTGCAGGGTCTATGGAAGTAGTATGCTAGAGATTTTCCCATGTATCATAAACGCATTTCGATACATCAAGTGTAATAATACAATTGATTGTAAATTTAAAAAAAAAAAATTCAACTAATTATATTATAATACTTGATGTACTGAGCTATATTTTCAGCATACTGAAAAATTTCTTATGGTAGGCATACGTTGTCTCTTTCCCTGCATTGCACACCATTGTACACCTCACGGGTCCATGTGTCAATGGATGCATGGTGTAAATAATGTCTCGCTCGTTGGTTAACTTTTCTCCTCTACAAGTTTACGGACATCACCATCTTCCAATATCAAACCCGAGAACGATGATGCTCACAGTTTGATGAAATATAGATTATGAGTTTGGATATTGGCTTTGCAATTTTTTCCATTAATCTAGTTATTCGTTCAGTCTACAATTCGGTTAGACTTGCCAAGATTCTTTGCATAATTTTTTTAAATTACATAAAACTACCTCAACTATTGGGTCATTAACAGTTTCATACCTCGTCTTTGAAAAGTTTCAATGTCATACCTTATCTTTGAATTTGTTGCAATGTCATATCTTCCGTCAGTTGTCTGTCAATTCCTCTGTTAAATGCTGACGTGGTTTGAGACAGGGCCTACTTTCTATTAAAAAAATTAATAAAATATTATTAAAAACAAACAAAAAAATCATTTAATATTTTTAAATATTAAAATATTAATTAATTAAAAAGTTAAAAATAATTAAAAAATATTAAAAATATTTTAATAGTTAAAAATATTAAAAATATTAATTAATATTTTAATATTTAAAAATATTAAATGATTTTTTTTTAGTTTTTAATAGAAAGTGGGCTCGTCTCAAGCCACGTCAACATTTAACAAAGGAATTGACAGACAATTGATGGAAGGTATGACATTGCAACAAATTCGAAGATAAGGTATGATATTGAAACTTTTTAAAGACGAGATATAAAACTGTTAATGACCCCAATAGTTGAGGTAGTTTTATGTAATTAACCATTTTTTAATTTAATTGGATCCCTCAGTAAAAAGAAGGCTTCGAACTTAAAAAGTTTTGTGAGTTTTTGAACATTGAAGATAATAAAGTCCATGGTTTTGTACTAGTTGCTTGTTTAGTCTTTTTGAATGAATGGAAACTGTTGGCTGTGAGATCTAAGGTTCTAGGTCTAACAGTTAAAAACACCAGGAAATGTGTCGGATTCAACTTTAAAATTCGGAGATTTTGGACCTTGAAGCTTTTCTTAGGGAATAAAATAAATATCAGAATCCTTCTTTTCCTATTTAAACACTAATTGTTTTATTGTGATTTTGTATGTTTTCTTCGACGCCTGCTATTCTTAAATTAAGATAGTGTTTATTTTTAGGAAGTGAAGATGAATTTTAGAGACAGAAAAACAAAATCAGTAACATATAAACCTAAAATTGCAAATTAATCCAAAAATAAAAAATAATTAGATAAAAAGTTATAGCCATATACATTTCTATATAATTTTTTAAAAAAGTAAAAAATTATGTAATATGAATTTGTCTGTCAGAACATTATAATTGATACTATTAGTCAAGACTCAAAAGTTGGATCTTAATTCGTTGGCTGATATGCAACTATGAATTTTTTCAGTGCTAGCAATCTACGAAGACCGAGAGAAAGCAAAGTCTTTTACATACATACAAAATATTAAAGTCCCAATTAAGACATTATGCTGGCAAATATATAGATAGAGAGAAAGCAAGTTGTTTACATACATACAAAATTATCTCAGTTGTTCCGATTAAGACGTTACTAGCAAATATATAGACCGAGAGAAAACAAGTCAAAATTACCTCAGTCGTTCTAATTAAGACGTTACTAGCAAATATATAGACTGTGAGAAAGCAAGTTGTCTACATACATAGAAAAGTATGTCAATCCCAATTAAGACGTTACCATTAAATATATTAACGGAGAGAAGTCGAGTTGTTTAACTACAAACAAAAGTATCTTAGTTCCAATTAAGATGTTACTGGCAAATACATGGACTAAGAGAAAACAAGTTTATATACATACAAAAGTACTTTAGTCATCCCAATTAAGACGTTAGTAGCAAATATATGGACCGAGAGAAAGCAAGTTGTTTACATATATACAAAATTATATTAGTCCCAATCAAGGCTCAAGAAATTTCATAACAACTGGCTATATAGATAAGAAAATTATGTAGTACACTACTGATAATTACTTATTTCAATGTACCTTTCCATGTTTTTGTTAAAGAAAGAAAAAAGTGACACTTAATTTTAAAACAATAGAATATTATATTGGCATTCTAAAATTTCATTTTGCACTCTAAATTTTTTATAATATTACTTAATTAGAAAGAAAAATACAATTGTAAAAAATGTAAAATGAGATCTTATGAGTGGTCATCAGGACAGGACATCTAACATTTTTGGAGTGATAGCATGAGTCATGACTTGGATGAGTGGTGATGTAATTAAATGATGTGAACCATTTGGCGTTTGCATGCATGATGATGATCTTGGCGTTCTGAAGCGAAGAAATCGTCGATATTAACAGCAACTGCAAGTTGCTGCAGATCAGGACATATGTTATCTACATCCCCAAGTGAATGAGAAAATTCAACAACGGCAAGTTGCTGATGAGGAAAGCGTATGCAGAGACTTGGTCCAAATGTAAAGTTGGGTGTGAGAATGTGAGGACAAAAAGAGACTAAATTGTGTAATAGCTTATAAGAGATTAGAGCACTTCTTATATTGTCAATTGATTTTACAAAAATACTACTCTTACCACATATTTGTACCATTATTTATACCCTCCCTCTAATAGAGATAGGATTCACTTACATTGGTGGACACTACCATTGTTAAAGAGATAATATAAATAATAGTATAAATAGGTTACACTAGACAGTAAATGTAACATTACTTTTAATTTTATAATAAAATCTCAACTGGCAAAAGTGTATGATACAAGTCGCATCTTTTATAGCCGCCCTTTTTTTAAGGACAGTTCTTGGATACTCAACGAGGAGTACCCAAATTTACTCACATCTGATGTGGTCCAATAATATTACAACATGTGTATTTCAAAACTTTATCCCAATATTCGTATCTTAATAACCAGACACTTTTCATCTTCTTTCTCATTCTGTTAGATGCCATGGCTGATCTGCCATAGCTAATCCATATCCATGGACCCCAGCCACCCCATATCCTCCTTCCACCAGATCCCCCCACAGCCCCGCATCAGAGGATTTGCTCTCTCTTTCGTTCTTTCTCTTCGAATCAACATCAAAAGGGAGTCGCCGGATGCACTCGACGCCGATGATGACATGGTTTCCGGCGAAGGGCAGAGAAGTGGTTCTGGGTACGTCTTTTGGGTACCCTCCATTGGGCCACTTCATTTAGTCAGTCTTTTGGGTACTCTCCATTGAGTACCTAAGTATTGTCCTTAAACAAAAACAAGCCATCGGAATAATTAAGCCAAGGTGGGCGGGATGGTGGTGGGTTCATATGTGGCAGTTTGACTTTCTGTCATCCAAAACATAGGAATTGGATCTCATCCGAATCCACTTCGCGTATCGTGTGCTCAGAAATTATTTAATTTTTTATTTAAAATTAAACATAAATAATATCTGACGAAAATTGACCATATGATATACGATGAACGGTTAAGATGTAAGAATCTTTAGGATCTCATGAAATGAATTCGGAGAGAATCCCTTTCCCAAAAAATATCATCTTTTGACTTTTCTCGCTGCATCATTCAACTCAAACTTGCAGATATTTTCATCCCGATTGAATTTTCAGTTCAGCCACAACTTTTGAAAATTCCACCAGAGAATTTTTTTTTTTTTTTTTTTGAAAATCCCAACTTTGTTTTTCTTTGAAAAAAACCACATCCACTTATCTAAAATTCATTTTATCGTTGTATTTATATGCAAAATTATGAATGAAATATTATTCTTTTACCGGACAAACTTTCAACATACATGCAATTTTAGCAAGTTTAGCAATTTTTTAAGCTAATCATGAAAGTCCTGAGTTCAATACTTTGTAATCTGTGTATTTGCTTGAACAAGGCCATCGGTAGGTAGGGTACAATTTCCAAATAGCCTTTTCCGAATCCGAAAAATGTGGATAACCGTAGTTCGACACTAGTGCCCATCTTTTTAGAAAGAAAAAAAAATTAATCGAATAGTGTGTCATGTGTTTTGCCAGACATAATAATGTGATTAGTTTAAGAATTGTCACAATGACATCCTCGTTTGATGTCATATCAAAATCATCAACTAACAAAGAATTAATCCTTTGTTCTTTCACTATCGAGAAAACTCCCTCTCCCTAATTACAGTAATTGACCAACTGAGCAAGAATGTTAATTAATATGTCAATCCCTTGATTTTTAAACCAGAAATTTTTTTAACAATCTAGAATTGTACATAAATATTTCAATACTAAAGCAGCCCAATGTGTAATATTACAGTATACAATTCAACTAATATGATTAAAGTATTGGCCAACTCCAGGTGGGAAATTAAAAAAGTGGCTGCCATTTGATCATGCAACTTGGACAAAATATATTATAGGGAAAATTACATAAAATTATCTTAATTATCGGTCGAACCACAATTGTATATCTTATGTTTTAAACATTGCACTGTCATACCTCAACATATGAATTCGTTGTAATGTCAGACATCCGTTAAATTTTCTGTCAATTTAGCTGTTAAATGATGACGTTGTAATTTACCCTATATTATATATGTATACGTTGCAGGCCCGGTCCAGGCCCAATGCAACCGGGGCGGATGTTCGGGGCCCAAAATTGAAGGGGCACCAAAAAAGAAAAACCCACATAATTAGTATAAAAAAAATAAATAATATCCAGCCCATGTTTGACAAAAGAGTTGAACGACCCATCCCCCAATTAACCCTACCCATTTGCCATTGCAATCTCTCTCTCATTGAAACTGGGCCGCGGACCTCATCACAGTCATTGAAGCCGGCACGACTTCTGCGACGATGACCTCCATCACCTCCGTGGAGTTGAATTTCGTAGTCTTTCGTTACCTTCAGTAATCAGGTATGCTTCACTTTGCAAACCCTCAAATCGACTTTTCGAATTTATTTCCCTAATTTTATGTTCCCGTTTTTAATTGTATTGTCATCTTAGGGTTTCTGGGAATTTGGGTGTGCTGTACAGAGTATAGGGGTGTATTTATCAATTGCTGTACAGAGTACTGGACTTAGTTCAAAAACTACCTATGTTTTTGGACCTAGATCAAAAAGCCCCTATAACTTAATTAGGGTTGAGAACTATAATTTTTGGGAATAAGTTTGCAAATTGGCTTCCTGTTGCGTCGAGAGGGCATGAGATTATGGTGTAATTATCAAAGAAACTTTATATTAAGTTATTAACTAGAGCTTACTTCAATTTTAGGCGGATTATGTTCAAGAATACAGCAGCTATGTGGGATTTATGAGGGATGGAGCACAGTGGTTTGTGGAGAACACAGACATTAAACTTGTTGGTGAGATATATATATTCGCACTTATGTTATTTTTTATGACATGTAGTTTCTAACAGTCTGCGTGTATGATTAGGGTAATATAATCTTATACTGAGCTCTTCTCAGTGAGATATAACTGATTATTTTGCTGTTTATGTATCATTTCTGTTCTTTCTTTTGAAGCTGACGTGTTCGTCTTTTGTTAAATATAGGAATTGATTATTTATCCGCTGCTGCATATGATGATTTGATTCCATCCCACCTTGTTTTTCTAGAAGGCAGGGTAAGAAAATCTTTATTTGACAAGACATGAAAGGGTTTTTTCTTTAGTTCATGATTATTTTAGCTGGATGAGTTCCAGTTGGTAGATTGTTGAACAGTGGTAAATGCAGAACCAAAAATAGAGGCAACCAAGTTTTCATGTTTTTTCAAGACTCAACCTAACACTGCTTTGCAAGTGGTTTCACCTTTCCCTTTGCCACATGCTTTGGTTTTGAAGTGACCATACATCAACTCATGATTTTTATTTTTTTTTGACACTGCTTTGCAAGTGGTTTCACCTTTCCCTTTGCCACATGCTTTGGTTTTGAAGTGACCATACATCAACTCATGATTAATCCCCTATTTGTTGCAGGAAATGATGACCCCCTCCAAGGAGAAATAGCATGGAATAGGACGCCACGAGAGCTTGGTATTTCAGCTTATGCTCTTCAACAACTTGGTGGTTCACATGGTTTGCAGTTGAGATTAATTTAGTGGGATATGTTATTTTACATGATTGGATGAATATCTGGTTGGATTTGGGATGTATTGGATGTGTATTTAATGCGTTATGTGATTGGTTTTTTTTTTTCTTTCTTGCAGCTGCTACATCAAAACAAATTAGAGAATTAATGAAGGTTGATGGGCTTACTAATGATGAAGTCAAAAGCCATTTGCAGGTTTGTATATGTGATTATCCATCTGTTTTTAATCGTAATTTGGCTGATGTGAATAAAATTTTATACATACATGACGGAAATTGGAAGCCATTTTGCATGCTATTAGTGGTGAATCTTTTTACACATACATGTGATTATCCTCGTTAAATATATTTTTTTTAAACATGTATTTTCGTATTAAAAAAAGGGCACATTTTGAGCTTTCGCACTGGGCACCAAAAAACTCAGGACCGGCCCTGATACGTTGTCAATATATGACTAAAATCTAATGGTCTTCTTCTTCTCACATGCAATGCATGATTCAGCCAGTTGGAATATAAGTGTTGGTCGTTTTAGTTCATGCCGTCGAGGAGAGCAAGTTCTGCACATGTACAATATGAAGATGAAGTTGATGATGAGGATACTATTACTCTGCTTCCTCAGCTGCTTCTGGTTTCAGCTGTCCTTTGCTAAAAAAGCTACCACTGATCCATCTGAAGGTTCTTTCTCTCTCTCTCGCCCCCCCCCCCCCACCACACACACACACACACACACATTGCCACATTTAAGTGTTTTTGACCAGGAACTGGGTTTTTCTCCCTCAACAAAATGACATTTTAAGTGTTTTTCGACTATGAAATGAAGTTTCGAGAAACTTATTTGCAAAACCTTTTTTCTTCCCATATACAAAACATCCAAATTAAGGGTAATTTTCCTTTGTAACAATCTATTTGATCTCTCATTTGATTCGAGATAGTCTGGTAAGAGGTAACACAAGTCAAATTATGGTGATATAATCTAATACACACAAGGACTGAATTAACTGAGCGTGCAGTGAGGGCGTTGAACTCAATATTTGAACAATGGGACACACAAGCAGTGCAGGGGCAGTGGAATATCGGTGGAGAACCCTGCAGTGGATATGCCATCAACGGCACCGACAATTATGGCCCCGCTATCAACCCAGGCATCGTTTGCAACTGTTCTTATGACAATAATGCTACATGCCACATCACCCAACTGTATGTTAAACTACTCTCTCTTGATGAACAAGATTTCCATGCCACTGCTGATTTTTCACTTGCTACCTATATATATTGACGTCATAATTTGATTGTGTCGCTCCATTTTATGTAGTTCTAAATGTTCAATCTTTTTGCTTTCCAGGATAGTGTATGGTCTTAACAAACGAGGGGGCGTTTCCAGAAGAATTTGTGGCTTTGAGATATCTCACATATTTGTATGAATTTTTTTCAACTCCCTTCTCTGTTTTCGGTTCATCAAAATCATATATTGGATATTAAAAATCGGTTCATCAAAATCATATATTGGATATTAAAAATTGTAGAATTATTAGAGAGACTGGCCAAAAACTCACTTCCAACAACACCGATACTATTCCCAACTTGGTAATTACCACCTGCACAATCGTCAGGTGTAGGGTTTATCTCAAAAGGCCTCGGCATTAGTTGGAGTGAGATTTGGATATTTAAACTCTTCTTTCTTTATTTCTCTAGCCGATGTGGGATTTCAACAAAAATATGGTGATGTTGTAAGATTAAGGGTTAACGATTACACTTCCCTTCAATTTTTGTAGGAAAATTGATCAGAATTATTTCACCGGTCCCCTACCGGCATTCGTTGGCAATATGTCTGCATTGACTGAATTGTAAGTAGTGAGAGAACATTTCTTTAAGTACTCATACTTTTGATGAGACCCGTAGCAATTTGTATACTTCAGTTTGAATATCATAATCTACAGTTATGTTCTTTACACCTTTTCGCTACTATTTATGCCGTAATCTACAAAAAATCATTATGCTTTTATTGAATAATGCAGTACTAGTTTCCTGTTATGTAATGTAATTAAGTTTAATGGTGCTTATCTTTTACTAACTGATATCTCCATTCAGGACAATTAGCATCAATTCATTCTATGGGCCCATCCCCAAGGAGCTTGGAAACCTTACGGAGCTAACTGTGCTGTAAGCCATGAAAAATTAGAGAGCGTACAATAAAATTTTGTGTCGTAAACATTAGATACAGAACCTGTTGTTATAAGCTAAAAATCTGGTTATGCATGAACAATCGAAGAACAGAAAATGAGAAGGATAACAATGGAAGAATTTTCTAAAGGTTTCTCTCTCTCTGCAAAATCTAGCATAGCATATTCTCTTCATCTCTCTACAATTCACACACACTCTGTGCTTTACATAACCGTTAGAATCCAAGGTGGATTCTCTCTCTTCACAAAACAATCACAGCCTTACATCTAGCTAGTTGCTAGGATCATTACACCTAGCATTATTTGCCTTACTACATTAGAGCTGCACACTCGGTATTTTAAACTCAAGTGAATACACAAATTTGATACACAGAACCTTCTATCACTCTTCAATAATTGTTTTCAAGTAAGTGTTTGCCCGTTCAACATGACTTGCAGGGACATCGGATCAAATAATTTCTCCAGAACACTCCCTCCAGAACTTGGTAATTTAGTCAAGCTCGAGAACCTGTAAGTGCTTCGTTAAATCATCAAATTTGAATTACATGTTAATTCCTTACGGATGAGCAAAAATTGCACTTTATTGTATGAAATGGGTATTAATCAGTTGCCTTATGATTTTCACAGTAACTTGGACAGCTGTGGACACGGTGGTGAAATTCCTTCAACATTTGCCAACCTCACCAACATGCAAGCCTTGTAAGAACGGCTCTTAAATCGTATTTTGAGATTGCTTTTCTAGGATGAGCTTAGTATAATTCAACTTTTTGAATTTTAGCTCGGCATCGGACAATCCTTTCTCAGGAAAGATACCTGATTTCATAGGGAGTTGGACAAACCTCACTTCTTTGTAAGTAGAGAAACCTTTTATCTTTTGCAGTTTATGAAAGCGGACCTGAGATGGATAATTTGTTCAAAGCTTCTTATATGTTTCTGTAGGGAATTTCAAGGGAACTCTTTCGAAGGCCCAATACCAACCAGCTTTTCTCAACTGACCTCATTGAAGTATCTGTAAGTACAAATGTTTCATAAATTGTAATTCTCTCTCTCTTTCTCCGAAGATGGGATTTCAGTTTATTTTGCATATAATGATGTAGGTATATCAGCGATATATACGATGGGAGCTCCTCTCTTGATTTCATAAAAATTATGAAAAACTTACTGAATTGTAAGTGAAGATTCTCATTGATCCATATACTTTCATCCAACTTCTTTTTCCTTTTGGAATTTGATATCTTACTCCATCTACTTTTTATCAAATTTTATGTTTTTGGAATACAGAAAACTGCGAAACGCATTAATCACTGGTACCATCCCATCTGATATTGGAGAATATCAAAGTCTAGAGACACTGTACGTCCCAGCAAATACAAGCTTGAGTCCCAGCGAGACCAATTAGTTTTCTTTCATTCTGGTTGCTCCTCTCAACTTATCGTTGGTGTGCAGGGATCTGAGTTTCAACAACTTGACAGGCCAACTCCCAAGTTCTTTGTTCACCATGAGTTCTCTTACATATTTGTAATCCCCGTCCTTATTATTATATTTTGCTTGCCTTATCATACATAAGTTATCAAATCTTCAACATTCCCTACTTTGATTGAAGATCTGGACTAGTCCTTCTAGATTTTGTGCACATCTGACCTTTTGTTTGTTCATCTCTTTTTCTTTTCTAGGTGCCTTCTACTATAATCGAAATGGTCAGGTTTCTTGGAAACAATAGTCTCTCCGGACCTCATCAGAGCCAAAAGAGCGATCAACTTCAGACTATGCAAGTCCTCGTTTCTTAAAGTAGTCATATAGAATGCACGGTGCATGTATGTGCTTGTGTATACTCGTAAGCATTCTAATCCTATCTTACACAAGTTCTTGATAACTTTCATGCATTTTGTGTCTTCTAATTCTATTTTGTTATTTGCAGCGACTTGTCTTACAATTTTTATCAGGAAGCTTTCCCCAGTGGGTGACCACAATGTGGGTGGCCCCAATACCGCAACTGTGCGTGTCGTTTTATCTTTCACCTTCATTTTACAATTTAAATCACCAGAATATGTTCAGACAAAAAATTATCGTTGAGATTCATTTTCACGGTGCTATTTGCCTACTAAGTTTTGATCTTGTACATGGAATTTTCATTTGATAAAGATATAGTTCTTCATATGTTGATTGATTAATGATTTTATGCAGGAACGTAGTGGTCAACAACTTCACATTTAACAGTTCAAACATAACGTGAGTTGAAGTTTCTCTTACTCGTTTTTAGACAAGCAATACTATCACTACTCTTCCACTACATGTTTCTATTTGGATAACTAATAATTGTTCTCTGTGTTTGCAGTCTTCCTGGATTGAATTGCCTCCAGAGAAATTTTCCATGCAATCGAAATACCCCACGATGTAATCCGCTCTTATGTCACCCATCATTTCCTATTTTAACGCAACGTTAAAAGGCATTGCTTCTCTAGTTATGTATACATTGGATATAGATTGCACGCATGTTTTCATAAGTTCAGTAATACGCATAACTGGTTAGAAATATGTGACTGAAGAACATTGGTATGAGTCTTCAATTTGAAGTTTCATCGCTAATCATGGGTAGATTCTGGTATTACAGCAAGCTTCTCAATCAACTGTGGTGGACAGCAAATGACAGGAAGTGATGGCATATTGTATGAGAGTGACGACTCAGAACTTGGTCTAACATCATTCCGTGTAACCAGTACAGAGAATGGGGCTGTCAGCAATGCCGGTTCGATTTCTTACGATACTTCGTTTTCTGACGATACCCCATCGTTGAACAAGACCCTTGCACAAGTCACCGGAACAGATGTGACCCCGGTGCTTTTCCAGACTTCAAGAATGTCCACAGGATCACTGAGATACTATGGCCTGGGCCTTGAGAATGGGCTCTACACTGTAACATTGCACTTTGCAGAGACGGCTTATGAAAGTCGCACTTCGCAAACTCGGCAAAGTCTAGGACGACGTGTATTTGATATCTATATTCAGGTAAGACTGCTTATAGAATAAAAATTCTAACTTATTTGAAGTAAACACCTCATTGGACAGGTTTTCGATGTTATAAGCTACATTAACTAAAGACAGTGATTTAAATGAGACTAGAATTATCACCTGCCTCTTCATTTGGTTGCTAGGGTACCCGAAGGACGAAGGACTTTGACATATCGAAGGAGGCAAGTGGTGTTAACCGAGCAGTTGTGAGAAAATTTAATGTTAACATGTCAGAGAATTATCTTGAAATTCATCTATTCTGGGCTGGTGAAGGGACTTGTTGCATACCCGATTCTGGTGATTTTGGCCCACTAATAGCAGCTGTCCATGCTGCTTCAGGTATAATATGTGTTCACTTATAGAGATTTCCTGTGAGTGGTTTAAATGTATTTTTCTGCTGTTAATTGACATTGAAGAATTCGTCTGTTTTATCACTTAGATTTTACAAAGAAGAGCAATACTGGGTTGATAGTTGGTATTGCAGTTCTTGTTGGAGTTGTGAGCTTGCTATTAATATTTGCAATTCTATATATGAGGAGGAAAAAATCAGAAAAAGAAGACGATGAAGGTAAACGACCGCATCATTAACACACAGAAGTAAGAATGCTTTCACGAAAGTAAAACTTATGTCATACTGTTTTGTGAATGTGCAGATATTCTAGGATTAGGCCCCCGGCCATATACTTTCAGTTATGTTGAATTGAGAAATGCAACTAAAGATTTTAATCCTTCAAATAAGCTAGGAGAG
Source organism: Malus domestica (assembly GCF_042453785.1). Taxonomy (NCBI): domain Eukaryota; kingdom Viridiplantae; phylum Streptophyta; class Magnoliopsida; order Rosales; family Rosaceae; genus Malus; species Malus domestica. Next base: position 38,055,335 of record NC_091665.1, read on the forward strand.
GGAGGATATGGCCCCGTTTATAAGGTGAAATCCGTATTACATCAATATCATGTACTTGAAGTAATGACAAGAGAAAGGAGAGAGAGCGAGAGAAGAAAATATAGCTTCTGTTTTCTTTCCTTTCACGTCACTACATTGTGTTTCTGTGTACATTGTAGGGTACACTTTCTGATGGTAGAGTAGTGGCTGTGAAGCAACTTTCAGTATCATTTCACCAAGGGAAGAGTCAATTTGTATCTGAAATTGCTACCATATCTGCTGTGCAACATCGGAATCTAGTGAAATTGTATGGATGCTGCATTGAAGGCAGACACCGCATTTTGGTTTATGAGTATCTTGAAAACAAGAGCCTTGATCAGGCACTTTTTGGTACAAACCTATCTACTTTTAGGTTGCACAGAAATAGCATTGTCTGCAGTTTCAAGCACTCTAAAATTGTTAAGAAATGTTTTTGATTGGATGTGTTCACTAATATTTCAGGAACAAGTAACTTACTGGCCTACTCGATTCAATATATTGTTGGGAACAGCAAGAGGATTTGCTTACCTTCATGAGGAGTCAAGGCCAAGGATTGTACATCGAGATGTCAAAGCAAGTAATATTTTGCTTGATGCAGAACTCTCCTAAAAAATATCAGATTTTGGACTGGCAAAGCTTTATGATGACGAAAAAACCCACATCAGCACCCGGGTTGCAGGGACAATGTAAGCCATCCTTTTGTTTTTCCAGAGGATACATACATTATGGCCACACACATTTTTACTTGCATGAAATTTTCACACATGTTAATAATGCCTCTAATGATCTCAAGTAACATTGTGCAACCATTTGATTATCTTGCATTGCAGAGGCTATTTGGCACCGGAGTATGCAATGTTTGGACATTTGACAGAGAAGGCCGATGTGTTTGGTTTTGGAGTCGTTGTTTTAGAGATCCTCAGCGGGAGACCAAACTCTTATAATAACTTAGATCCAGAAAAGATTTCTCTTATCGAATAGGTAGGAATTGCATTCGCCTAGCTTCATTTAGGCATTGTTGTGAAAAACTTATTTATACTTTCCTTTGACTGTGGCATAATGCTTTTCAGGTGTGGACTCTACATGAAAACGACCAAACTCTAGGGCTGGAGGATCCAAGATTGACAGAGTTTGATGAAACTGAAGCAACTAGATTGATAAGAGTAGCTCTCATGTGCACGCAGGGATCACCGATGGCACGGCCATCTATGTCACGCGTGGTTGCAATGCTCTCTGGAGACATTGACATAGGCAATGTCATGTCGAAGCCAAACTATTTGACAGATTATGATTTTAAAGATGTAACAACATCGTTAACAAGTAGATTTTTGGTGGAGGATGATACCCCATCAACTTCATCCAAGGGTAGTAATGTTCGCCTCAACTATCAGTCGAGAGGCAGCAATGCAAGTGGTGTTAACACTCCCTGGATTGACCATGCGCCTTCTATAAACGTCACTCAATCACTGCTCGTTGAAATTAGAGGAGAAGGAAGGTGATAAATATCAGGAACTGATTTTCACATGCTCTTTCTTTTGGTAGTGGGCAGGGGACTGGCATGCCAGATTTGAATATACCTTGGCAGATGGATATATATCCTACTTATTCATACACAATGTTTATAGATATGTTCATGAACCACCACCACTGGATGGAGATCCCACCACTAAAATTTAAGAATGTGTTCAGGGAATTCAGATAATTTAATAAGGCCTTTTTGGGTCTATAAATTGAGCCTTGATGTTGATGGTCCAGTTGCAGAATAAAGAAGAAAATGCCTTTTTGGGTCTATAAATTGAGCTTTGATATTGATTGGATGTGTTCACTAATATTTCAGAGACAAGTAACTTGCAACTTGGCTAGCCTACTTGATTCAATATATTGTTGGGAACAGCAAGAGGACTTGCTTACCTCCATGAGGAGTCAAGGCCAAGGATTGTACATCTAGATGTCAAAGCCATTAATATTTTGCTCGATGTAGAACTCCCCCCAAAAATATCAAATTTTGGATTGGCAAAGCTTTATGATGACGAGAAAACCCACATCAGCACCCGAGTTGCAGGGACAATGTCACATTTATACTTGCATGAAATTTTAATACACATCATGTTAATAATGCCACTAATGATCTCAAGAAACATTGTACAACCATTTGATTATCTTGCATTGCAGAGGCTATTTGTCACCAGAGTATGCAATGCGTGGACATTTGACAGATAAGGCTGATGTGTTTGGTTTTGGAGTCGTTGCTTTGTAGATCCCTAGCGGGAGACCAAACTCTGACAATAACTTAGATCCAGAAAAGATTTATCTTCTTGAATGGGTAGGAATTGCATTCCCCTAGCTTTATTTTGGCATTGTTGTGAAAAACTTATTCACCCTTTCCTTGGACCATGGCATAATGTTTTTCAGACATGGACTCTACATGAAAACGACCAAATTCTGGGGCTGGTGGATCCGAGATTGACAGAGTTTGACGAAACTGAAGCGACTAGACTGATAAGAACAGCTCTCCTGTGCACGCAGGCATCATCGATGACGAGGCCATCTATGTCACGCGTGGTGGCAATGCTCTCTAGAGATATTGACATAGGCATTGTCATGTCGAAGTCGAGCTATTTGACAGATTATGATTTTAAGGATGTAACGACATTGTCAATAGGTAGCTTTTTGATGAAGGATGATACCCCATCAACTGCATCCAAGCATAGTAATGACCGCCTCAACTATCAGCCCGAAGGCAACAATGCAAGTGGTGCTAACACCCCTGTGGTTGACCTTGCGCCTTCTCCAGTAAACATCACTCAATCACTGCTAGTTGGCGTTATTAGAGAAGGAAGGTGATAAATAATGGGAAATGATTAACGCACACCTTTTATCCTTTTGTGCACCCATGTACTTGTCCCTGGGTCTTTTATGCCTCTAAGGTTTTGGCTATGATGATGTATATCTAAAATAAGATACGATTTTATAGATATTTGGTTCGAACTTACATGTCAATTTTGTGTTAGTATGTTACGGTGTAAATCTCCTCTTTTAATCAGAAGGAAAAAAATGGATGTTTCTTTTTCTATAGTTGATGCTATTCACTCCCATTTTAAATTCTCACACAGTTTTTTGGTAATTTTTGTCTTTAGGTCTTTTTTAATTCATTCGATCCGACGGCCGAAAATTAAGAAGAGTGGGTGGAGGTAAAATAGGTGTGAATAGTGTTGATGCACAAAATCAGCGAGGACTTTGGTACAACAGAAAATGTCAGGTTTGTGACCTTCGCTTGGTCGCTTCGGTCACTAGTGAAGATAAGTACGTAAATGAATAGGGACAGGGAAGCAAACACAAGATGTACGTGGTTCACCCAGATTGGCTACGTCCACGGAGTAGAGGAGTTCTCATTAATTGTGAAGGGTTTACACAAATACATATGTTCAAGCTCTCCTTTTGTGAGTTCTAGTGAATAGTTTAGTACAAAATGAGGCTGGAAATCTTTTTATTAAAATGAGATTGGTGAGGATGGAAATCTTTCCTTTTGCCCTGGGATTGATATGTCTGCTGACTTGGCGAAGCATTAAATGAGGCTGGGGGGTGTGCTGCTACCGTTTGGAAGGTTGATGTCTTTTCATTCGGTTGGATCTGGCCTCCACTCCCTACTTGCTGATAAGGGGTGACCGTAGAGGGTTTCCCTGGATATGTCCTTGCCTCAGCAGAGGCATGGTTGTAAGCTTGTGCCATCACCTCAGAGTAAGTCTTCCAAGTGTTGGCATTGATCATGTACTTGAAGATACAGTCACGTAAGCCTGCCGTGAAGGCCTTGAGGGCGGTCTTGTCATCTGCCTCAGCGCAGCGAGAATACTCATGGCTGAAGCGGCCAGCGTACTTTCGTAATAACTCGTCCAGCTTTTGGCGAATAGTGTACAAGTCATCTGCGGAATGCAAGCGATCGGTCTGGAAAATGTGTTGAGAGACAAACAGTTTCCTCAACTCTTCAAATGAGTCTACTGTCTCAGGTGGAAGACGGCAATACCAGTTTAAAGCTCCGCCAGAGAGGGTGGAGGGGAAGAGAAGGCATCGTTCTTCGTCGGTGTGTCCTCGGTATACCATGGTGGACTCAAAGAGGTTAAGGTGTTCAATCGGGTCTTCCCTTCCAGTATAGAGCTATAAGTGAAGCTTCTGCTTTGTCTTCGCTTGGAGGGGAGTGTTGAGGATCCTTCTTGTGAGAGGGCTAGGCCTGGGTTGGTTCCAGTCAGGTATCTCGGCTTGACGTTCAGCCTTCAGCTTGTTTACTTCCTCAAGGAGCTGCAGGACAAGGGGGTCCTGAGCGGAGTCGTGCACCACCGAAGTTCTCTTCTTTAAGTCCCTATCGCCTCTTGGAAGCAGGAAAGTTTGATCAAGATAGCGTGATCTTTCTCTGGACTCGCCACACTGACTCCTAGAGTGAGTATGTTGGAATGTTTCCGAGTCCCTAGTACCTTCATATTCTTCTGGGACTTGTTGCCCATTCTCTAGATTGACGGCTAGCCTGGGTCGTGGAAGTGGACCGAGTCTTTCAAAAACCCTTGGGTCATTGATCTTCGAGCTTATGTGGATGGGATTCTCTCGACGTTGCTTTAGGAAGTCTCGACAATCGCGATAGACAGCTTTTGATCCTTCCACTCCCTATGTGAGGAGGTGTTTTCCTCTACTTCTCCTGCTTCGGGTTGAAGCAGCTGGGTTGAGAGAAGTCTCATGTTGATTATCACATTGATGTGTAGCTCGATCCCTATCAGGGATGTCCGTGTCGGATATCGGGGACCCTCCGTGTTGGGGGGCATTCAGTTGATTGTTAACCTCAACAGGGGCGACGAACTTATGTGTTTGAGCCTGCCTAGCCTCATGAAGCATCTTGAAAAGTTTTTCATATTGTTCATGGAGGACTTCATTCTTCATCGCTATCTTGTTGTTCTGAAACTCTAGCTCATCGACTTTAGCTTGAAGAGTAACTCTATTTCCTTCCTGCTTTCGTTGCTTCATACTAGGTTAAGCAGGGGTGTCATTCTGTGTGATGTGGCTTCTTTCGCTCCCCATGTCGGAGAGAGATGCTTGGCCAAAAGAAAGTGTACGAACGGTGGAAACCAGCTTGACAAAGCTGAAGAGAGTGGGAGTAAGTGTCCTTCCCACAGACGGCGCCAAATGTTGATGCACAAAATCAGCGAGGACTTTGGTACAACAGAAAGTGTCAGGTTTGTGACCTTCGCTTGGTCGCTTCGGTCACTAGTGAAGATAAGTACGTAAATGAATAGGGACAGGGAAGCAAACACAAGATGTACGTGGTTCACCCAGATTGGCTACGTCCACGGAGTAGAGGAGTTCTCATTAATTGTGAAGGGTTTACACAAATACATATGTTCAAGCTCTCCTTTTGTGAGTTCTAGTGAATAGTTTAGTACAAAATGACATTAGAGATTATTGTGGGAGAATGATCCCTATTTATAGAAGAGAGTTTCTAGTTTTGTTCTAACATGGACACGTGTCGTGTTGTGATTGGCTTATGAGGTTGACACGTGTCGCGCTGTGATTGACTTCTGATGTCGACACGTGTCGCATTGTGATTGGCCTTCTGGTTGAAGGGAACCTCTTCTAGGTCCTTGACGGTATAATGTTGACCGGTGCTCAGTAGTTTCGGGATTGGTCAAGTATGGTACAAACAATGCTCCCCTAAGTTCCCGAGTGAGGGAAACTCCTCGGTTGGGGACTTGCAAGATCCAAGCCGCTGAGTAATCACGAAACTTCTAAGTACCGAGGTGTGGTATCATTTTCACTTGCCTTATCTGTCTCCTATGTAGATGTGGCATCTTCTCCGGAAGTACTTTTCCTCCATCCAGGGGTGGTGTCTTTAACCGATGAAGATGCACAAGGTAATGTATCAATTTCACTTGAAGCTTACTTGTAGTTTCGGGTTTGGTCAAGTGCGATACAAACCTTATAGTAGGAGTCCCTCAAGTCGCCGAGCTAGTAGATCTGCCGAAAGAGGTGACAGACAAAGTAAGCAGTCAAACTTCCAAGCAAGCAACCCAGGATCGGAGGTTCGACTTCAGCTTCCGGTTGATTGTTCTCATTCTCCTTGTCTCTCATTCTACTGCCAGGATAAGGAGAAACAAATGGATAAGAGATGATATGAGATACTTTTGCTTTTGAAGAAGTAACTTTCCACAGGCTTATTCTTGAACTGTGCTGGAGGGTTTTCTGGTTCCCTCCAGAGTATAAGGCCAACTCAAGAATTTGAGGGTCAAAACAAGTCCATCAAATCTAGAGTACATTCGACCTTGATGATATGGGATACTTTTGCTGTTGACGGAATAGTGAATGTGGTATGGAAAGGTGTCGTGCTGTAGCGATCTGTTTCAGCTCACCGTTGAACCTTCTGCTTCAATCTTTTGCATGGCAGAAGTGGTGTGCAACCTTTGCATTTAAATGGTCATTCTGAACATTCCTTCATAATGACTCATCCACGCTTGGCAGCTTCAGTGTAAAGAGCCAATATCTGATCAACTGTCATGAGGTATATGCCGGTGGAATTCGTGACCTTGACAGCAGTTGAGGATGAGTACTCGAGAGCAATGCTAAGTAAGCAACCAGGCAAAGGTTCCAGGCAGTCAGTTCCAGATTGGAGGTTTGATTTCAGGTTTCGACTGACTGCTCTCTTTCTCCTTGTCCTGCAGGTGTGGACAAGGACAAAGACAAAGACAGGGAGAAAGCATGATATGGGATACTCTTGCTTTCGACCCTGATGATATGAGATACTCTTGTTCTTGGTGTGGCTTATTTGCTGAGGTATTATCGAGGGGAAATAAAGTTGAGTATTTCGAGAGGTTATGTTGAGGGTGCCTTCTCGAATGCGAGAAATGGTTAAGCATTTTTGCAGGCTTGTCTGTCCGTGGAGGATGGAGGTCGACATATATAGGAATTTCCCCATAGCAAGTAGTAATGCTATTCCTTTACCCTTCTTGGTCATAGCAATGTAGTGGGAGCTGTCAGCTTCACATGTTTTAACTTTGTCAGAACACTTTGAAAAAGATGTATGTGGTATCTGGAAAGCTGATGTTGCGTGTGAAGATTACAAACAAACTTTATCTAAGGAAATCTGGCTCTCGAAGTTCTGAGAGCTGTGCCTCTTCGGTTTTCGAACAAGCAATCCCGTCGGGGATCTGGCTCTCGAGATTCGGAAAGCGGTGCCGCTTCGGCTTTTAAGAAAGTAATTATGTTGGGAGTCTTTTCTCGAATGTGGGTAAAGGTTGGACGTTCTTGCCAGTCTGTCTTGCCGCAGAACACGGAGGTCGACACACATTCTCCACAAGACCTTTTGAAGCAGGAGACTTTCCTTGGTCAGATTTTTCTTAACAAGGACAACATTTGCTACCTATGTTGGGTAATTGACTTCACGGACGAAGCCTATGTCCTTGAGTTTTTCAACTTCTGCTTTCATCGCCTCATATCGCTCAACATCATAAGATCTTCGCTTCTCTTTTACTGGTTTGGTCTTGGGATCAATACTCAAGTGGTGACAGATGATATCGGGAGAGATGCCCGGCATATCTTTATATGACCAAGCGAAGACCTCGGCGTTCTCTTGTAAAAATGAGATCAGCGACAACCGAATGGGTGGTGACAAAGTGGTGCCAATCTTCACCATGCGATCTGGATGGTCTTTGGAGATAGAGACATTCTCTAACTCTTCAGCAGGTTGTGCTTGCTGGGTGAAGGAGTCATCTCGAGGGTCGTCGGGTTGACTGTTGCCATCATGAAGATCCGAGTTAGCTTCATCTGGACTGGTCTTTACTACCTGGTTATGTACAGAGAGGGTCTCCTTGGGGACATGCAGGTGTTGTTGCTTAACTGAAGTGTTGTAACATGATCGAGCACTAAGTTGATCTCCCCTGATGTATCCATTGCCGAAAGGGGTTGGAAACTTCATCAACAACATATGTGTGGATACCATGGCCTTGTGATCATTTATGCATGTGCGCCCAAAGATGACATTGTATGCCGTCGGGCAATTAACCACTAGGAAGTTAGTGGTAATAGTAGCTGTGTAGGGGCCTGTACCAATGGTGAGGGGTAAATGTATACTCCCTAAAGGTTGCACGATATCGCCAGAGAAGCTTATCAGAGGAGAAATCGAGCGATCGAGCAAGTGTTCAACTACATTAAGTGCCTTGAAAGCTTCAGCAAACATGATATTGACTGAAGCACCAGTGTCTATCAGGATTCGTTTCACATCAAAATTTGCTATGTGAGCCTCCACGATCAGCGGGTCGTTGTGAGGGTAGATGATACCTCTTTCTTCCTCAGGGTAGAAACATATTGGATCCCAGTTAGGCTTTTGATACTTGCCTCCCCTGATGTCTTCCACGTGAAACACTTGATGGCCAGGTCTCAAAGTTCGTTCACTGTTTTTCATGGCCCTATTGGAAGATTCAAACATGGGTGTGCCGCCGCTTATGGAATATATCACATTCACCTGGCGTTGGTTACGGTTATCCCTTGGAGGGTGAAGGAGGAACTGATCAATTTTTCCGTCACGTGCCAAAGCTTCAATATGATCACGGAGGATGATGCACTTCTCGCTATCATGGCCATTATACTCGTGGTAGCAACAAAACACGCATGTGTTCTTCGTGGACTTGTAATCTGGCTGTCTTGGCTTTGGCTTTGGTATCAGGTGAGCTATACTGGGGTAGATGGCCACGCATGTAGCGTTCAAAGGTGTGTATGTCTTATACCTCGGGGTAGGGCCTGTCTTGACACGCGATTGGCCCACTGCGTTGACTGCCTGGGGATGGGTGTTATTGTGACGATATACTGAGTTATCGCGATAGTGCCCCTTATTCTTTTTATTAAAATGAGATTGGTGAGGATGGAAATCTTTCCTTTTGCCCTGGGATTGATATGTCTGCTGACTTGGCGAAGCATTAAATGAGGCTGGGGGGTGTGCTGCTACCGTTTGGAAGGTTGATGTCTTTTCATTCGGTTGGATCTGGCCTCCACTCCCTACTTGCTGATAAGGGGTGACCGTAGAGGGTTTCCCTGGATATGTCCTTGCCTCAGCAGAGGCATGGTTGTAAGCTTGTGCCATCACCTCAGAGTAAGTCTTCCAAGTGTTGGCATTGATCATGTACTTGAAGATACAGTCACGTAAGCCTGCCGTGAAGGCCTTGAGGGCGGTCTTGTCATCTGCCTCAGCGCAGCGAGAATACTCATGGCTGAAGCGGCCAGCGTACTTTCGTAATAACTCGTCCAGCTTTTGGCGAATAGTGTACAAGTCATCTGCGGAATGCAATCGATCGGTCTGGAAAATGTGTTGAGAGACAAACAGTTTCCTCAACTCTTCAAATGAGTCTACTGTCTCAGGTGGAAGACGGCAATACCAGTTTAAAGCTCCGCCAGAGAGGGTGGAGGGGAAGAGAAGGCATCGTTCTTCGTCGGTGTGTCCTCGGTATACCATGGTGGACTCAAAGAGGTTAAGGTGTTCAATCGGGTCTTCCCTTCCAGTATAGAGCTATAAGTGAAGCTTCTGCTTTGTCTTCGCTTGGAGGGGAGTGTTGAGGATCCTTCTTGTGAGAGGGCTAGGCCTGGGTTGGTTCCAGTCAGGTATCTCGGCTTGACGTTCAGCCTTCAGCTTGTTTACTTCCTCAAGGAGCTGCAGGACAAGGGGGTCCTGAGCGGAGTCGTGCACCACCGAAGTTCTCTTCTTTAAGTCCCTATCGCCTCTTGGAAGCAGGAAAGTTTGATCAAGATAGCGTGATCTTTCTCTGGACTCGCCACACTGACTCCTAGAGTGAGTATGTTGGAATGTTTCCGAGTCCCTAGTACCTTCATATTCTTCTGGGACTTGTTGCCCATTCTCTAGATTGACGGCTAGCCTGGGTCGTGGAAGTGGACCGAGTCTTTCAAAAACCCTTGGGTCATTGATCTTCGAGCTTATGTGGATGGGATTCTCTCGACGTTGCTTTAGGAAGTCTCGACAATCGCGATAGACAGCTTTTGATCCTTCCACTCCCTATGTGAGGAGGTGTTTTCCTCTACTTCTCCTGCTTCGGGTTGAAGCAGCTGGGTTGAGAGAAGTCTCATGTTGATTATCACATTGATGTGTAGCTCGATCCCTATCAGGGATGTCCGTGTCGGATATCGGGGACCCTCCGTGTTGGGGGGCATTCAGTTGATTGTTAACCTCAACAGGGGCGACGAGCTTATGTGTTTGAGCCTGCCTAGCCTCATGAAGCATCTTGAAAAGTTTTTCATATTGTTCATGGAGGACTTCATTCTTCATCGCTATCTTGTTGTTCTGAAACTCTAGCTCATCGACTTTAGCTTGAAGAGTAACTCTATTTCCTTCCTGCTTTCGTTGCTTCATACTAGGTCAAGCAGGGGTGTCATTCTGTGTGCTGTGGCTTCTTTCGCTCCCCATGTCGGAGAGAGATGCTTGGCCAAAAGAAAGTGTACGAACGGTGGAAACCAGCTTGACAAAGCTGAAGAGAGTGGGAGTAAGTGTCCTTCCCACAGACGGCGCCAAATGTTGATGCACAAAATCAGCGAGGACTTTGGTACAACAGAAAGTGTCAGGTTTGTGACCTTCGCTTGGTCGCTTCGGTCACTAGTGAAGATAAGTACGTAAATGAATAGGGACAGGGAAGCAAACACAAGATGTACGTGGTTCACCCAGATTGGCTACGTCCACGGAGTAGAGGAGTTCTCATTAATTGTGAAGGGTTTACACAAATACATATGTTCAAGCTCTCCTTTTGTGAGTTCTAGTGAATAGTTTAGTACAAAATGACATTAGAGATTATTGTGGGAGAATGATCCCTATTTATAGAAGAGAGTTTCTAGTTTTGTTCTAACATGGACACGTGTCGTGTTGTGATTGGCTTATGAGGTTGACACGTGTCGCGCTGTGATTGACTTCTGATGTCGACACGTGTCGCATTGTGATTGGCCTTCTGGTTGAAGGGAACCTCTTCTAGGTCCTTGACGGTATAATGTTGACCGGTGCTCAGTAGTTTCGGGATTGGTCAAGTATGGTACAAACAAATAGCACCACCCTTTTCTATCTGATAGCCAAGTATGTATAATAAAACATAAGCAATCTTAGTAGATGCCTATAAATAAAAGCCACAAGTTGGCTCTAGATTAGTTATTGTCAATTGTTGATTGATTACGGTGTCACCCTAATGTGACTCTTTGGTAGGGTTTTTGCATAAGCCAACTCTTTTACATGAATGATTATTAATTGTTGGTCGATCAGTGTCACCTGAGAAAATCTTTGGTTAAATTGCTATGCAAATGTTGCCTTTCTCACATGAGTGGTCTCAAAGGTGGGGCCAGGTAAAACCAAAATGTAAGGAAGTTCATGCTCACCAAAGCAAGACCAACCCGTTTAAGGCTATGGTGCTCGTCTAGTTGTCTTTGTGCCTTTTTTCTTTACATTTGGAAGTACCAATGCCAGGTCACTTGAGGCAACAAGTCCAGCCCCACATTTTATTCGTTTCTATTACCTCCATTGAAAGTGACCGTTAGAATTTGATCGTTATAAGCCTACCGTTTCCAGTCCCACTTTTTTAGTTCTTGTCACTCATTTTGCTCCTCTACAAAAGTATTAATTACATGTATACACACACACACACACACACACACACTTATTAGCAGCACATATACACCTATATATATACTGTTTCTTAGTCTCATCAGAACTCAAAGAAAGAAGGAGAGCTTTGGAGAAGTGAAAGTACTAGCATAAACTAGAAGAACAAAGGGAGACATCTTAATCTCCCCCCAGAAGCTGAAGTTGTTGCCTGTCAAGAAGTGTTTGTATGTGGTCAAGGCAAGCACCTTCTTGACCATCTTATCTGGCTTCAAATTCTCATTCACTACCTCTTCTAGAATCACATCGAACACCTTCCCGAAATCAGTTGTCCAGTCCTGGCTTTTGATCAAAGTCTGCATATATTCGGCCCTCGAATTAAGATCCTCGCCTTGTATCAAATGCAGGTGAGGGTTTTTGCTTTAGGTGACCACATTTCCCTTCCATGGCTCGTCACTCAATTGAAGCAACAAAAGCCCCAAAGCCAAACTCGCCGACAAGGTGTTGTCGACATCACACAGCCAACCAATTCTTCTACTTCCGCTGCTTTGAGTAGACCTCCATCACTTTCTTCCACTTAACATCAGCCTCCTGCTCGAGCTCAAGTTACTTGATATAGCTTAATATGTCATGCGAAAGCAGCGCTGCATCGCCAGGATCAACCTCATTGGCTGCAGCCAGTTGCTCTCGCTTGTACTCCGCTCTATAACCCCACCGGTTGGCAGGTTCCCAGCCCTCTGATGCCATAGTTTTTCTTAAGGGCGACAAAACCTCCTTCTTCAGTCGGTCAATACAACAAAGACTACCATCCCCTTCTCAGAGGCATGATTCTGACGGGAAAACCTTCCTTGCAATGTTTTCGAATAGCATATGATGATCAGCGATGGTAAGCAAAAAGGTAGCCGCTTGGGTAATCTCCAAGCAGTAATCATCATGATGGTCATGGTCCTTGTGATGATGAATTTTTTCAATATCAGACTTAAGGCACGGCAAAAATATCCAAAACACAGTCGTGCAATAAGCGATAATCAGCGTCGCGCTCGTATCTCTGAGCCGCCTTGTTGGCCGTGTGGATCGCCTTCCTCCTTAACAACAATTCGCTTGCCTTTGAGTTGACGTCCTTTTCCTTGACCTTCACCATTCTGTTTGAATCCGCCTCCTCCCTCGTCCTCCCAGTAAATTTCAAGTGAGCTTCACCCCGTAAAACCTGCGAGAGAATGCAAGGAAGGTCTAGGATATGTCCAAAGGAGCCGGAAATTGGCACAAGATTGTAGGCAAGGGTTTTGGGGTGGTTCTGGTGGAGCCAAACTGCTACCGTGAAGAAAGCTTCGTCTTGGTTGCATTTTCCACCGTCGCTGCATTTGTCTATGAAGTTGCAAATGAGTTTATGGGTGGTTAGAGGATTGTGCCACCAGCCGAGGGAAACACTTGGTTCATCAGAGTTTTGTGAAATTCCACGGTCGACATGGCGTCCTTGGCGCAGTGGAAGTACAGATCAACGCATGGGTTGCTGATGTTGTGGAAGCCTAATTGGGGTTGTTTGAATTTGAACTGATCGGGCCGCAGTGAAGCAATTCTTGTGAATTGCGGTCAAACGACCTTGTTTCGGCATGCTTCCAGAATCGATATCACTAGCAGGAATGCTCACGCTTTGTTGCGGGTTTTCAAACCATGGATAATATTCGTAGAAAAATTAACTGAAAATGCTGCAAAAATACAATCACATTCTTAAATGTAGCAATTCAGACAACACACGTTTCACATGAGTAACGCTCACAAAACCACACATTTACACAATTATCTCCAAATGAAAGAAAAAGCAAGAGATAGGTGAATTGATCCATAAAATGAGTAGTTCAATTTACATTGCTACTATCTTGTAACTTATTAGAGCTTCTTTGCAGACCAATCATAATGATTTCTTCATTGCTTTCACCAAATATTTCTATAGTTCTACTCTAGTAGTCCAATTGACAGAACAAATAGCAAGTGCGATTTTATTCAATGCTTTGAATGTGTTGTAAAGATAATACCACCAACTATGGGTGGCAATTGATTCTTGTGATAACATACTATAAAGGTAAAGGTATGGATAAAAAAGAAAATGCGTCCTTTGAAAGATATAGAACAAACTTGAAATTCAATGAATTGTTCTTTTACAAAGCGCATCACCAAACTTGATTTCCCCAAGAAGCACCTAAAGAAGAACATCAAACATCACTGTGGTGATCATGACATGCAATACCCAAAGAAAAATAATTTAAGAAAAAATAAACCTATTCATCACACAATGCTAAAATACATATGCCTACATATCCATAATTTCTATGTTTACGGAACACCTTTCGATAAGTCACAACCTTCATTTTAAAATGGACTTTTGTATTTGTATTTTGCTTGTGAGTATGGTCTTGGTTAAAACTTCGCATTCTAGCATTTACTTATATGATATCATATAGCAAGAAAGCTATGAGACCCAAGTCACAATTTATTGTATTCTCATAGACCCTCAAAATACTAGAGCTAGACAAAGATAAACAACACGATAGAGAAACTTCTGCTTTACATGTACATTGACATTTGCATGTGCAAAGCTCTCTTTCCTCCTTTCCTTTCTTTTCTTCCTCACCTTTCGAATCTTTCTCCTAGATTAAGGAGATTGTTGTTTTGTTGTTAGTGGTTGCCATCATCATCACATTGAAATCAACTTTAGTTAATACTAGCCTCCTGCACGCGCTCACGGGCGTGCGGAAGGCCCTTTTGTAATTAAGGCATTCTACGTGCGACTTAAATAATTTAAATGATAACAAAAGAGCGGTTGCTCTCTGATCTAATTGCAGACACAATCTGCAGAACCGTCTTCTATGGGATTTGAACTTGTGAAGTGTGAGGTGGAGACCTGAATGTAACAAATTGGTGTTAAGTGAATAATTCCAAACATATAAAATTTAGATCATCACACCGAACGCAAACAGAACAATTAAATAAACAACTGAAGGCATACGCAATCTAATTAGACAAATAAGTGAACTTTCCCATGCCGAAATCTGAAAGGCCAACAGAAATATCTCATTACAGCACAGAAGACAAAACTTAGGACAAAACTTAAAACTAATCAAACTTAGGTGAACCAATTATAGAGAACATAACCCTTGTAACCAATCGGGAAAAGATGCTTTTAAATCCCAGAAAAAAAAATTAAGAGGAGTTTTTTAAAAAACCATCATTTCAATTATTTTCCAGTCTTACATTTGGATTAAACAGAAAATATAAGTAAAAATGCCAACTTTCTAAAAAAACTACAACTATTTTTACAAATTTCCATTACCCAATGCTGAAAAATGAGAATCACGAAGCAATGAAGAACGGAACACGCGAGAACCAAAAAGTTAAAAACAACACGTAACCATTTCAAAGACCCAAAATCCTGCAAGGACAAAAAAATCCCATAAAATCAGTACATCAGCACTCCCTGCAAAACCCCAAAATCAGAAAATTATAAAAAGAACCCAAAATCAGTGGCATGGTCCTCGTTTCTCCATCATTCAGTAGCTAATGACCTAATGGAAAAGAACCCAAAACATACAGCTTAAAATATGGAAAGTGCTTATAAAAGCTCATGAATAACGTTCAAAGCCTGCATAGAAATGGTATAGCGCAGATAACAACAAACAATAAAACTATGCACAGTATAACCTAAATCCGATATGTTGCATTCCCCACACACAGATTGTTCAAAATTAATTTCGTCTCCGTCTTTTTTCAAATCTGATAAAATCCCCAAAACACAAAAAATAGCAGCTAACTATTTTTTGAACTCTGTAAACAACGATATGCATCTTAACCCATTTAACATATTCATAAAATAACATCAAACACATTTATGCATGAGATAATATAGAAGTGAAGTCTCACAACTTTCATAAAAAATTATTACTTTGTTAGAGAAAGGCTTGAAAAAATATGTAAATTACTCACCTCTATTACAAAAATGTTACAACAGTAGACAAAAAAGGCCAAAAATACCAAAAGCCGCACCTCCTGAAATAAAAAACATAACCAAACGACACATTCTCAGTATCTAAACGATATCCAGAAAAAAAGAAATGAACAGACGAAACCCATGTAAATATACAGAACAAACCAAAAAAAAAAAAAAGAACTGAAGCCAGTAAGAAGATCACAAATCTGATAAAGCAAAAGGTAACATAATCTATATCGATTTAATTATCCATCCAAAAAGACATTTGAATGAAGAACATTTTTAAGGATCCAAACAACCATTAAACTAAACAATTAAAAGTAAAAACAGCAAAGCATTCATTGAAGAAATATATATATATATATATATTATAACGTATTTTGTTCTTTATACCTAAAAGAAAAACATTGGCTTTCTTGTATGCACTGAAGTATGCATGTGTCGGAAATTTACAATCTATAGAGACTCAATCTCAGACTCAAAAAGACATCTAAAGGAAAAGTAATAAGAAAAATAAGTAGTGGTTTTACCTATACTCCATGTGTGGACTCCAATTTTCAATCACAATTCAAAATTCAAGAGGCCTATAAATCAACCACATAGGAAATGATCAGTGGAAGAAAAAGAAAAACAACTGAAGCCAAAATAGCATCTAACAAATCATTTAGAACCATCACAGAAAACAATTTTTGCATATAAGTAATTTAAAGGAATACCATCAGGTCATGCATATATACAACGTACCCAATTAGATAAGTAGCACATCAACAATTGATGATCAAAAAGTTAGTCAGCCTCAATTGCTTGAATCTAATTAACTCAAAGATAATAAACAGTCCATTTAATGCACGGGCTGACTATCAATTTTATAAAGCTATAATTCTGTGCAGTTCAAAAACCAAGTGGAAGAATAGGCAAAAACTATCTCATCGCCTGTAAATGTAATTAACTAAATATTAAACTTCACAGCCACAAATAAACCTAAATTCCTCCTAAAACTATCTCATTTAAGCTTGATTTTACTATAATCTATAAGTGTGGTAAAAAATGGGAGGCCAAACGATTTGTTAACAAAAAAGGTAGACATAAAAGTAAAAGGAACAGGGCAGACATTAGTTGAGGAGAAGCTAATGTCACCTTGAATTGACGACAAACAGTTCTTATCTTCTCGAATTAACGAAGATAAGTACCATTTTTCTTTAATTCAAGGTAATATAAAAAGAAATTATACCTGTACAGTGTTCAGATGTAGCAATCCTATGCAATCGGCCAAATGATGTGTGTCCTCTCAAAGATCTGTATATCCATTACAGACTAATCTTCAGTCTTGCAGAAAATGATATGTTGACTACAATTTCCCATACTACTAAAAAACACAAATAATTCTATCTACAAACCAAATAATATGTGCAACTTTATGCTACAATGGTAGAATAAGATGGTTGTACAGGACGACACAAAGATTGAGACTTTTTTTTACTTCTAAAATTCTACACACTTTCGAGCCCTAAATTTTCCCGGAAACAAAAAAAAGTGAAAGAAGTCGTACCTGGTTTGAGAGAGTGGGACACCATCGGCGAGTTTGGTGTAGCAGTGATGGCGGAGATCTCTGGTGAGAAAGCTAATAAGATGGACAAAATCATTGAACAAAAAAAACCTCGCTTTTTAAAATTAAAGTCAACAAAAATTTGAACAAAGAAAAGAGAACTCAAACCCGAAACAAATAAGTCGGAGAACTCGCCAGGAAACCCAAAGTTTCTGCAGGATTGGCGATTTCCTGAAAACCAAGCTTTTGTAGGTTTAAAATTTCTTCCCTAAGGCAACAGATCCAACATTCCCAACTTTAGCTATTTCAGCTACATAATAGAAAGAAAAAAAAATTTATATAATTAACTAATCTGATTTAAGATTAATCGAAAAGCTTGGAAATTTCAGCTTTAAAATTACATGTCAGGCTGCAAATCTAATAAAAAGCGTAGAATTTTAAAAATGCTGACCTTAAATACAGAGGCCTTCGCAGGCTGCAAAGAAGCGTTAGAAACCCGAAAAACCGGATCTCCTGAAACCAAAAACAAAACCAAATTAACCATCATCACCCATAATTCGAAGCCACAAACATAATCCCCAAAATTACAACCCAAAAATTTAAACAAAAAAACCCATTTATAAATCCAAATTTACACTCCCAAGTGCAAGACTCTAAGCTCCAACTGTTCTTTCTCAACTTTAGCTATTTCAGCAACATAACATAAATAAAAAGGTCGTACCCAGTGCACAAGGCTCCCGCTTTACGCAGGGTCTGGGAGAGGTGAATGTCGGCTAGCCTTACCCCCATTTTATGGAGAGGCTGCTCCCAAGTCTCGAACCCGAGACCTACCGCTCATGGGCGAAGACACTTGCCATCGCACCAAGTGCGACCTCTAGCAACATAACATAAATAAAAAGATCGTACCCAGTGCACAAGGCTCCCGCTTTACGCAGGGTCTGGGAGAGGTGAACGTCGGCTAGCCTTACCCCCATTTTATGAAGAGGCTGGAACATAACATAAATAAATAAACAAAATTAATTTAACTATAATTAACTAATATGATTTAAGATTAATCAAAAAACTTGGAAATCTGCTTGAATCCAATCTCAAAATTGAAAACGAACACTTCACTTTTACAAAAGTTGTACAAAGCAAAAAAAAAAAAACAGACAAATCAAAGTCTCACAAAGGGCCACAACGACAGCAAAATTGCAACAGAAAGAGGAAAAATGTTCAATCAAACCATTGGATAACTCTTCTAAGGCAGCCAAAAAAAAACCCACAAATTCAAAACCACAAAAATCCAATCTAAAACATCGATTCACAGACTGAGATGCACAAAATGATATATTAACAAATCCAAAACGAAATACAAAAATTAAGAACCAACAAGCAAAAAAATACTGATTATCCCCTGCATACGTGAGCACACGTTCAAAAAGCCTCTCAAAGGCTGAGATTCAACTTTCAAACATAAAGACTTTAAGCCACAATTGTTCTTTCTTAACTTTAGCTACTTCAGTTACATAATCGGAAAAAAAAAATTATTTAATTATAGTTAACTAATCTGGGTTAAGATTAATAAAAAAGCTTGGAAATTTCAGATCTAAAATCACACCTCAGGCTGCAAGTAGAATCAAAACCATGGAATTTCAAAATCACTGACCTTAAACACACAGGTCTTCGCAGGCTTCAAAGAAAAGTCACAAACTCGAAAAACCCAATCTCCTGAAATCGAAAACAAAACCAAATTAACCATCATCACCTAGAATCCGAAGCTACAAAACAAAATTCCCAAAATCAAAACCAAAAAATTTGAACAAAAAACTCATTTAATATCCAAATTTACACTCCCAAGCACATAACATTCAAAGCAGACAATTACCCAAATCAAATCGACAGCAGGAGATGCAATCTTTTATGGGCTTCAAATTTTCTTCAAACCGAGACCAAATTCGCTAGTTTTCAGCAAGAGAGCGTTGCCGTTTGTAACCCCCGATGAAAAGATCCAAACAAATTTGACTAACAGTAGACAGAGAGAGAGAGAGATAGAGAGAGAGAGGTGAAAATTACTCGCTGGTGACGAAGCTAATGAATTCGGAGACGCATTCCTGGACGGTGTTCGACTGATCGGCACGAGTAGAGACACCAGATCAGAAAGACAGAAAAATTAGGGTTTGGGAGATAAAGAAACTGGGGCAGAGAGAGAGGGAAAGAGAAGCAGAAAAGAGGATAATTTTATGCATTTTTTTTAGCCGCTTTGAATTTTTTTTGGCCGACAGGCATTTGCGTCCGATTATTTTTGTCGAAGCCGGTGACACCAAAACCGGCCTCCGGCTTTCGGACCAGGATTGTCTGCCCCTTCATTTTCCCTGCCATGTCTGTGTGGTCACGGTTAAATCATGTTAATATTTTATATTATTATTTATTTTTATCTTATTATATCTATAAAAAAACAATATAAAATGTTGACGTGGCTTAACTATGACCACACAAAACAGAATGGCACAAGGAGGGCACCGGAAGTGAAGGGTAGACAATCCTTATCCTCGACTTTCTATATAAAAGATAATTAACTTTAATAATTGTAATAGGAAGTAATGATTATGTCCTTTGGGTCAACATTTGTAGGCTATATCTAAAAAAAATACTAAAAAAGTTTAAACACAAAACCCCCCAAAATTATAAAATCAAAATATAATGTACTACCCCTTTTCTCCCGTTTTTATCTCGCCCTCCATTTCTGCAAATCACCAACCTCCCTCTCTGCCCATATATACTCCCTACCTCTCTCATAATATCAAAACTCTCAAACCCAATTCATTGCCTCATTACCTAGTTGATAAAAGTCCCTATAACAGTATCAAAGCAACTATAATTACAAAGAAGTTGAGAGATTACTTTCTCATTATCAAAACCACTACTGGATTTATGCAGACACAAAGGATGCGTTTGTTGCACCGGACTATCTCGGACTTGACTAACTTTAGGGACTAAGCTGGACTGGCTTATACTAGACTAAGGGCTGGTTTGGTATTGTTGTGCTTTGAAAAAAAACTGCTGTGAGAATAAGCGGCTGTGCTGTGAGAATAAGCGACTGTGAAATAAATCAGCAGAGTGTTTGGTAAACTTTTTTGTAAAAGTGCTTTTGGAAAAAAAAAAACAGTCTGATAGTAGGTCTTTTCATTGAAGGAGCACTGTAGCTCTGTGTGCTTTGAAAAAAAAGCCAGTTTTCCAAAACTGCAAATAGATGCTTCAGCTTTTTCTTTGATTTCAGCTTATTCTCACAACAGCTTCCAAAATAAGCCTTTTTTTTTTAGTTTACCAAAAGCCTAAAACTCTCATAGCTTTTTTTCATGGATGCTTTTTTTTTAAGCACCTCACTCCCAAACCACCCCTAAGATGGACTGACTTAGTGAAGCGTTTGACGCAGTGCCGGATTAAGAAGCAGGACTCTAATATTATATTATTAAATCTATATATACAATATTTTATCATTGATTTAATCTAATCTACTAATTTTTTTATTATTATTTTATCATTTGGCTAGAATCATCTTCTTCCCTGATTCATTTTTATCTCCGCCCATAACTCTCAACCCTCTCCCTTTTTTCTGCCTTTTCTCCCTCTTTTTCTCAATACTACCGTCTTCCCCCAAAAAATCCCAACCCCTCCCTCTCAAGCTTAGCATCACTAATTTAATGGCAGCCATGGTGAGCTTTCCTATTCATCTTCCTCTCTCTCTTCCCTTTGTTTTTCCATTCAAATCCCTCTCTCTCTTCCCTTTGCCTCTTTTATTGTCCAACTTCACTTGTTCTTCCATGGGTGAGGATTGAAGTTGCAGACGGCATGGGTGGGTGGGGCTGGGTATGGGCATGGGCAGGGATTGGAGTTGCAGACGGCAAGGGGTGCAATTTGGTCGGGTCGCTGAGAATATCGTTGTAGTTCTCTCGAATTTGAAACGAGGGAATGGTCTTGGTGTGGTGTTGTGATCTCGTTGGAGAGAAGACGCAACGTAGATGAAGTAAGGTCTTCGCAGAGGGAGGATGCCAAGCGGCGCAAAGGAGACGAAGCAAGTCTTAGCAGTCCCGTGGTTTTCGGGGACCTTCACTAAGACGACCTAGCAAGGGAGATAGTCCACATGAGTCCGGGCTAGTCTCATTTAAGTTAGTCCCCAAGCTTACCAAACATGGGACAATAATCCTAGCCAGTCCAGCCCCACTTAAGAAGTGAAACAAACGCACCCAAAATCTCACAATATTATTACCACGACCTTATGCATAATAGGAACAACACTATAATCATCTGCCTACCAGAAATTAACTCTTCTACAGCAGCAAGTTTAACAACCAACCAACCTTTGAACAAAGAACACACGGACAGAAAGAAGCAGGATACATAAGAGGCAAAACAATTTTCTTACTTCTACATCAAAGCAAAAGAACAACCATTATATAGGTATGCCATTATCATCTGGGGAACAAATCCAATTGGCAACTTTTACGTACCTACAATTATAAGCAAAGTTTGGAATTCACAAAAAATACCGGGCAAATACCAAGGCTGCCATTTGAAAAAGCTAAACAATAACAAACTTTGACAAAATAACTACAACTAAATTCAGATGACATTCGATGTATAAAGACAATTTGAGAAATCAAAGGCTCTAAAATCAATACCATATTTCATGTGCCTTTTATTGATAGTGAACCCAGCAGTAGAACCAGGATAAAAATTTGATTTAGAACCTTGCTATCTTTGTCCTTGTAAATATGATATTTTGGCATCGGCAATATATCATAAAAAAACAAACAAATATATCTGAACTCAAAGAAAATATAGAACAAAAATAAAAAAGCAAATTATGAACGTTTAGAAGCTAATTTCATTAGCAATTAAAGCAACCAAGTTCTCTCAACATCAAGATTCAGAACCCCCATGAACCCAGAAATTTGATGAAAATTTTTCTAATCACTCAATTGGATTAGACAAAATCATGAATTTTTTTCTAAAGCCCAATTATATTAAATCACAGATTAGAAGCAGATTTTGACATGCAATAAGTCAACAAGATAAGAATCGCTTTAGACTAACCTCGATGGCAAGGCCTCCGGAATCGCCCGATATAAACCAACCAAAAAAAAATCTATTCACATGATCTTCAACCTAACTATAAAGAGGAGCTTTATAACATCAACATGCGAAAACAACCAAGCCCAACAAATTAACGAACTAATTCTTCTTAATAAATAATAGCATACATATTATCAAATTATCAATCAATAATTCACATATCGTTAAGGGTTAAACAAATATATGAAGACTGGAAATTTACTCACACATCTAATATATCCTTGCATTTCTATTTGAATTCAGAGTACGTGGAAATCACATCAATAAATCAAAGCCCTAAATTTTTATCATCATGAACTGGAAAAATCTGTAAAATCTAAAATTTTTGACTAAAAATGCCAACTTAGGAATATGAGGAAATTTGCAAATTAGCTAAACAAGGCTATTATTTATCCAATCAAAGGCAAATTGGAATGGTGCAGAACTAACACTACAAAATTCGTTAAACTAAACAATGGGTAGAATGTTTATAAGATTTATATTTTACACAAAAATTAATCTTCTGAAAAAGCAAAAAACATAAATTTTTTGTTAAGCAATCGCATGGATTATAAATGCCAAAGATTAGATGATGGTAGGCGTCAGATTACCTCTTTCGCCGAAGATGCGAAACCCCTCATTGCCGACGTGGCGGGGCGAATCCTCTGCCCGAAAATCTGAACCAACACAAAGATTAGGCAGAAAATCTGAAAGTTCATAAATTGCAGAAGTAGAGGGTGTATCATAGTTGATGAGCTTCCAGCTCCCACTTTTTGCCTTAAAATTCCCAACATCTTTGATTCTTTCACACAAAATCACACTGAACGCAAAAAAAAATCAGAAACAAAATATGATCTAAGAACTGAAAATTTCAGTGAAAGCACTGAGAGAGATGAGGAGGAATAACAAATGATTTACTGGAAATATGGAAAAAAAAATTAGATCAAAATTCGAACAGAAATAAACAATACGAATTAGGGATTTGGGAGGGGGATGAACCGGTTTGGCGGATTGGAGCGAGGATCGGATCGACGATGCGATGTGTAAAAAATGAGCGTTGAGGGAGCAGAGCAGCAGCAGCCAACACTTTCACGCAGAACTTGTTGAATCCACATCCGCCGTACTAAAAGATAAAGTAATAGTTTAAATATCTTAACCTCACTCTAACTAACACCGATGTCTTTTGTGATAAAACTCTATATTTGATGGATTATGAAGGTGGTAATTACCAAGTTGGCGACAATATCGATGTTGTTGGAAGTGGGCTGTATAACCTGTCTCTCTGATAATTCTACATTATATAAGAGCCAAGGAACGGACCCGTACTGTACTATCACGTGATGGGTGGGTCTCCTGGCCCCGCGCGATATGGTGGGTCCCTTGGCCCCGCTTGTAGGGTGAGTCCCCTTGGCTCCACATGGTTGCCGATGTGTGGATCTTTCACATGTGGCCCACTAATTGAGTCTCACGTGATGGGGCGTGTTGAATCCCACATTGGCCGTAGTAAAAGATAAGTAATAGTTTAAATATCCTAACCCCACTCTAACTAACACCGAGACCTTTTGTGATAAAACCTCACACCTGACGGATTGTGTAGGTGGTAATTACTAAATTGGGGGACAATATCAGTGTTATTGGAAGTGGGTCGTATTGCCCGTCTCTCTGATAATTCTACAGAACTTTCTTGGAAAACCCAGATCAAACCAACCTAGATCAAACCAACCTTTAAGTTTCAAGGTTTTTACCCTGGAATCCAGGCAAAACCCATATCAGATTCTAAATGGGTTTATCAAAAATAATAATTTGATTTTGATTAGAAATGCTTTTTCTTGCAGTGGGTGTACGGATTAAAGAGGGTTTTAGGTGAATGTGATCAGCCTACCCATGTGTCTAATGGATTAAACTAACAAAATAGTATGTGATGTGATATGTTTTAGGTCAACATAACAAGAAAATATTAAACAATGAGCTATAAAGGAAGATACATGCTCTTATGTTCTTTGTGAGTTTTTCCACAGTGAGATAGTGGGTATTTATTACATAGCCGGCTTCTCTGCCCTCCCATTTCCCATACACTCTTATCCCTTCCTATTTTATGCGGTCACGGTTAAGCCACGTCAACATTTTATATTGATTTTTTTATAGATATAATAAAACAAAAAGCAATAGTAATATAAAATATTGACGTAGCTTAACTGTGACCGCACAAATAAGAAGGGATGAGAGTTTATGGGAAGTGGGATGGCAGAGAAGCCAGGTCCACCGTCCATATATTACACTCTGTATTTGTACCCCTGCCATGAATGATTAAGGTTTCACCCTAACATTTAAATAATGAATGTAGTGGTCAGGAATTATTAAAGATACAGTAATTACCCTTCTAAGGTGAAATCAAGCCCAAATCTGATGGGTTTCTTGTAAATAAGGTGAAATCGAAGGGCAAAAATTTAACTATAGCTGAATGAATAGTAAATCATTCCTCAATTTTAGAATAGATAACTAGAAAGTGTAGCCCGCGCATTGCTGCAGGAAATGTGATTCACGCGTTACTGCAGGATTGGAAACTGTATGACATATTTTGATGAACTAAGTTAGAAAACGACTACATGTGCAAACATTGCAAGCAACTAAATTAGACGAAAGCTAACAAATTTCGAATTAACCAAATTAGAAAAACAATCACAATCGAACTAATCTCTACTTCCCATATGAAGTAGAAGATGTCCCTTGTTTTGCATCGGTGAACAACGCGGTTTTCACCCTCTACGAACAAAAAGATGAAAGTAAAAATGTTTAACAACATTATAAAAATTATACATACAGGATTATATATGTATCTGCACATAAAGTATAAAGATTTGCTAACATATTTGAGGTTAAATTTAACAAAATAAGTAATTATGAATTGAAATCAAACTATATCATAATTGTTAAAAAATACTTTTGGCTAATTCTTACAAATAGAATGAAAATGTCGCTTTCTTATCAACTATTCAATTGTCTCAGCTGCGGAAAAAATTGATTTCAAAGTGTCATTTACCAAGTGAATGATGGATAAAATTGTTAATTTCAAAATAAACCAACTTTCAAAAATCCTAACACGATATGACATTGTGAAAAACCTTAAACCCTTTACTGGAACAAACCTCAAAATGCCCACTAATTGTTCTGGATGGGACACACCAATTTTTACCATGAGAAAAATGCAACTCCAAACCAAAATTAAGCATTTGATAAATCGTATTTACTGAAAAGAAATTTTTTTTGAAAGGGAAGCTTACCAGTGTTAGCAAAGTTAAATACAATGTAAGAAAGTGGAAGAATATTGACATAAAGATAGTAGTGGGATTGATGATGGATTCAGTATGTTATTTTGTATCAATTCAAATGGATGAAAAATATTAAAGGAACTATAGGTCACAGTTTGGAGTATGCAAAAGTACTACTTCAAATTTTCAACATGCTCAGTAAATCTCTAAATTTCAAAAGTGTACAAATTTTAGAGTACTTCAACTAACAGTAATTTTTTGGAGTGCTACTATACCCTCTCCATTGTTTTATTTCTTCACTCACATTATAATTCCACTCATCATAAAAAGTTAAAAAATTAAAATGTTATTTCCCTACCCACTATTTTTCTAAAACAACCTCTAATTAACAATTGGCGTAAATGTGTATGACCGCATTATACAGAGCCACCAACAGCGGCTGTGACTTCATCTACAGTTGCTCTTCATTGTACACCAGGCCTCCTCATCTAACCAAACAAAGACAAAGCTTGCTTATACCTCCCATTCTGAGCACACCCCACAATCATGGTGGTCCACGAAACAACATTCCACTTCGATATCTCGTTAAAAATCCTCTGCGCCCCATCAACATCCCGACACCATACATAGCCCGCAAGCAGCGAATTCCAACTTGCAACACTCCTTTCACGCATACCATCAAACACCAGGCGTGCATACTCGACACCACCCCCAAACCCACTTACCCGAACCCTCTTGTGCACCTGTTCCCCTACTATCACCAACCCTGACCTCGCACAAGCACCAAAAGAACATACGAATGGGAAAACCCATTAGCCTCTGCCTCCAAACCCACCAGCCGTTTATACAATTCAACAGACTTCCGCGGAGTTTTGCTCCAAGCGTGGCCTCTGATCATCTGGCTCCAAACGGTAGTAACTGTGTTGTCAACATTTTTGAAAATTTTTAGGGCATGATCGAGACACTCAAAAGCAACGTAAAATGTTAAAATTCGAACAAGAAGGTAGCTTTTTGTGTGAGTCCATGAATTATTATTTTGGGTGTGAATTTGGGTGTACTTGCACATCAATGGAAGCAAGTAATTTTTTATTTTGGTCCTTATATGTCATTTTACAAAGAGTAAAATTGACATTAAAAAATTATTAAAATAGCGGGTGAGAAGATAAGACTGTAGAGTAGATTTATTAGCACTCATTTTTTTATAAAATCGCATTCTAGGAAAGTAGGAATGGAACTTCCATTCTTATTATATATACAAAGTATGCAGATGCTCCCTTGAAACTGGCTAATGGTGATATTTCAATCATCCGAGAAAAACTCTGTGCTGATATGTATGAACATGCATCATCTGTTTCTAGTGCAAAGTGGGCAGAATCGAGTGCCCATTATAAGGTAGTGTTCTACCTAATGTATTAAATTTTTTATTGTCATATGGCTGAGGACACTTATTGAGTTAATTAAGCTCCATAGAGGAATAGAGAAATTGAAGGGCAAGATAGAGAGGTCATTTGGGGGAAGAGGAAGCCGGGAAGGTGAGGCTGCTGGCTGCAGGATGATATGGTTGTAGCAACAATCATTCAGTGTTGTTTGAGGACTCGTTTGGAAGTGCTTTGAAAATGATTAGAAATGCTTTTGGAGAATTTTTTTTTTAGTTTAAAAAACACTTGAAGTGTTTCTTGCAAGAAGTACCAATTATGAACTTGTCCAAGAAACACTTCAAGTACTTTTACATGATTCACTTGCATTTTTATTAAGGAGTGATTCAAAAAACATATTCACCATAAGCACTTTCAGCTATTTTAAAAACATTTATAAACGGACTTGAGTTTCTTCCGTTTGGAAATTTTCATCTTTTAAATATTAAGTAGTTTTTTTTTTCAAAAATTTGCATAAAGAAAACATATAAAATATCATTTACAGTCATGTCATTTTGGGATATAAATGTCATCTAATTTTTTTAATAATTTATAATTTATGGGTGTTTAGATATCAGTTTCAGTTGTTAACATAATTTCTCTTAAATGTTGTCTGTTTTGGTGTATCCTTTTCAGAGTGATTTCAAGCGGCATCTTTATACAATAATAGCAGAAGTTTTATATCTGATTAAAGTGGTTCTACATCTGATTGCTTTGGCAGCGTCAGAAGGCTTAACCGCTGGATTTATGGGATTTTTGGATAGCAAGAGTGCTTATAGCTAGCTCCGGCTAGTTTGGCAGTCTCAGGAGGCTCAACCGTTGGACTAGCCTAGCTAATGGGCAGTTCAAATATTGTCCTCTATGCAATTACTTAATGCGTGGCTCTGGGGGTTATTGTGTTGTTATTACTATGCTCTTTTTTCTCAAACGAATTTATGCTCCTTTTAAGTTGTAATTATCGTTCAGCTTACTATATATGTTTGAACCTTTTATATGATTTGATTGTAATAAAATCGCGTTTACGGATGTTGTCCCTTATGTTCATTTGTCAAAAGGCAAGTCCTTTTGGCTTGGTAAAGGCCATGTAGTCGTTCGTCCGAAAAAACAAAGGCCAGGCGGTCCGGTCAAATTGTGGCATCAACTCCCTTCTCTCTCTAACCGTCACACGCTCACTACTCACAACCCTTTGGGTATTAACTACATTGAGAATAATCAAAGGACAATGAATAATTGAGAAAGATGAGGAGCTAGAGAGAAATTTTAAAGAGAAATATGGCTTCTGTATTTCTAAGAAAATAACTAACTAATTACATTTGTCAGTTGCAGTTCTTTATATGATAAAACAATACAAACTTACTTGTAACTGATTAACCAACTAACAAATCATTTAATAGCCTAACAAATATTCTAACAACTTTGATTGACGTGACAATGATTATATAACAACCTATAATCAAGATAAACAATCATTTGTTTAGTCTCTCACACACCCTAATTTAGTTATGTTAATTGTTTTTTAGGATAATTCTTTGTGTCTGTAGTTTTGGGTAGATAGATTAACAAAAATCATTGTGCTGTCTATAATTTGATGGAGATGTTGAATTATTGTATTTTTAGTCTCTTCAAACAAAAATGATACACTTACTACATATTTGTACTATCATTTGTACAATCTATCAAATAAAAGTTGAGTCCGCCAACACATGTAAGTCTCATATCAATTAGAGAGATGGTACAAATATATTGCAAAAGTAGTATTTTTGCTAAATTAAACTAGCAAGTATAACGTCTCAGTGTTGAGGGATTCTTAAACATATGTATGTTGAGAAATGATTTCCACACAATCTTTTTTTTTTTGGTAGTAAACTCCTATTATGTTTTGTCTTGATTCTCCTCTTATTTATTCACCTAAAAGTTAGAAATAGCTTTAGAGGGTGTGTCAAGAATATAAGTGTGTAAAATTGATTTCCAAGTATGTAGGCTTATTTGTGTGTGAGGTGAATTTTAGTGTTAGTGTTCTAATACGCCTGTACTGTTTTGTAGTTCTGAATTTATTTGTATGTCTTAATCTTGCTTACGCATCACATACCAACCACCTTGACGAAGGTGTAACTCAAAACGGCAACTGTTGGAGTCAGAAGCATTGGAGGTATATATGGTTACTCTCTGTCTCTCTAATTTAACAGAGGCTTTAGTTAGGGTTTCAGTTTCTTAGAAAATTCACTACCAAAAAACTGGCATTTGGGTACAAAACTAAGGACACCAATGAAGAGTTTGTGTCTCTATGAACACCAATACAATGGACCAGTGCCCATTCAATAAAGAGCACAATGTATTGTGCCCAATGTAAAAGAAAATTGACACAAACACATTAGGCTGACAACTTTTTGATAAAAAATACACAGAAAGGGATATTTGTGTCTATACATAGACTTAAGCGCACAATTGTATGTGTCCTACTTTTATAATTACATAAGTATACGTGTCTTGCTAAACAAATATGGGACAACTAAAACAGAAGAGCGGGTCATACTTTTTCTCTCCGTTGTGAGAGCCTTCTCTCCGCAGTGAGAGTCTTCCCTCCTCTATGAGAGCCTACAACATAGCGATGGCAACGGTTCGGTTTGGGGACGAAAAAGCAATATCCATCCCTATAACCACAAAAATTAGCCATACCCATAACCGTAAAATAACCAATCGGGGATTATCCATAACCATATCCACCGGGTAACGGATTTTCAATCGGTTATCGGTTATATCCATGTAATCATACACGAACGAAAATCTAAACACAGAGTCATAGATTAACGAACTGAAAACCAACCAAAAAAAATGACCTTAAACAAAGAACAATACACAGAACAGAGAGATGCTGCATCAACAAAATGAAAGAAAATGACAGAGAATGAAACAAATAAAGGAACCCCCAAAACCTGACCAAACAGTGCAACAAAATCCAGATATAATTCACAGCAAAGAGGCTGAAATGATGAAAATATATGCTAACAGTAAAGAATCCAACCACTCATCCGACATCCAATTACAAAAAACATAACAATATATTGACGACAAAAGAACGAGATATATGCAATTTGCTTCTAGTTCCGCCAAGGCTGCCATCATCATTATTTCATGGTGCTCCTGCAGCTCCTCCTTCACACCCATCAATGGAGCATGAATCCTACATTATTAAGAAAATGACGAAATAATTAATATGAATCGTTGTACACATATAATCTACAAAGAAGATATTTATATACATATAATATAATTGCCAATACTTACCTCATCCATATCCATTTCTTCAAAATAAGTGCAGCAACCAACGTGTGCATTAGAACAAGAAGCTAGTTGTGAAACATGAAATTGAAGACTTAAATTAGTTCTAAAAACTGAATGCATACTAATTAATTAAGTTTGAAATTAAGATTAAAGAACATGCACAGCAGCACAAATATAAGATGAAAATAAATTAATACTTTGGAGTACCTTGAATTTCTTTCCACAACCAATTTTGGGCGCACATTAAGGCTTCCAATGTCTTTGGATGAAGTCTACTACGGTGTGGACTTACAAATCTCCCACTAGTACTGAAAGCTAATTCGGAAGCAACTGTAGATACATGAATAGCTAATATATCCCTTGCCAAAGCACTTAAGATAGGATATTTAGTCCCATTTGATTTCCACTAGCCCAAAATATCAAAATCAGATGTTCTAGGCAAAACAGCCTCATCGAAATAGTGATCTAATTCTGACTTTTCATTATCAGTACTTACAGTACTAGAAACAAACAAGTCAAAGTTATCCATTAAATGATTCATCTCTTTAAAGTCAGATTGATTCAAATGAGATGAAGTGAATGATGGCTAATGACCCATGTTAGAACTATGATTAGATCCACACTCTTTTATCAAATCATAACAATATTTGCGAATCTTATCAATTTCATTCGAAGCATATTGCCCATACATAAGCGGAAAGAAATACTCAATCAGCCTCATCTTGAATCTTGGATCCAACACAGTAGCTACAACCATTATTCCATGAATCACACTCCAATATTTATCAAATTTCTCAATCATACTTCTTGCCATATTTTTTATTTCATCACGTCTAGAGGTAAGCCACCGAGTTAGCGACAACCTGGTCTCACAAATCTTTGGAAAATAAAGATTGGCTGTAGGGTACTTAGTTCCAGAAAACAACTCGGATACATTATAAAACAACTTTAACTTCTCACAAATCTCTCTTGCCATCTCCCAATCTCTATCATCAGGCAAACACTTATATTGCGACTCTCGTTGTTTCAAATAAGGGAAAACATCCTTGTAAATCAAAGCAGATTGAATCATTAAAAAGGTGGAATTCCACCGAGTTTTACAATCAAGCACCATTTTCTTAGTGCCTGGAAGCTTCAACTGACGTGCTGCTTCCTCAAATTTTTCCTCTCTTTTTTGTGTTGTTGTCCAATAAACAACACTCTCACGAATTTTCTCAATACCACCACCAATCACTTCAAGACCATCCTTCACAATTAAGTTTAATATATGTGCACAACAACGCATGTGAAAGAACCCTCCACCCAACAAAAGTGAACTACCAGAAAGTTTTTCAAGAATAAGATCAATCATTTTATCATTTGTAGTGCAATTATCTACTGTTAAGGTAGAAAGCTTACGATCGAGGTTCCAATCTAGCAAGCACTCCATCAAAACATCTGAAAGTGTCTCGGCGGTATGCGGACATGGCACATAAATAAATCTGAAAAAAATTACAATGAAGATGGTTACAATAAACAATTTGAAATATAAATCTAAAGCTAGACAACAATTAAATAGAAGTTAAAGTATTAAAAATATCACCTTATTATTCGGCTCTGCAACGTCCAAGAGTCATCAATAAAATGAGATGTTATTACCATAAATCATCTGTTCTGATTACTTGCAGTCCACATATCAGTAGTTATGGCAATTATACTCTTATTTTCATCCAACAATTGCATTGTTTTCAAACGCTCATAATCATATATTTTGAGGATATCACTCTTGATTGTGTTTCTTGAAACAACCTTAAACAACGGTTGGACAACACTCATGAAGTTTCTAAATCCAACATGCTCAAGCATGGAAAGAGGATACTCATGCAATATTATCATTTGGGCGAGAGCTCTCCTTGCACTTTCTTGGTCAAATGTATACAACTCTACTTTCCCATCTCCTACTTTTTGGGTTAGTGTTTGCTTCAATTTTTTTTGTCTCCAACGTGGACATATCGTCACATGATGCCTCAAATGGCTGGTTCCATTTCCAGTGTTCCCACCAAGCTTCTTGCTACAATAATTACATATTGCTTTCATCACCCCATCAACTAGTGTTCTTGTGTAATGTTGCCACACCAAACTGCGAAGTCTCGAATTATTACCTTCACCATCATCACCCCCAGCTTCATTAATCTCACCAGCGACCTCATTTGGATTTGGTATATCTTGGGGCTGAGCAATTTGACTTGGTATTTCTTGTTGCACAACACTTGGATGCAATGTAGGTGCTAGATTACAATCAGTTGGGGTACATATTGTTTCTTCTTGAGACTTAAATTTTCTTTTAGACATTTTGATTGTTGCAAACACAACCAAATCCATTAATATGTAAACAAAGACATGGTATAATACTGAAATTGAGTCAATTAACATGTAAACTAAATATATAACAATAAACAAGAAGACAATTATTGATTTAACAAGCAAAACCCAATACCCATTTAATCATACACCAACGAAAAATCTAAACACAAGAGTCACAAATTAACGAACTAAAAACCCACAAAAAGAACCAAAAAAAAAAAAAGAGAAGAAACTGACCTTAAAACAAAGAACAATACACAAAATGGAGAGATCAGAGATGCATCCCCAACAGTAGAGAATCGAATTAAAAATTGAACATAGCTCAAAAACACTTACCCTTCAATGTTTGGAGCCTTAGAAAACTTTATGATGTTCATGCAAATATTTTTAGGTCTCAATGCATCCACCTATCCTGCAAACCAAAAATGGAAATGCATTAACACAAATGCCAAAACCGATTTCTAAGATTTTAGTATTCTCTTTACCCTTGCAACCAAAAAACAAAAATTGCAGAAAAATGAGCAAGAAGCTAAAGCAGAAAAAATCATATTTTCAACCACCAAAACCCAATACCCATTTAACCTGAGATTTCAGTGTTTTCTTTACCCTTGCAACTCAAAACAAAAAATCCCAGGAAAATGAGCAAGAAGCATAAGCAAGAAAAAAACATATTTTCAACCACCAAAACCCAATACCCATTTAATCATACATAAACGAAAATCTAAATACAGAGTCATAGATCAACGAACTGAAAACCAACCAAAAAAAAAAAAACTGACCTTAAAACAAAGAACAATACACAGAACAGAGAGATGCTGCATCAACAAAATGAAAGAAAATGACAGAGAATGAAACAAATAAAGGAACCCCCAAAACCTGACCAAACAGTGCAACAAAATCCGGATATAATTCACAGCAAAAATGCTGAAATGATGAAAATATATGCTAACAGTAAAGAATCCAATAAAAAAAGGAACTTAGCTTTCGAAATCCAGCCACTCATCCGACACGCAAAAGGGAATGGATGATCCAGAGTGATTCATGGACTGACACTGAGGGAGTCCCAGAGTCGAGGGACCTTACTCGTCTCTGTTCACCATCCCAACCCCTCCCTCTCTGTTTCTCTCCCTATTATCCGGACAACCACTCTCTCTTCTCTTTCTCTCACTGTCACTTTCTTTTTCTCTCACCCGTGCCAGGATCGGCGGCATGCATGGCCTTACCTGCGCGGCTGCGCCCAAGAAAGAAGATTCAAGTCCTAATCTGAAAGACTGAAACCCTATGATAAAAAGATGATTCTAGTTCTACCCCTCTAACTCATCATCCTCACCGTAGGATCTGAAGATGAGATGGACAATCATGTCATTTTACACGACTACTGAATCAGTGAATCCCGGTTACAAAATTGAATTTTTAAGAATTAATTAAATAAAATATAATATATATCAAATATATATATATAATATTTGGTTCGGATTCGGGTACGGATATGGATTGGATACCCCTATAACCATATCCAAACCCATAATCAAATAAAATTCACGGTTTTTCCCCATATCCAAACCATACCCGAATTTTCATATCCAAACCTAATCCATTCGGACGGATATCCACGGGTATCGGGTTTCACGGTTAAAATTGACATCCCATAATAACTCCGCCCTCAACTGTACCATACCAGATCTAATAGTGCATCCCCCTCCAGTTTTCAACCATTTCCTCCTTTTCCCCAAATTTTCAATTGTTCCCAAATTCGAGTTCAACTAACCCTAGTCTGGGTAGTTGGGTTTATTAAGTGTCTGCGCTTCTTACACCTTTCATCCCTTGTTCAATTATTCATTGTGTCCTTTTCGACCATCAGCATTGATTTCTCCATCTTTTCCCTCTGCTCATGCGGTGAGTAGTTGGGTCCAACGGCTGACGAATTGAAGGCTTTCAATTTAACTTCAACTGGGCCATAAAGGTCAATTGGGTATTGCAGAACTTATCTGTCAGTTATGAGTCAGAACTTATCTGTCAAAAGATGAGGAGACGACGAATCGAATACTAGAGCAGGTCTCTTGGGCAGTGATGAGTCAGAACTTATCTGTCAAAAGATGGCCTCAAGAACTAGCACTTGAAGAGGTAATGTTGAGAAAGGTCCCATTCTGGATCCAAATGAAGGGCGTGCTATTACATCTGAGCACAGAGGTAAATGCCAAGAAATTGGCAAGCCATATGGGAGAGGTTATTAAGATAGAAGAGTTGTCACTGGCTAGAGGGTTCTTAAGGGCCCGGGTGTTGGTGGATACAGATCACCCTCTTATAAACGGATGCTGGCTTCCACGTCCGGGGGATAAGGAATCCTGGATCGGGTTTAGATATGAGCGGCTCCAAGATTTCTGCTATAGGTGTGGGAGGATCGGCCATGTTATGACGGAGTGTACCTTTGAAAAAAGCAGGAGTGGGGCTGTTGGGTTTGGTGAATGGACTCGGATGAAACAACCCAGGCCTCTATAGGAGTATGTCCATCCACTACCAGTAATGCAATGCAACCGTCGCCATGCCAGAATGATGCCAGAGAAACGGAACTTAAGCTTTCAAGATAAGGTATTCTCAACAAGCACGAAAGGGGTGCTAGATTAGGGATCATCTGAACCCCAAAGGTTGGGAATTGTCTTCCATGATCTCGGGAGCCAGGGGAGAATTGGGGGGGATTATTGCTATGGTGGGATCTCCTGTTAGTGGAATTCTTCCCCCAGTGCAATGCGAGAATGTAATTCGGCCTGAAGCAGAACTAACAATCCAATCCTGGGTGTGAGTGATGACCTTGGTCTGCTTCCAGTGGAGACCCACACCTTTGAAGAGGGGGAAATGGAAAGGGGTAGAAGCTCCCACCAAACTTCAATCCAGGGATTCTTTAATGGCTTGGGCCTAAAGAGGAAAACTGATATGAAGA
The DNA here is from genome assembly GCF_042453785.1 of Malus domestica. NCBI lineage: Eukaryota > Viridiplantae > Streptophyta > Magnoliopsida > Rosales > Rosaceae > Malus > Malus domestica. Next base: position 38,090,836 of record NC_091665.1, read on the forward strand.
TTCAGGGGGGAGGACAAGCTCGGAGTAAAAGAGTGAAAAAAGAAGCAGGCTGCTTAGGAGGAGGAAGATGACAACGAGTAGGGGGCGAAATCCCAGTATAAGTGGCGGTGGCATAGAAGGTGGAATTTCTGTTCTCGTGGAGGCAAATCTGCTTGATGTGCCGATTGCTCAGGGGAAGAAAGTGAGAAGCCTGCGGGTTGGAAGCCCAAACCAGGATTCTGATGCACCTCAGACTAAGAGGGCGAGGGTGGAACCTTGGGGTGGTGGTGGCTGGCCCATAATAGTTGCACCATCGCCATGATCTACCTAATGTGGAACTGCCATGGTCTTGGGTCGGACGCGGTAGTTCGAGCTTTTCATGGGCTTATTAGGCGGTACAGACCCTGTGTGATCTTTCTGTCCAAGGCGAAAATGAAGGATCACAGATTAGAAGGAGTTCGGCACATAATGGGTTATACATACGGATTCTCGGTCCCAACTATGGGGGCTGCGGGTGGTCTTAGTCTTTGGTGGAACGACCTTGTCCAAGTGACTATCCTTTTCTCGTCAAAGAATCTAATTCACACAAGAGTCCGAGATAGGTGTTGTAATGATTGGTGTTTTGCATCATGGGTTTATGGTACTCCATATAGAGCAGAGAATAGGGCATTCTAGAGGTGGATCTCGGAGGTTTTACAGCCTTGCCCAACCCCGTGGTTTTGTGGAGGAGACCTGAATGAGTATCTTTGGGATAGTGAAAAGGCTGGGGGGATGGAGGAGTCTTGCTCTCGCCCCCGGTTCCTGTAGGATTTTATGTCAAATGGAGCTCGTGGATTTACATTTCAGTGGACCAGCATTCACCTGGAGAGGTTCCCGTAATGGAAGCTTGATGCAGGAAAGATTGGACCGTGGGATGGTGAATGGCAATTGGCAAGATTATTGGCCTAATACTTCAGTCACCTATGAAACGGTTAGAGCCTTAGACCTAGTTTGGGAGTGAGGTGCTTAAAAAAAAAACACCCATGAAAAAAAGCTGTGAGGGTTTTAGGTGTTTGGTAAACTGAAAAAAAAAGGCTCATTTTGGAAGCTGCTGTGAGAATAAGCTGAAATCAAAGGAAAAAGCTGAAGCTGCTATTTGTAGCTTTGGAAAACTGGTTTTTTTTTTCAAAGCGCACAGAGCTACAATGCTTCTTTAATGAAAATACCCACTATTAGACTGCTTTTTTTTTTTCCAAAAGCACTTTTACAAAAAAGTTTACCAAACACTCTGCTGATTTATTTCACAGCCGCTTATTCTCACAACACAGCCGCTTATTCTCACAGCAGCTTTTTTTCAAAGCACAGCAATACCAAACCAGCCTTAGACCACTGTTATTTGATCATCAAAACCAATCCCCGGAGTCGAAAAAAAATGATGAAACTATTCAGGTTTGAATCATTCTGGATAGATGAGTAGGGTTGCAAGGATGTCATTGATGCGAGTTCGAGGGGGCCTAATGGTGAGGAGTGGGTAGACAAATGGCATCAGAAACTCAACTCTTGCCGAAAGGGGCTTGTTGAGTGGAGCAGGGAAAAATTCTGCAGAGTGAGGGAGGAAATTCAAAGCTTAAGCAGTAGGATCCATAACTTGCAACATAATTGGGAGGAGAATGGAGAGCAAATTAAAAGTTTATCTGAGCAACTAGATAGGATGGAGGAACAAAAGGAAAAATTTTGGCAGCAAAAATCCCGAGTTAAATGGCTGCAAGCAGGTGATTTTCGAAGTTCTTCCATCAAACTACTGTTCAGAGAAGAATAGCGAACCGGGTGGAAAAAATCCAAAATGGAAGCGGCACATGGATAGAGGACGATGCCGGGATTCGCCGGACGGTTGATAATCATTTTTCCAATTTGTTCAAATCTGTTGGACAGCGGGATTGAGGCTCTATTCTGGATTGCATTGATCATGTTGTTACTGACGAGATGAATGTTTCCCTCTCTTAACCGTTCACATTGGAGGAGATAAATGATGCAATCTTTAATATGGGTGGGCTTAAGGCCCCAAGTCCTGATGGGTTCCAAGGAATTTTCTTCCATTCCTTCTGGAATATCATTGTGGATGAAGTGAATGGCTTGGTGTGTGATCTGGTTAATGGCAGGGCTTGCCCGAAGTCTATCAACTCGACGTTTATTGTTCTTATCCCGAAGGTGCCCAACCCGGAGAATGTTAGCCAGTTCCGTCCGATAAGTCTTTGTAACCACTCGTATAAGATTGTATCAAAGGTGCTGGCTAATCGTCTTAAACCTCTGTTGCCAACAATAATTTCACCCAGTCAGAGTGCGTTTGTGGCTGGGAGACAAATTCAGGACAACGTTGTGATCACTCATGAAGTTTTTCACTTTCTGAAAATGCGGAAAGGTTTGTTCGAGTTGGCATTGAAGATTGACATGAATAAGGCCTACGACAGGGTGGAATGGGGCTTCCTTGCAGCAATTATGATTAGAATAGTGTACCAAGTCCGGCTACTTGGAAGGCGTCAAGTTAAGCACGCATGGTCCGATGCTCTCCCACCTCCTATTTGCTGATGATACGCTCATCTTTCTAAAGGCCTCTTCCATGAATTGTCAGAACATTGTTCATATTCTGGACGCTTATTGCCATGCTTCGGGGCAGGAGCTCAGTTTGAATAAATCTTCTGCGTTTTTCAGTGACAATACGCCGGCGTGTGTTCGTGACGAGCTGCAACTGTTACTTCAAATGCCGTCGGTGGCACCTAATTAACAATAACAAATAATAAAAGTCAATGAAAATGCTAACCTTTCAGACGGGCTAGTATCAATATCTACACTCAGCTTTAGCATAATAGATGCAACCTCCTCTGCAATCCATTGTTTCTCAGCGGAAACTGGCCCATAATCAATAACAGAGCCCTTTAGTACTTTTGCACTAGAAAAATGTATATCACAAAACATATGCATGACTATCAACCCAAGATGAAGAGTCTACCTGCTTTTATTGCCTCCTTAGCTAGTTGCTCATCCACACCAGATGAAAATCCTGTATCATTTACTAGTCGGGTATACAAACTCTGTTCAACCTCCTTATCTCCGACAATCTTTAGCTTTGAAATTCTTTCCTCGCCAAGCTTTTCAACAATTGATCTGACATTTATAAAGTGTTAAATGGAGTATTAGCGCAGTCATATACCATCCAATGGAGCATGATCAACCAAAACTGGTATGTGGTGGTAAGGATTAATACAGTACTTAACTGCAGTTTTTGCTCAATATTATATGCACACAAATATGTATGTGTATCTGTGCCTGTCTGTGTACTTATGTACAATTTTTTGCATAATTTTATAATATTTAACTTACAAACAAAGAGCTAATGACAAGTTGCTTAAGAATGATTAATAGATCAATCAGTCACATTAAAGCTTATACAGTAATATTTTGTTGTAACTGAACTTACTTATCATAATTCTATGTACTATTTGCCACAATGGAAATCGCATATGCTGTCAAGTGACACTAGAATCTGTGCTATTGCAGAAATTTGGAATGAAATTGCAGCTGTGTCAGGGGCTGAGTCCTTTATGACCACATCGAAAGAAACTACTGCCAGAATGAGAACCTCAAGGGACTTGGATGGTCTGCCTTCCCATTTTGATGTCCTTCTCGTACCCTTCTGTTTGTGTGGTCACGATTAAGCCACGTCAACATTTTATATTACTATTTCTTTTTGTTTTATTATTTAAAAAAAAAACAATATAAAATGTTGACGTGGCTTAACCGTGATCACACAAAACAGGAGGGCACCGAAATGGGAGGGCAGACAATCCAAGTCCAACCTCAAGAGGTCCAATTATAGTCAAAGCTACAGTGCTTTCTGTTGTGTCCAAAACCCAGAGCATGTTCGTAACTATCTGGAAACTTAACATAAAAAAAGCATAAAAAAAAATAATATAAAATGTTTGTGGAAGCCAGACTTGTAGCCAGGACGAGGCTGAAATGCCTCTATGAATCTTCCCGGCTCCTAAAAAGAGTGGATAATCATGAGTTGCAACCAGTTGTCCCTCTTTAAAAAAAAAAGAAAATTGAAAAATGATTATATAGGGTATTCAGTATTCTAATGAGTACAAAGTATTATCCTAGAATTTTTGCCAACTGAGAAAATGGCGGACTTTCATGGGGTAAATTACCAAGTTTGACCTCTTTATTGGTGAGTATTTGCTGCTTTGCCATTTGTTGCAGGGTCTATGGAAGTAGTATGCTAGAGATTTTCCCGTGTATCGGAAACACATTTCGATGCATCAAGTGTAATAATACAATTGATTGGAAATTTAAAAAAAAATCAACTAATTATATTATGACACTTGGTATACTAAGATGTATTTTCAGCATACTGAAAAATTTCTCAATAGTATGCTTACTTTGTCTCTTTCCCTGCACTGCACACCATTGTACACCTCACGGGTCCATATGTGTCAATGGATGCATGGTGTAAATAATGTCTCACTCGTTGGTTAGCTCTTCTCCTGTAGAAGTTTACAAACATCACCATCTTCCAATCTCAAACCCGAGAACGATGATGCTCACAGTTTGATGAAATGTAGATTATGAGTTTGGATATGGCTTTGCGATTTTTTCCATTAATCTAGTAATTCAGTCTACAATTCGGTTGGACTTGCCAAAGATTCTTTGCATAATTTTTTAATTTAATTGGATCCCTCAGTAAAAAGAGGGTTTCGAACTTAAAAAGTTTTGTGAGTTTTTGAACATTGAAGATAATAAAGTCCATGGTTTTTGTATTGGTTGTTTGTTTATTCTTTTTGATCGAATGAAAACTATTGGCTTTGAGATCTAAGGTTGTATGTCTAACAGTTAAAAACACTAGGAAATGTGTCGGATTTAGCTTTAAAATTCAGAGATTTTGGACATTGAAGCTTTTCTTAGGGAATAAAATAAATATCGGAATCCTTCTTTTCCTATTTAAATGCTAATTATTATTGTGATTTTGTATGTTTTCTTCAATGCCAGTTATTCTTAAATTAAGATAATGTTTTTTTGTTAGGGAGTGAAGATGAATTTTAGAGACAGAAAAACAAAATTAGTAACATATAAACCTAAAATTGCAAATTAATCCAAAAATAACAAATAATTAGATAAAAAGTTATAGCCATATACATTTCTATATAATTTTTGAAAAAAAATGAAAAATTATGTAATATGAATTTGTCTGTCAGAACATTATAATTACTTTAGTCTAAAGTAGGGGAGGTGGCACTGTGCAATTTTGGGGTACATTTCAGTTTATTTACGAAATTGCCACTAAATCTCGCTGCCCCCTGATTTAAGTTTATTTGCAAAATTGCCACTGGGCTTCAGAAAGGGTTTTGAGTCGTTGGGCTAGAATTTCCGTTCAGATTGGAATTTTCAGTTTTGCGATCCACACGTTGATCATTGCTGTGTAGGATCGCCGACTGTGTGGGATTTGGTGAGAGGATGGTTACGTGTCCATCATCGTCGAAAGGTCTGCTTCGACTGCAACGTCTCAACTTTTCTATCCATTTCAACTTGTCTCTCACAAGCCTCTGCTTCAGTCACTCTCGATCGTCGCCTTTTCTAAGGCGTCCGAGGGACAAAAACCGAAAGCCAAACCTCCACCACAAATGAAGTCACGAACGCCACTCTCACTCACCCTCCACTGTTGTACACTAACCCAATCATAATTCTGAAATCCAATCACAACCCAGATGTTAATCCTTCAGAGAATGGCAATGGCCACTTCTTCTTCCTTCCTCTCAATCCCTCTCCTAAAGACCTCTTCTTTGCTTTCCCCAGTTAAACACTGCGCTTCACCACTGAGCTCTGAGTTCAGGGCTCTGTCCCTCTACGGCGGTAGAAATGGAGTCTCCACCTCCTCGGCGATGGCCACGAAATCAAACACCGGAAGCACAAAGGCGGCCAGTTTCTCTTGCTTCTCAGAGTTATAGAAATGAAACACCTCAGCCAAATCCAGTAACAAGCTCATTCCCGGAGTCCTCAGTGTCTTCCAATATCTCGTCATCAGATACCGGCATGGAATACTCAAGCCCTCCTTTAAGACAAAGGCGAACGGCAAACGTTGAGGAAGTTGAATCTTCATGATGTATGATATATGTTTTAGTTACTGCTCATTTGTTTGTACCATGTGCATCAGATTAAGGTCACTACTCATTTGTGCCATGGTTTTCATTCTTTTTTATTTTGTTTCTTGTTGTAGTTACTCATTCTCGGTAATCAACTGATAGTAAGGGCTGGTTTGGTATTGCTTGCTTTGAAAAAAAAACTGTTTTTGCTATGTTGTGAGAATAAGCAGCTGTGAAATAAAGTAACAGAGTGTTTGTTAAACTTTTTTGTAAAAGTGCTTTTGAAAAGAAAAAAAAAGCAGTATTATAATGTTTTGTAAACTTTTATGTAAAACAGATGTGAAAAAAAAGCCAGTTTTTCAAATATGGGATTTGCAGCTTTTTGTTTTTGGCTTTTTTTCACCAAAAACTGTGAAAAACAACTGAAGTTGAATGTTTACCAAACACAAAAAAACTCCCAGCTTTTTTTTTTATACCAGTTTTTTTTCATAATCACCTCACTACCAAACCAGGGCTAAGTTCTCTCTTCTTCTTTTTTTGTTATTTTAGTTGCTTATATATCACTTCTGTTAACATTTTCAGGTTTTCAGCAATCTTCAATTACGATAGCAACTTGATTCCTAGGATTTGGAATAAGAAGGGAGACATTAGTTGTCACATTCCAATCTCGGCTCCGCCGTAGCATGATATTATCCGCTTTGGGTTCCGGCCACGCTCTCACGGTTTTGTTTTTGGGAACTCACACGAGAACTTCCTAGTGGGTCACCCATCCTGGGATTGCTCTCGTCCGAACTCGCTTAACTTTGGAATTCCGATAGAACCCGAAATCAATGAGTTCCCAAAATACCTTATGCAATATGGAGGTAGTCATGTACATATAAGGCACATTACCCTCTCTATGTTGGTCAATGTGGGATGTTACATTAGTACTATTACGAAGGATGCTTGATCCGCTGTAATTATTTAGAAACTTAATGGATGGAGGTATAACCTGTCTGTATTTTGTTTGCATTTAAACGATATCTTAGCAACTTTTTTCTTTTATCTCTTTGATGCAGTCTCTTAAGATTTTGTTGGCTATAGCTGCAATTCGCTTGAGTGAGAAGCCAGATAACATTGAAAAGGTTCTCTTTTCTTTTCTAATGGATGGAACTAAAGCATCTATAGATCCTCTTACATCGAACACTTGGGAAGAGGTACTGTGTATAAGGATTTTTTTTTTCTTTATCTCCATATGGATAGACTTTCTATTTTCAAACTAATTTCTTATCAATAATTAATTCTGACTATAAGGATTTTTCCATTAATCTAGTTATTCGTTCAGTCTACAATTCGGTTGGACTTGCCAAAGATTCTTTGCATAATTTTTTAATTTAATTGGATCCCTCAGTAAAAAGAGGGCTTCGAACTTAAAAAGTTTTGAGAGTTTTTTAACATTGAAGATGATAAAGTCCATGGTTTTGTACTGGTTGTTTGTTTATTCTTTTTGAACGAATGAAAATTGTTGGCTTTGTGATCTAATGTTTATGTATAGTAGTTAAAAACACTAGGAAATGTGTCGGATTCGGCTTTAAAATTCAGAGATTTTGGACCTTGAAGCTTTTCTTAGGGAATAAAATAAATATCGGAATCCTTCTTTTCCTATTTAAATGCTAATTGTTTTATTGTGATTTTTTATGTTTTCTTCGATTCATGTTATTCTTAAATTAAGATAGTGTTTTTTTTGTTAGGGAGTGAAGATGAATTTTAGAGACAAAAAAACAAAATCAGTAACATAAAAATCTAAAATTGCAAATTAATCCAAAAATAACAAATAATTAGATAAAAAGTTATAGCCATGTACATTTCTATATAATTTTTGAAAAAAAAGGAAAAATTATGTAATATGAATTTGTCTGTCAGAACATTATAATTACTTTAGTCTAAAGTAGGTGGAAGTGGCACTGTGCAATTTTGGGGTACATTTTAGTTTATTTACGAAATTGCCACTGAATCTCTCTGCCCCCTGATTTAAGGTTATTTGCAAAATTGCCACTGGGCTTCAGAAAGGGTTTTGGGTCTTTGGGCTGGAATTTCCGTTCAGATTGGAGTTTTCGGTTCTGCGATCCACATCATCGCTGTGTAGGATCGCCAGCTGTGTGGGATTTGGTGAGGGGATGGTTATAGACTTGGCAATTTTTGACACGACACGAAAATAATGGGTTTCGGGTCAACACGATAACTTATCGGGTCACTATCGGGTGACCCGTTAAGAACCCGTTAATAACGGGTTCTTAACAGGTATACACGCGGGTAACACGTGGGTAACCCGTTTCGACCCGTTAAGAAAAAAATTATTTTAATAATTTTAAAGTTTAATTACTAAAAGATTTATTATAAAATACAATAGTCATATTAATATATACAATATATTCTATATTAAATATATAGTTTTGTATTATTGTTCTATATAAATTATAAAAAAATTAAAAAAAAGTTTTAGTCATTATTTATTTTTATTATGAGAGTTCCTTATTATCATTACTAAGATAAATTTTACATAACATATTCTTGTCCAAAATTAAAATATACTGGTATAGTATTTGTATATGCAAGAACTAAGAAGACATACATACAAGTATGAAAAATGTGAAAGAATATATAAACACTCGTGATTTATCATTATTCCTCCAAGAATAGATAATTGTTACACTTATATTATCGTTTAGATTTTTAAAATCCTTCAAACCCTCATGAATAATGTTTTTTATTTGAGGGCAAAATTAATAAAATTAATAATAATTATTGTATAAGTGTAAAAAATGTAAAAATATATATATACAATCACTCATATATAAAAAAATGTAAATGCTTTAAATTAAAGATCAAATTTATTCATTACATTCTTATAGGGTCGAGGAGTGTATCTGTAAAAAATCATCAAAATCAGAGATAAAATAACCATTAAATTGTGATTTTTCGTTTATAACCGCCGAAAACTTTTGTTCCATTACGTAATCTCTGAATGTTTGTTTTTTACGATTTTTTACATATGCGATCTCGGAATGTGTACAAATAAGTTTGACGGTTGGATCGTTGAAAAAAGTTTCATAAAATGCATATTGCGTCAAAACGGTAGATTAAGCAAACACTTAGAGTTAATATTATACTTCTATTAAGTATACACTAGTGTAAATATTTTAAATTAAAGATCAAATTTATTCATTACATTCTTATAGGGTCGAGGAGTGTATCTGTAAAAAATCATCAAAATCAAAGATAAAATAACCGTTAAATTGTGATTTTTCGTTTATAACCGCCAAAAACTTTTGTTCCATTACGTAATCTCTGAATGTTTGTTTTTTACCATTTTTTACGTATGCGATTTCGGAATGTGTACAAATAAGTTTGACGGTTGGATCGTTGAAAAAAGTTTCATAGAATGCATATTGCGTCAAAACGGTAGATTAAGCAAACACTTAGAGTTAATATTATATTTTTATTAAGTATAAAATAAGTTTTTGTGGTATCCACTAGTGTAAATACTTTAAATTAAAGATCAAATTTATTCATTACATTCTTATAGGGTCGAGGAATGTATCTATAAAAAATCATCAAAATCGGAGCTAAAATAACCGTTAAATTGTGATTTTTCGTTTATAACCGTCGAAAACCTTTGTTCCGTTACGTAATCTCTGAATGTTTGTTTTTTATGATTTTTTACGTATGCGATCTTGAAATGTGTACAAATAAGTTTGACGGTTGGATCGTTGAAAAAGTTTTGTAGAATGCATACTGCGTCAAAATAGTACATTAAACAAACACTTAGAGTTAATATTATACTTCTATTAAGTATAAAATCAGTTTTTGTGGTATCCACTAGTGTAAATACTTTAAATTAAAGATCAAATTTATTCATTACATTCTTATAGGGTCGAGGAGTGTTTTTGTAAAAAATCATCAAAATCGGAGCTCAAATTACCGTTAAATTGTGATTTTTCGTTTATAACCGTTGAAAACTTTTGTTCCGTTACGTAATCTCTGAATGTTTGTGTTTTACGATCTTTTACGTATGCGATCTCGAAATGTCTACAAATAAGTTTGACGGTTGGATCGTTGAAAAAAGTTTCGTAGAATGCATATTGCGTCAAAACGGTAGATTAAACAAACACTTAGAGTTAATATTATACTTCTATTAAGTATAAAATAAGATTTTGTGGTATCCACTAGTGTAAATACTTTAAATTAAAGATCAAATTTATTCATTACATTCTTATAGGGTCGAGGAGTGTATTTGTAAAAAATCATCAAGATCGGAGCTAAAATAACCGTTAAATTGTGATTTTTCGTTTATAACCGTCGAAAACTTTTGTTCCGTTACGTAATCTCTGAATGTTTGTTTTTTAAAGATTTTTTACGTATGCGATCTTGGAACGTGTACAAATAATTTTGACGGTTGGATCGTTGAAAAAAGCTTCGTAGAATGCATATTGCATCAAAACGGTAGATTAAACAAACACTTAGAGTTAATATTATATTTCTATTAAGTATAAAATAAGTTTTTGTGGTATCCACTAGTGTAAATACTTTAAATTAAAGATCAAATTTATTCATTACATTCTTATAGGGTCGAGGAGTGTTTTTGTAAAAAATCATCAAAATCGGAGCTCAAATTACCGTTAAATTGTGATTTTTCGTTTATAACCGTTGAAAACTTTTGTTCCGTTACGTAATCTCTGAATGTTTGTGTTTTACGATTTTTTACGTATGCGATCTCGAAATGTGTACAAATAAGTTTGACGGTTGGATCGTTAAAAAAAGTTTCGTAGAATGCATATTGCGTCAAAACGGTAGATTAAACAAACACTTAGAGTTAATATTATACTTCTATTAAGTATAAAATAAGATTTTGTGGTATCCACTAGTGTAAATACTTTAAATTAAAGATCAAATTTATTCATTACATTCTTATAGGGTCGAGGAGTGTATTTGTAAAAAATCATCAAGATCGGAGCTAAAATAACCGTTAAATTGTGATTTTTCGTTTATAACCGTCGAAAACTTTTGTTCCGTTTTGTAATCTCTGAATGTTTGTTTTTTAAAGATTTTTTACGTATGCAATCTTGGAATGTGTACAAATAAGTTTGACGGTTGGATCGTTGAAAAAAGTTTTTGGACCGCCAGCAATAGATAATTTTGTAGTAGTGAAACCTTAAATTTATTTAACCGTCAATTGTTATTTACACTTTATTCTTCTGACTGAATTTTATTTTTTGAAAACATGATCATCTGGTGGATGTAAGAAAATGATATCACGTTTCGATATTTACGATTAACTGAAATATGAGTCAATGTCATATAATTTGTAGAAACTTTATAAACATCAAGCAATATTTTCACTAACCGTATAACTCTAAATATAATATCAACTATCCAAACCGTTCATCTACCTACACCCTCTAATAGATCATGTTTTCAAAAAAGAAAATCTAAAAAAACGAAATTTGATGAGAACAATGAAGCATAAATGTAAACAACAATCAACGGTTAAATTTTGATCTATGATTTATATGATTATAGTGGCGAATTTCGAAGTTAAGCTCTTCATGAAAGTTATAAAGCTTGTCATTACGAGTGTTTATATATTTTTTTCTATATTTTTTTACACTTCTACATTAATTAAAAAACTATTAAAGACTTTAGGTAAGCGAAAATATACTTAAAACAAAATTGTGTTTTTATGTTTTGGATGTGATAATATGGAATGTATATACTTATTTAGTATTATGTTTTTCATTTGATTATTTATTGGTTTAAAATATATTTTCCTTAACGGGTAACGGGTCGGGTCATATTACCTGTTAATATTATCGGGTCGATTTCGGGTCGGGTCATTTTACCCGTTTATTTTAACGGGTGTTACACAACACGTTAAGATATCGGGTATGACACGAAAACGACACGAACACGGAAAACACGACACGAATGCCAAGTCTAGATGGTTACGTGTCCGTCATCGTCGAAAGGTTTGCTTCGACTGCAACGTCTCCACTTTTCGTTCCGTTTCAACTTGCCTCTCACAAGCCTCTGCTTCAGTCGCTCTCGATCGTCGCCTTTTCTAAGGCGTCCCAGGGACAAAAACCGAAAGCCAAACCTCCACCACAAATGAAGTCACGAACGCCACTTTCACTCACCCTCCACCGTTGCACACAAACCCAATCATAATTCTGAAATCCAAACACAACCCAGATGTTAATCTTTCAGAGAATGGCAATGGCCACTTCTTCTTCCTTCCTCTCAATCCCTCTCCCAAAGACCTCTTCTTTGCTTTCCCCAGTTAAACACTGCGCTTCGCCACTGAGCTCCGAGTTCAGGGCTCTGTCCCTCTACGGCGGTAGAAATGGAGTCTCCACCTCCTTAGCGATGGCCACGGAGGCTCAGATCTCGACCCAAGACGACAAAATGAAAGATGAAGAAAATAAGAACATATGGAAAAATGGGTGTACAGCAGTAGATAAGCTGCGAAAATTTTCATCCTGTTTTTGGGAATGTGAGAAGATACATGGGTTTCTATATCTGCTCGAAGGCAGCAATGTAAGTGGTGCTAACACCCTCGGGGTTGACCCTGCACCTTCTCCAGTAAACGACACTCAATCACTGCTCGCTGGCATTATAGGCGAAAAAAGGTGATAAATAATGGGAAATGATTTCCGAACGCCTTTTATCCTTTTGTGCACCCTTGTACTTGTCCTTGGGTCTTTTCTGCCTCTATGGTTTTGGCTATGATAATGTATATCTAAAATAAGATACGATTTTATAGGTATATGAATCAAACTAACATGTCAATTTTGTGTTAGTATGTTGCGGTGTAAATCTCCTCTTTTAATCAAAAGGAAAAAAATGGATGTTTCTTTTTCTATAGTTGGTGCTATTCACACTCCCATTTTAACTTCTCACACTTTTTTTTTGGTAATTTTTATCTTTTGATCTTTTTTAATTTATTCGATCAGACGACTGAAATTTGAGAAGAGTGGGTGGAGGTAAAAATGGGTATGAATATCACCACCCTTTTCTATCTGATAGCCAAGTACTTATAATAAACATAAGCAATCTTAGTAGATGCCTATAAACAAAAGCCACAAGTTTGCTCTAGATGAGTTATTGTCAATTGTTGATTGATTACGGTGTCACCCTAATGTGACTCTTTGGTAGTGTTTTTGCATAAGCCAACTCTTTTACATGAGTGATAGGTAATTGTAGGTCGATCAGTGTCACCTGAAGAACGATGTCATGTCAAGAGGTGATAACGATGCCAATAATTTAGGACAAAAAATTATGTTGCCTGCTTCATATACAGGAAGTCCTAGACATATGATTAATAATTATCAAGATGTTATGGCAATTTGTAAGGAATATGGTCATTCTGATTTGTTTATAACATTTACCTGCAATGTAAAATGGCCAGAAATTATTAGAGAATTTGAAAAAAAAAAAAACTAGGTTTCAAACCCGAGGAGAGGCCTGATATAATTTCTAGAATATTTAAAATGAAACTGGATGATATGCTTGATTTCATCAAGTCTGGAGCACCTTTTGCACAAGTTGAAGCAAGTGAGTTCTAAAAACTTATTTCCATTATTATCTTTATCTTATTCACATTTTTTTCTACATCAACCTAACTTTTTTTTTGTTCGTTTTTGTCGTTTTGATTTTTTTTACAAACAGATGTTTGCACAATTGAATTTCAAAAAAGAGGTTTACCTCATTCTCATATGTTAATATTGCTGAAATCAAAATTTAAATGTTATCTTGCATCAGACATGGATTCTATCATTTCAGCAAAGTTGCCAGACAAATTTGTGAATCATCAGCTTTATGAAATCGTTAATCAATTTATAATTCATGGTTCATGTGGTTATCTCAATCAAAACTCTTCTTGCATGTGGGAAAATAAATGTTCCAAAAGCTTTCCCAAGCCATATAAAAATGAAACTGTTTTTGAACCTAATGGTTTTCATGTTTATAAACGTCGTGATGATGACACAAAATTTGTTATAAAAAATGGAGTCAAAATTGATGACAGTTTTGTGGTTCTTTATAATCCTGAATTGCTTTCAAGATATAATGCTTATATAAATGTCGAAATTTGTTGTCAATCAATGCTTATAAAATATTTGTTCAAATATGTGAGTAAAGGTTCAGATAGAGCACGGTTAGTTTTACAACAAAATTCAAATGATGAAATATTAACTTATCTAAATTGTAGATATATATCACCTTATGAAGCTGTTTGGAGATTGTTTCAGTATCCCATACATCATAGAGAACTTTCTATTGAGCGATTACCAGTGCATTTACCATTAGAGCAAAATATTGTTTCAGTGCTGATCAATCACTACAATCAATTATCAATCAAAATGCTTCTAATCATACAATGTTAACAAATTGGTTTGAAACTAATAAAATTTATAATGAAGCACGTTCACTAACTTATGCTCAATTTCCATAAAAAATTTTATACGATACACGGAAAAATATTTGGAAACCAAGAAAACAAAAAGGTTCAATAAGTAGAATAGCATATGTGCATCCTGCATCTGGTGAATTATATTACTTAAGAATGCTTTTAAATTTGAAAAAAGCTGCTTTTAGCTTTGATGATATCAAAACTATTAATGGTATTGTACATGTTTCATACCAATATGCGTGTCAATCATTAAGATTATTAGGTGATGATAAAGAATGAATTGAAGCTTTATTAAATGATATCAATGCAACATCATCTGCTCAATTGAGACAATTATTTGTTACAATAATTTTGTTTTGTGATGTAGCAAATCCTCAAATTATTTTTTATAAACATTGGCAAAATATGTATGATGATATTTTATACAAATTACGAAAAACTTTTGCGATCCCTAATATGGTTATACCACATGATAAATTAAAAAATTATGTCCTATTTGAACTAGAATTGCTTTTTAACAATGCATTTACTTCTCTGGACAAATATCATTTACCTATGCCTGATCAAGTAGAATGCTAGAAATTAAAAATAAACTTTTAAGAGAAGAGTTAAATTATGATCGTGAAGAATTGTCAAAAAAACATGTTGTTTTAAAACTGCAACTTAACCAAGATAAAAAACATATCTATGATGCTGTTATAGATACTGTACATAAAAAAACACAAGGCCTATTTTTTGTCCATGGCCATGGAGGTACAGGAAAAACCTTTTTATGGGAAGTTATCATAGACTTAGATCTGAAGGAAAAATTGTTTTAACAGTTGCATCATCAGGAATAGCATCATTGTTATTACCAAGTGGCAGAGCAGCTTATTCCAGATTTAAAATACCTTTGGTTATTACTGATTATTCAATTTGTGCAATAAAAAACACGCACACACACACACCTTGCAAAATTAATTGAAAAGCATAATTAATTATATGGGATGAAGCACCTATGAATCATAAACATTGCTTTGAGGCTTTGGATAAATCACTTTCTGATCTTGTGTCATATTTACATGGTACAAAAAACAATATCCCCTTTGGTGGCGAACCTTTTTTATTAGGTAGTGATTTTCGCCAAATATTACCTGTTATACCTGGAGGAACCAAGGAAGATATAATAAATGTTTCTTTAAATAGTGCTTATTTGTGGCCACATTTAAAAAAAAATCATTTAAAAGAGAATATGAGATTATCAAAAAATGGAATAAGCATTGAACAAAGGCAAAAAATCAGTGATTTCGCAAATTGGATTTTATAAATAGGAGATGGAAAATTTTGTGATATAAGTAATGAAAATAATTTTAATGATAAAGACACATCTTTGATTGGAATAATTGAAGATTTAATAATTCATTCTTCTGGAATCTTTTTCGCAATTTATCCCAATTTTGAAATTTTTTATAACAATTTTGATTATTTAAGGGAGCGTGCTATTATAACACCTCGAAACACAACTGTTACAAACATAAATAATCATATAATTGATTTGCTACCTGGACAACAACATGTGTTTCTCAGTTATGATTCTTTATGTTCTTCTAGCGGGAATATTGAAAATTTGGAGGCATCATATCCTGTTGAATTTTTGAACAAACTAGATTTCAATGGTTTACCTACACATAACTTGACTTCGAAAATAGGAATGCCAGTTATATTATTACGAAATTTGAATCAATCTTTGGGTTTGTGTAATGGAACTAGATTAATTATTACTCAATTATTTGATAGAATTATTGAAGCCAAAATACTTACTGGACATAATATTGGTTACAAAGTTTTTATACCAAGAATCACTCTTACAGCAACTGAGAGTAAGTGACCTTTTGTTTTTAAAAGGAGACAATTCCCAATTAGACCATTTTATGCATTGACTATTAACAAAAGTCAAGGACAATCTTTGAAACATGTTGGTTTATATCTTCTTGAACCAGTTTTTACTCATGGTCAATTATATGTTGCATTATCTAGAGTCACATCAAAAAAATGTCTCAAAATTTTAATAACAGATGGAGAAAACAACGTTAAAAATTATACTGCTAATATAGTATTTAAAGATGTTCTCCAAAATTTGGAATCAAATTCTTAATTTAATTTTCCCATATCCAAAATAGCTATATATTTATTCAATGCATTCAAATATCTATATAATGATGTTTGACTTCGGTTTTTAAATCACTCTTAACCGTTGTACTTATTTGTTGATTGTATATATAGGATAAACAATGTCAACAGTACAAGTTTCAGTAGGTAATATGCTTTAACTCATATTATTTTTACTACTACTCTTCATCTTATTTTGCCAACGTTAAAAATTGTTCTGTTTTATTCCAATCCAATAAACAATTTCTTTTTTGGTCTGATGCAAATATTATGTTTCTTATTGTTTTAAACAATTTTCGTATTTGGTTTTGCATCATCCAATAAATTTCTTTGTCAAAACACTATAGGACAAAAACATTTCTTACAAAATCGTTCAAGCCATACTTAAAAAACACGTATACATTTTAAATATTCACAATACTTTTCTACGTTTACACAACTCATGTAAAATAAAAACTACTAATTTTACCTAATACGTGTCTAACCATTATGTTATAATTTATAAAACATATATATAGATGTACTATATTTACTGAAAAAATATATTTACCAATTTCTTTTTTTTGTGCAAATCAGGTAATCAAAACAACAATTTTTGTCCTCTTTCCTTTCTTTTACCTTCCCAGCAGTCTGCCTCTTCATGCCTCGCACATCTCCTCGATCAACCATCTACTTTGTTTCTTACGAAGGTACATTTGTCTCAACAACCAATCGTATGTTAAAAATTTATAATTTATTGATTTTTTCCATTAATGTTTTACAATTAAATAAATTTTTACTAACTTTTCTTTTCAGAAGAATTGGTTGTTACCGATATATATACGCAGTGTTAGCTTTTTACCTAGTCTTAACACATGATTAATCACTTAATCACCCCCTAATGGGTTAAGTTTGACATCCAAAACTATTGTCAAAGATGTTATAACCAAAAATTTACCCACCTCGCTCAGTTTGATTGAACCAAAGAATAACACAAGAATAAGGAAATTGTTAAATCTATCTATCTAAATTTCTTATTATTCATTAAATAGATTAAACAATTAGGAAAACTAATGAAAAGAGCTTGAAAACTTTGAGTTTTAATAATAATGACAAAATAAAGGGTAAAGTGAATAGTACCATGATTGACTTTTTAGTGTAAAAATGTGGTTTTTCGTTAAAGTGAACAATACCGCCGGTTTTTCATTAAAACTCCCTAAACAATTTCCATGTTCATATCATGTTTTTTTGTTTGATTAAAGAATAAGGAGACAATGAATCCATGGTTAAAAGATTTAGATTCACACTTCTGGATGTCCATCTTAAGCCCCTCAAGGAATAATCAAGTAATTAATCACATGTTTCTAACAAATCAAAAGAAAAAACTGTTTGTCTATAAATTGGCAACAACTAATTCCTCTGAAGAGAAGAGATGGAAATGATGATAATGCTTAAAATAATGCAAGCTCAAATGATTTAGTAAATTATATCTCTGTCTTACACAAAGACACCAAGTGATCCTTATCTGATCCATCTATGCATATCATTTATTACTATTCTTACAATAAAAACAGCATAAAATTGTTTTTCACATATTTTCACACCATATTGTCACATTTTTATTTGACTATAAAATATAGTATTCATTTTACTTCATTTTATTCACAACTTTCCTAAATCATTCACGTTACTACAATGATGAGACACTTGAAGCATTGAATGAAAGTTTACTTTGATACCAAGTTTATGAAAAAAGAGCAGTTTGTACACAACACGTAATTCACTTGCATATCTTTTTTCAACAAAATTTTTACAATTTTAAATTCGTGGAAATCGTATTGTCTAATTTTCTTCCTTTTTTTTATCATATTTATTTTGTTATACATTTTTCTCATGTTAGCAAAGGTTTACATCAAAATTTAAAAAGCCTGTTAACTTATTGTTAAATAGCAGATTTAGCATTATTCAAGCACAAATTATCAACAAATTTGTATTCTACAAAACAGATTTTTGCTTACTTTTCCGTTCGTTATCTCAATTTATATTCATTAGTTCAACACTAATATATAAACCTGAATCATGTATGGATATAATTGCTTAATCTTTTGTTACACCTTAAGCAACCAAAACGTGACAACAATGAAAACAGTAATATAATTCATACATACTTTATGTTGCTCATTTGTTTCAGCATTTCTGCTTTTGTCCATCTGATTGAAATGTTCTTCCATAACAGGTTCCAACTTAATTTTTCCAGCACCTTATAAAAATTGATTCCATCTTGCACAAATTACAAGGTATGTTCTAACTTATGATTTCATAAATTTCATAGGAATTGTTGTTGGTTGTAAATACATGTTCAATTTTACATCTGCAGCATTGCACGGACACCATTACTAATTATACATATACTAAAACCCAAAACAAAAAGTTACTGTTCATTAACTGTGCTTCCCTTTTTGCCCCTGCTTCTTTTTTGTTATTTCGAGTTTGCCCTTCCTTCCCACACCTTTTTATCCACCTTTTCTCTAGATACTTCCCCCACCGTTCCAGACTCTAGAGCCACCTTTTCTCTGCTTGACTCCTGCTCTCCCCGTCTCCCTCCTCGCCTCACTCTTCTCTGGACCAAGCAGCTCGATTTAGGGCTTCACCATTTCTCTTCGAATCAAGGTCCCTATTTTGCCAATCTAGGTTTCCCTCTCTCTCTGTGGAAAAACCCTAGATCTCGCCACTGCCGGAGAGTCCAATCTCGGCCCTTCGAGCTTCAATCCGCCTTGCTGATCGCCTCTTCTCGACGCCTCCACCTAAATCCCTCTGGTTAATTTCCCAACTTTTACCCCAATTCTTTT
Source organism: Malus domestica (assembly GCF_042453785.1). NCBI lineage: Eukaryota > Viridiplantae > Streptophyta > Magnoliopsida > Rosales > Rosaceae > Malus > Malus domestica. The sequence goes on from NC_091665.1 coordinate 38,110,350, forward strand.
TTCTCTCTATTTCTGCGCTTTCGAAAGGTTTCAGATTTTCGCCTTCTTAAGCTTATGTTTCTGAAAGGACCTTGATTTTCTGTTTAATTCGGGTTGTTGCGTCGTGAATTTTGAATTTTATGTTTAATTTGGGTTTTTACATTGTAAATTTTGAATCTTTAGCCTGATTATGCTTTAATTAATTTTAATTTTGTGGGTTTGAGTAAATTACGTACCTTTTCTTTTCGTTCTTTAATTTTTGTTTTTGATCTGTTAAATATGTGTGATTACTGGGTTTTTCCGATCTGGGCTGCTGTTTCTAAAAACGTGAAGTCCAAAACTCGATCAGACGATGGAATATTGTAGATATCTAGGTTTGTTCTTGATTAAATCGTTAATTAATCTTCTTTTTTTCCGTGAAATATTTGGGAAATTGGTCCATAAAAGGATCGAATCGAATTAATTAGCTAATTTTCCATCTCATCCGATTGTAAATTGGTTTAATTGAACTTTAATTTCATTGTTCAAAGTTCCTAGCTTTTGGTTTCGTGGGAAAATTTCCTATTTAGTTGAAAAATAGGTGTTCATTGGTCATCTGAGTGAGAAGCAGATCTGGGTTCCATTGTTTGGTAGCCGAGAACGTAGGAAAATAAATCTTAATAAAATTCTGTGACTTTTAGCTTTTGTGTCCAGGGCGAGCTGTGTATTAGTTAGGTTCAGTTGCATGGATTTTGTTTTTAAGATCAGCAAACAATTTGAGATTTAAATTTTTGTATTTTTTCATTCCGTAGTTATGTTAGTACTTATTACTAGATGGACTCTAAGATCTTGGATCGAATTAATGGTGCACATCCCTCCGAATTTTTGTTTATATTGTAGAGCAGATGTATTCGAACCTCGGTTGTTCACGGCGTAACTTGCTGAGTGCTTTTGTAGTTTAGCTCTACTAAAAAGAAGTGTCATTGCAAGTGTGAGATTGCTTTCTCTCTGTGAGACACTGATTTCCTAAATTGCTTTCTCTTGCGCATGTAAAATCTTGATGTCTGCAAATGCACACATCATATGACTTTTAACACAAGTCTTGCTTCTATCATTTGATGTTGCAGTGGGACTTTGAGTATTATCTTCAACAACTTCACTGAAGGACGCACTTTTAGTGAGGTGGTGGTTGAAGCAAAGTCGGCAGGTTATACTCAGACGGATCCAAAGGATGGTCTATCTGGAGCAGATGTTTGTAGAAAGGTGTTATGTGCTACTTTTTTGTCTGCTTACTTATGTAGGCTTATTAATTCTTTTTTGTGTTAGTAGGATTGCCAGGAACTGTACCAAGCAGGTGTGTTTGGTTGTTTGCTTAAAGGGTCTATTGGTTAAAGAAATGCAAAGCTTTCTCCCTTACAAAGAACTATGTGTGATGTGTTTTTTTGTGGGTTTGGTTTGTGTTTCAGATTGGTGGTAGGCTATTTTAGAGTAGAAACTATGCAAGCAAAGACATTAAATTGGTGGAGGCCCAAGCCCTCATGCTCAATGGTGTCGAAGAGCTTGCGGATGCTGTTAAAGTCACCATGGGACCTAAGGTTATCTATCTGATCATGCCCATGCCAACTGTAGTTACTAGTTAAGTCTTTTTTTTTTTATTTAGGAAAAAAGTTGAATATTCATTGAAAGTAAAAATAGTATCATCGATCTGTTATCGTATTCCACATGGTCTTTGAAATTTCAGTAACTTCTAGAATCAAACTTAGGATTTGAGTAAGATAAATTCTTTTAAACTATAGCTACAAGCCCTTGCATTGGAATTCCTCATGAGAGAAATAAAAAGAAAAATATTCATATTACTTATGTGCATAATACTTATTAGTGTCCTTATATAGCTACAAACTTATAAGTTTGATGTCACTGTGACAACTATTTGTTTAATCCTTGGTATAATATATTCTACAATAACATGTTAACAGTTGTCTTAAACCAACCAGATCTTACCCCATTTCCAAAGCAAATTAAAAAGTAAGGATCAACTCACATGTTAAAACAATTATAAATTTAAGGGTAAGTATGAGTTTATTACCCTTAAGTTTCGTGGTTTTCAACATTTGATACATGAAGTTTTTTTTGTCCCAGAGTCATACTTAAAGTGTTAATTTTGGGACAGTCTCATGCATTCGTTAGTCAAACTGTTAACTCTGCCGTTAACTGATGATGTGACGCCTATGTGGACAATGACTAGACACCATGTATCATTAAGGGGTCCACGTAAAAATTAAAAATTCCAAAAAATAATTATTTAAAGAAAAGTTAAAAAAAAAAGAAAAAAAAAGAAGCAAAACCCAGATCGTCTTCCCCAAATCCCCCCTTGCCCACCTTCTCACCCACACCCAGATCTTCCCGTCTACCCATGGCCCCCCCAACCCAAACCTTCCTTCACAACCCCACTCTCGCGGTCGCAGGTGACGCAAAGGGTCGGGACTCTCCCTCTCTCTCCTGTCGATCTCGATCTCTTCCCTCTTAAATCGGGGAGCGTGACCGCTCGACGTCTCCCTCCTCGCCTTGATCTCTTCGTCAACGTAGGAGAAGTAACGGTCATCGAGGAAGTTGACAACGAAGTTGACAGCGGGGACGGAATCGGTGGCCGAGTTCACCGAGTCATAGAAGGGCATGACCGGGACTTGCTTGTGGCGTCGGCTAAGGGTTGGCGGAGTGGATGTCGCGGTCACAAGTGACGCAGAGGGTCGGGACTCCCCCTCTCTCCCCGAACCTTCTTCTTCTTCTTCTTCAAGTTCTTAATCCCAGTTGGGGGGGGGGGGGGGGAACGGTCAATGGGGAAGATCTGGGTGTGGGTGGGTTTGGGTGGTGAAGGAAGGTTTGGGAAGGGGGGATACGGGTCGACGGGAAGATATGGGTGTGGGTGAGAGTGTGGGCATGAGGGGGTTTGGGGAAGGGGTTTTGCTTTTTTTTTTTTTATAACTTTTCTTTAAATAATTATTTTTTTGAAATTTTAATTTCCACGTGGACCCCTTAATAACACGTGACATCCTGTCATTGTTCACATAAGCGCCACATCATCAGTTAACAATAGAGTTAGCAGTTTGACTAACAGATGTATGAGACTGTTCTAAAATTAACACTTTAGGTATGACTCTGGGACGAAAAAAACTTCATATACCAAATGTTGAAAATCACGAAACTTAAGGGTAGTAAACTGATATTTACCCTAAATTTAAAGAACTAAATTTAACACAGGTTTCCTCTGTTTGATTGCTAAAATAATGTTCAGAAACAGAACAACTTAAGTTCCGTTCTATGTCGTGATGAATGTTTATTTTAACTAGCTTATTGAGTTTATAACTTATGAATTTAAGATCTTCATGTTTAATATTTAAAGATTAATTTTTTTTAAGTGAAGTGGTTAAAGAAGAGTCAAGAAACGTTCTGTTTATTCCTCCATAATAGATTAAGGAAGGTGAGTTGATCATAAGATTTAAATTTTAACAATTCAACTTTAAATGCTGGCATATGATGGTAGATTGAATATGGTATTTCAAGTTTTAACCCTTTACTGTTTTTTTTTAATCAGTATTTGGCAAGCCATCATACATAATAACATAACTTAGCATTTGCCAAAACAATTAAACATGTAATATAACTTAGCATTTGCATTTTTCGTTTACAGTTGGTAGCCACAAATCAACTGACTCAACTTTATATCAATATTGGAGCCTTAAAAGTGTAAGTCATCTGTTTCATTCTATTTTATAAAATGAATTAAGTTCTGAAGTTTATATATTCTGAAACTCAAGTATTACACACACACACACACACACACGCATATACATATCATTCCATAAACATAATACATGTAAATAAATAAAAAAATTTACAATTTTTTGTATCTAGGCTGTATCGATGAAATATTTTTTTATGTAAAAATTTTCTAACATTTTAAGTGTAAAGAATATTGATGCCTAAAATCCTGTCATTAGTTTTTTTCCATCAGAATTTTACAATCGGTTGAATTCTTTTCAAATATGCATAATTTCTTTGTGCGGTTTTTTTTTTAGTTTCTTGGTCAAGCAAATTTATATGTCTGTTTTACTATTCTCTTTTCTCAGATTATTCTACTCGAGATTAGTTGTGTTTTGTGGGTTTAGGTAGGGGAACTGAATTAACTATTTTTTTTTGGGGGGTTTTTCTTTCAGAATGTATTGAATCACTTTATTTGTTGTTTAGCTTATCTTGCGTTTAGATTCGGTGTTATGAAATACTCATGACGCTACTCACCAATGTGCAAAACCATCAGCAGGTATCTCTGCAAAATCAGTACATTGTCATTTTATTTCTTTAATGTTTGTTTAACCATCCGTAATTCCCAAACCCAAACAAAGCACCAAATTAATATAAATTTTTTTTCAAAAAGATCTGGGTTAAAGAAAATTTTCGGAGTTAATTCATAATATTTTATAAAAGTAATGTTTATTCTATTCTATTATGATTTGAGGTAACTATTAATTTACTTGGAAAAATTTATGTGCCAGGTTAAATATGCCATTTGACAAAGTATGGTTTGTTCCTAGATTCTGTAATTATTTTCATTTTATTCAGGATTCATTCAAGTTCCAATTTGAACTATTGGAAGATGTTTATGTAATTCGAAGTACCTAATTGGTTTTGTACCAATATACATGACTCAAACGCTGAAGAATACCTGCTTTCTCCCTCTCTCTCATTATGATTGATGTGGAGAACCAGCCCCGGAGAAGGTGAGAATCCAGCCTTTCCAAATTGCACAATTAGAAGATATTGCCAAATACATAATATTTGATTCTTGCCAAGACGAATTTGAACCACATTATTGCTAGCCCATTATGAGGATTAATCCACTCCCCCACCCACATAATGTAGATAATATCGTTTGTTAAAAAAAATACTGAATTTAATAGAGCTGGGTGTTTCGTATCCATTCAACAAATTTTATACCGAATTTAAAAAACAAATATACAAGTAAAATAGTAGGTCAAATTCAATATTAGTTATCTTAACTTCTGTTTAGTAGATATATACTATTGTAGGGTTTAATGAATATTACTTTTAGTTGATAATTAACTGATGATTAACTTATTCCATTATTCATTATTTTATCGCCAAATATTTTGAATATTCATTAGCAAAAGATATAGGGGTAACTGTTTAATTAATAGAATTTTAATGGTGGATTGCATTTCTTTAGTTATAAATATGGTGAACCCATTATTCAATACTAGCTCAATAGTCGTAATGTTTTTCTCTAACTTTATTTTTGAATTTTGATATATAATCTATTTGAGTTTTCTACAGAGAATAATCTTTTGGTACTTGCTGCTTTTGTACTATTGAATTTTAACATTAGCAAATTCCTCCATGTATATAATGTGTTGACTTTGTATAATAATTGTAGGCTTTTGCCCAGGCTCATCAAAGAGAAATCAGGTCTTGGTCACAATCATATAAAAAACATGATATACAAGGTATAGAAGAAATATGTGCAACTTTGAATTTAATGAATTGTGGTGTTTTGTCTTCTGAGTTTCTAACTAACTTCTTATCTAATTAACTTCAATTTGTATTTAATACAAATAATTAGTTTGGTAGATATGAAATACTTACGTTACATCCTTAGGAGCATAGTGTTTGCCTATTTTTGAGAGCAACTATTTCAAGGTTTGATTCATAGGGTGAACATTGACTATATCCACATTAAAGGGACACAGTTAGTACGTTACAAGTTTTGTTACGTTATTTTCACAGAATTAAGAGAATAATTTTATGTTCAAATGGAATATTCAATTATGATCACATATTTGTATGAGTAGAATCTTTGATTGTTTCATCTCATTTGGGATTTTACTTTTTAGTGATTGTAAAGTTTTCATCTCATTTGAGATTCTACTTTTTAAAAGTTGTCAATGAATATATCCATTCCTGTTAATAGTGTTGCTCTAACAAGTTGTTCGTGATTTACAGTTTCAAGAATACCGCTCTAAATTGCGCTTCATGAACAACTTATACAGAGTTAGCAAATGCTAAGGTAATTATTTCTATGTGAGTGAATCTAATTTATAAATTCATATTCTCACTGGGTTGTAGCTTTGTTAATTGCAGTTTCAAGAATACTGCTCTAAATTGCGCTTCATGAACAACTTATACAGAGTTAGCAAATGCTAAGGTAATTGTTTCTATGGGAGTGAATCTAATTTATAAATTCATATTCTCACTGGGTTGTAGCTTTGTTAATTGAATTTCTATCATAACTTTAACTGTTTTCACTTTTTTTTTTAATTGGAGTAAACGCAACACCATATGATTTAAAATACAGCTTTTACTAGCTCAGTTCATGGGACAACATCTTCTGCTACCTCAACCAACGGTACATGGCAAAAACTTTTCAAGTTCCAGTCGTAATCTTTTTTGTATGTAAACATCTTAACGTTTTCAACGCAAATAATATTAATCTTCAATGTCACAATCTTCTATATCTTTGATACAATTTATCTTGCAATTTCTCATCACGCAGCAACGCGTGGGCACTGTTTTCTAGTATATACTGGATGTCGACACACGTTATGGCAAACTCTACACTTATGATTGCCATGTTAGGTCATCCTCAAACAGACAATGACCGAAGCTCGCCTAATTAGGCTAATTTCCTGCATGTCGTTTTGAATCCTTAAATACGAATTGACCCTATATGCCTAGTGGCCAACTTCCGTCTATTATTGTTGAATTCTTACATACGAATCGATCCTTAAAGCTTTGTTGTTGTTGTATTTGGTTGGATTGGAAGGAATTGTTGAGTTTTTGCAACTATATGAGAAATTTTTAATTGTGATTGGGAATTAGGGATGGTAACGGTTTGGTTTGGGGCGGAAATGTTATAGTAATTCTCATAATCACGAAAATTAATCATATCCATAACCGTCAATTAACCATCGGGTAACCAATTTCTCATCGGTTAACGGTTATACCCATCTTTGTCAATACAAAAAATATATTCGTTCAATTGGCGTTTGATAATTTAGTAAATATTAATTTCGTCATTAAAGATTTGATGTATAAAATGATTTAATGAATGGATCTTGTGGAGCATAAAAATCTCTCGCAATTGATGTACCATCTCGATATACCAATAGCACTAAACATAATGATTTAGTGACATGTGATGTACTATTTCGTGTACTGATTACACTGGAAAATCTCTCGCAACTATATATGAACCAGCTGTTGTGGCGTTACATATTTCAATGTTGGGCCTTGGGCATTAAGTTTTGCCATTAATATACCAACGCCATTGTCAACTACATATGAACTAACACGCTACGGTAGTAGGCGCTTTTAATGCCCAAGGCCTATCTCATTCGTTGGAAAAGTAGACTGTATTTTTCGTCGGCACTTATTTTTACTTTTTGCATATTTTTATTATTTTTTTTATAATTAATTTTCTTTAATTTATTTGATTTGACTGGTTAAAATTAAGAAAGATTTGTGAAAAGTAAAAATAGATGTGAAGAAATCTTATTAACGATGAAGTGAGAAGATGAGATACGATTCGATAGTCACCAGTACTGATTCCCGGCAAAAATCTATGGAAGACCAATATTTCTCGCGTGTGGACATCGTTTCACGTGAAGCAAGTATGAAAAACAAGACGACGTTGCCACATGTTTTGGGATGCACGATTTTATATCAACTTAATGGACGTGGATGACCTTTTCTTTTGTTGACCGGAGGTTGACTTGGGTAAGTGTTAGAAGCTTGTCCTTCAATAGCTTAAACCCTAGCTAGAAAATGCACGACGGTTTGCATTGGATCCGAGATTTCTAATGGATCAGGTCCAAGAGGACGACGAAGGAAATTGGAATTGGTAGTGACAAAATAATTGAGGTAAGCAAATAAGTATTTTCTGGAAAATAGGTAGAGCAAAATTTAGCCTCAATCGAAAGACTTGACGTGAAGAAATATTTTGCAAACGTGTTAGGTCATCCTCAAACAGACAATGACCGAAGCTCACCTAATTAGGCTAATTTCTTGCATGTCGTTTTGAATCCTTAAATACGAATTGACCCTATATGGCTAGTGGCCAACTTCCGTATATTATTGTTGAATATATTCAAAAACCTCCCACTAAAAATGTTTTTCTAATTTGTAAATGGGAAACGAAATTGATAGGGAATAAAATTGACAAGGAATGAATTTAAACTTGGGAATTTTAACGAAAAACATCCGGTACTGTTCACTTTAACGAAAAATCACATTTTTACATTAAAAAGTCAATCATAGTACTATTCATTTTACTCTTTATTTTGTCCTTATCGTTAAAACTCAAAGTTTTCAAGTCATTTTCATTAGTTTTCCTTTTAAACTTTCATGATAATCAGAAGTGAAAAGGCTTTATGAAAATTTTGGTTACCATGTTTACTTTTTGTTTTGAAAAAAGTAACTACATGATGGCAAAGCTATGAAAGTCCATCTTTTTAAAAGTCGAAAAACTCATAGAGGCATTTCAATCTCTCTGACCATCATCTTGTGTTGTTCTAAAACATGTTCAATTATGTAAATGCCTTTGCAGTCTGGCCAATTTTATTGAAATTTCAAACAATATTTTTGTCAAGGTGTGCACATCGAAAACACATGGCCACAAATTCCAACAATTATTGGGTGGATTAGAAGGACCAAATTAGAAATGAGGATATTCGATATAAAATAGGAGTGGCGGTAATTAAAGATAAGATGAGAGAAAATCGGTTAAAATGGATAAACATGTGAGCCAAAGTCCTACAAATGCTATTGTTAGAAAAAGACGGAGGGTCAGGGTAAAAAGGGTAAAGGAAAACCTCATAATACTTGGAAAGAGACTTTTAGAACAGAGGAAAACCTCATAATACTTGGAAAGAGACTTTTAGAACAGACATGGAGTACCCGGAAATGACGGCAGACTTGACACAAATCAAAGCATAGTAGCGTTTCGGGAGACATACAATAGATCCCGCTTAGTGAAACAAAGCTTTGTTGCTGTTGTATTTGGTGCAATGGAAGGAATTATTGAGTTTTTGCAACTATATGAGAAAAATTTAATTGTGAAGATAACACAAGTGGTATAACACGTGTTTTAATAGAAGTGATAAATTTTATTTTTTAAATTATTAACTTTTTAGTACACATATCCCACTATTTATATAATGACATATGGTGTACCATTTCATGTACTGATCACATTGAAAAATCTTTCGCAACTATATATGAACCAGTAGTTGTGGCGTTCCATATTTCAATGCTGGGCCTTGGGCATTAAGTTTTGCCATTAATATCCCAATGCCATTGCCAACTATATATGAACTACCACACTTCGCTACAATAGTATACTTTTCCAACGAATGAGATAGGCCTTGGGCATTAAAAGCAACGGTATTTTCTGTCGGTACTTATTTTTACTTTTTGCACATCTTTATTAATTTTTTATAATTTATTTGATTTGACTGTTTAAAATTAAGAAGGATTTGTGAAAAGAAAAAATAGGTGTGAAGAAATCTTGTTAACGATGAAGTGAGAAGATGAGATAAGATTCGATAGTCACCAGTACCGATTCCCGGCAAAAATCTATGGAAGACCAATATCCCTCGCGTGTGGACATCGTCTCACGCGAAGCAAGTATGAAAAACAAGACGACGTTGCCACACGTTTTGGGATGCACGATTTTATATCAACTTAATGGACGTGGATGACTTTTTCTTTTGTTGACTGAAGGAGGTTGACTTGGGTTTAGATATTTCAATATGTATCAGTACGCACCACAGAAGTTACCAATGATCTCGACCGTATTCATATATGTATCTTTTGTGAAACTTCAATCTTAGCCGTCAACGTCCTTCACTTGTATTCTCTTTTCCTTTATTTTCTTGATATAATATTTTATAATATTAATATACAAATTACGTATCCAATTACGGGAAAATTTCTATTTTAAAAGATTCTCTTTGATTTTTTTTTTTTTTCAAAAAAGGTAGCTCTGCATGATTTTCCACCGTCCAATTACGTGTCAGTAGGGTTACAAGACCATTTTTGTCTCCCTAGGGCCTCGCCTGAAGGTGCTTTTCTTTCAGAGGACACTTTAAGAGTCTTTCACTTGGAGTAGATGATTACACACATCATTTTTAAACAAAACACAACCACTGCCATTTTTTTCAGTCGTGATCTGAACCACTGCAGTGCCATAACGATGGTACTGCCATGGCAGCCCATCTCATGGAGCCTCCTCTTCATCCTCCTTCCAGTCAAAATTTCAGTTTTTAATAACATGATTTGTTTATTTATTATATGACTTAGATTATTAAATTTGGCTGAATTTTAGTATAATTAATTTTTAAAGAGTGACTTTGAAAGTAAAACATTCAAATTATGTATACCAGATGAAAATAAATAAATAAAATAGAGCGAAATTATTTTAATGAGAATATTACCATCATTACAATTAAGGGAGTTTTAACAAAACACTCCCGGTAATGTTTACTTTTAACAAATCACATTTTTACCTTTACTTGACACTATTCACTATACCTTTAAAAATGGATTTTCATTAAAAAGAAAATTTTTTGGACTTTTCGTTAGTTTTCCTTACAATTTAATGGAAGAGGAAATATAATGAGCTAGTGTTATCTACATCCCCAAGTGAATGAGAACATTCAACAACGGCAAGTTGCTGAGGAGGAAAGCGTATGCAGAGACTTGGTCCAAATGTAAAGTTGGGTGTGAGAATGTGGGTCAAAAAGAGACCAAATTATATAAGCGTTTATAAGTGGTTGAACTACTTCTCATATTGCCAATTGATTTTACAAAAATGCTACTTTTACCATATATTTGTACAATTGTTTATACCTTCTCTCTAATAGAGATATGATTTACATGCGTTGGTGGACACGACTGTTATTAAAGAGATAAAATAAATGATGATATAAATAGGTAATAAGTGTAACATTACTCTTGATTTTATTGTTGAATTTCAACTTTCTTAATTGGGAAAATGTATGATACAAGTCGCATCTTTTGTAGCTGCCTTTCTTTTAAGGACAATACTTAGGTACTCAATGGGAAGTACCGAAATTTACTCATCTTTGATGTGCCCCAATAATATTACAACATGTGTATTTCAAAACTTTATCCCAATATTTGTATCTTACTAACCGAACACTCAATTATCATTTTAAACTCATAACCAAACACCTTTCATCTTCTTTCTCATTCTGTTAGATGCCATGGCTGATCTGCCATAGCTAATCCATATCCATGGACCCCAGCCACCCCATATCCTCCTTCCACCAGATCCCCCCACACTCCCGCATCAGAGGATTTGCTCTCTCTTTCGTTCTTTCTCTTCGAATCAACATTAAAAGGAAGTGGCCGTATGCAATCGACGCCGATGATGACATGGTTTCCAGCGAAGGGCAGGGAAGTGGTTCTGGGTACGTCTTTTGGGTAAATTACAGTATACAATTCAACTAATATGATCAAAGTCTTGGCCAACTCCAGGTGGGAAATTAAAAAAGTGGCCCCCATTTGGTCATGCAACTTGTACAAAATATACTATAGGCTAAATTATATAAAATTACTTTAATTATCGGTCGAACCACAATTTCATACCTCATATTTTAAATATTGCAATATCATTTCTCGAATTCGTTGTAATGACAAACCTCTGTTAAATTTTCTGTCAATTTAACTGGGAAAACGTGATAGGAGTGGGACCCACTCATTTGCTACCTTGAATAAAAAATTAATTAATTAATAATAAATTACTAATTCTTATTTAACAATTAAACTTAATTAAAAAAAAAAAAAAACTCTCTTCATTTCCCCAGAAATCGTCTCCTCCCCTCTACTCCCTCCTCTGTCCCCCTTCTTCCTCATTCGTCCCCTTCACTCCCTCATCCGTCCCCCTTCTTCCTCGTCTATCCGCCGCCTTCGAGTCCACCGATTCGGACCAACGAGTTCGTCATTTCAGATGGGCACATATTCAATCTGTTCGACGGGAAAGATCCGGTGTTTTTACTCCCTCCCTGGTTTCTTGTGGAGGTTGCAACGAAATGATCTGGCTACGACGTCGGCGAGCATAAACATGTCTTCTTCGGCATCAAAATCGGTCCGGTTTTCTTTGAAACGGCAGTGGATCGTTTCGAATGATGGTTGATGGAGAACCGAACGGACGGAGACGGAAATGAGAAGGTGTAGAGATTGACACGCATCGGGGAAGCGAATCTGTGGCAGTGGTGGTAATCCAGAAAATGGGGGAAAAAAAGGGGAAAGAAAAAGAAAAAAATTTGGGAAAAGAAAAAGAAAAAAATTGGACTGTGAAGAACTTCCATTCTTCAATTAATATTATGGAGGATTTCCAAAATCCAGAGTACTGGGCTAATTTTCAAATGGCCACTTCTTGAATTTTTGAAAAATTAATTTCTCTATTTAAAAAAAAAAATTAATTTCTCTAATTTCTTGAATTTTCTGGGTTTGTATTTGTGTTTTTCGTTTTGGGTTTTGTTTTTGTGGGATTCTTCGTTTTGGCTTTCTGGAACTCTCCCTTTGCAATTTTATTTGGTGGTTTTTCTTAGAAAAATGGTGAAGAAGAAGAAATTGAAGAAATGGCAGTGGGGCGAAAGCCCCAGTCGGTGATGGGATTTGAAGAGAGGTAAAATGATAAGGGGATGGTTTCTAATGCTCAGTTTTGCGAAATCTTAGTGGACTTATGATGAAGAAATCAAATTAGTTTTATGTAAAGACTGTTGGAGCAAGATGAATTGGGTCTGGTTTTGGTTTGCCATCGAAACCCACCTGCGTTTTGCGATCGGCGGTGTATCAGTTGTTCCCGGAGGAGGACGAAAATTAGCTGCGTTTAAGGAGGACGAGGAAGAAGGGGAGCGGAGGAAGAAGTGATCGGAGGAACGGGGACGATTTCCAGGGAACAAGGGGAGAGGTTTTTTTATTTATTTTTAAAGTTAATTTTAATTGTCAAATTAATAATTTATTATTAATAATTTATTTATTTTTATTCAAGTTGGCAAAAAAGTGGATCTCGTTTCTTCCATGTCATCATTTAACAGTCAGATTGATAGAAAATTTAACAGAAGTCTGACGTTGCAACATATTCATAAGTTGATTATGACATTGCAATATTTAAAACATAAGGTATGAGATTGTTATTGAACTCATAATTGAGCTAGTTTTTTGTAATTTACCATATACTAACCGTCATGCACGTGCTCACGAGCATGTAGAAGGCATTTTTTGAAGGGAGTTTTAACGAAAAGCTTGCGGTACTGTTCACTTTAACAAAAAATCACATTTTTACACTAAAAAAATCAAACCTGATACTATTCACTTCATCCTTTATTTTTTCCTTATTGTTAAAACTTAAAGTTTTCAAGCCATTTTTATTAGTTTTTCTTTTTTTGAATCACAGCGTGTTACGTGCGAATTACATGTTTTAAATGTATTTATATGCGTAATTTGACAAAAGGAAAGTCAAATATTTGAAGTAAATGAATAATCTTAGATCATACTAGAAGAAACCTCTCATAAACTAATTAAAGTAGCTAAATCCACATAATAAAATCAGTCTCTATTGAATTTATATTAAGAATAGAGAAAATAATATTTAATAAACAACTGATTTAATCATATTATTGCTAGCCCAATGGGAGGCTAAGTTCATCCCTCCCTCTTAGTGTAGAAAATATATATCGCTTGTGACAAAAAAAAAATCATTTGACAACTAATTTAATCACATTATTAACCGCGAAAGACCTTTTTTATAACCGGCATTATACGCCTCTTAAGTTGTTTTGAATGTGTTTAAATATAGAGAAAATAATATTTAATGAATAACTGATAGAATCACATTATTGTTAGCCTATTGTAAGGTACTAATTATTTTAAAAAAAAACTGTACAAAAAAATTAATTATTAAAAAAATACTATTAAAATGATGAAAATACTCCTGCCACATTTAATGCATTATTTTGAATTGCTTTTGAAGTTTTTTGTTTAATTATTTTTATGTGAAGCTTGTGACACTAAAAAAAACACTGTTCATTGGGCCATTGGCTTCATATATAAAGATTATATATGTATAAGTTGTCAATATACGACTAAAATCTAATGGTCTTCTTCTTCTTACATGCAATGCATGATTCAGCCAGTCGGAATCTAAGTGTTGGTCGTTTAAGTTCACGCCGTCGAGGAGAGCAAGTTCTGCACATGTACAATATGAAGATGAAGTTGATGATGAGGATACTATTACTCTGCTTCCTCAGCTGCTTCTGGTTTCAGCTGTCCTTTGCTCAAAATGCTACCACTGATCCGTCTGAAGGTTCTCTCTCAATCTCTCTCCCCAACCACCACCATCCCTCCAACCACCTCCCCCCCACCCAAACACCACACACACACACACTTTGCCACATTTAAGGGTTTTGACCAGGAACTGGCCTTTTTTCCCTCAACAAAATGACATTTTAAGTGTTTTTTGACCATATGAAATGAAGTTTCGAAGAATTTATTTGTAAAGCCCTTTTTCTTCCCATATGCAAAACATCCAAAAATCAAGGGTAATTGTTCCTTTGTAATAATCAATTTGATCTTTCGTTTGGTTCGAGATAGTCTGGTAAGTAGTAACACCAGTCAAATTATGGTGTGATATAATCTAATACACACAAGGACTGAATTAACTGAGAGTGCAGTGAGGGCGTTGAACTCAATATTTCAACAATGGGACACACAAGCAGTGCCGGGGCAGTGGAATATCAGTGGAGAACCCTGCAGTGGATCTGCCATCAACGGCACCGACATTGGTAGCCGCGATTTCAACCCAGCCATCGTTTGCAACTGTTCTTACGACAACAATGCTACTTGCCACATCACCCAACTGTATGTTAAACTACTCTCTCTTGATGAACAAGATTTCCATGCCACTGCTGATTTTTCACTTGCTACCTATATATGTTAACGTCATAATTTGACTGTGTCCATCCATTTTATGTAGTTCTAAATGTTCAATCTTTTTGCTTTCCAGGAAAGTGTATTCTCTTAACAAACGAGGGGTGTTTCCAGAAGAATTTGAGGCTCTGAGATATCTCACATTTTTGTATGAATTTTTTCCAACTCCCTTTTCTGTTTTTGGTTCATCAAAATCATATATTGGATATTAAAAATTGTAAAATTATCAGAGAGACGGGCCAAAAGCTCACTTCCAACATTACTGATACTGTCTCCAACTTGGTAATTACCACCTGAACAATTCGTCAGGTGTGGGGTTTATCTCAAAAGGCCTCGGCATTAATTGGAGTGGGATTTGGATATTTAAACTCTTCTTTCTTTATTTCTCTAGCCGATGTGGGATTTCAACAAAAATATGGTGATGTTGTAAGATTAAGAGTTAACGGTTACACTTCCTTTCAATTTTTGTAGGTGGATCAATCAGAATTATTTCACCGGTCCCCTACCGGCATTCATTGGCAATATGTCTGCATTGATTGTATTGTAAGTAGTGACAGAACATTTCTTTAAGTACTCATACTTCTGATGAGACCCGTAGCAATTTGTATACTTCATTTTGAATATCATAATCTACAGTTATGTTCTTTACACATTTTCGCTACTATTTATGCCGTAATCTACAAAAAAATCATTATGCTTTTATTGAATAATGCAGTACTAGTTTCCTGTTATGTAATGTAATTAAATTTAATGGTGGTTATCTTTCACTAACTGATATCTCCATTCAGGTCAATTAGAATCAATTCATTCTCTGGGCCCATCCCCAAGGAGCTTGGAAACCTTAAGGAGCTAACTGTGCTGTAAGCCATGAAAAATTAGAGAGCGTACAATAAAATTTTGTGTCGTAAACATTAGATATAGAACCTGTTGTTATGAATGAACAATCGAAGAACAGAAAATGAGAAGGATAACAATGGAAGAATTTTCTGAAGGTTTCTCTTTCTCTGCAAAATCTAGCAGAGCATATTCTCTTCATCTCTATACAATTCACACACTCTGTGCTTTACATAACCGTTAGAATCCAAGGTGGATTCTCTCTGTTCACAAAACAATCTCAGCCTTACATCTAGCTAGTTGCTAGGATCATTACACCTGGCATTATTTGCCTTGCTACATTAGAGCTGCACACTTGGTATTTTAAACTCAAGTGGATACACAAATTTGATACACAACTTATTTCCTAATCAGCTATAGACTTACAGTTCAACATGACTTGCAGGAGCATCGGAACAAATAATTTCTCCGGAACACTCCCTCCAGAACTTGGTAATTTAGTCAAGCTCGAGCAACTGTAAGTGCTTCGTTAAATCATCAAATTTGAATGACATGTTAATCCCCTACGGATGAGCAAAAGTTGCGCTTTATCGTATGAAATGGGTACTCATCAATTGCCTTATGATTTTCACAGCTACATAGACAGCTGTGGACTCAGTGGTGAAATTCCTTCAACATTTGCCAAGCTCACCAACATGCGAGTCGTGTAAGAATGGCTCTTAAATCGTATTTTAGATTTGTTCGTTTATCCTGTACTTTGAGATTGCTTTTCTTGGATGAGCTCACTATAATTCAACTTTTTGAATTTTAGCTGGGCATCGGACAATCCTTTCTCAGGAAAGATACCTGATTTCATAGGGAATTGGACACAACTCCTTCATTTGTAAGTAGAGAAACCTTTGATCTTTTGCAGTTTATGAAAGCAGACCTGAGATGGATAATTTGTTCACAAGCTTCTTATATGTTTCTGTAGGGAATTTCAAGGGAACTCTTTCGAAGGCCCAATACCAACCAGCTTTTCTCAACTGACCTCATTGAACTATCTGTAAGTACAAATGTTTCATAAATTGTAATTCTCTCTCTCTTTCTCCGAAGACGGGATTTCAGTTTATTTTGCATATAATGATGTAGGCTAATCAGTGATATATACAATGGGAGCTCCTCTCTTGATTTCATAAAAAATCTGAAAAACTTGACTGAATTGTAAGTGAAGATTCTCATCGATCCAGATACTTTCATCTAACTTCTTTTTCCTTTTGAAATTTGATATCTTACTCCATCTTCTATTTATCAAATTTTATGTTTTTGGAATACAGAGGACTACGAAACGCATTAATCACTGGTACCATCCCATCTGATATTGGAGAATATCAAAGTCTAAAGACACTGTACGTACCAACGAGACCAATTAGTTTTCTTTCATTCTGATTCTTCTCTCAACTTATCGTTGGTGTGCAGGGATCTGAGTTTCAACAATTTGACAGGCCAACTCCCAAGTTTTTTGTTCAACATGCGTTCTCTTAAATCCTTGTAATCCCCGTCCTTATTATTATATTTTGCTTGCCTTATCATACATAAGTTATCAAATCTTTAACATTCCCTACTTTGATTGAAGATCTGGACTAATCCTTCTAGATTTTGTGCACATCTGACCTTTTTCTTGCTCATCTCTTTTTCTTTTCTGGGTGCCTTCTACTATAATCGAAATGGCCAGGTTTCTTGGAAACAATAGTCTCTCCGGATCTCTTCCGAGCCGAAAGAGCGATCAACTTCAGGCTATGTAAGTCTATGTTTCTTAAAGTAGTCATATAGAACGCACGGTGCATGTATGTGTATGTGTATGTGTATAATCGTAAGCATTCTAATCCTATCTTACACAAGTTCTTAATAACTTTCATGCATTTTGTGTCTTTTGATTCTATTTTGTTATTTGCAGAGATTTCTCTTACAATTTTTTATCAGGAAGCTTTCCCCGGTGGGTGACCACAATACCGCAACTGTACTTGTCCTTTTCTCTTTCACCTTCATTTTACAGTTTAAATCACCAGAATACGTTCGGACAAAAAATTATCGTTGAGATTCGTTTTCAAAGTGCTACTTGCCTACTAAGTTTTCATTTGATAAAGATATAGTTCTTCATATGTTGACTGATTAATGATTTTATGCAGGAACTTAGTGGTCAACAACTTCACATTTGACAGTTCAAACATAACGTGAGTTGAAGTTTCTCTTACTCGTTTTAGACAAGCAATACTACTCTTCCACTACATGACTCTATTTGGATAACTAATAATTGTTCTCTGTGTTTGCAGTCTTACTGGATTGAATTGCCTCCAGAGAAATTTTCCATGCAATCGAAATACCCCGCGATGTAATCTGCTCTTATGTCACCCATCATTTACTATTTTAAAGCAACATCATGTTAGAGGAAAAGGCATTGCTTCTCTAGTTATGTATACATATGGATATAGATTGCAAGCATGTTTTCATAAGTTCAGTAATACGCATAACTGGTTAGAAATATGTGACTGAAGAACATTAGTATGAGTCTTCAATTTGAAGTTTCATCACTAATTATGGGAAGATTCTGGTATTACATGAAACTTACAGATGCAAACTTCTCAATCAACTGTGGTGGACCGCAAATGATGGGACGTGATGGCATATTGTATGAGACTGAAGACTCAGCTCTTGGCCCAGCAACATTCAGTGTAACCAGTACAGAGAAATGGGCTGTCAGCAATGCCGGTTTGTTTTTTGAAACAGAGAACCCACCGTTTCTGGTTAAGACCCATGCACAAGTCACCGGAACAGATGTGACCCCGGAGCTTTTCCAGACTTCAAGAGTGTCCCCAGGATCACTGAGATACTATGGCCTGGGCCTTGAGAATGGGCCCTACACTGTAACATTGTACTTTGCAGAGACGGTTTATGAAAGTCGCACTTCGCAAACTTGGCAAAGTCTAGGACGGCGTGTATTTGATATCCATATTCAGGTAAGACTGCTTATAGAATAAAAATTCTAACTTATTTGAAGTAAACACCTCATTGGACATGTTTTCGATGTTTTAAGCTACATTAACTAAAGCTAGTGTTACCTACGTCTTCATTTGGTTGCTAGGGTACCCGCAGGACGAAGGACTTTGACATATCGAAGGAGGCAGGTGGTGTTAAGCGAGCAGTTGTGAGAAAATTTAATGTTAGCGTGTCAGAGAATTATCTTGAAATTCATCTGTTCTGGGCTGGTAAAGGGACTTGTTGCATCCCCGATTATGGCGATTTTGGCTATTCCAGCGATTACACCAATTGCGGCGATTACGGCCCACTAATAGCAGCTGTCCATGCTGCTTCAGGTATAGTATGTGTTAATTTATAGAGATTTCCTGTGAGTGGTTTAAATGTATTTTTCTACTGTTAATTGACACTGAATAATTCATCTGTTTTATCACTCAGATTTTACACCAACAGTTTCCGGGCTTCCACCAACTACTCCAGGAAAGAAGAGCAAGATTGGGTTGAAAGTCGGTATTGCAGTTTCTGTTGGAGCTATGAGCTTGCTATTAATATTTGCGATTCTATATATGAGGAGGAAAAAATCAGAAAAAGAAGACGATGAAGGTAAACGACCATATCATTACTGGTACCCAATTCAGGTTTCTCTGCTTTGACATTAACACACAGAAGTAAGAATGCTTTCACGAAAGTAAAACTTTTGTCACACTGTTTCGTGAATGTGCAGATATTCTAGGACTAGGCCCCCGGCCATATACTTTCAGTTATGCTGAATTGAGAGCTGCAACTGAAGATTTTAATCCTTCAAATAAGCTAGGAGAGGGAGGATATGGCCCCGTTTATAAGGTGAAATCTGTATTACATCAATATCATGTGCTTGAAGTAATGACAAGAGAAAGGAGAAATTGAGAGAAGAAAATATAGCTTCTGTTTTCTTTCCTTTCACGTCACTAAATTGTGTTTATGTGTACATTGTAGGGTACACTTTCTGATGGTAGAGTAGTGGCTGTGAAGCAACTTTCAGTAGCATCTCACCAAGGGAAGAGTCAATTTGTATCTGAAATTGCTACCATATCTGCTGTGCAACATCGGAATCTAGTGAAATTGTATGGATGCTGCATCGAAGGCAGCCACTGCATTTTGGTTTATGAGTATCTTGAAAACAAGAGCCTTGATCAGGCACTTTTTGGTACAAACTTATCTACTTTTAGGTTGCATAGAAACAACATTGTTTGCAGTTTCAAGCACTCTAAAATTGTTAAGAAATGTTTTTGATTGGATGTGTTCACTAATATTTCAGGAACAAGTAACTTGCACCTTGACTGGCCTACTCGATTCAATATATTGTTGGGAACAGCAAGAGGACTTGCTTACCTTCATGAGGAGTCAAGGCCAAGGATTGTACATCGAGATGTCAAAGCGAGTAATATTTTGCTCGATGAAAAACTCTCCCCAAAAATATCAGATTTTGGACTGGCAAAGCTTTATGATGACGAGAAAACCCACATCAGCACCCGGGTTGCAGGGACAATGTAAGCCATCCTTTATTGTTTTTCCAGAGGATACATACATTATGGCCACACACATTTATACTTGCATGAAATTTTAACACGTTCATAATGCCTCTAACGATCTTAAGTAACATTGTGCAACCATTTGATTATCTTGCATTGTAGAGGCTATTTGGCACCGGAGTATGCATTGTTTGGACATTTGACAGAGAAGGTTGATGTGTTTGGTTTTGGAGTCGTTGTTTTGGAGATCCTCAGCGGGAAACCAAACTCTTACAATAACTTGGATCCAGAAAAGATTTATCTTCTTGAATGGGTAGGAATTGCATTCGCCTAGCTTCATTTAGGCATTGTTGTGAAAAACTTATTTATACTTTCCTTTGACTGTGGCATAATGTTTTTCAGGTATGGACTCTACATGAAAACGACCAAACTCTGGGGCTGGTGGATCCGAGATTGACAGAGTTTGATGAAACTGAAGCAACTAGATTGATAAGAGCAGCTCTCCTGTGCACGCAGGGATCACCGATGGCAAGGCCATCTATGACACGCGTGGTTGCAATGCTCTCTGGAGACATTGACATAGGCACTGTCATGTCAAAGCCAAGCTATTTAACAGATTATAATTTTCAAGATGTAACAACATTTTCAACAGGTAGATTTTTGGTGGAGGATGATACCCCATCAACTGCATCCAAGCATAGTAATGTTCACCTCAACTATCATCCCGAAGGCAGCAATGCAAGTGGTGCTAACACCCCCGGGGTTGACCCTACACCTTCTCCAGTAAACGTCACTCAATCACTGCTCGCTGGTATTATAGGGGAAGGAAGGTGATAAATAATGGGAAATGATTTCCGAACGCCTTTTATCCTTTTGTGCACCCATGTACTTGTCCTTGGGTCTTTTCTGCCTCTAAGGTTTTGGCTATGATGATGTATATCTAATATATCCTTGCATTTCTATTTGAATTCAGAGTAGGTGGAAATCACATCAACAAATCAAAGCCCTAAATTTTTGTCGTCCTGAACTGGAAAAATCTGTAAAATCTAAAATTTTTGACTAAAAATGCTAACTTAGGAATACGAGGAAATTTGCAAATTTGCTAAACAATGCTATTATTTATCCAATCAAAGGCAAATTGGAATGGTGCAGAACTAACACTAGAAAATTCGTTAAACTAAACAATGGGTAGAATGTTTATAAGATTTATATGTTATACAAAAATTCATCTTCTGAAAAAGCAAAAAACACAAATTTTTTGTTAAGCAATCACATGGATTATAAATGCCAAAGATTAGATGATGGTAGGCGTCATATTACCTCTTTCGCCAAAGACGCGAAACCCCTCACTACCGACGTGGCGGGGCAGATTCTCTGCCCCAAAATTTGAACCAACACAAAGATTAGGCAGTAAATCACATAATAATAAATTAATCAAGTGTTTTATGTAATGAAAGTTCATAAATTGCAGAACTTACTTGGAAAACCCAGATCAAACCAACCTTTAAGTTTCAAGGTTTTTACCCTGGAATCCGGAATCCAGGCAAAACCCAGATCAGATTCTAAATGGGTTTATCAAAAATAATAATTTAATCAGAAATGCTTATTCTTGTAGTGGGTGTTCATCAAGTAATGCTTACTCTTGTAAATTGTCGTTGCAATAATACAGTAATACTCAAAATGATGTAGTGGGTGTAGGGATTAAAGAGGGTTTTAGGTGAATAATAAAATGGTATGTGATGTGATATGTTTTAGGTCAACATAATAATAAAATATTAAACAATGAGCTGTAAAGGAAGATACAAATGCTCTTATCTTCGGAGTAAGACACTCTCCTTTCTTCTTTTTTCATTTCTTTCTCTCCCTCTATTTGAACAATCAATTAAATCATGTTAATATTTTATATTAATTTTTTATAAAAAGATAAAAATAAAATAAAGAATGTGAAAAGAAAAACTAAAGAAAATGGAAAGAGAATCCTCTTCTTATTTTCCAGACAGTGAGATACCGGGTATATGTTACACTCTGTATTTGTACCATGCCTTGAATGATTAAAGTTTCACTCTAAACATTTAAATAATGAATGTAGTGGTCATGAATGATTAAAGATACAGTAATAAAACAGTGATAATTTGGAGAAGATGAGTCCTTATCTTCTCCGATAGATTTTCCCCAAACAATGGAGAAGGCAGCGGCGGTACGGGGCTGCTCTCGGTGAGCTTCTCAGCACCGGCACCACTCGGGTTGAGTCAGAATCTGACAGTCCAAGTCTACAGGTTCCGTTGGTGGTGGCGATTCCTCACGAGCATCATTTCCTGAAAGCAAAAACCGAATCAAATTAGACAACCACACGCAAGATCGTAGCACAGAGACATAACCCCAAAATCACAGGAAAAAAAAATTCGAACATCCACCTGCAAATCGAAAACCACAAAAAAGAAATTAAATTAAGCACATTGAAAAAGCCCTTAAAATCACCAGAAGATGCTAGATCACGCGAGGAAAAAAATGAATTTCGATGAAATCGAAAACGGCAAAAACTTGTAGCCAACTACGGGTTTCGAACCAAAGAAATTCGTAGGAGGAGAAGACTATTCCAGCAACAAAAACGGTAGCAGATGATCGCCGAGACAAAGACGGAAACAGTAGACAACAAAAAGGGGCAGTGCGGGAGGAGAGTTCATTGAAATGGTGAGTGAGGAGAGAAATACGAGGGACGGTTAGCGTTGAGAGAAACTTGAGCGGCTAAGGTTTTTTTTGTTTTGGAGAGAAGATCAAATGAAAAAAGAGAGGAAGCTGATGAGAGAGGATGAAATCCACTCCGGAAAAGTGGCATCCTGGTAAAATCGTAAATATTTTGAAATCTATTCAGAAACAAAATTACTTCCTAACTTTTGAGAATTACCTTTCCAACCCAGCCCGAAAAATTCTCAGAAAAAAAAAAAAAAACTACAAGCACAACAGAAAAATCAGTTCCACAACCAAACTAAGCAACTCACTCAGCAACCGAACTAATTAGTATGGTGACTTAAATAGATGATTAGAAAGATAATTATAAAGTTTAACCGCTCAGTCCACCAACAAAAATACGGGAAACAATGGATAATGATTTCTATGGACACGGATGACAATTAATCTGCAGGATAAAAAAACAGACCTTGACAAGCAAGATAACAATGGAGGAGAGAGGATAACAGAAAAATATGAAAGCTTAAGGCCTACCAATGGTCTGGAGAGGAACTTTTACGACCCAAGAAATATATAAATGAACACATTCACACCAGTGATCTGTGCGAGTCAGTCGGTCGACTACTGCAAGAGTTTGATAGGCTGGGGCAGATACAGCAGCTTCTATGACATGGTTGGGGCCGATGTCACCATAATTTTCGAAGAAGGACTCGAGCAGCTTGTACGAGAAGCGACTTAACAACGTCACCCTTGGTTCTGGTTCTCTACAATGCCCAGCCGAATACTCAGGTTTGATCATATTCCAAATGACTAGGTGTGGCACCACATCTCCATACCCCTTCTTATACTTGGTCCGTATTTCGGGAAAGTGTTTGTATGTCGTCTAGGCAAGCACCTTCTTGACCATCTTATCTGGCTTCAAATTCGCATTCACTGCCTCTTCTAGAATCACATCGAACACCTTCCCGAAATCAGCCGTCCAGTCCTGGCTTTTGATCAAAGTCTGCATATATTTGGCCCTCGAATTAAGATCATCATCTTGTATTGAATGCCGCCAAGGGTTTTTGTGTAAGCGACCACCTTTCCTTTCCACGGCTCGTCACTCAACTGAGGCAACAAAAGCCCTAAAGCCAAACCCGCCGACAAGGTGTTGTCGACATCACACACAGCCTACCCATTCTTCAGCTTCCCCTGCTTTGAGTAGACCTCGAACATTTTTTTCCACTTAACATCAGCCTCTTGCTCGAGCTCGGGATACTTGATATAGCTTAATATGTCATGCGGAAGCAGCACAGCATCGTCGGGATCAATCTCATTGGCTGCAGCCAGTTGCTCTCGTTTGTACTCCGCTCTATAACCCCACCGGTTGGCAGGTTCCCAGCCCCTTGGTGCCATAGTTTTTCTCAAGGGCGACAAAACCTCCTTCCTCAGTCGGTCAATACAACGAACACTACCATGTTGGAGAACAATTCAGAAATAAACAATATAACAGAAATAAACAGAACTTGAAATTCACAATTTTATTTTACTAAAAGTACTTGCTATACAGAATGAAACGTATACAATAAAAACAGAAATTTATTTAAGAATATCCACAGTATTAACTTGATTACAGAAGGTAGAGGCTAGCGTAAAAGCTATGTCCTTCGAACAGTAATTCCGTCCC
Organism: Malus domestica; assembly: GCF_042453785.1. Taxonomy (NCBI): domain Eukaryota; kingdom Viridiplantae; phylum Streptophyta; class Magnoliopsida; order Rosales; family Rosaceae; genus Malus; species Malus domestica. The sequence goes on from NC_091665.1 coordinate 38,135,049, forward strand.
ACTCTTGTGCTTGTGGTTCTACAATGTCTGCTCGACCAGGATACAACTACCTAATCCTACAATCCGCACTGGATTATAGAATTCTAGCGAATTGCTTTGTGTGTTTACTCTCTCTCTGGAATTTTGTACGGAAGAAAAGGAAGAAGAAAAGATTATCATTTAGATACCATGGATTGCATATATATAGGCTGTTTCACACCCTTTCAAATACCAGTTCAGTGTATTTGAAGGTTCACAACTCTTTTCTAAGAGCTGTGTCTTTTAATCAAAACGTTTTTAATTAATAATAAATTAATTAAAAACTTAATCCGAAAATTAAAATTAATGAATCAGATTAATTTTAAATTCCAAGGCCCAAGGCCATTGTCTTGATTAATTAATATTAATTGTATTTAAGCTATATTATACAAGCCTAATCCACACAACCATAAGGCCCAAGCCTTCAATCCATTTCCAAATGGCCCACATTCTAATTACTAGACTAAAGCACTAAATCTATATAAAGGCCCCTGTGAATCTTGTTTTCCCCAATGTGGGACAAGAGTCTCAAAACTTCCAACATTAATTCCCCTTCAAGGCGTCATGATTCTGGCGGGAAAATCTTCCTTGCAATGTTTTCGAACAACATATGATCATCGGCGGTGGTAGGCAAAGAGGTAGCCGCTTGGGTAATCTCCAAGCAGTAATCATCATGATGGTCATGGTCATGGTCATGATCGTTGTGATGAAGAAAATTTTCAATATCAGACTTGAGGCACTGGGCGAAAATATCCGAAACACAGTCGTGCAAGAAGCGGTCGTATCTCTTTGAGCCGCCTTGTTGGCCGTGTGGATCGTCTTCCTCCTCAACAAGAAGTCGCTTGATTTTCACTTGGCGTCCTTTTCCTTTACCTTCACCATTCCGTTTGAATCCGCCTCCTCCCTTATCCTCCCAGTAAACTTCAAGTGAGCTTCGCCCCGTAGAACCTTCGAGAGAATGCATGGAAGGTCTAGGATATGCCCGAAGGAGCCAGAGATTGTCACGAGATCGCAGGCAAGGGTTTTGGGGTGGTTCTGGTGGAGCCAAACCACCGCCGTGAAGAAAGCTTCGTCTTGGTTGCGTTTTCCACCGTCGCCGCGTTTGTCTATGAAGTTTCAGATGAGTTTGAGGGTAGTTAGAGGATTGTGCGACCATGTCGAGGGAAGCACTTGGTTCATCAGAGTTTCGTGGAATTCCACGGTGGACATGGCGTCATGTCCCTTGGCGCAGTGGAGTGGAAGTACAGATCAACGCAAGGGTTGTTGTTGTTGTTGTGGAAGCGTAATTGAGGCTGTTGTTTGAAGTTGAACTGCTCGGGGGGCGGCGGCGGAGGAGCAATTCTTATGAATTGCGGCCAAACGGCCTTGTTTCGGCATGCTTCCAGAATCGATATCATGTTTGTTGATTATTGACTCAAACATGTAGTCAAAGTCCAAATCTTTGGGCTACTTTGTGGTAATGGGAGGCAAACAACATTTGTGCCTAATTTGTGCCTAATTTGTGCCTAACTCTTTTGACTTGATGGTAGGCCTTTGGCCATTGATGTCTTTGAGAAGCTTTTCTTTGGCTATAAAAGGAGAGCAAGGTGAAGCTCATAAGCATGGAGTAGAGACAAGAGGAGAACAAGGAAGAGAGAAAAATAGCAAGAAGCCATTCGGCATAGAGAAGAATTTTCTCAAATTGTCTTGCTTTGTATTTTTGGTTTTCTCTTCCTATTGTAAGTGTGAGAGCTTGGGTTATTTGGGTCTTTGGGAAATTGAGTGATAAACACTATTGTATGTTCTCATTGATTATAGTGGAATACTCCGTCGTCTCCAAACTGGATGTAGGCATTGCCGAACCAGTATAAATCTTGGTGTTCTTGTTGATAGTGGTTTTATTCTGTTCTGTTTAACTATTCACTTACAGTCGTATACCGCTTCCGCACAACAAGTGGTACCAGAGCCCAGTTTCGTGAATAGTGTTGGTGCTACAGTTCTGTGAACAGTGAACTGCTACAGTATCTGTGAACAGTATTGTACCTGTGAACAGTGCCGTATTTGTGAACAGTGCCGAGTAGATGGCTGGAGATAAAGACGAATCTGTAAAGAATGGGTCAACATCGTCTTCGTCTACATCCAATAGACATCCAACCACTACTACAAGGTTAGAGGTTGATAAATTCAATGGCTCTAATAATTTTGGTATGTGGCAATGTGAAGTTATGGATGTGTTGTATAAACAAGAGTTGGATATGGTTCTGGAAGATAAACCAGAAGATATTGATGACAAGCAGTGGACGCGAATTAATCTTCATGCTTGTGCTGCTATTCGATCGTTCCTTGATAAGGAGTTGAAATACCCGTATATGAAGGAAACTTCTGCTAAGGAGTTATGGACGAAATTGGAGGAGAAGTATATGACCAAGAGCGCAGAAAATCGTCTCTTCTTGAAGAAGCGACTCTTCCGATTTCAGTATCGTCCAGGTATCTCTATGCACGAACACCTCAATGATTATAATAAAATACTTGCTGATTTAGCAAACCTTGATGTGAAAATTTCTGACGAGGACAAGGCACTATGTTTGTTAAATTCATTGCCTGATGATTATGATCATTTGACAACTACTCTGTTGTATGGAAAATCCGAGGTGAAACTTGATGAGGTGTCTGCGGCATTGGTGAATCATGAGTGTCGTAAGAAGGAACTGAAGACTCATAATTCACAAACCGAGGCATTTGTTGCAAGGGGTCGAACAGAGGAAAGAAAATCTGGGAAGCGGGGAAAATCTCGTTCAAAGTCACGAGGGAAGTTTCCTGCTAAAGATGAATGTGCTTTTTGTCGCCAAAAGGGTCATTGGAAGAAAGACTGCCCCAAATTGAAGAACAAAGAGAAGGAGAAAGCGGGTTCTGAAGCAAATATTGTAAAATCTGGAGATGATGATTTCGAGTTTGCTTTGGCTAGTTCATATGCTGATGGTCACTCCAATGAGTGGATTTTAGATTCAGGTTGCACCTATCATATGTGTCCCATTCGGGAATGGTTTTATAATCTCGAGGAGCTGGATGGTGGAGTTGTTTTGATGGGTAATAATAATGCCTGCAAAACACAAGGGATAGGCAAAATCTGTTTGAAGATGCATGATGGAACAGTCAGAGAATTAAGTGATGTTCGGTATGTACCGGATATGAAGAAAAATCTCATCTCACTGGGTGCATTGGAATCCAAAGGTCTCAAGATCACCATGGAGGGTGGAGTTCTAAAAGCTGTGTACGGGGCACTGGTGGTGATGAAAGGTACAAGACGAAATAACTTGTATTTCTTGCAGGGGAGTACAGTTATTGGTGGAGCAGCTGTTACCGAAGCTGCTGACGCATATAGCACAGACACCACGAGGTTATGGCATATGCGTCTTGGGCATGCTGGTGAAAAAGCGTTGCAAGGATTGGTGAAGCAAGGCTTATTGAAAGGTGCAAAGGCATGCAAATTGGAATTCTGTGAGCATTGTGTGTTGGGTAAGCAAACTAGAGTAAAATTTGGCACTGCTATTCACCACACTAAAGGCATTCTTGATTATGTTCACACTGATGTTTGGGGACCTTCCAAGAATGCATCTTGGGGAGGTAGCCATTATTTTGTCTCCTTTGTTGATGACTTCTCTAGAAGAATATGGGTGTACACCATGAAGCGTAAAGATGAAGTCTTGAAGATATTCCTGAAGTGGAAAAAGATGATTGAAACGCAAAACGGTCGAAAGATCAAGACTCTCAGATCAGACAATGGGGGTGAATATAAGTCTGATCCTTTCTTGAAAGTTTGTCAAGATGAGGGTATTATGAGGCACTTCACGGTTAGGGAGACACTGCAACAGAATGGGGTGGCGGAGCGCATGAACCGTACTTTGCTTGAGAAAGTTCGGTGTATGTTGTCTAATGCTGGATTAGGCAAGGCATTTTGGGCTGAGGCAATCACTTATGCAAGCCATCTCATTAATCGATTGCCAGCTGCTGCGAATGAGGGCAAAACGCCCATGGAGGTATGGTCTGGTAAACCTTGTACTGATTACAAGTTTTTACACATATTTGGTTGTTCTGCCTACTATTATGTCAGAGAAAGCAAGTTGGATCCAAGAGCAAAGAAAGCTCTATTTATGGGCTTTAGCACTGGCGTGAAGGGATACCGACTCTGGTATCCAGATGAGAAGAAATTTGTTGTAAGCAGAGATGTGACTTTTGATGAGGCTGCTATGGTTAATCAGAACAAGCATGAAGGTGAAACTGAAGTGACCGAGACCATGAGTAGCTCAAAGCAGGTGGAGTTACTGAAGACTCCAGTTGTTCCAGTAAGGTCTGATGTTACAACCACTAGTCCTACAGTTAATTCTGATGAAGAGGAAGCACTTACCCAAGAGCCTCCACAGCAACAAGACTATATTGCAACCAGAAGATCGAGAAGGGAAATTCGAAAGCCTGCTCGATTTACTGATATTGTGGCATATGCACTTCCTGTTATTGAAGATGATATTCCATCCGCCTACAAAGAAGCTGTCATGAGTTCAGAGTGCGAGTTGTGGAAGAAATCTATGGATGAGGAGATGAAATCTCTTCATAAAAATGTGACTTGGAATCTGGTTCAGTTACCAAAGGGGAAGAAGGCAATTGGTTGTAAATGGGTGTATGCCAAAAAGATGGAATCTTTGGGAAAAGACAATGTAAGATTCAAAGCCAGATTGGTAGCTAAAGGCTACGCTCAGAAGGAAGGCATTGACTACAATGAGGTATTTTCTCCTGTAGTAAAACATTCTTCTATTCGTATTTTGTTGGCTTTGGTTGTGCAGTTTGACCTTGAGTTGGCCCAACTTGATGTCAAGACTGCGTTCTTACATGGTGATTTGGAGGAAGAGATTTATATGTCTCAGCCAGAAGGTTTTAAGGTTGCTGGAAAGGAAAATTGGGTTTGCAAATTGGAAAAATCATTGTATGGCTTGAAGCAGTCTCCAAGACAATGGTACAAGCGATTTGATGGATTTATGATCGGGCAAAAGTACACAAGAAGTCATTATGACCATTGTGTATACTTTCGCAAACTACAAGATGGAACCTTCATTTATCTGCTTTTATATGTTGATGATATGCTTATAGCATGTAAGAGCAAAGTGGAGATTGAAAGGTTGAAGACTCAACTAAGTAATGAATTTGAGATGAAGGACTTGGGAGAAGCTCGGAAGATACTAGGTATGGAAATTGAAAGAGATAGAGCGAAGGGCAAGATTAGTCTGTGTCAGAAGCAGTATTTGAAGAAGGTACTACAACGTTTCAGGATGAATGAAAATTCAAAACCGGTTAGTACACCTCTTGCCTCTCATTTCAAACTTAGCGCTTCTATGTCTCCTAAAACTGTTGAAGAGAGTCAGTACATGGCTCAAATTCCTTATGCAAATGTTGTTGGTAGTTTGATGTATGCTATGGTGTGTACTAGGCCTGATATTTCACAAGCTGTTAGTATTGTCAATAGATATATGCATAATCCAGGAAAAGGGCATTGGCAAGCTGTGAAATGGATTCTACGGTATATTCTGGGTACTGTGGATGTTGGTTTATTGTTCCAGCAGGATAAAGTTACTGGTAAATGTGTTGTTGGATATGTGGATTCTGATTACGCAGGTGATTTGGACAAGCGTAGGTCCACTACTGGTTTTGTATTCACTATTGCTGGAGGTCCAGTAAGTTGGAGGTCGATTCTGCAATCTACAGTTGCTTTGTCGACTACTGAGGCAGAATACATGGCTGTGACAGAAGCTATAAAGGAAGCCATCTGGCTTCAAGGGTTGCTTGATGACTTAGGGGTTCAACAAGACCATGTGGATGTTCATTGCGACAGTCAGAGTGCTATTCATTTAGCAAAGAATCAAGTTCATCATGCACGTACGAAACACATTGATGTGAGGTTCCAGTTTGTTCGTGAGGTTATTGACGAGGGAGATATTCTTCTTCAGAAGATTGGGACCGCTGACAATCCTGCGGATATGTTAACAAAGCCAGTTTCATTGCACAAGTTTAAGCACTGCTTAGACTTGATTGGCATTTGTAAAATTTGTTGATTGCTCCATGGGGGATTGGGAGACGACTATTAGGAGTTCTACTTAGAGGGTTTGAGCCAAGGTGGAGATTGTTGATTATTGACTCAAACATGTAGTCAAAGTCCAAATCTTTGGGCTACTTTGTGGTAATGGGAGGCAAACAACATTTGTGCCTAATTTGTGCCTAACTCTTTTGACTTGATGGTAGGCCTTTGGCCATTGATGTCTTTGAGAAGCTTTTCTTTGGCTATAAAAGGAGAGCAAGGTGAAGCTCATAAGCATGGAGTAGAGACAAGAGGAGAACAAGGAAGAGAGAAAAATAGCAAGAAGCCATTCGGCATAGAGAAGAATTTTCTCAAATTGTCTTGCTTTGTATTTTTGGTTTTCTCTTCCTATTGTAAGTGTGAGAGCTTGGGTTATTTGGGTCTTTGGGAAATTGAGTGATAAACACTATTGTATGTTCTCATTGATTATAGTGGAATACTCCGTCGTCTCCAAACTGGATGTAGGCATTGCCGAACCAGTATAAATCTTGGTGTTCTTGTTGATAGTGGTTTTATTCTGTTCTGTTTAACTATTCACTTACAGTCGTATACCGCTTCCGCACAACAATGTTCACTCGCACCACGGGCTTCGTCATCATCGTGTTCATTGCAGCAGCTCAAATTCAAATTGAATAATTTAGTTGTATAGTTACTCTCTTTGCTCTCTCGATGAATTTCTCTCTTCTTATATTTCTCTGTTTGCTTGGGAACCAAGGATTTGGTTTAAATTTATATCTTTATTTTGTTCTTGTTGCGGGGCCACAAATCAACTTTTTTCAATACTGAACAGGCAATGTTACATTGGCGCATTCATTTCCCTTCATTTGTACTTTATATTCGTATGATTTTTTTTCTTTCAATATATTCATATGATTTTTTTTCTTTCAATATATTCATATGATTAGGTTTCCTCAAAAAAATATATATATATGATTAGGATTTTCGATTATATGCACCAATTTTTACACCGTCGATTTCTGACACACCCCGTCCCGAAGGAGGGCATGCTGGCCGTCACATGAGAGTGACGTAACCATTTACACAGTTCGGAAGCTTTTAAAAATACAATTATTAAAATGGAAACCCTCGAGGGTGAGTCCTACTTTTGTGAATTCTGTCAGAATACCGTTGGATTCCTCGTGGCCACCAAAACTCTGCTATCAAGAACCTGGAGGGGCGAAAAACAAAATTGAGTGGGTCAGTAAAACCAAGCTTTTCAAAAACATTTCGCCAAAAATAATTCTAACCCCTCACTGTAAAACCTGTATACTTTTCCCAGAAAATAATATAATTCTAACCCCTCACTGTAAAACCTGTATACTTTTCCCAGAAAATAATATAATAACATAATACTTTTCATAAATCTCGAATCATCAATTTTTCTTTAAAACCCGAAAGTATGCCATGTTTTAATTTCGAAAACAAAATAAATGATGCATCAATGTAACAGGTGAAATAGTGAATTAACCGGAAACCCTGCAGTTGGTCCTGTATGGTTAATTCTATAGCTCAACATCCAATCCAACCGGAGTCACCTCGGTGACCTGTACGACACTACACTGCAGATAAGTCGGAACTACCTGAAGTAGTCTGTACGACATGAATGGTGTAATGATACGCTCTAGTGCTTCTCATCAATCATCTGTGCACATAATCTAAGGTCACCCACTAGTCGGAATCACATCTAGTAATCTATACGACTAGCATGTCGGAACCCTCACTTGGTCTGTACGACATCCACCTACTTGGATCCAAGACGAACGTGCGGTGTGGTGAATAATATAAGCACTAACACCATGATTGCAGGTTATGAGCTATCCACAATATACACATCAACAATGCACATGAATAATATAAAACTCACCTGATACTTACCTGTGCGTCCACAGCACCAATTCACATATATATATGCATCATATATCAATTCATGCTTTTCATATACTTCTATGCATGGCATTTCAAATCATACTTTTCATATAATTCTATCCATGGCATTTTAAATCATGCTTTCATTTAAATTCAATTTCTGGGAAGACTCAATAGTATATATGTATACGGAAAACAAAACTGCCCACTCACTGATAAGTAGCCGGTTCGTAACCCCCTCGCCTATTTTGGTTACGTTCTTCGTCCGTAAAATTTTCACCTATACAAAAATAATTATAAAACATCATTTAAACGCACATACACAAACATTCATCAATAACTTTCTTATACGTTGCTCAATTTGGGTATGTGAATATACCACGGTGATCTACACGACGTCACGGACGTCGACATATTTTTAGAAATATTTTTTGAACCCTACACGCGCCCCCACGCGCCGTGGGTGGCACTGACCTACGCGCCCCCACGCGCGTCTTCTTCCTCAGCTCGCCGGACTGGTTTCGCCAGTTTCTGGGCAGTTTTTCAAATTGCCATAACTTCTTCATTTCTTCACCATTTTCAACGTTCTTTATATCAAAATGAAGATATTGAAGAGACGAACAAATCTATACCTGTCTCGACCCTTAAATCGCCGGGAATTCACCGGAAAAAGCCTCGAAAGCCATCGGACTCGCCGGAAACTGGGTAAGATTCAAATAAGTATAACTTCTTTAATACTCAACGAAATTGGGTGAAACAAAAACGAAAGTTGTAGTTCTCGAATAGATGAAGAGAATGGTACCTCGCACGACGTCTAACTCTCCGTGGTTTGGCCGGAAAACGCCTCGAAAGTTCCGACCAAACATTGAACTTTCCGATCTCTGTGTTTTTACTTCCAAAAACTTCCAACGAAGCATTCCGAGCTTCCTAAGAACCTCCTTAAGCTCCCTATGAGCTTAAAAACCCCTAAAAATCAACCAATACAAAGTTGATGAATAGTGTCAAACTCGGAGGTGAGTTGTTCGACGTGAAAGCGTTGAAGTTCTTACCTGAAATGGGTATGGATGAATTCGTATCGACGAGATGAAGACGATGGTGGTCTTTGTTTCTTCGATCTGTGAAGATTTGAAGATCCTTGTTGTTTTGCCGTGAGTGTAGAAAGAGAGAGAGAGTGAGAGAGAGCTTGACGGGAGAGAGAGAGTGTGAGTGTTTGAGGGAATCACGGGAAGGAATAATGAATAATGAGTGTGTCTGAGTGTATAGTCCATAAGTCATTTTCAAACAAACACACAGACAAAACGTCCACTCTTAAAAACTAGGATAATTAAACAAACTTCACACTTATAAAAACGTTAATACGGGACGGGCTGTTACAATTTCTTTAGACTTTCGACAAAATAAAAAAAGCAACGATCTTTAATCATCTATTGTCTAGCAAATATTATGCACGAAACATAATAAAATTTTTGACAAATTTAATCTATCTATCATTTATAAAAATAATTCGAATTTTTTTTATCTTACATACATTTATAAATTCACATATATGCTAATATATATGGTACGTAATTAGAGAGGTGGTAACTAGGCTTTGGCACCAGGAATTTCCTACTTGGGCTCCAGCTCCAACTCCAACTCGAGAAATCCTCTAAACGTAAAGGGCATTTATTGAGATTTACTTGATTTGGAGAAATTCAATTCAAATACCCAAACTTACCTTCTTCTTTTTTTTTGGTAAATAATACTTAAATTTACTTTGATTTAGCATACCTAAATTTTCCTTGACTTGATAGAGACGGATTAAAACTTGGGTGTACAAAAAAAGGCACATTGTGGTGATCTACTAACCTCAAAGCCTCTCACTCGTCAATAAGTTTTGAACTATAAAACTAATCTCAAAGCCTCTCATTCGTCAATAAGTTTTGTAAAATTAAATACCAAATTTCCATATTGCTTTGTGGTCCAGTTAGCTAGTGTTCTAAACTTGTAAACTTACTTGGATTTGGCCGGAACATGGACATTCAACTTGGCAAATGCATGATGCATGCCATGCTTGATTTCAGACAAGGCCCCTGCTATATATGCTACCACGGTTTCAGGAGTAGCAACTTTTATAAGTTATTGGACTAATTAACCCTCTGTTTTTCCACAAGTTATTGGATTGGATGATTGCATACGACAACCCAAAACATTCCCTACAAGTTCCCTATATGAATTGCATAATAGAGATACAAGCAAGAATCATTAAGTTCTATGAAAAACATAAGCATTGACGAGGCACTCGTTACTATGATTTGCATGAAACTTATGCCAAGAATTTACTTAATGTGATTGTGACTAGCAACCTTCACTACTTGTGAATATAAGTTCATAACGATTAGGTGAAACTCCCTTATATTCTAGCGTTAAATTCATGCATGAAAATTAAGCGTGCACTCTCAACCAACATACACAAATCATTTTTTATACGATCGGATAAGTAAATTGAATTCACAACTTATGAATCACAACTGGATGTAATCAAATCATATTGCAAGTATGAACATGGTTTCGAATCACCCCCTAACTAAGAGGGGTTTAGTTCCTCATACTCACAAAGCAAAGATACATAAAATTAGACATTAAAATCAAAGGAAAGAAAACACCTAAAATGCTCCAACTTGGGTAGCAAGTGCATCCAAGAATTCTCCTTTGCTTGCTTGCGGCAGATTGCTTTGTGGACGGATTTTTGGGTAGTTTTATGATGTAGAATGGATGGGGAATGGTATGGAAAGGTTTAGGGTAAGTGTGGAGGAGTGTTTGAGGGTTGGAGGGTGGTGGAGAACTAGGCAAAGAGGGTGGAAGAAGGTGGAGTGGCTGTTATGTTTTCTAGGCACTAGAATGGTGTTTTTGGGGTGTTTTGCTTCCTAGGGTGTGTATGGACGAATTTTTGTGATAAAATGATGAATATGGGGGATTGTCCTCTGGCCAAGGGGTGTAAACATGTATTTATAGGCCCCAAAAACCTTAGAAAATCAGGTTAGGTTAAGGATGAAATGCATGGCAATTTGTGTGTGTGGTGTGCAATGGTCCAAGGGTAAAAATGAAGTAATGATGCAAAGTGTGAAGGGTAAAATGGAGTGGTGTTGTAGCTAGGGAGCATGAATGATTGTGTACATTGCATAGAGATGGAAATGGAGGTGAAATGTGTCAACAAATGGGTCAAAGGTGCAACAACATGTGTTGCACATGGCATTGGATTCCAAATGTGAATGATGGAGCATCAATTGGTGCATGTAATGGATGTAAATGTTGTCTAAAATCTAATGAGTGAAGGGAACAAGAGGTATCAAGCAATTGAGTGTAATAATTAAATGAATTGAAGCATGAAATTAGAAATTATGTAGGGGACAAGAGTGATCAAGCATGGCATGGAATCCAAAGGGAATTCTATGTGGTTTGCATGGCAAGGAATGCAAGTTGGGGTGACAGATTTTTGGGCTGTTTTCTTCATCTTTTGGACCATAATTCTTCATATTCTTGGCCTCTTTAGTTCTCAAATTCGTCCATCCACTTGGCCCATGCATTTGCTATCCATTCCAAGCCCGAAACATGCTCCAAAGGCCTCCAAAATGCATCTTCTTGCATACTTTGTACTTAGAGTCTGAAAACACACAAAAATAACTTTGAACACTAAAATAACTAAGGAAATACAACATAAATGCACAAGAACAAGCTAACTAAGTCGCATAAATATGCTCCTATCAAATTCCCCAACACTTAGCTTTTGCTAGTCCTCGAGCAAACAAAGAAATAAAACGAAACAAAACAAATAAAATACAACCTAAACCTTCCAACATTTGCCTCAGGGATTCCAATGCATATGACATGTTAAAAATCATTATCCCCACAGATTTGAATCATCTTCACACTTAAACATGTACTTAATCATAGTCACTACTTACTTGTTCATAATTAATCGATTAAAACAATGTTTTTGATGTAGTAACATGCCTTAGAGAATTTACTCAATTCCTTTCAAAGTATGCACTCAATTTTCACTCAGATTTTCTAACTACACACCCTATACTAGTTATATGTGAGAAGATTGATGTAGATATGAAAACGAACGCTCACATATATGTATCACAAAGAAAGCAATTTCTGGAGTTAATAAGCAAGTTTAGATATGATCTCATGAATGGAATGCTACTACTTAGATGCGAGAACCAGTGACACCATATGCTCATACCAAATTCAAACTCCACATATTGAAACGCATGACACTCAAGATGAAGTTAAGGGTTGTAACGGGGCTTGGGGTGATGGCTAACAAATGAAGGATAAGGATAACAATCGTTCTTAAAGCAATAGCAAGTAAAGTAATGAAATTGAAACTTAGAATTCACTTAGATTGCAGAAATCAGCTTTTAGACACGAAGGGAAAATTCAAGCAATAATTAGGGCCGAATTCTATGTTTTGGACCCTTTCTTCAACAAGCAGCACTTTAAAACTCTTTTTCGCATATTTTTCAACTCTTTTTTTTTTTTTTCAACTCTTCTTTTCTTTTCAACAAGCATAATAACTCACACTTCCCCCACACTTGTTTTCTGCCATACATTAATCAAAAGAAATTCAATTTGAATCATGTTTTACTATGCTTCAAGAACAAGGGTATGGATGGTCCTAAACTAGGCTAGGTAAGGATAATGTGGTTTAACAAAGAATGTAGGCTATCAAGGCTCAATTGGGTTAACTTAAACATATAACGATATGGGATACATGGCAGTTTGGCTTTGGTGGTGGTAACTACACAACTTCATCTTGAATATGTTTTATGCAAATCAATAGCATGCTTTGAATGAAATAGGCATGAGTTCTAGCATTTGGAACTAAATGATGAAACGCCTTCTAAGTAATAACCAAGCAAAGAATAATGAGATCATGCAACGACTTTAGAAAACAAGAATGCACAGATTTTAACTCTCCAAATAAACGTTTAAGCTCAAGTCTCACAAGGTTGTAGCGTTAGTTTGAGTTCTTTCCTTCAAGCATGTTACAAAAACTAATTTTTTTTTCTTTTATGATTACATGTGATTTCATAAGTTATAACCACAACCACGCATAAATAAAGAGTAAATCAAACTTTCATCCATGTTTATAACTCTCTTTAACAGTCATGCAATTACAAACCGAATCCTCATCATTGTGTTGGAAGGTACCCTAAGACACAAATAAGCGCACAAAAACAACTCTTTTTTGGATTTTCAAAAACAATGTTTCAAATTTTTATGAATTTTCGGATTTTTATGTCAAAACACACTGAAACACTCCAAAACAGCTTAAAAAATACTTAAAACAACAAGGAACAACACTAGAAGTAATGGGTGATAAATTTCTACGAATTTCATGCAAAACAATGGTTACCCTCCCCACACTTAAATCAAACATTGTCCTCAATGTTTCAAGCATATACTCACACCAAAAACAAGCAAATAATAAACGACAAATAAACATGACAAATATGGCAAAGTAAAAACCAGACAGAGTAGAGTTTAAGAACGCAAATCTGGTTTTGGAGATAGTTGATCTTGTTGACTTTCCACAGCTTTGATCTTGAACTGGATTGGAATTGTACGACGAAGCTTTTCTCTTTGGCGATGTTGCAATTCCTTATTTGTTCTCCAAGCAGATGTGGCAGCTTCTCTAGTTCTTCATCTCATACTCCTTCCGCTGGGATGATTGTGCAAGCTGCATTCTTCTCTGCTTGTTTCTTCTGCACGACGGGCAGGCACGAGGGAGAGGTGTTGGTCTGTTTCTTTCTTCAATCTTTCCAAGTGCCCACCTCTTACTTTCTTTCTCCTTGTCCCTAGTTGAGGATGAATCAGCACGTTGTCTCCACATGCTTCGAGGTATCATCTTCACTTCCCTTATACGTGAGAGACGAAGCGGAAGCATAAGATGATGAGTACTCGAGAGCATGTGCTGGCTGGAGAAAGGACATGGAGAAAGCATGATATGAGATACTCGTGCTCTCAACCTTTATGATATGAAATACTTGTGCTCTGGATGAGTTGTTTGCAGGGGTATCCCAGGGGATGAAAAATACAGAGTGACTTGAGAGGGTTTGTTGGAAAGCCATTTCAGAGAGGATGAAGGGTTAAGTGAGGCTGAAAGTTGGGTGAGACTGCTTCACTTTGAAGTTCAACATTTATAGAATTTTCTTAATGGCTGGGAAGGCATTGTTCCATTACTCGTGTCGGCAAGCCTGGGATAATTTAACAGTAGTTTCCACGTGCATTCCGCTTCTCCAAAAAATTTCGACAGATTGCGCGTGATTTACGCAACGCAGATGTGCAAATTGACAGATGCTGACACGTCTCGATAAAGCAGAGGTCTCTTTAATATCCAGAATTTATGCTTCGAGTTCTGAGCTTCGTTGAGGGCAGAGATTGCATGTGACAAGTGCTGACAAGGCTGAGAGAGACAGATGGTTGGAATCGGTGCTTCGACAGACTGCCCGTGATTTTCGCAAAGCTGAGTTGCGTGTGATGGGTGCTGACGAGGCTGAGAGAGACAGATGGTTGGAATCGGTGCTTCGACAGACTGCCCGTGATTTTCGTAAAGCTGAGTTGCGTGTGATGGGTGCTGACGAGGCTGAGACAGTTGACACTCTTCGGTATCTGGAATTGGTGGTTTGTGAGCAAGCCCAACTTTTGAGAAGTTGGCGTCTCTTCGATCTCCGAATGGCTTCTTCGATTTCTGAGCTCACCTCTTCGATCTCTGAAATCCCATCGCGTGCTGATTTTTATAGAGGTATGCAGGACGTTCAAAGCACTCTTGAATTTCTGCCTGTAAAAACTCCTGTTTTGCACTTCTACGATCTTGACTTGTCCGATCTCTTCTTTCTTTAACACCTCTGAAAAATGTATGGCCCTTCCGACCGTCGTTTTGACTTGAACCTTGATGAAGGAGCAGCCCCTCATTCTCCAGACAACATATGGCGCCCGTCCCTCATATCCCCTACTGGTCCTCTCACCGTTGGGGATTCGGTGATGAAAAATGACATGACCGCTGCGGTGGTGGCCCGGAACCTTGTCACCCCCAGAGATAACAAACTGCTCGCTAGACGGTCTGATGAATTGGCGGTTAAGGAGTCTCTGGCTCTTAGCGTGCAGTGTGCGGGTTCTGTGTCCAACATGGCCCAACGCCTATTTGCTCGAACCCGTCACGTTGAATCGTTGGTGGCTGAAATACAGAGTCTCAAAGAGGAGATTAGAGGACTTAAGCATGAAAATAAACAATTGCACAAGCTTGCACACAATTATGCCACAAACATGAAGAGGAAAATTGACCAGCTGCAGGAAAATGATGGTCAGATTTTACTTGATCACCGGAGGTTTGTGGGTTTGTTCCAACCGCATCTGCCTTCGTCTTCTGGGGCGGCACCGCGTAGCGAAGCTCCAACTGATCAACCTCCGATACCTCCTCCTTCCGTGGCCCCACCGAATGCTGAGACTCCGCCGACTACTGCAACTCCGCCGACTACTGCGACCTCTCCCAAGCAGCTTTTGTGAAGACTTTCTCTTGTATTATGCTATGTTTCTTTATTTCCCAGTTTGCTGTTCATTTCCACGAAGTTTAATGTTAAAATCCTTTGCATATTTGTTAATGTTTCAAAATAGAAAATCACAACAAAAAATAATTAAACAAGTAATAAAATTGACAATCAAGCAGAATAAATGGGTTGCCTCCCTTAAAGCGCTTGCTTTAACGTCTTCCAGCCGGACGATGAACACAATTACTCCCCACTGGAACCCACGGCATGCAAGGGAATGTCCTCCACAACATGCTCAACAAAGTTCTCATAGATTACATCCTTGAACGGAAATGGATAGTGATGTTTGTTAATGGGTGCGTTGTGTTGCCTAAGGTTCATGTTCATACGCCCACCATCGGGGATTTGTTTGGGTACCTGCACCAAAGAAGGGAACCACCTATCAACTTTAATGGAAATTGGATTTGGATTAGGTGGCTTACCTATGTGTTGTGATGAAGTGGCAGCAATGTGAACATTCTTCCCCATGGTGCGTTCGGCCAATTTGAGCATTTTGAGAGTAGTGGCCGTATGATCCTTGTGCGCCACTCCAATTCCCTCGTCTTGCATGGTTCTTGATGCATCCTTTGTGCCTAGTGCTGAATGGTATGGTCCTATATTTTCTATTTTATCAATGGCACAACAAGAATGAACAACATTAGGAGTCTCAATGGATTCAGAAATTTTAAAACTAATCATGTCACCACCAAATGCCATAGTTACTAATCCTTTGGCCACATCAATCTTCGTTTGAGCCGTTTTCATGAATGGCCTTCCAAGGAGGATGGGCAATGAAGGGGCATGGTCTGATTCATCCATTTCGAGAACATAGAAATCCGCTGGGAAGATTAAATGATCAACCTGCACTAAAACATCTTCCAAAACTCCCTTTGGATAAGCGTTAGATCTATCGGCCAATTGTATGATTACACCATCATTTTTCAATGCTCCTAAGTTCATAGATGCATAAATGGAATATGGCATAACATTTATAGAAGCACCTAAATCAAGCATGGCAGATTTGAAACGGGTATTACCAATGACACATGGAATTGTAAAACTCCCCGGATCTTTGCATTTGGGGGGTAGTTTATGTTGCAAGATGGCGGAGACATTCTCACTTACATGTACCACCTCTTTCTCCCGGACACGTTTCTTTGTTGTACAAAGCTTCTTTAAACACTTGGCATACTTCGGGATTTGCTTTATGGCATCAAGGAGGGGAATGTTGACATGCACATTTCTAAATGTCTCAAGAACATCTTTTTCCTCCTCTTCGTTCTTTGATTGCAAAAATCTGCTAGGAAAGGGGACATTCAAAGGAAAAACATTAGTCGGAATTGAATTTAACACATTCTTACCCTTATTGGATGAATTGGACAGATTTGGAGCCATGGGGGCTTGCGGCATAGGTGTGTCCACCTTTGCCGTGGGTGGGCATGCTTCCTCCTCCTCAAATTGAAGTTTTTCATCCTCTTTGTGACCTGTTTGTGGAGCCAAAAATATTCACCAGGCGACACGTGGACTTTTGAACGAAAGAGGACAAAAATACCCTTGAGGCATACCGGGATTCCTACGCGCAAGTAGTGGGTAATCATCCTCAACCAATTCAAAAATGCTCCAGAAGAGGTAACCAATTCCAAATTATCTTATTTTAGGTAATTATTTCCAAAACTTAATTTCCCTAATATATTATTTAGTTAATTAATTATCTAAATAATATATTCTTCCCATATCTCCTAAAATCATCCCTTAAATATCAATTTGAAACATCCACTCAAACCTAAAAAATGGTATAGGGCCGGCTACCCCATTCAAAGCCTATTCCATCACCTTTTTTCTACCTTTTCCACCTTTCCTTCCCTTTTAAATTAACCAATCAATACCATAAATACTAAAACATCTCCTTTCATATTTAATTAGCCAATTAATTGACTAATTAAACCTAAAATAAACCCTAAAATCCCACCTAGTAGACCGGCCACATTCTCTCTCTTTGCTCCACACCTTTTCAAATTTCTTCCACTATATTAGCCAAATAATGCTAGTCATTCAATTGGGTAACTTCCCATTTATTTCTATTATATTTTATTAGCCAATAAAGTGGCTAATAAAACCACAAAATTCATCCCAAAGCACATGAAAAGGGCCGGCCATTTCTTGAAGATGTGGACCAATTTGGTCCTATAAATAGTCACCCATTTTTACCAAACACTCATTCCAAATCTCTTGCAAAAATTCCAAAACACTCTAAACACTATTTCTCTCTAAAATTCTAACTTTGGCATCGGAGGTTCTTCGGCCAAAGCCCCCCCCATTCATCGTGGGCGCGTGAGGCTTTTGGCCTTAACCTAAGGTGCTAGTTGTTTTGTAGGTGCATAACCGTCCAAGATCGAAGAGGTGAAAATTTGCATCCACAAATTGGTGCTTTCATTGAGAGGTGTTATCCATACTCGTAAAAGACTCTCGCGCAAAAAGGTTTTTCTTTATTTTCTAGTCCATTTGAATATTTTTCATACGTTCTTATTTATAGAATTTTTTACTTGCAAAGGTTCTTTGATAAAACGTATAAGAAAAATATAATGACTAGAAATTTAGAAAATTCCGCAAGTAAAAATTCTAGTATTCAAGAAATGGGACTGCGGAGATCCATGAGGCAAAATGCGACAAGAAGGGGAGCGGCATCATCACCACGAGCTTCCACCATGGGAACCACCGTGATGGCTACCTCGGTAGCCACCCGCGGCGAGGTCCATGGTGCCTTCACCACAGCCACCATGGGAACCACCGCGGGGGCTACTTCGGTAGCCGCTCGTGGCGAGGTCCATGGAGCCTTCACCACGGCCGCCATGGGAACCACCACGGTGGCTACTTCGGTAGCCGCTCGTGGCGAGGTCCATGGAGCCTTCACCACGGCCGCCATGGGAACCACCGCGGTGGCTACTTCGGTAGCCACTCGTGGCGAGGTCCATGGAGCCTTCACCACTGCCCGAGCCGTGCCATCCAAGTTTACGTGGACCAAAGCCCAAGCCTCGCATTCATATGCACCGCGCATTGAGCAGCCTGTTCCCGTGATCCAGCCTGCTCTTGTAGCCCAGCCTGCTCCCGTGATCCAGCCTGCTCTTGTAGCCCAGCCTGCTCCCGTGATCCAGCCTGCTCTTGTAGCCCAGCCTGCTCCCGTGATCCAGCCTGCTCTTGTAGCCCAGCCTGCTCCAACGATCCAGCCTGCCCCCGCAGCCCAGCCTATTTTCATGGTTTCCCAAGCTGCCCAAGTCCGCCCGAGACAATCTCAACCATCCGGACCAATCATCGAGGCTGAGGTGTTTTCACCACATTTCTCCGCAGATTTGACATTCCCCAACTCAAATCTCGCACTTGGAATCAACCACCCTTTCATTGTTCAATGAGGTGCATTCCATCCAAGTTCTTCCAATCCGAATGGCGAACAAAACTTGTCCCGACAAGTCATAGAATTGACGAGCGCCCTTGCACAACAAACTACCTTGGTGAATCAACTTTTACAACGTACTGAGATGCATCGCGCCCACGATGAAGTTTCCCGAAGTAGAACAAGGATAGACAAGGACCCTTTTAAACAGCGTCCTGGAAAGCAGCCATTCAACCCATCACAAGTCGAGCATTCAGACAGTGCACACTCTCGATTGGGCCCCTGAAATAGCGTATACTCCCGTCTTAGCGCGCGGAGGAGCGTACACTCTCGGTTAGGCCCACGAGCAAGTATACATTCACGATTGGGGCCACGCTTTGATAATCAACATGGGCAACCTTCCAGGCAAAGCATTCATTCGCGATTAGGCCCACAAGGAGTATCCTCCACATCACATCGGAGCAGGCAACCTGACAAACGGAAGGAAACGATCGTTCAATCTGGCTCTAGTTCAACTGGTAGCCTGCAAAGAAATCTCTCGCCTGCTAGGAATCTATCTCATCCATTGCAGCCACAGCGTAGACGAGCCGAGCGAGAAGAAGAGCAGCCTAGACCGGTAGAAAAAGACCAAGGGCAGCCAAAAGCTCCGCTACCCCAACAAAAGCAAATCCAAGAAGAAGTAGAAAGGCTTTTCAATGAATGAATGCGTGATTTTCGGCGCAACGAAATGGTTGATGAGGCACTAAGGCGAGATATGACCAACATGAGCAGGTCACCTTTCGCGGATGAGATCGAGCAGGCAGAGCCTCCGCGCAAGTTTAGCATGCCGCACTTCACATCTTTCAAAGGAGATGAGGATCCCGAAAGACACTTGAAGCATTACCGAAATGCGATGGTCCTTTATCGGAATAATGACGCCCTTATGTGCAAAATATTTGCCACTACTTTACAAGGTGAGGCACAAGATTGGTTTCATACCTTGCCGGCACGATCCATCCAGAATTTTGATGATCTTTCCTTGGTTTTCACCAAAGAATACTCATCTTATCGATCGATCAAGAAGAAGTCCGATCACCTGTTCAACGTAAAAAAAAACCCAAAAGAGTCGCTTCGCGATTACGTGAAGAGATTCAAAGCAGAGAAGGCGAAGATCGTCGGATGCGATAACTCGATAGCAAGTGCAGCCTTCCAAAAAGGACTACCAGCAGACCACCCACTGTTTGGAGAAATGATCATGAAAGAAGACCTAACCCTAGCAGATTCCTTTGCTCTGGCAGAAAAGCATGCGCTTTGGGACGAGGCTCGACAAGCAGAAAAGGCTCCCGAACAGCCTCGAAAAGAGTTGGCAGCTGCTCAAAAGAAGGATGAAAAACAACCCAACAAGAGCAGGCAGGAGTTCAAGCGCAGGGACCGACCCACGACCAAAGAAGGCCCGATGACCAACAACTATTCTAAGTTCTCAATTCCGATTCATCAAATCCTTCGTGACGTTAAGAATGAACCATGGTTCAAGTTGCCGAAGCAGTCAAAAGGAGATACTTCCAAGTTGGACCACACTAAGTATTGCGCATTCCACCAAGGTCCCGGTCACACAACCAACGATTGCTACACTTGGAAGAACTACCTAGAGAAACTCGTGAAAGAAGGCAAAGTCGATAGATATTTGGACAAGCCAGTTGAGCAGCCAAAAAGGAATGCTGACGGAGATGAGGAGCCACCAACTAAGACGATTCGAATCAATGGCATTTTCGCTGAATCCGAGCATTTAGGGGCTACTAATAACTCCAAAAAGAGGAAAATCCAGCAGGCTTTACTAATCTCACAAGTTCAAGCAGTCGATACCCAACCTGGACCTATCGTTGGCTTCACGGAGCAGGATGCAGAAGGAGTCGATTTCCCACACGACGATGCATTAGTAGTATCTGTCCAACTAGCCCATGCTATAGTCGACAGGATGATGGTTGACAATGGAAGTGCGGTCAACCTACTTCAACTTTCAGTCATTCAGAAGATGGGCCTGGAAAGTACAATCATACGCCGGGCAGAGGTACTTACTGGATTCAACGGACACACCTTACCTGCCATCGACCATATCATACTTGACGTAAAAACACCGCCAGTCGTCTCAAAGCAAACATTCACGATTGTAAGCGACCCATCTCCCTACAATGGGATTCTTGGGAGACCTTGGTTGATCAAGCTGGATGCTGTCACTTCCGTCAAGTATCAAAAAATCCGATTCCGCATCCCGGGAGGAGGAGTCGGAGAGATCAAGTCTGACCAGGCCTCATCCCGACGATGCACTGTGCAAATGTTAAAAGAAACAAAGAAGAAGACCTTTACCCCCATAGAGGTTACCGAAGTCCAAAAGGGCAAAGAAATTGCCAAATAGCAATTACAGCAGGTGGATCGAGAAGATGGCACCCAAGCAGACAAGATAGGATGGAAACCCGAAGAGGACGCCGAAGACATCATTCTTGATCCCCAGCAGCCGGAAAAGACGGCTAAAATTGGCTCACGACTAAGCCCAGACGAGAAGGAAGAACTCACAATTTTCCTTAGGAAAAACCGAGATATCTTTGCATGGTCACCATCCGACATGCCCGGTATTGATCCCAAAGTGGCCTGCCACAAGCTGCACGTCGATCCAACTGCCAAACCGGTAATTCAAAAAAGAAGACATTTCGCTCCCGAACGAGTAGCGATCATCGAGGCAGAAATCGACAAACTATTGGAGGCCGGTTTCATAGAAGAGGTAGCACACTCGACATGGCTTGCTAATGTCGTACTAGTCATGAAGAAAGAGAAGGGCAAATGGAGGGTTTGCGTAGACTACACCGACCTCAACAAGGCATGCCCAAAAGACCATTATCCTGTCCCCCGGATTGATCTATTAGTAGATTCAACTTCTGGAAACCAGTTACTTAGTTTCTTAGACGCATACTCCGGCTACAACCAAATAGCCATGCATTAGCCCGACAAGGAGAAAACTACGTTCGTGATAGAGCGAGGCACTTACTGCTACAAGGTCATGCCTTTTGGCCTCAAGAACGCGGGAGCCACTTACCAAAGGCTAGTAAATATGATGTTCAAAAAGCAAATTGGGGTAACCATGGAGGTCTATGTCGACGATATCATGGTAAAGGGCAAGCAGCGATCAGATCACATTCGCAATTTAGCAGAAACTTTCAATATCCTTAGAAGGTACAAGATGAAGCTCAACCCCACCAAGTGCACATTTGGAGTATCTTCGGGTCGATTCCTAGGGTACTTAGTAACCCAACGAGGAATTGAAGCACATCCCAAGCAAATCCAAGCAATCATAGAGATGAAATCTCAAACTACCTTGAAGGAGATCCAAAGCTTGACCGGACGAGCAGCCGCCCTCAATCGCTTCCTCTCACGATCCACCGATCGATGCAAACCCTTTTTCAAAGCTATCAAGAGGGCACAAAGAAACAAATGGGATGAAGAATGTGAAAAAGCTTTCCAAGACTTGAAGAATTATCTCACATCACCTCCCTTACTATCCAAGCCGGAAGCAGCGGAGGATTTATATATTTATTTGGCAGTTTCCGAGGTAGCAGTGAGCTCTGCTCTCATACGAGAAGAGCTTGGGGCCCAACTACCGGTATTCTACACTTCTAAAGCTCTTCTCGATGCGGAAACAAGATATCCGAAGATTGAAAAATTAATTTTGGCGTTAGTTGTTGCGGCTCGGAAGCTCAGACCCTACTTTCAAGCTCATACAGTCATTGTTATGACTCAATATCCCTTACGATCAATATTACATGGTCCGGACGCTTCTCAACGAGTGATGAAATGGGCATTGGAACTTGGCCAATATGGTTTAGTTTTCCAACCTCGCACAGCGATAAAGGCCCAAGCCTTGGCAGATTTCGTGGCAGAATTCACACCTAGCCTAGGCAACGCAACAGTGAGGCCCAACGACGCCCCAGAAGCAGCCGAGAGTACCTTAGCCACACTTACTCCATCCAATAAAGATTTCTGGAACTTGCATGTCGACGGTGCATCCAACTATAAAGGCTCGGGAACAGGTGTAGTTCTTGTTACTCCAGATGGCTCAATGCTCGAGCAGGCGATCACTCTAGGTTTCAAAGCATCCAATAACGAAGCAGAGTACGAGGCTCTACTAGCAGGCCTCCGAATGGCAAAAGACTTGGCGGTGAAGAAACTCCCAATTCATTCTGATTCCCAACTAATAACCAGCCAGGCTACTGGGGAATACACGGCAAAACACCCAAGGATGGCACAATACCTAGAGAAAGTACGCCAGCAGCTTGAAGCATTTCAGACTTACAATCTCACTCAAATTCCGCGGGCAGACAATGCACATGCAGATGCACTAGCTGGTTTAGGCTCCGCCCTTGACCACCAATTCAAACGCTCCATTCCGGTGGAATATCTAGACAAGCCAAGCATAGAGATGGAGTCGATAGCCGAAGTGTCACAGGTTAGTGTAACTCCCACTTGGCAAAGTTCAATTATAGACTACTTGGTCAACGGCACATTACCCACAGAAAGATTGGAGTCAAGGAAGCTCCAAATTAAGTCGGCACGCTACTATATGTGGAATGGCATTCTCGTCCGAAGATCCTACACCGGACCACATCTCCGCTGCCTGGCACCTCCCGATGACTTGAAGGTTATAAGCTCAATCCACGAAGGCGTTTATGGGAATCACTCTGGAGGTCGATCCTTAGCCCAAAAGGCTCTTAACGCAGGTTATTACTGGCCTACCATGCACCAAGATGCTAAGGAGTTAGTACAAAAATGCGACCGTTGCCAACGCTACAAACCAGTACCAGCACTACCCGCCAGTGAGCTACACCCGCAAACGAGTCCTTGGCCATTCATGCAGTGGGCAATCGACCTGGTAGGGCCAATGCCGCCTGCTACGAGGGGCAGATGCATGATGATCGTGGCAACCGACTATTTCACCAAATGGGTAGAAGCAGAACCCATGACAACCACGACTCAGACGGACATAGAGCGCTTTATATGGAGGAACATCATTTGCCGATTTGGCATCCCTCAGTCCATCGTCACTGACAACGGTCCTCAATTTGTGGGAAAAGATTTAGCAAAGTTCTTCCAAAAATACGGCATCAAACAACACATGTCCACACCAAGATATCCTCAAGGCAATGGGCAGGCTGAAGCATCCAACAAGACGATTCTCGACTGCCTCAAGAAATCCCTCACCGACAAAAAGGGAAAATGGCCAGATGAGCTCCCAGGATGTTTATGGGCATATCGCACCACCAAAAGACGAGCAACCGGTGAAACTCCTTTCTCTTTGGCGTTTGGTTCGGAGGCAATCATACATCCCAACATCATCGTGCCAAGCATCAACACTCTATTGCCAAACGTTGAGCGGAACAGTAAAGAAATGGCCACAGATTTAGATCTGGCAGAAGAAAGGCGCGAACAAACCATCACCCGCATCGCAGCCTACCAGCAGCAGCTCATTTCCAGCTACAACAAAAGGGCCAAGATCCGGCAGTTCCAACCCGGAGACCTAGTCCTAAGAAAAGCTTTCATCACTGCCCGCAGAGAAGGCTCGAAAAAAATGGACCCCATCTGGGAAGGTCCTTACAAGATCAACAGAGTCGGCGGCAAAGGCAGTTATACTCTTGCTACCATGAATGATAAAGAGATCGAGAAGCAATGGAACGCCTACAATTTGAGGAAATACCATGTGTGACTTCACACTATATCAAGACCCGAAGACTCGAGCATCTCAACGGGCACCACCTCGTAAACCGAGGACTATCCAATCATCATGCAGTTTTTTGCAACCAAGTTATTTGCTCATTTTATTTTTCAATAAAGAATTCAAAAGTAATTTGTAATTTGGCTTTAATATATGTCCACAACTACTTATTTCTTTCTGCACTTCAAAAGAAGATTACACCCCCCAAGGGACCAACTGTGCTCTCCAAGGCGGGAGGATAAACTCAACACTCCGAATATCCAGACGTGGATGAGCTTGGCTGCCCTAGAATAACTAGGTGCATGATGGCTTGCGCCGGGATTCCTAGAAGTAGCCACAATGGTCTGTTTCAAGGCTTAGCTAGTTGAAGGATTATGGGTCTATCAGCTTAATCCACAGGGAACCGGGCCCTAGAGACGGAGGGGGCACATTATGCAGCACACCCAATGGGCGGCTGCCCTGGAAACCTAAAGCTGCTACCGAGTGCACTAAGGTAGCCTACGGATTTCCAGAAGACTGCCTACGGCTTGCCCTTCGAGCAGTAGAACCACGCTAGACTTATGCAACCGCACATTCTTGTGAAAGGTTAAACAAGTTAGCGTGCACACGTGAAGATTTTATCCACTACCGACATGCTACGTAGTCGATAAACTTCACCTCTGCCAAACGCAGAATAACCTACACCAAGTCCTAAAGTGTGGTGATACTTGCTACACAGCCTACGGAATTGGAAAGAGCCAAAGTTGAATAGCTAAGTGGTTACGCGGATTCGTCTGCTTCTGTAAGTAAGGCATCCGGCTGCCAACCCTATGGTTAACAACTTTGCAAAAGTTCTACATTAACACATACGGCTGCATAGGCTATGTGGGTTTGTCTGCTTATAGAAAAGTAGCGTGCCTGCCACTGGCCTATAAGGACTAAAGGTTAAAAAAAAAAAAAAAAAAAAAAAGAACAAGGATGGGAAAAGCAAAAGAGGCAAGTTTATTAAATTTTATAGCAAAATTGATAAACAACAAGCAAATACCGAAGGAGCTCAAGCAAAAGCAACAAAGGAAAGAAAAGGAAATCCTAAAAGCTACCCAGAAGACTACTCTTCAGTAGTTTGGACATCTCCCAACTACTCGGTCGTTACACCTTCAGCAGCCTTGGTGTTTTCAGCAGCGGCATCCTCCGAATCTTTACCCTCGACTGCTCCAGCCTGGGTATCAACTCCTCCAACTATTTCACCGATAGAAGCCTCAAAGGTAAAATCGAGCAAGTCTTCTGGAGAAATAGAGAAGGTCTCGAAGTCTTTACCGGAAAACTCAAAGTCAGATGGCCGCCCATAGAGATGATCTACATAGCCCAGCTTGTAGAAATCGGTTTGGTTCTGAATAAGCGAAGCCTCGAAACCATCTTTCTCACTCTTCAACTGCTCATTCTCCTCAAGCAGGCAAGCACGAACCCGCTGCAACTCTTCAATTTCTTTCTTCAGATTTTCGTTGGTCTTCAAAACACTTTGAAGTTCCGACACTTGAGGCTCAAGCCTGTCAACAACCTTTTTGAAGTGGATCGCTTGGTTGTAAGTAGCAATCAATTCTTCATCCTTTGCATAAGCAGCGGAGCGAAATTCAGATATGGAACGCTCAAGATCTTGAATCTGAGGTATGTAACGCTCGATTTCCTTCTCTGCACTTTCATTCTTTATTTGGATCGCATCAAGCCTAGTCTTCAAATCCATGATCTCCTGGTGAGCGGCCTCAAGCTGCAGAGAAGTGGGGGCAGAAGTATTAGATTCCTTCAAAGCAGCAAGCTCAGATTCCAATTTCTTGATTTTTTCGGCCGAGGAATAAGCTTCGGCAGCCATAGTTTTTGCCATCTCTTTAGCAGCCTTGGTGTCCTCTTGGTCAAGGAACATAGACTCGACTGCCAGAATTGTTGTTTTCTGCATCATGGCTAGCAGAGCAGTCTTCCTATACTCGGGTGTGTGCTTTGCAAAAAGACTCGGACCAACAATCTCTTTGACGCCATCAACAAACTGGGCACATACATCCATGTCTTCAAGAAGATCTGGTTTCAAAAGTGCACAAATCTTAGCAGCCTCCCCAGAAACGGCCTTGGCGGATTCTTCAAGCCTGCCTGAGCGAGCAGCTTCATCCTTATCAGCAGACGAGTTGGTTGCAGCAGTGGAGGAAGCAGTTTTTGGCGCCACTTTAGCAGACAGGGGCACCTTATCACTCTTCATAGTAGCAAGCCTCTTCAAGGGTAAGCCAGGTTTAGTCCCAGACGGATGCTTCGGCACAAACTTCGGTACCAAAGGCACGGAAGAACTTTTACGCTGAGCAATTTTTTCAGCAATCGAGCTAGCAGCCTTCGAAGCAATAGGCGTTACCGGCACAAAAGTAGAAGTTCGTTCTTTCTCGCCCTTAGAGGAAGTCAGGTCAATCACAATCTTAGGAGCAGCCGGAGAATCCCCACGAGCAGTCTTCGTTTTCTTCTCAGCAGGCATCTCTTGAGCAGGCGGGGAATGCTTCTTTTTCCCACCTTCATTGATAGTAGGCTCCATCACAGTGATAGGACGAGCCATCGCGTCTGCCTTGATCTGTTTTATTTCTTCTTCTGGGGGCAGTCCACCTTTTTCCTTACGAAGAGGACTAAGCAGCCAACGCCACTCACGATACTCGGAAGGGATACCCAGAGCGACATGTACTTTTTTCATGTCTGGAGAAACCCTAGGAGTTGAGCCAAATTCCGAATCTACAAAAAAAAACGGAAGACAATCAGAAAATTGAAGAATAATTTGGCACTAAAACAAAGCAGCCGAAAAGACTAGGCAGTCTGCTTACCAGATATGAAAACCGTTGATACACGCAGCTCGGGAGAAGAATCAGATTCCCATTCTCCACTTATCTCCAAAGTCTCTTTGGACCAATCATGATCTCCTTTGCTCGAATTATCAAAAAGCTTATGACGAATTCGTAGTTGTCCAACTCCATCAATACGACCTATGTCAAAGAAATACCAAAATTCGTTGGTGGTTAGTCCCAAGTCAAAGAATTGGTTCAAATTGTGGAACCCCACCATCACTCGGACCGCATTCGGGGAACATTGGGCAGGCGCACATTTCATAGAGCAAAGCACTTCTTGGAAGAAACGCGGCATAGGGAAAGTAAACCCCAACACAAAATAGTAAGGATGGAACTTGATAGCTCTCCGAGTTCCACTGCATGGTTTCCGGCTGCTACCATCCTTAACTCGCCTCACACGCACTCCCGACGGAATGGCATGCCAATACGTTTCAAGAAAATCTCTAAACAAATTGTCGGAGCGAATCTTGAGGTGAGCAGCTTTGAAGTAGCCAATCTTGCTCAAAGACCCGCCTTGACGATACAACGGGGGCACACCATCATCATTCTTGCGGCTCGAGGAGGACATGTTGAAAATTCTACAAAAGTACAAGGAAGATAACAATAATTGAAAGCCGCAGGAACCAGCCAAATTGCCAAGCCCCACGGCTTGGCTAATCATCCATTCACCATCGCCCAGCAAGAAAAACCAAAATAAAAAATCAAGAAGACAAGAAAATCAATTTTTTCTTACCTGGAAGCAACGAAGAGCGATCCTTTACACGGACAAGACGTAAAAGATTGCTAGAGGAGGGGGAACAAATATCCTCTAAGCTTTCTTTTTCTCTTATAAGGATGAATAAGTTTTTCTCTAAAAGTTGATTTAACAATCCACTTAAGGTGGACTTAAATAAGCTTTGGGGAAATTTATTTCCTTTTCCTAGAAGGATTTAATTTCCTATTGAAAGAGAGAATCAACAACAAAATAGGAAGCAGTTCAGAGTTTCCTAAAGCAAGAAAATCTCTACACCTATTGCCCTTTTCTGCAAACAGCTCAACAGGTGTGGGGGCATTTGTGGAGCCAAAAATATTCACCAGGCGACACGTGGACTTTTGAACGAAAGAGGACAAAAATACCCTTGAGGCATACCGGGATTCCTACGCGCAAGTAGTGGGTAATCATCCTCAACCAATTCAAAAATGCTCCAGAAGAGGTAACCAATTCCAAATTATCTTATTTTAGGTAATTATTTCCAAAACTTAATTTCCCTAATATATTATTTAGTTAAT
This sequence comes from Malus domestica, assembly GCF_042453785.1. NCBI lineage: Eukaryota > Viridiplantae > Streptophyta > Magnoliopsida > Rosales > Rosaceae > Malus > Malus domestica. The sequence continues at coordinate 38,163,853 of NC_091665.1, forward strand.
TAATTATCTAAATAATATATTCTTCCCATATCTCCTAAAATCATCCCTTAAATATCAATTTGAAACATCCACTCAAACCTAAAAAATGGTATAGGGCCGGCTACCCTATTCAAAGCCTATTCCATCACCTTTTTCTACCTTTTCCACCTTTCCTTCCCTTTTAAATTAACCAATCAATACCATAAATACTAAAACATCTCCTTTCATATTTAATTAGCCAATTAATTGGCTAATTAAACCTAAAATAAACCCTAAAATCCCACCTAGTAGACCGGCCACATTCCCTCTCTTTGCTCCACACCTTTTCAAATTTCTTCCACTATATTAGCCAAATAATGCTAGTCATTCAATTGGGTAACTTCCCATTTATTTCTATTATATTTTATTAGCCAATAAAGTGGCTAATAAAACCACAAAATTCATCCCAAAGCACATGAAAAGGGCCGGCCATTTCTTGAAGATGTGGACCAATTTGGTCCTATAAATAGTCACCCATTTTTACCAAACACTCATTCCAAATCTCTTGCAAAAATTCCAAAACACTCTAAACACTATTTCTCTCTAAAATTCTAACTTTGGCATCGGAGGTTCTTCGGCCAAAGCCCCCCCCATTCATCGTGGGCGCGTGAGGCTTTTGGCCTTAACCTAAGGTGCTAGTTGTTTTGTAGGTGCATAACCGTCCAAGATCGAAGAGGTGAAAATTTGCATCCACACTGTTTTTGATGAAGAACCTGCCCCAATCTCTTTTCCACTTCTCAAAAGTATGGCCTTTGCACTTTCAAAGCCTCCCTTCGGGTTTGGAATGGTAGAACTAGGAAGCCTTCCTTGGTCTCTAATCTGCCTAACAACGTCGGCAATCTGCCCCATTTGTTTCTCTAGTTGGTCCACTCTTTTGTTTTGATTTTCCTGCCCATTAGTCAAAGTGGTTAGTAACTTAACAAGTGTATCATTATCCAAAGCATTACCTGAATTATTTGGGGCAGATTGTGGTTGGACTTGAGGGGGTGCGTATGGGTTGTTGTAGAAGCCCGGGGGTTGTTGCCTAAAGCCTCCTTGTGGTTGGGCTTGTTGTGGCTCTCTTCATTTGAAGTTTGGATGGTCTCTCCACCCCGGATTATACGTGTTGGAGTATAGATCATGTCTTGGCTGATTTTGGCTTTGAAACCCAATGGCATTAGCACTCTCCCATCCACCATTCTCGATGAGTTGAGGACACTTTTGGGAAGCATGTCCTTGGATAGAACATACGCCATACACCATGGGTCCTTAATCTTCATTCCCTCAGCCATCTGTGAAATAATAGAAGTAAGATTAGCTAACTGAGATTGAATATTGGATGCGGAACTTACCTCATGCACTTGTTGCCGTGGGGGTCCTCTTTGGCCTACACCTTCGTATTGTTGAGCGTTCAATGCTCTATTAGCAATCAAGATTTTTGCAGCCATGGGCGTTTTGTCCACCAATGCTCCACCCGCCGAGGCATCGAGCATTTGACGTTCTAGTGGTAGGAGCCCTTCGTAGAAGTATTGCAAAAGCAACTCCTCTTTCATCTGATGCTGTGGACAAGAAGCAACAAGTGATTTAAATCGTTCATAATATGTAGGAAAAGACTCACCTTCATCTTGTTGAATTCCACTTATTTTTTTACGAAGAAGAATGATGCGAGAAGTTGGGAAAAACTTCTCCAGAAGCGCCCTCTTCATACTCTCCCAAGATGTAACTGTACCGGGAGCCAACTCGTATAACCAATCCTTGGCTTTGTCCATTAAAGAGAATGGAAAAGCCTTCATCTTTAAAATACTTCCGTCAACAGTAACCGGAGTCATACTTGAGCACACCACTTCAAATTCTTTCAAATGTTTGTTCGGATCCTCCATGGACAGCCCATGGAACTTTGGAATGTGGTGGAGCAAACTTGACTTTAACTCGAACTCTTCGGTTTTACCTTGAGCAGCCATGGGATATTGGATACACAATGGTGCGGCATTATCCAAACCTGAGACGGCAAGCTCCTTGAGCGTACGGTTGTCCATGGCTATACCTTGCTCTTCTCCACCCACTTGTGTCGTGGCCTTCTCTTCAACCTCAACTTCTTGCTCTTCTAATTCAGGCTCGGGACTAGGAGGATTAGACTCTTGCAATTTCTTTTTCCTTCTCAAAGTCCTCTCAAAATCACCGTCAAAGTCGGAGATATGCTCACGAACAGGTTGTGAGCTACGGGTCATAAACTAGTACCTAAAGAAAACAAAACAAATCAGCAACTTAAACAGAAACTTAAACAAAATACAATAATTCGAAAGAAAACAATCCAAGAGATTAGCAAAGTTGCTAATCCCCGGCAACGGCGCCAAAATTTGATGCGTAAAATAACTAAGCACACAAATTAAACCCTCTTTTTATCAATTGTAGTAAAGTATGTAAGTAGGGATCGTTCTAGGCCGGGGATTAACAGTGATTGCTAAATCACTTGGAAACTGACTTGAAAACGTAAAAACAAAGTTTAAAACACTAAGTAGACTCAAAGAATGCAAAACTATACTTTAAAACACTAAAACAAACCAAAAGACTCAAAACAGCCCCTAAGCACTCAAAACTACCTTAAACACACAATCTGGGCAGTTTTGGGACTCTAACACAAACTTGGACGAATTTTGGTTTTCTAATGAACTAAAACACTTAAAAACATAATCTAAGACAAGTTCTAATTAATATGACTCAAAGAAATAAGATGGGGTTGATTTTGGACGAAAATAATTAAATTAAGACAAGAACAAAGTAAACAAATTCTTAGACAAATTTAAGTGAATCAAAACAGATTGTAAAATGAATTTGAATGAAACTTATGGATGGAAGGCTAGCTAGGAGGTTCTTCTCCACACATGTCACACTTGCATACAAAACGATTTCCAGTTGCTTTTCGATAAGCTATGAATACTCAACGCCCCAAATTAACCGTGAATTGCACTAATTAACCCTCATTTTTTCCACAAGTTATTGGATTGGATGATTGCATACGACAACCCAAAACATTCCCTACAAGTTCCCTACATGAATTGCATAATAGAGATACAAGCAAGAATCATTAAGTTCTATGAAAAACATAAGCATTGACGAGGCACTCGTTACTATGATTTGCATGAAACTTATGCCAAGAATTTACTTAACGTGATTGTGACTAGCAACCTTCACTACTTGTGAATATAAGTTCATAACAATTAGGTGAAACTCCCTTATATTCTAGCGTTAAATTCATGCATGAAAATTAAGCGTGCACTCTCAACCAACATACACAAATCATTTTTTATACGATCGGATAAGTAAATTGAATTCACAACTTATGAATCACAACTGGATGTAATCAAATCATATTGCAAGTATGAACATGGTTTCGAATCACCCCCTAACTAAGAGGGGTTTAGTTCCTCATACTCACAAAGCAAAGATACATAAAATTAGACATTAAAATCAAAGGAAAGAAAACACCTAAAATGCTCCAACTTGGGTAACAAGTGCATCCAAGAATTCTCCTTTGCTTGCTTGCGGCAGATTGTTTTGTGGACGGATTTTTGGGTAATTTTATGATGTAGAATGGATGGGGAATGGTATGGAAAGGTTTAGGGTAAGTGTGGAGGAGTGTTTGAGGGTTGGAGGGTGGTGAAGAACTAGGCAAAGAGGGTGGAAGAAGGTGGAGTGGCTGTTATGTTTTCTAGGCACTAGAATGGTGTTTTTGGGGTGTTTTGCTTCCTAGGGTGTGTATGGACGAATTTTTGTGATAAAATGATGAATATGGGGGATTGTCCTCTGGCCAAGGGGTGTAAACATGTATTTATAGGCCCCAAAAACCTTAGAAAATCAGGTTAGGTTAAGGATGAAATGCATGGCAATTTGTGTGTGTGGTGTGCAATGGTCCAAGGGTGAAAATGAAGTAATGATGCAAAGTGTGAAGGGTAAAATGGAGTGGTGTTGTAACTAGGGAGCATGAATGATTGTGTACATTGCATAGAGATGGAAATGGAGGTGAAATGTGTCAACAAATGGGTCAAAGGTGCAACAACATGTGTTGCACATGGCATTGGATTCCAAATGTGAATGATGGAGCATCAATTGGTGCATGTAATGGATGTAAATGTTGTCGAAAATCTAATGAGTGAAGGGAACAAGAGGTATCAAGCAATTGAGCGTAATAATTAAATGAATTGAAGCATGAAATTAGAAATTATGTAGGGGACAAGAGTGATCAAGCATGGCATGGAATCCAAAGGGAATTCTATGTGGTTTGCATGGCAAGGAATGCAAGTTGGGGTGACATATTTTTGGGTTGTTTTCTTCATCTTTTGGACCATAATTCTTCATATTCTTGGCCTCTTTAGTTCTCAAATTCGTCCATCCACTTGGCCCATGCATTTGCTATCCATTCCAAGCCCGAAACATGCTCCAAAGGCCTCCAAAATGCATCTTCTTGCATACTTTGTACTTAGAGTCTGAAAACACACAAAAATAACTTTGAACACTAAAATAACTAAGGAAATACAACGTAAATGCACAAGAACAAGCTAACTAAGTCGCATAAATATGCTCCTATCAGTGGTTGTTGGGGCAGGTGTGCATGGAAGATGAGAAGACGATCTTCATGTCCCTCGAAACTTCGGGAAGCTCGATGATTCGTCTATGTTTCGCAAACAGGTTTGTTCATTTTCTAAATGTTAATATTTAGTGTATTTACACTCAGGTGTTAAGCCATACGTATATAGATGTATGCATGTTATTTGTTTTCCCCATAATTTTCATATAATTTATGAAGAATGTATACGAACGACAACGATTGAGTGGATTATGCAAGTCTCACCATATAAATTGTAAATTCCACATGATTGTTCTCCTTCCCCCTCTCAAAACATAGTTTGGGTGGATTAATTAAGATATGTGTAGTTAATCTTTTTGTTTGTCTACAAGTCCTGGTTTCGAACTTTTGATGCTTAGTGACTAACAATGTAACATATAATTAATGGGACAGGCAGTGACACATTTGGGCAGGGCTTGGAGAGGCAGACCCCATATGGTGTATACCTACACCAACATGACCAAGGTGGTTAGCCCTGCCGGCTGGAGCGACGATAACCATCCTGAATGTAACAAGTAAGCAGATTATGTCATTTAAAACATGATTAAGCATTTTCATATAATTAGTTTTGAGAGTTAATAATATAATTTGAAATTGCAGCAATGTGGCCTGTGAAGAGTACAAGCGCATGGGTCCAGGTTCAAGAACATATAATGAGAGAAATTTGAGCAAAGAACTGACTAACAAACAAGTCAAGTTTTTCATTAGCCTTGGATATATTCAGGGTATAGTTGCTTCCTCCTCCAAATCCAAAAGTGTAGTTATATATATATGTTACATATATACACTACTAATTTTGTTAGTACTAGGGAAATAGTTGATTTTTCTACGTGCACATATACATGCATACATATATGTTACATATATACACTACTAATTTTGTTAGTACTAGGGAAATAGTTGATTTTTCTAGGTGCACATATACATACATACATACATACATACATACATATATATATATATATATAGATATAGATATGGGTTCGATTAAAAAATTTTGTCGATTGAAAATGATACTTTATGTTATCATTTACTTGGTACATGAAGATGTTTCATTTTGAAAATAAAAGATAGACTATACTTGGAACAAAATTCTTGAGACTGTTGAGGTGCCTTTGGATGCCAACTTGGTTCTTAGAGACTGTTTTGCATTGCTTCTTTCCTTACCACGTTATATGATATGGACATAATTTCTTATTTATCGTTTTGAAGTTTTTCTGGACCCTTGACTTTTTAACGTGCAAGTCATCAAGAGAAAATCAAGAATGTAAGCCATAATTACTGTAAAAAATTCCCCCCTCTATCTAACTCTAACTCTCTCCCCCCTCCTGCAGTTTTGATATGCTTATAACTGAGTAAAATTAGTTAAATTCACCCCTTCATTATTGTAGCTTCAAGTAGTTTGAGCTGTTGCTATTCCAGAAAGGTTGCTGCAAATATTCCTATTTATGTGCCTGTTGGCATTACCGCCTCAGTATGTTGGTTTATTAAACTTGGTCAAGCAGACCTTTTGTCTTAATTGGGATTTAGTTTGGTACTGTCATACTAATTTCCATTGTTTATAATAGTTAACCAACCAAAAGTGCTTTCTTTTGATTATTTTCTAATATGTTTTAGCCGGTTGACAATCCTAAAAGATTTACTTAGGCACGCATCAAATTGTGTATTATTATACATGTACCTAAGATATAATGCTAGGTATATTATTATAGTTGTCTCATATTATATAAAAAAAATTAAAGTACTCTCTTTCTCTGCATGAAAACTATCCATTTCATCATGCATTTTTTAGTTAAGCTACCTATGTTTTTGTAATTGTTTTGACAGAGGAGGAGGAACTGAGGCTAAAGTACCTCCAATTTGTTCAAGAGGACGCTCATGCCGCAGTTTGCTTCACAAACCTTTACTGTTAGCTTCTATACAGTATGTTGTATGTTTCGGGATATCTTTACATCTTAATTTCTACTCTCAGGTTTTTGAAAGTTTGTAATTTTACTTGCTATTGCTACTTGATTATAAAAATGTAAAACAAAATCTGTATGTGATTTATAAATTTGTATTTGATTTTAGATGTTTTTCCAGTGTAAGGCATATGTTGCACATGCATGTAAATGGTACAAATTGTTTTGGTTTTGGACAATAAGCTTTTGAGTTTTACAACCCTTGCAATGGGATTGTGACTCCAACAAATTTAGTGTTGGGGGATAAAGTTTGGTTCTTAATACATAATATAGCAAAGGCCTAGAAACCTTCAAGGAATATGCAAATGTTTTTTGCGCATCTTGGCCTGCAGTTTGTGTGAAGGGGCATTAGTGTGTTATCTGCATTGGTGCATTTGAGGGTGTGATTCTGTTTTTACCTCCTTTTTAGGTTTGAACATCTGTGCTTGACAACTTAGCTGCTCAAACAAGAACAGAACACTTTTGCAGTTTTTGGTAAGTGCTAAAATAGGTGCCTAGCCTGTAGGACATATATTTTGCCGTCTTAATTGCAGGGGCAAAATATGTGTAAACTGCATGTTGCTTCTGTTTCTTCTGTTTCATATGGAAACAGGGCTTCTGCATATTATTGGCTTTGAACATTTGTACTTGGAAAATTAGCTACTTGAACAAGTACTGAACACTTTCTATATTTTTTATTAGTTGCTGAAGCAAAATATGTGTGAACTTCATGTTGCTTTTGTTTCTTATGGAAACAGAACTTTTTTGGCAACGATGTCTTTGTGATCAAGAATGTTCAGTTTCTTCCTACTAATTGTGCAATGTCTTTACATGTTAGCTCAATTGAATGTATATAAAAGCCAAGCTGCTTATCTTATTGACCTCATTTACTCATGTGTCTCTCTGTTCATTCATGATTGTGTTGAATTTATTCAGGTTAAATGTGTCTTAGTCATGCACTTACGCTTGAAACAGTGGTTCCCGCTGCAACGCGTGGGCTTATTTTCTAGTCTATTCTAAAATTGAGGAATGAATTGACTGTAGCTTAGCTACAGTCAATTGTTTGCCATTCGATTTCACGCTATTTACCACAATGCCACATCCAAATGGGCTGGTTGGGAGGGAAATTATCAAAAGTATGAGGGGTACTTTTGTCTCTGAACATATTTCGAAATATTTACGGTTTTACCAGTCTATTATAAAAAGGGCCCTCGATTTTGCATTATTTACATTTCAGCCATGGAGGGATTTCGGGGAGAGAGGCGTGAGATGGCAGAGGGAGGGGAAAGGAGAAATAGGAGCGAGGCTGCCAAAAAGTGGGGTTAGGGTGGATTTTTCATCCTCAAATCAAGGGTTGGTGTCGGTGATGGAAAGATTGAGAGGGATGGGAGAGACCCATTTGGCCTTCATTTTCCCCTTTCTCTCTCTCTTCTCTTTCTCTCTCGGTCTCTCCTCCACCATACTCAATCCTCTGCTTCTCCTGTGATTCATGGTTGGGTGATTTGTAAAAATGCTTCATGTACAAATTTGAGGTGGGATCTGGGTTTTCTCTGCATTGCTTAAATTTTGCAATTTTTTTTTTCTGGATTTCAATTAAGAAATTAATAAATTTAGTTGTAATTTAAAGTTTTGATTTTTTTTTTCAATTTTATTATTTCCTATGCAAAACAGCTTTGATCTTCCACAGGACTACTTTCCGCTGCTTCCGAAAGATTTCTGTCTAGATGTGAGTAGGTTTTTTTCAATCTGTGTGAATTATCCATTTTTTTTTTTTTTTTTTTTGTTAAAATCCATTTGTTGAATTTGATAAAGAATGTGACTTTGAGATGACAGAAATAGAGAGAGAGATTTTTTCTCTGACTTCTTTCTTATCTATTAATATCGATTTTTTGCCGTTTCTAAATGACTCTCATCTGTTTTTTTTTTTTTTGCAGTTTTCTGTGGAGGTTTAGTTGAACATGGGGAAATTAAGAGTTGTTGCTCACAGAAAAACTGTGCGAAGTGAGATTATGTTTTTTTTTTTCCCGTTTTGTTATGAATTTTCTTCACTTTTTGCGATTTGATCGAAGATCTCTATATGAACCATCGATTTTGAATTTGTGTTTAATTCTCTGTAGACCTGTTGGTTTCATGTCCAAGAAATTCCTTTTTTGGGTATGTTCATTGTCCAAGTACTTGATAGGTTTCTGTATCTTTGAGAGCTGGTTCATGAGTTTCTCTGTCTTGATTATACTTATCATCAGTGTAAGTGAAAACAAATATAAAGTTGTACTGTGAACTTGACTTTTTTACTGGATTTACTTGATTTGGGTTTACTTAGTTTAATTTAATTTTTAATGGGTTATTTTCTTCAAAGTTGATTTTTTAAATCCGAATGCAAGATGCAAATACATCTGTCCGAATTTGGTATTAGACTGATTTATTTATTTTTTTATTGGGTGCAGAAACCGTGGGAAACAAGTGTACTTGGATATGGATTTTTGACCTTGGCTATTTAATTGACTTGGATTAGTGTCAATTAATCCAATTATTTGTCTTGATTTTCTATTTGGATTTTTTTTTATGAAAATTAAGTATAGGGTTTTGACATATAGGTGGATTTTCATTATTCTTTTCAATTCGTTTTGTCAAAATTGAAATGGAATTTGTTGGCTTGATTTTGTATGAGGTTGCGAAATGGTTCTGTTTTTAGGGTTTTCTCTCCGTCCCACTCCCTCTCCCTCTCTGTTTCTCTTCTTCAATCAGTCTGACGTAGTTTTGCAATTTAGGGTTCAGTGCATTTCAATCTTTTTTACTATAATATACATACATATTAATGTCTAAATTTGTTCAATTTTTCTATACACATGGCTGGGTTAATTTGATTCTTGATAGGATTGGATATTATATTACAATTGTGGGTTCTGTTTTTTAGGGCTGGATGAAAAGAAACACCCATCAGAGCTTCCAACAGCTCGAAGGTCAGTGATTTATTCCTTCTCCTCTCTTATTCTGTTTCTGCTATTTCAATTTGTAGGATTTAATTTAGGGTTTTAAGTTGGAAAATTTAATTAAACATTTTAAGTTGCAGAGCTTAGTGTGTTGTTAATTTTGATTGCTGAGAGTGGGTTTTGCTTAAGCTTTCGAGTTCTTAGTTTATATCAAGACATTTGATATAGTTTCATTTATTTTGTGAAAATAAATACTTTTATGTGAAGATATTTCTTTGGAGTTCAATAAATTGATTGCTCCTTTGGTTGTAAATTTGACATTAGTAAATTCTGGACTTTAATTTCAATGATTACCCAGTATTAATTGGCTATTCATTAGCATTTGTTTTCTGGAATTTGGACTCTGAACAGTTCAAAGGTTTTGGGAAACTAGCCCTTTTTAATCAGGCCAATTGGGTCCTCCTGGCAATACAATGTCGAAAAATTTTAAGTACGAGTCCGATAGTTTTGGCAAGATGCAAATGGGTTGTGATTGGGAAGGTAACATCATCCTTATATATATATATATATATATATATATATATATATATATTTTTATTTTTTTTTGAAGCAATTTACTTTTTTGCATTTTTAAGTTTTATGTGTCCAAGAGTTTTCAAATGTTAATAAGTACTAGGCCTGTAAATGGGTCGGGTTTATCGGGTTTGGGTCGGGTTCAATCCGACCCGTTAAGCTAACGGGTCATCATTTTCACCCCTTAACAATTATTATTATTATTTTTTTTGCATAGAGTTTATTTTTTGTTGTTAAGACTTTACTAAAATTACTAAAACATCATCAACTAACGGATGCTAACGGGTACTAACAGGTGCTAACAAGTCTAGCGGGTTGACCCAAAGTGACCCGTTATTTAACGGGTTCACCCGTTAGCAACCCGACCCGTTAAGCATCCATCCAAATACTAATATTAATGGGTCGGGTCGAGTCGGGTTAACGGGTCAGGTCCAAAATGCCAAGTCTAATAAGGACCTCGAAAAGGTTAATCAGTAGTGCTGTAGTGGTACAAAATGTAAACATGAATTTGAGTGATTAATATAAACTCTGTATGTTTTCATTTTGAATGTTGAAGTTGAAAATTGCTTTGGTTAGGATTCTAATGATTAGAAAATAACTTTGACTAAATTCCTTTTTCGTTGTTTTCATATGCTGCTTCTGTGGTGGGTTTCGAAATTTCAGTTGTTGATGTGAAATTCACTTCTCAAGATAGTTGCGATAGTGCCTATTTTTCTCTCAAAGTTGTTTCAGCTGAGTTGCCAGAATCAGTGATTGAAGCTCTCCATGACGAGTCAGACATCGGCCTGGTACACTACTCACTCTTTCCTGCTTTTAATTTTGATTGTTTATGAACTGTGTGCTTTTTATTTGCAATTTGTTGCTTAATTTTATTTTGATAATTTATGAATTTTGTTTTATTTTTTGTTGGATAGCTTTTAGGGTTATTGCCCACAAATTCTCTTTAGGCCAAACAATAAAGTTAGAAGAGCTACGAATTCCTTTGGTCTGGTTCCCCTCTATTGAGTGCAAACATGCTCCTAATATACTTGAATTGATTCTATGTTAGTATTTTTTTTTGGGATTGTTTGTGGTTTTGTGAGCGTTACTTAGGTAAAACATGCGTTGTTTAAATTGCTACATTTAGCGATTGTATTTGCTACAACAATTTCAGTTAATTTTTGTGTGGATATTATTCATGTAGGTTGTCGATTATAGTCTGAAAACCCGCAGCAAAGCGCAGGCATTCCTGCTAGTAAGGAACTAAAATACACTTGAAAGAAAGTATGAGGTTTGAATTTGGGATGTATTGAAATGAAAGAAAGACCTATATACTAGGGCAATCCACCAATTGGGAAGGGATTAAAATTGTATATGGTATTGAAATATTCATTTTCATAGTTCTTTACAGACAAGTACAAAATGTCCTTCACACCAAACATTATGCACATATTGAATATGGAAGTGAAAAAATAGCCTAAATTAGTGTCCTCTATAGATGTACAATATTTGTTAAAAAATAGTGGGCCCCACCCAAACCCTTCTTCCCCGTGCAACCTTCTTCCTCCTGCACAATACTCTCCTGCAGCGTTCCTCCCTCCTTCGCCACGCACCAACAATTAAATAAAGCAACATCTCCCCAAACCAACCGAAAACCCATCACTCTGTGCCGCCAAATCTAAATCCAATCCAAATCTCTCTGTCGCCGACTCCATCCCCAAAACTTTTGGTGCCTGTTTTCGCTGGAAACCATGGCTCACCTGGCGAGCCACATCCAAAACTACGAGGTCCGATTCCTCCCCGAGTTCTTTGACTCTCGCTCAAATTGGACGGATTTTCGAGTGGAACTGTTCGCCATGGCCTGCAGCAACGCCGCGGCCGAGTTGCTTGGGGAGGCTCTATGGGTTTGTACTGTTTCTAGTTCTCACTTTATTTTGTATGTCTTGATCTCGCTTATGCATCATAGGTATGACATGGAGACCATCTACTTTGATGAAGTTGTAGGGAACTCAAAACGACAACTGTTGGAGTCAAAAGCATTGGATGTAGGTCTACTCTCTTTTGTCTCTCTAATTTAACAGAGGGTTTAGTTAAGTTTTCAGTTTCTTAGACAATTTTTGAAACATAAGGAAGTCGGGATTAGTAGTGGTTTTAGTTAGGTTGTCAGTTTCATATACCGCGTTACTGTTGGCCTCAATCTCAGAATGAACACCATGATAATGTAGTGGTTTGGCAACATACTTTATCCTTCAAGTATCGCTATCAAAGAATTATGCTTAAATTAACAGCTAAACATCATTACTGGAGCATGACTCCATCTAATTACATTACCAGAAGCTTAAATTCACTAATCTCACACTGAGAAACTGGGAGGACAAATAGAGCTTGCTTGTTATGTAATACACGAAAAGTAACATAGACTTATAGTTCAGATTGTCTTCAAAGTTCAAAATGAAATTGGTTAAAGGGTCTGTTGGACTTGGTGTGGTCAACTTTGTAAATTCATAGCTGCTACTAATGCGAATTATTATTTTGTTTAAATCTTGCTTTCCTCTGAATTTTCCAGTTTGTTTACCCTGCGTACTCGGCCATGCTCGGACACCTGCGATCTAAAGCCCTTGAAGATTTTCAAGTTAGGCTGGAGCAGTCATTGAACAAAGGAGAAGGATTCGCTTCATCTGTCATACTTGTGCTCAGTCTTCTATGCTTGAGTTTGAGAAAGGATGTGCAGGTAATAGATTTGTTTAGCTAATTAACATGTTTGTCAACCAAAATATTTCTTTCATTACTTTAACATGTTTCTCCTTTCAGATGCTGCCATACAACAAGCTAATTGGGATGCTTCAAAAGTCCGGGAAAAGCTTCGACGTGATATAGATGCACATGCATCATCGGTTCGTAGTGCAAAACTGGCAGAATTGAATTCCAACTATGAGGTAGTGCTCTGATAATGTATCAAAGTCGTGGTTATTCTAAGACTATTCTTATGACATTACGCTCATAATCAGTTGTTATTCAAATTTCTTAATGCAAATACCCTTTATTTTTCAGAAAAAACTTTCTTCAATACCAAAACTACTTAATCGTGAGACTGAAGTTGCAGCATCAGAGTTCTCAACTGCAGTTGCCAATTTTGAGTTGGACAACGAAACGGTTGCCAAAATGAAGCAACATTTGAAGGATTATGCGAGAAATGTGGTGGAGACAAAAGCAAGAGAAGAGGCTGGGAAAATTATGATCCACATGAAGGATCGGTAGGAACTTGTTAAAATTCTTCTCTTCTTTTTTACGTTGTTATTTTGGTTGCTGATCACTTCTGTTGTCAGGTTTGCCAGAGTCTTCAATTATGACAGCGATTCAATGCCTAGGGTTTGGACTGGGAACGAAGACATTAGAAGTATTACCAAGGATGCACGAACTGATTCACTGGGAACTTTTGTGGAAGTACATTTATCCATCTTTCTGACTTAAACAGATGTTTTAGTTGTTTGATCATCTCTTTCTTGCAGTCTCTGAAGCTTTTGTCGACCATGGCTGCCTTTCGTTTGGATGAGAAGCCAGGTAATATTGAAAATGTCCTTGTTTCTTCTCTGGTGGACGGGACTGTTACTGTTTCATCTTCACAAAATAGGAAACTAGGACCTTCTACTGATCCTCTTGCCTCAAGCTCTTGGGAAGAGGTACCATTAATCTATGGGTTTGGTTTTTAATGTAAAATTTTTCTATGATGAAACTCCTTTCTTATTAAGGTTAACTCTGAACTAGGTTTCTTCAAAGGATACCTTAATTACCCCAGTACAGTGCAAGTCATTGTGGAGGCTGAGATGGACGCATCACAACAGAGAAAGAAAGAGAGATGGCTTTTTCCATTCTATTTCTCCAGGAGGGCTTGCTGGCAATAGAAGGGGTGTTGTCCCTGCGTCAGGATTTTCCTTTAGTGCACAACAGATTTGGAAAGTAATCAAAGAGAACAAGGACTTGGATCTTCCCGCTCACAAGGTTTGTTAGTTTATTTTCTTCCCATTGATAATTTGTGGTCTTCACTTCTCATATGCATATAATATATACACATACTGTAATTTAATTAGGTTATGGTTGCTACTGTTCGGTGTGAAGAGATTGCCAACCACAAATTCAAACAGTTGGTCCACAATGAGGTATGTGGTCATTTATCTCCATTTTTGAGATGCTTATACTTCTAGCATATTCAAGAAAGTTTTATTCGTCATTACTTGGGTGAACACGATTTAGGGTTGGTTGGCACTGCAAGAAGCTGTTGAAACTGGTCCCGTACAAGGCTTTGGTAAAAGGCTCAGTTCCATTCTAGCCACCTATCTTTCCTAGTAAGTTTGACTCTGGTTTAATTATGTTTTTATTCAATCATATAACTTGAACGCATTTTTCACATGTAACACTGTCCACCATGTTTTTTTTGGGTTTTAATTTTGCCACTAAAACTAAATGTTTGTATGTATTCGTACCTGTTGTGTGTTTTCTATTCGTTGGAAGGTTTATTGTTAGTGTTCTATGGGCTTGTACTGTTTCTAGTTCTGACTTTATTTTGTATGTCTTGATCTCACTTATGCATCATAGGTATGACATGGAGGCCATCTACTTTCATGAAGGTGTAAGGAACTCAAAACGACAACTGTTGGAGTCAAAAGCATTGAATGTATGTCTACTCTCTGTGTCTCTAATTTAACAGAGGGTATAGTTAAGTGTTCAGTTTCTTAGACAATTTTTGCAACATAACGAAGTCGTGATTAGTAGTGGTTTTAGTTAGGTTGTCAGTTTCATAGACCACGTTACTGTTGGCCTCAATCTCAGAATGAACACCATGATAATGAAGTGGTTTGGCAACATAAACTTTATCCTTCAAGTATCGCTATCAAAGAATTATGCTTAAATCAACAGCTAAACATCATTACTGGAGCATGACTCCATCGAATTACATTACCAGAGGCTTAAAGTCCCTATTCTCACACTGAGAAACTGAGAGGACAAATAGAGCTTGCTTGTTATGTAATACACGAAAAGTAACATAGCCTTATACTTCAGATTGTCTTCAAAGTTCAAAATAAAACTGGTTAAAGGGTCTGTTCGACTTGGTGTGGTCAACTTTGTAAATTCGTAGCTGCCACTAATGCGAATTATTATTTTTGTTTAAATCTTGCTTTCCTCTGAATTTTCCAGTTTGTTTACCCTGCGTACTTGGCCATGCTTGGGCACCTACGTTCTAAAGCCCTTGAAGATTTTCAAGTGAGGCTGGAGCAGTCGTTGAACAAAGGAGAAGGATTCGCTTCATCTGTTCGTACCTGTGTTCAGTCTTCTATGCTTGAGTTTGAGAAAGGATGTGCCGGTAATAGATTTGTTTAGCTAATTAACATGTTTGTCAACCAAAATATTTCTTTCATTACTTTAGCATGTTTCTCCCTTCAGATGCTGCCATACAACAAGCTAATTGGGATGCTTCAAAAGTCCGGGAAAAGCTTCGACGTGATATAGATGCACATGCATCATTGGTTCGTAGTGCAAAACTGGCAGAATTGAATTCCAACTATGAGGTAGTGCTCTGATAATGTATCAAAGTCTCGGTTATTCTAGGAGTATACTTATAACGTTACGCTCATAGTTATTCAAATTTCTTAATGCAAATACCCTTTGTTTTTCAGAAAAAACTTTCTTCGTCTTTAAGCGGTCCTGTAGAGGCTCTACTGGAAACTGGTGCAAAAGACACCTCGGCTTCAATACGAAAACTACTTAATCGTGGGACCAAAGTTGCAGTATCGGAGTTCTCAACTGCAGTTGCCAATTTTGAGTTGGACAATGAAACGGTTGTCAAAATGAAGCAGCATTTGAAGGATTATGCGAGAAATGTGGTGGAGACAAAAGCAAGAGAAGTGGCTGGGAAAATTATGATCCACATGAAGGATCGGTAGGAACTTGTTAAAAATCTTCTTTTCTTTTTCACCTTGTTATTTTGGTTGCTGATCACTTCTGTTGTCATTTCTCAGGTATGCCGCAGTCTTCAATTATGACAGCGATTCAATGCCTAGGGTTTGGACTGGGAACGAAGACATTACAAGTATTGCCAAGGATGCACAAACTGCGGTAATCATTGGGAACTTTTTTGGAAGTACATGTTATCTATCTTTGTGACTTAAAGTGATGTTTTAGTTGTTTGATCATCTCTTTATTGCAGTCTCTGAAGCTTTTGTCGACCATGGCTGCCATTCGCTAGGATGAGAAGCCAGATAATATTGAAAATGTCCTAGTTTCTTCTCTGGTGGACGGGACTGTTACTGTTTCATCTTCACAAAATAGGAAACTAGGACCTTCTATAGATCCTCTTGCCTCAAGCTCTTGGGAAGAGGTACCATTAATTTATGGGTTTGGTTTTTATGTAAAATTTTTCTATGATGAAACTCCCTTCTTATTAAGGTTAACTCTAAACTAGGTTTCTTCAAAGGATACCTTAATTACCCCAGTACAGTGCAAGTCATTGTGGGGGCAGTTCAAAGCAGAGACCGAATATAGCGTCACTCAAGCTATTTCGGCACAGGTATACTTAAGTTTAACTTCAGTAGTCTAATTGTTTTTATATCGTTCAATCAGAGTTGCATCCCAAATAAATGGATTTTGTTTTTTATAAAATGTTCTTTAAAGATTTGGATTATGAAAATATGAATATTGGAACATGTTCCTGCTAAAGTAATGAACAACTGGTAGGAGGAACATGGAAATAGGACGCATGCATTGTTCTCGGATGACATTTTGGGCGGGAGTTCTTATGTAAATTGGATTTAGTTTAGTAGTGAAACCAAACATATGGAAACACTTCATATTGAAAATCGCGCTGATTCTTGACTTGGGAACGGTTTAGTCAGATAGGACCGACTTATAATCAAGTTCAGTGTATTCTTGTTTTTTCTACAAAGAAAAATCCTAGCATCCTAATACTATTTTTGTAACGAGCTCCCTATCTTTATGCTTATAGCTCTGCTCGATCATGATGTTGTTTGCTTTTGTACTTTCAGGAGGCTTACAAGCGGAGTAACAACTGGTTACCTCCTCCATGGGCTATAATGGTGATGATCGTTCTTGGTTTTAACGAATTTATGATGCTTTTAAAGTAATTACTTTCGTTCTTTTTTGTTTCCTTTTGCGAGTTTTAGATTTTGGACATTTTAAAGTGTCCAGACCCTAATGTCTTGCACATCTGTTAATCACTGTGCCTTTTTTCTTCAAATGAAACAGGAACCCTCTCTACCTCATGGTTCTATTTGTTGCATTTTTACTTTCAAAGGCCTTATGGGTACAGATGGACATTACGGGACAGTTCCAGCATGGCGCTGTAAGTATAAAACTGAGTTTTTTTTTGTCTCCCTTAGTAGAGTGTAAAATTGGGATTGAACGTGGAATACAACAGCTGGCCTTTTTGGTTACATTCTCTCATCAAATTGTAATTTTCTTGATTGAAGCAGTTTCTAATTCTAGTTTCCGTTATTTGTTTTTACCAGCTGTCCGGAATACTGTCTATCTCATCAAGGTTTCTTCCAACCGTCATGAATCTTCTAAGAAAACTCGCAGAAGAAGCTCAAGGGGAATCAAACACCGGAAGCACAAAGGCGGCCAGTTTCTCTTTCTTCTCAGAGTTATAGAAATGAAACACCTCAGCCAAATCCAGTAACAAGCTCATTCCCGGAGTCCTCAGTGTCATCCAATATCTCGTCATCAGATACCGGCATGGAATGCTCAGTGCCTGGTTTTACAAATTATAGGAATTAGATTGTAAAATCTGCGCATTCTAACATAGCCTCTCTTTCTTGACAACTTTTTCTTCATATTAGTATTGTCAGTAAAACAAAATGAAAAAATTGTGTGGAGCTCAGCTTGCCATTGGACTTTACTGAGTGATGCTACAATCCGTTTGTTATCATTCTTCTATTTTAAATATAATACTATTTTTTCATTTTTCTGTTTTAATTTTTTATAATTATCTTTTCTACTAATTAAGGGTAAATTAATTAGGATCATCTACTACTGATTCATATGCACAATGACAATCATACCAGACCGGTAAAACGAGCCCCAGAAAATATAAATTTAATTAGAGCTATGCATGGTCTTGAAAATCATGTAGTAGTATATTACACAGGAAAATTAGAAAAAAAATGAAATCAAAATATAAAATATAGCACTTAAATCCTACCACAATGATTTTCTCGTGTTCAGCAAAATAGGAATGGTTGTGCATGTATGCTTCTTTCCTTTCTTCATAAGAATATGAATGGTAAACAAAAAGCATTGTGGATGCTAATATTTTATCAATAAAAATGAATTATAGTACTTTGACTAACAACAAAATTGAATATCACAAAAATATATTAAATTGTCTGTATGTTTGCTTTCTTTTTCTTTTCTTCTACCTTGACAAGCAGTAGCCTGACATTTAGATCGTGGGTGGATTTTCTCAATTAAGATGCAGTTGGGGATCAATATGATTTTAACTGTGTTTTTGAAATTGATTTTTTTTTCTTTTCATTCCATGATAGTTGGAGAAGATTGGCTTTTTTTATTCGTCTTCTCATGTCCTTATGAAGAAAGTAAAGAAACTGGGAAGAAGACTGTAACGGCAGACAGAAGGAAAAAGAGGAAGGAAGGAGAGGAAAAAAATATGAACAGTTAGATCAATCTCATGGTGTATATTATGAGTAAAAAAGATAATTATGAAAAATTTTAAATAGAAGAATGATAGAATATTATGTTTAAAAAACTTACCATGTAGCAAGTTTTAACTGAATTCTAGTGCCACTTAGCAAAATTCAGCAGTAACTCCACACAAATTTTTCTCAAAACGAAGAGGGTGTACGTTCGGTTCACACTAGTTTTTATCGACGTCTCACTAAAAAAATTTAGTTTTAACTTTTTTAAAGAACACCACTTTTGTTACCAAACTACCATTAAACATCATGTTCAGTTCACCCCAATGAAAAGATTCTTTGTTGTTAAAGCTCAAGACAATTTAAATAAGAGAAATTTTATTTGAACCCATATTTTGTATCTCAACACCCAGCTTACTTTTTATATCCCCATTGTATTTGATTTATCTATCATTATCTATTTACATCCAACATTATTTCCGAAACCGTCTTTACTTGTCAAAACTTAACTCAATCAAACTTCTTTTTACATCTAACTCAATCTACTTAAAAATAAAAAATAAAACTCTAACAGTCCTTCATCTCCATGGAGCAAATCCCCTTCTCTCTCTTTAAAAAATCCTTCCATCTCCCATGGTTGTCATTCTACATCCCCATCTACTCATCCGTAGTCATCCAAACCTTTTCCTCTTCCTTTTCTTCATCATTTGACATCTCTAAATTTCTAAAGCACTAATTAGCTTAATAATCGGTATGAACTTCTGGTTAGAGTGTTTAATGAGTTTGGTATGTTTCAATTAAATGAGAATCTTCTAGCCTGTATATTCTTATATGTGGTAGAAAAATGGGTACATCCATGATAACTTTTGGTAGATCAATAAATATTTTTAACCGTGGATAATTATTACTTACAAAAGTTACGGACAACAATTCACATTACATTGAACTGTGGCTAAAAAGTCTATCACCTTTGCATGTTTTATAGGCGAACTCATAGCTAAGCAGTTTTTATTGTGGAGCAAAACTTCAAGAATTGATCTAACCTGGATGTGTAATTGAGTTTATGCATTGTAATGATTAAACTGATAAATATTTCGACCATATATGGATTTAATATCGTAATATCTTTTAGCCTCTATATGCCACAAAAGTTGCGAACAAAAATTCACAATAATAGCACTGTGGTTAAAAAGTATATCGCCCTTGCACGTTTTATAGGTGAACTCATAAGTAAGCAGTTTTATTTTTGACCAAAACTTCGGGAATTGATCTATCTTGAATTTATAATTGAGCTTATGCATTTTAATGATTAAATTCATAAATATCTCGACCACATATGAATTTAATTTCGTATTGTCTTTTAGCCTCTATATTGGTATCTGTGGCAAAAAAATGGGTACATCCATGAGAAAATTTTGTAGATCAATGAATATTTTCAATCTAGATATTTATTAGATACCATAAATTATAAGTCTATTCGCGAAAGTCTAAGTCTCCGCACAAGTATATTTTTCTTTCTAATTATAAAAAGTTTGGAGTGCCAAATGAGATTTTTGGAGTGCTAATAACAATTTTCTATATTTATATACATTTTATTTTAGTTTGGAAGTCGACTTCCTTTTTTTTCTTTCTTTATCAAGTTGGGAGTATCACTGAGTGTGACCCTGTGCAACTAGTTGTTGATTTGTTTTGAAAAAATCAACATTATTTCTTACAATGTCTTGGGCATTTGAATAATAGAAAGAAAACAGTCATGATACAAGCTAAATAGTAGTAATACTAATTAGCAAACAACTTGTGCATAATGTTTGCTTATAACCAAGTGGCATGAAGGGACAAATGTGTAGGTTTCATGCATGACTTGGAATAGTATTAGTAAATGCATGATGTTTGCTTATAACCAAGTGGCATGAAGGGACAAATGTGTATGTTTCATGCATGACTTGGAATAGTATTAGTTGTCGGGAGATTTTGCATGAATTTGTTTTTGTTTTTAATATGTATATATTAAGTTCTATTTTAATGGGATTGCTCACCACCCTCAAGTTGTGATAATGCCTTTATTTATCATTGTTATGTGAGTTTAATTAAATTTTGAGATTGTGTTTATCCACTACATATATTTCGATTTTTTTTAAGTCTAGCTATAGCAGTAGTAAGTTAGATGTTAGATTAGTCACTGACAGATTTCGAACCCACACCTTCATGCAAGAGTACAACACTTTTTCACCAATGTGGTAAAGGGCTACTTGCCAACAAGTTGATTGGCATGTGTGACTTTACTAATATTATTCCAAGTTATGCATGAAACATACACATTTGTCCCTTCATAGCACTTGATTATAAGCAAACATCATGCATAAGTTGTTTACTAATTAGTACTACCCTTATTGAGCTTGTATCATGACCGTTTTCTTTCTGTTATTCATAGACCCAAGACATTGTAAGAAATAAAGTTGATTACTCAAAACAAATCAACAACTAGTTGCACAAGGTCACAATCAGTGATACTCCCAACTTGATAAAGAAAGAGAAAAAAAAAAGGAAGTCAACTTCTAAACTAAAATAAAATGTATATAAATATAGAAAATTATTATTAGCACTCCAAAAATTTCATTTGGCACTCCAAACTTTCTATAATTAGAAAGAAAAATACACTTATGCAAAGTGTAGAATGAGATTTTTGAAGTGGTAATAACAATTCCCTAAATATATCTTAACAAATATTGTACGTGGCATTGACTTAGACTTTCGCGAATAGACTTATAATTTATGGTATCTAATAAATATTCAAATTGAAAATATTCATCGATCTACAAAATTTTCTCATGGATGTACCCATTTTTTTTTGCCACAGATACCAAAATAGAGGCTAAAAGACACTACGATATTAAATTCATATGCGGTCGAGATATTTATGAATTTAATCGTTAAAATGTATAAGCTCAATTATATATTCAAGTTAGATCAATTCCCGAAGTTTTGCTCAACAATAAAAACTGCTTACCTATGAGTTCAACTATAAAACGTGCAAATGCAATATACTTTTTTACCACAATTCTATGTATTGTGAATTTTTGTCCGCAACTTTTGTAGCATATAGAGGCTAAAAGATACTACGATATTAAATTCATATGTGATTGAAATATTTATCAGTTTAATCATTAAAATGCATAAACTCAATTACACATCCAGGTTAGATCAATTCCCGAAGTTTTGCTCCACAATAAAAACTGCTTAGCTATGAGTTCACCTTTAAAACGTGCAAAGGCGATATACTTTTTAGCCACAGTTCAATGTAAAGTGAATTGTTGTCCGCAAGTTTTGTATTTAATAAATATTCACGGTTAAAAATATTCATTGATCTACCAAAACTTATCATGAACGTACCCATTTTTCTACCACATATAGGAATATAGAGTCTAGAAGATTATCATTTAATTGAAACATACCAAACTCATTAAACACTCTAACCAGAAGCTCATTTAATTGAAAAGAAAAAGGAATCAATACGTAAAAATCGAACCAATCAATTGAACACATACCAATTATTAAGCTAATTAGTGCTCTAAAAATTTAGAGATGTCAAAAAATGAAGAAAGGGAAGAGGAAGAGGTTTGGATGACTACGGAGGAGTAGATGGGGGTGCAGAATGACAACCATGGGAGATGGAAGGATTTTTCAAAGAGAGAGAGAAGGGGCTTTGCTCCATGGAGATGATGGACTGGTTAGGGTTTTATTTTATTTTTTATTTTTTTAAGTAGATTGAGTTGAGTGTAAAAAGAAGTTTGATTGAGTTGAGTTTTGATAAATAAGGGCGCTTTTTGAAATAACTTTGAGTGTAAAGAGATAATGATAGATAAATTAAATACAATATGGCTATAAAAAAGTAAGCTGGATGTTGAGATACAAAATATGGGTTTAAATAAAATTTCTCTTTAAATAACATATCTATTATTTTAAGTCAAATTGAAAAATATTATATAGGGTATTCAATATTCTAGTGAATACAAAGTATTATCTTAGAATTTTTGCCAACTGAGAAAATGGCGGACTTTCATGGGATAAATTACCAAGTTTGACCTCATTCTTGGTGAGTATTTGCTGCTTTGCCATTTGTTGCAGGGTCTATGGAAGTAGTATGCTAGAGATTTTTTCATGTACTGGAACACATTTCGATACATTAAGTGTAATAATACAATTGATTAAAAACTTAAAAAAATATTCAACTAATTATATTATGGCACTAGGTGTACTAAACTGTATTTTCAGCTACATTATCCCTTCCCCTGCACTGCACACCATTGTACACCTCATGGGTCCATATGTCAATGGATGCATGGTGTAAATAATGTCTCACTCGTTTGTTAGCTCTTTACAAGTTTACGAAAATTACCATCTTCCAATCTCAAACCCGAGAACAATGATGCTCACATTTTGATGAAACATAGATGATGAGTTTGGATATTGGCTTTGCAATTCTTTTCCATTAATCTAGTTATTCTTTCAGTCTACAATTCGGTTGGAGTTGCCAAAGATTCTTTGCACAATTTTTTTAATTTAATTGGATCCCTCAGTAAAAAGAGGGCTTCGAACTTAAAAAGTTTTGAGAGTTTTTGAAAATTGAAGATAATAAAGTCCATGGTTTTGTACTGGTTGTTTGTTTATTCTTTTTGAACGAATGAAAACGGTTGGCTTTGAGATCAAAGGTTTTAGGTCTAAAAGTTAAAAACACCAGGAAATGTGTCGGATTCAGCTTTAAAATTCGGAGATTTTGGACCTTGAAGCTTTTCTTAGGGAATAAAATAAATATCGGAATCCTTCTTTTCCTATTTAAACGCTAATTGCTTTATTATGATTTTGTATGTTTTATTCGACGCCTGCTATTCTTAAATTAAGAGTGTTTTTTTTGTTAGGAAGTGAAGATGAATTTTAGAGACAGAAAAAACAAAATCAGTAACATATAAACCTAAAATTGCAAATTAATCCAAAAATAACAAATAATAATTAGATAAAAAGTTACAGCCATATACATACATATATAATTTTTGAAAAAAATGAAAAATTATGTAAGACAAATTTGTCTGTCAGAACATTATAATTGATACTATTAGTCAAGACTCAAAAGTTGGATCTTAATTCACTGACTGGTATGCAACTACGAATTTTTCTAGATGCTAACAGATATATAGACCGAGAGAAAGCAAAGTCGTTTACATACATACAAAATATTAAAGTCCCAATTAAGACATTACGTTAGCAAATATATAGATCGGGAGAAAGTAAGTTGTTTACATACATACAAAATTATCTCAGTCGTCCCAATTAAGACGTTACTAGCAAATATATAGACTGAGGGAAAGCAAGTCAAAATTACCTTAGTTGTCCTAATTAAGACGTTACTAGCAAATATATTGACTAAGAGAAAGCAAGTTGCCTACATACATACAAAAGTATGTCAATCCCAATTAAGACGTTACCAAAATATATTAACTGAGAGAAATCGAGTTGTTTACCTACAAACAAAAGTATCTCAGTCCCAATTAAGATGTTACTGGCAAATATATGGACTAAGAGAAAGCAAGTTTATATACATACAAAAGTGCTTTAGTCGTCCCAATTAAGACGTTGGTAGCAAATATATGGACCGAGAGAAAGCAAGTTGTTTACATACATACAAAATTATCTTAGTCCCAATTAAGACGTAAGAAATTTCATAACAACTACCTATATAGATGAGAAAATTATGTAGTACGCTACTGATAATTACTTATTTCAATGTACCTTTCCATGTTTTTGTTAAAGAAAGAAAAAAGTGACTATTAATTTTAAAACAATAGAATATTATATTGGCACTCTAAATTTTTTATTTTGCACTCTAAATTTTTTATAATATTACTTAATTAGAAAGAAAAATACACTTATAAAAAAATGTAAAATGAGATCTTATGAGTGGTCATCACATCTAACATTTGTTAGAAAAATAGGGTCTAATTGCTATATTAAATTACATGGAAAATCAAGAAATAATTCATGCAATTATATATCAAAGTAATGCATGCATATGAGTAACTAATGTTAAATGAACATGATATAATGGATTAGAAAAACCTAGAAAATACGGTCAAGGCAAGTGTTGGACACTTTGTCCTTAAGACAAGTTTACGCTCCACTACGGTGCTCATGGTTGATCAGCACATGTCTCCCAAGATACAACGACCACGTCCTTGTAATAGTAGCACTCAAAATCACAAGGCTCCATGAACCACGATTGTGTTGAAAACTCTCTCATATAGACTCAATGAGACTCTCTAATATTTAGTACACTCTATGTATGATTATGTAAACAATGAAAAGTTATTTTCTTTTATTATAAGGCTTATCTATATATAGAATGTGAGATACCTCTTTGGAAAGCATGTGACTATTTATGAAGAGTCAAAAGTTGCAACTCTTCATTTAAGTAGACACATCTTTCTACCAAAAGGCTCCACTTCTAATTTTCATTCAATTAATAAATTTAATATAATAATGATATAATTAAATTTTCCAACAATCCCCCACATGAATGGAAATTGACTCAATACCATGCAAATGACAATGCAGACATTAGAGAGAGAATTCAGTATGAAAAGTACCGCATCGGGATATGTGGCTTTTGGCTTTGAACCTTTCGTAGTGAATTACTATCGGATTTACTTGGCTAATCAGTGAACGCGATATCTTGAATTGCTCAGCCGTTTGTGTAAACCAAGACAATAGTAATCACACAATACCTTTCTAGACACCCCGTGATTTCTCGGTTGTGTTCATTTTGGCCCTGAACAATTCTTGGTTTCTCATGAGTGCTTTTAGAGAATTAAGCCCTTAAAAAAATTCTCACATGAACGGCCTCATTCCTCACTCAAGATAGGTGACTTCTTATTAAGAGTATCCTGCAATACCCCACTTATTATTTTCAAGTATAGGAATCATTAAAAGCAAAGCTTATCCTAAATATGCTGCAGATAACACTGTTTCTTCATAGGACATGGGTAGGAGATTATCTCCATAATTCTCCCATTGAATCATCCACAATTCGGTTGTCCCTTTGAACCTAGATCTTGGGATCTCCTGTCAGTTAGGTTGGGTTGCCATTATGGCGATTCTTAAGACGTAGGCTTTTAACCCATTCCCTTCGATGATACAACTTACTCTCTAATCAAACCTTTAAAAATTGGTATGTAACATCCCACATCGACCAACAAAGAGGGGGTGATGTGCCTTGTATGTACATGTCCACCTCCATATAACGCGAGGTCTTTTAGGAACTCACTGGCTTCTGATTCCATTGGAACTCCGAAGTTAAGCAAATTCGGACGAGAGCAATCCCAGAATGGGTGACCCACTGGGAAGTTCTCATGTGAGTTCCCAGAAACAAAACCGTGAGGGCGTAGTCATGGCCCAAAGCGGACAATATCGTGCTACGGCGGAGTCGAGATTGGGATGTGACATGGTACCACTAGGTTGACTACTCATTATATGGCCATCACAAACTTTATATCCATCCATGGAAATTATTTCCTTTGAGAGTAGTTGTTTTTCAACATAATTTCTCCAAACATGTGTTTTGGACTTGATAAGTAATTTGCTAACACTTGGGTAGGCAAAATCCCCTACATTTAAGGTATTTATAAAAAGGTCCCCAACCTTGCCATACCTTAAATAATTACTCATTACAAGAGATGACATTTTGATTGTCTTATTCAATTAGCAAATTATATTTCCATTCTTCTTAAATAAATTCATTTCTCAAAAATAGATAAGTTTCCCCCACAATTCTTCGATAATTGTGGTTAATTTTAACGTCATCGTTAAATTGATCACTTTTTTTTTTCTTTAAGAAGTAGGAAACAACTAAGATAGACCTTATATATCTATCTTCTTAGGCCTTCATGCCTCACTAGCCCTTATGGGAAAAACACTTCTTGGCTTTTATCCTTTCCTTCTTATGACTAACATGCATGACCATTCATATGCTTACTTAATAAGCATCATCATGTCTAATACATTTTTTTTTTCAAATATCCCAAGTTTTAATGTCTAGTCTTTTCCTTTCCAAAGACCAAATGTTTTGACTTAAAACGTCACTTTTATTGTCACAACAGAATGTCAAATTGATTTCTTTATGAATAATCATGAGTCGGGGAAAATTCACTTCACAGTGACATATCATATATCACACTGACCTTTGGACAGTCATGTCTGTTCATTTGTTTAAAACAAGAAAGGTTGTATTCTTAAATCACAATAATTTGTAAAGCAACAAAAACCCGAAGGCTCACATCCTCATCGCCACACCATCTTTATACCGGTTCATGAGGAAATGACAACATTCAGTGATTACCCATTGGGTTGGCAGCCAACCTTTCATTGGAATGCAACCGATGTACATAGCACAACCATTCAAACAGCTAAATGTAATAACAGCATATGTATAAATCTCAAAGCAATATCCGAGATCAAACAACCAACATGAATAAAAGGCCTTTACTGTAAATGCAGTAATACCAACGGTAGCACATAACGTTTAACATAATATTCAGTGCCAAAGATTAGTATCTTATGCGAAATGCAAGGTAAATCTACCCAGTCTAAAAAACGCATCCTTTCAGAAGATAGGTTTTCCCTACATACCAATCTTAAAACCGTTACACACTTGAGACTACTAGAACAAAAGTTGTGAAACAAAACCTTTATCCTTTTGCATGCATATTTCAGAGAATTGAAATTAATAAACTCATTGTCAACAAATACATGAATTTAATTAGTGTATTGTCAGGAAATAAAATGCATATATGCAGTTATATATATGAGTATAACTTTTCTGTGCCATCATTACTTGCACAACAGGAGAAAATCACAATCGATTTCAAAGCAGTGCATGACCAATGTTGTCGAGAAAATTAAAACCCACAAGCCAAATTATAATAGCAATAAACCAGTAAACTTGTAAAGAATATTTGGTTCAATTAACTATAAACAAACGAACACAATAATGATGAAAGGTTACGAGTTGGCATCTTTTAAATCAAATTAACTTGCAATACATTTGGAAATATATGTACTGTTTTATGCAAAACTAGAAACCAAACTTTCTACCACGAAAAGGAAAATCTACGCATAAACATACATGATAGAATATTGATCTTAAACAAACATAGCAACCAAACTATAAACTTGTCATGATGATGATCTTGGCGTTCTGAAGCGAAGAAGTCGTTGATATTAACAACAAAGGACATATGTTATCTACATCCCCAAGTGAATGAGAACATTCAACAACGGCAAGTTGCTGATGAGGAAAGCGTATGCAGAGACTTGGTCCAAATGTAAAGTTGGGTGTGAGAATGTGAGGATAAAAAGAGACTAAATTATATAAGGGCTTATAAGAAATTAGGCTACTTTTTATATTGCCAATGGATTTTACAAAAATGTTATTCTTACCATATATTTGTACAATTATTTATACCCTATCTCTAATAGAGATATGATTCACATGTGTTGGTGGACACTACCGTTATTAAAGAGATAATATAAATGATGGTATAAATAGGTTACACTAAGTAGTAAGTGTAACATTACTCTTGATTTTATGATAGAATCTCAACTTTCTTAATTGGGAAAAGTGTATGATACAAGTCGCATCTTTTGTAGCTACCTTTCTTTTAAGGACAATACTTGGATACTCAATGAGGAGTACCCAAATTTACTCACCTCTGATGTGGCCCAATAATATTACAACATGTGTATTTCAAAACTTTATGCCAATATTTGTATCTTACTAACCAAACACTGAATTATCATTTTAAACTCATAATCAAACACCTTTCATCTTCATTCTCATTATGTTAGGAATTGGATCTCATCAGAATCCACTTTGTGAGGATCGTGTATCGTGTGCTTAGAAATCATTTGATTTTTTTATTTAAAATTAAACACAAATAGTATCTGACAAAAACTGACCGTATGATATACGATGAACGGCTACGATGTGAGGATATTTAGGATCCCCACAAAGTAGATCCGAAGAGAATCTCGTTCCCAAAACATATCCTCTTTTGACTTTTCTTGCTGCATCATTCAACTCAACTTGCAGATATTTTCATCCCGATCGAATTTTCAGTTCAGCCACAACTTTTGAAAAGGGAATTTTAACGAAAAGCTCCCGGTACTGTTCACTTTAACGAAAAACCATATTTTTACATTAAAAAGTCAATCCTGGTACTATTCACTTTACCCTTTATTTTGTCCTTATCATTAAAACTCAAAGTTTTCAAGCCCTTTTCATTAGTTTTCCTTTTTGAAAATTCCACCAGAAATATTTTTTTTGGGTAAATTACATAGTAACCCCTCATGTTTGAGGTCTATTACAACCCCATACAACATCTTTAAAACATTTCACTTTCATACCTCACGTACTAATTTATTTCAAAATAATACCTTCGTTAGATTTTCCATCCATTAATTTGTTAAATGCTGACGTGGCTGCTACATTTGTGCCACGTGGCTGCCAAATGTGTGCCACGTGGCAAAAAAATATTAAAATTTTTTTTTTAAAAAAACCTGAATCTTCTCACCAAAAAAATTAAAAAAAAAAAAAAAAACTGAAAAATGCAGAACCCACACCCCACCTTCCTCGCAACCCTTCCTTGAGCCCTCCCCTTTCCCTGCAACCCAAACACCCCATCCCACCCAACCCCGCCTCCCTCACCAAACCCCCAACCTCACCTCCCTCTCCTCCACTCTCTTCACCTCCCTTCCCATTCAAAAACCCACCCAATCACATCCAAACAAACGCCTAGATCTCATTCTCCCCCACATTTCTCCGATTCATATTCGACTTTCCCCGTTTCAGATCTGCCGAGATCATCCCCCACCTCTTCATCATCGGCCATCATGCTTCTCCTCAACGGTGACATGATCCGACGAGATTGACTCCAACCTCAACGGTGACATGATCCGACGAGATTGACTCCAAGGGGAAGGTCCACGATCTCCTGCAACCCCACGATCTGATGACTCACCTTTCTCCTCGTTTGCCTCACCGTGGGGTCCACCTCGGGCATCTAGTCTAGCTTCAGCAGCAGCTGCATCAGGGATTTGGTGGTCGGTGTCCATTTGGAGGTGAGAATCGAGGCCGGAAGCCTAATACTTTTCGAGGAGGCCATAGTTGAGGGATCTGGGGAGGTCTGCTAGGCAGACTTTGAGGGAATTTTGGGGAGAGAGATGGGCGTTTTGGGAAATGAAAGATGAGCAAGAAGGATGAGAGGAAGAATGAGAAGGATTGGAGAGGAAGAAGAGAGAAAGAGAGAGAAAGCGCAGATGAAAGTGAATACGAAGAAGAAGAAAGTGGGAACAGAGCAACGGGGGAAGATGATTTAGTTTTTTTTTTTTTTTTTTTTTGAGAAGATTCAGGTTTTAAAAAAAAATTAAATTTTTTTTTTGCCACGTGGCACAAATGTGGCAGCCACGTCAACATTTAACAGATCAATGGATGAAAAATCTAACGGACGTATTATTTTGAAATAAATTAGTACGTGAGGTATGAAAGTGAAATGTTTTAAAGATGTTGTATGAGATTGTAATAGATCTCAAACCTGAGGGGTTACTATGTAATTTACCCTTTTTTTTTTTTTTTTTTTTTTGAAAATCCCACCTTTGTTTTTCTTTGAAAAAAATCCATGTCCACTTATCTTAAATTCATTTTATCATTGTATTTATACGCAAAATTATGAATGAAATATTATTCTTTTACCGGACAAACTTACAACATACATGCAATTTTAGCAATTTTTTAAGCTAATCGTGAAAGTCTTGAGTTCGTTACTTTGTAATCTGCGTACTTGCTTGAACAAGGTCATCGGTAGGTAAGGTACAATTTCCAACTAGCCTTTTCCGAATTCGAAAGAGGTAGATGACCGTGGTTCGACACTAGTGCCCATCTTTTTAGAAAGCAAAAAAAAAAAACTAATCGAATAGTGTGTCATGTGTTTTGTTAGACATAATAATGTGATTAGTTTAAAAATTGTCACAATGACATCCTCATTTGATGTCATATCAAAATCACCAACTAACAAAGAATTAATCCTTTGTTCTTTTGCTATCGAGAAAAATCCCTCTCCCTAATTACAGTAATTGACCAACTGAGCAAGAATGTTAATCCATAAGTCAATCCCTTGATTTTTAAACCAGAAAAATATTAACAATCTAGAATTGTACATAAATATTTCAACACTAAAGCAGCTCAATGTGTAATATTACAGTATACAATTCAACTATATGATCAAAGTCTTGGCCAACTCCTGGTGGGAAGTTAAAAAAGTGGCCGCCATTTGATCATTCAACTTGGTTAAAATATATTATAGGGTAAATTACATAAAACTACCTTAATTATTAGTCGAACCATAGTTTCATACCTCATGGTTTAAACATTGCAATATCATACCTCAATATATGTATTCGTTACAATGTCAGACCTCCATTAAATTTTCTGTCAATTTAGTTGTTAAATTATGACGTGGTAGGAGTGGGACCCACTCATTTGCCACCTTGAATAAAAAATTAATTAATTAATAATAAATTACTAATTCTTATTTCACAATTAAACTTAATTTAAAAAAAAAAAAAAAAAAAAACTCTCTTCATTTCCCCCCCTGCTCCGTCCCCCTTCTTCCTTGTCCATCTGCCGCCTTCGAGTCCACCGATTCGGACCAGCGAGTTCGTCATATCAGATCGGCACATAATCAATCTGTTCGACGGAAAAGATCCGGTGTTTTGACTCCCTCCCTGGTTCTTGTGGAGGTTGCAACGAAATGATCTGGCTACGACGTCGGCGAGCACATACATGTCTTCTTCGGCATCAAAATCGGTCCGGTTTTCTTTGAAACGGCAGTGGATCGATTCGAATGATGGTTGATGGAGAACCGAACGGACGGAGACGGAAATGAGAAGGTGTAGAGGTTGACACGCATCGGGGAAGCGAATCTGTAGCAGTGGTGGTAACCCAGAAAATGGGAAAAAAAAAGGGGAAAGAAAAATAAAAAAAATTGGACTGTAATGAACTTCCATTCTTCAATTAATATTATGGAGGATTTCGAAAATCCGGAGTTATGGGTGAATTTTCAAATGGCCACTTCTTGAATTTTTGAAATTTTAATTTCTCTAGTTTAAAAAAAAATTAATTTCTCTAACTTCTTGAATTTTCTGGGTTTGTATTTGTGTTTTTCCTTTTGGGTTTTGTTTTTGTGGGGTTCTTCGTTTTGGCTTTCTGGAACTCTCCCTTTGCAATTTCGTTTGGTGGTTTTTCTTAGAAAAATGGTGAAGAAGAAGAAATTGAAGAAATGGCAGTGGGGCGAAAGCCCCAGTCGGTGATGGGATTTGAAGAGAGGGAAAATGAAAGGGGGATGGTTTCTAATGCTCAGTTGTGCGAAATCTTAGTGAACTAGTTGTGCGAAATCTTAGTGAACTTATGATGAAGAAATCAAATTAGTTTTATGTAAAGACTGTTGGAGCAAGATGATTTGGGTCTGGTTTTTTGTTTGCCATCAAAACCCCCTTATTTGGGGTCTGGTTTTGGTTTGCCATCGAAACCCACCTGCGTTTTGCGATCGGCGGTGTATCAGTTGTTCCCGGAGGAGGACGAAAATTGGCTGTGTTTAAGGAGGACGAGGAAGAAGGAGAGCGGAGGAAGGAGTGATGGGAGGAGGAACGGGGACGATTTCCACAGAACAAGGAGGAGAGGTATTTTTTTTTAATTTTTAAACTTAATTTTAATTGTCAAATAAAAAATTATTAATTTATTAATTTTTTATTCAAGTTGGCAAAAAAGTGGGTCTCGTTCTGTCATGTCATCATTTAAAACATAAGGTATGAAATTGTGATTCCACTAATAATTGAGCTAGTTTTTGTAATTTATCCTATACTAACCTTCATGCACGTGCTCAAGCGCGTGCATAAGGCATTTTTTGAATCACAGCGTGTTACGTGTAACTTACATGTTTTAAATATATTTATATACGTAAATTGACAAAAGGAAAGTCAAATATTTTAAGTAAATGAATAATCTTCGATTATGCTAGAAGAAACCTCTCATAAACCAATTAAAGCAGCTGAATTCACATAATAAAATCAATCTCTATTGAATTTATATTAAGAATAGAGAAAATAATATATTAATAAACAATTGATTGAATCACATTATTGCTGGTTCATTGTGAGGCTAAGCCCATCCCTCCCCCTTAGTGTAGATAATATCATTTGTTAAAAAAAAATCATTTGACAATTAATTTAATCACATTATTACCTCGAAAAACCTTTTTGATAACCGGCATTACACGTTTCTTAAGATGTTTTGAACGTGTTTAAAATAGAGAAAATAATATTTAATGAACAACCGAATTACATTTGTTAGCCAATTGTGAGGTACTAATTATTTAAAAAAAGAAAAAAAACTGTACAAAAAATTTAATTATTAAAAAAACATTACTAAAATGACGAAAATACTCTTGCTATATTTGATGTATTATTTTGAATTGCTTTTGAAGTTTTTTGTTTGAGGGGCATTTTTGTCTAATTATTTTTATGTGAAGCTTGTGACATTAAAAAATAATGTTCATTGTCCCTTGGCTTTATATAATATATAAAGATTATATATGTATACGTTGTCAATATATGACTAAAATCTAATGATCTTCTTCTTCTTACATGCAATGCATGATTCAGCCAGTCGGAATATAAGTGTTGGTCGTTTATGTTCACGCCGTCGAGGAGAGCAAGTTCTGCACATGTACAATATGAAGATTAAGTTGATGATGAGGATACTATTACTCTGCTTCCTCAGCTACTTCTGGTTTCAGCTGTCCTTTGCTCAAAATGCTACCACTGATCCATCTGAAGGTTCTGTCTCTATCTCCCTACACACACATTCTTTGCCACATTTAAGTGTTTTTTACCAGGAACTGGGCTTTTTTTTCCTTCAACAAAATGATATTTTAAGTGTTTTTCGATTATATGAAATGAAGTTTCGAGGAACTTATTTGTAAAGCCCTTTCTCTTCCCATATACAAAACATCCACAAATTAAGGGTAATTTTCCTCTGTAATAATCAATTTGATCTCTCGTTTGATTCGAGATAGTCTGGTAAGTGGTAACACAAGTCAAATTATGGTGATATAATCTAATACACACAAGGATTGAATTAATATGGTGATATAATCTAATACACACAAGGACTGAATTAATTAACTGAGAGTGCAGTGAGGGCGTTGAACTCAATATTTGAACAATGGGACACACAAGTAGTGTCGGGGCATGGGAATATCAGTGGAGAACCCTGCAGTGGATCTGCCATCGATGGCACCGACATTGATAGCCCCAATATCAACCAACTGTATGTTAAACTACTCTCTCCTGATGAACAAGATTTCCATGCCACTGCTGATTTTTCACTTGCTACCTATATATATTAACGTCATAATTTGACTGTGTCGCTCCATTTTCTGTAGTTCTAAATGTTCAATCTTTTTGCTTTCCAGGAGAGCCTATGCCCTTAACATTCGAGGGGTGTTTCCAGAAGAATTTGTGGCTCTAAGATATCTCACATATTTGTATGATTTTTTTTCAACTCCCTTCTCTGTTTTTGGTTCATCAAAATCATATATTGGATATTAAAAATTGTAGAATTATCAGAGAGACGGGCCAAAAATTCACTTCCAACAACACTGGTACTATCTTTAACTTGGTAATTACCACATGCACAATTTTTGGTAATATCCAACTGATTGTGCATGTGGTAATTACCAAGTTAAAGATAGTACCAGTGTTGTTGGAAGTGAATTTTTGGCCCGTCTCTCTGATAATTCTACAATTTTTAATATCCAATATATGATTTTGATGAACCAAAAACAGAGAAGGGAGTTGAAAAAAAATCATACAAATATGTGAGATATCTTAGAGCCACAAATTCTTCTGGAAACACCCCTCGAATGTTAAGGGCATAGGCTCTCCTGGAAAGCAAAAAGATTGAACATTTAGAACTAATGCCGAGACCTTTTAAAGGTATGGGGTTTATCTCAAAAGGTCTCGGCATTAGTTGGAGTGAGATTTGGATATTTAAACTCTTCTTTCTTTATTTCTCTAGCCGATGTGGGAGTTCAACAAAAATATGGTGATGTTGTAAGATTAAGAGTTAACGATTACACTTCCTTTCAATTTTTGTAGGAGTATCGACCATAATTATTTCACCGGTCCCCTACCGGCATTCATTGGCAATATGTCTGCATTGACTGAATTGTAAGTAGTGAGAGAACATTTCTTTAAGTAGACTGAATTGTAAGTAGTGAGAGAACATTTCTTTAAGTACACATACTTCTGATGAGACCCGTAGCAATTTGTATACTTCATTTTGAATATCATGATCTACAGTTATGTTCTTTACACCTTTTCGCTACTATTTATGCCGATAATCTACAAAAAATCATTATGCTTTTATTGAATAATGCAGTACTAGTTTCCTGTTATGTAATGTTTAAGTTTAATGGTGCTTATCCTTCACTAACTGATATCTCCATTCAGGTCAATTGGCGTCAATTCATTCTCTGGGCCCATCCCCAAGGAGCTTGGAAACCTTAAGGAGCTAAATGTGCTGTAAGCCATGAAAAATGATAGCTTACAGTAAAATTTTGTGTCATAAACATTAGATACAGAACCTTCAATAATTGCTTTCAAGTAAGTGTTTGCCTGTTCAACATGACTTGCAGGAAGATCGGATCAAATTTCTTCTCTGGAACACTCCCTCCAGAACTTGGTAATTTAGTCAAGCTCGAGGAAATGTAAGTGCTTCGTTAATCTACAAAAAATCATTATGCTTTTATTGAATAATGCAGCATTAGTTTCCGGTTATGTAATGTTTAAGTTTAATGGTGCTTATTTTTCACTAACTGATATCTCCATTCAGGTCAGTGGGCATCAATTCATTATCTGGGCCCATCCCCAAGGAGCTTGGAAACCTAAAGGAGCTAACTGTGCTGTAAGCCTTGAAAAATGAGAAAGTGTACAGTAAAATTGTGTCATAAGCATTAGATACAGAACCTTCAATAACTGCTTTCAAGTAAGTGTTTGCCTGTTCAACATGACTTGCAGGAGCCTTGGAACAAATAATTTCTCCGGAACACTCCCTCCAGAACTTGGTAATTTAGTCAAGCTCGAGTACCAGTAAGTGCTTCGTTAAATCATCAAATTTGAATTACATGTTAATTCCTTACGGATGAGCAAAAATTGCACTTTATCGTATGAAATGGGTACTCATCAATTGCCTTATGATTTTCACAGTTACATTGACAGCTGTGGACTCAGTGGTGAAATTCCTTCAACATTTGCCAAGCTCACCAACATGCAAACCCTGTAAGAACGGCTCTTAAATCGTATTTTATATTTGTTCGTATATCCAGTACTTTGAGATTGCTTTTCTTGGATGAGCTTAGTATAAGTCAACTTTTTGAATTTTAGCTGGGCATCGGACAGTCCGTACTCAGGAAAGATACCTGATTTCATAGGGAATTGGACACAACTCATTGAGTTGTAAGTAGAGAAACCTTTTATGAAAGCAGACCTGAGGTGGATAATTTGTTCACAAGCTTCTTATATGTTTCTGTAGGCAATTTCAAGGGAACTCTTTCGAAGGCCCAATACCAACCAACTTTTCTCAACTGACCTCATTGAAGTCTCTAACTGACCTCATTGAAGTCTCTGTAAGTACAAATGTTTCATAAATTGTAATTCTCTCTCTCTTTCTCCGAAGACAGGATTTCAGTTTATTTTGCATATACTGATGTAGGCGAATCAGTGATATATACAATGGGAGCTCCTCTCTTGATTTCATAAAAAAATGGACAAGCTTGACTGAATTGTAAGTGAAGATTCTCATCAATCCAGATACTTTCATCTAACTTCTTTTTCCTTTTGAAATTTGATATCGTACTCCATCTACTTTTTATCAAATTTTATGTTTTTGGAATACAGAAAACTACGAAATGCATTAATCACTGGTACCATCCCATCTGATATTGGAGAATATCAAAGTCTACAGACTCTGTACGTACCAGCAAATATAAGCTTGAGTCCCAACGAGACCAATTAGTTTTCTTTCTTTCTGATTGCTCCTCTCAACTTACCGTTGGTGTTGCAGGGATCTGAGTTTCAACAATTTGACAGGCCAACTCCCAAGTTCTTTGTTCACCATGAGTGCTCTTACATCCTTGTAATCCCCGTCTTTATTATTATCTTTTTCTTGCCTTATCATACATTCCCTACTTTGATTGAAGATCTG
Organism: Malus domestica; assembly: GCF_042453785.1. Lineage (NCBI taxonomy): Eukaryota > Viridiplantae > Streptophyta > Magnoliopsida > Rosales > Rosaceae > Malus > Malus domestica. The sequence continues at coordinate 38,200,926 of NC_091665.1, forward strand.
GACTAATCCTTCTACATTTTGTGCACATCTGACCTTTTGTTTGTTCATCTTTTTTTCTTTTCTGGATGCCTTCTACTATAATCGAAATGGCCAGGTTTCTTGGAAACAATAGTCTCTCCGGACCTCTTCCAAGTGAAAAAAACAGTCAACTTCAGACTATGTAAGTCCTCGTTTCTTGAAGTAGTCATATAGAATGCACGGTGCATGTATGTGTTTTGTGTATAATCGTAAGCATTCTAATCCTATCTTACACAAGTTCTTAATAACTTTCATGCATTTTGTGTAATCTGTTTCTATTTTGTTATTTGCAGAGATTTATCTTACAATTTTTTATTAGGAAGCTTTCCTGAGTGGGGGACCAAAACATCGCAATTGTTCGTGTCCTTTTATCTTTCACCTTCATTTTACAGTTTAAATCACCAGAATATGTTCGGACAAAAAATTATCACTGAGATTCGTTTTCACCGTGCTACTTGCCTGCCTACTAAGTTTTGATCTTGTACATGGAATTTTCCTTTGATAAAGATATATTTCTTCATATGTTGATTGATTAATGATTTTTTGCAGGAACTTAGCGGTCAACAACTTCACATTTGACAGTTCAAACATAGCGTGAGTTGAAGTTTCTCTTACTCGTTTTAGACAAGCAATACTATCACTACTCTTCCACTACATGATTCTATTTGGATAACTAATAATTGTTCTCTGTGTTTGTAGTCTTCCTGGATTGAATTGCCTTCAGAGAAATTTTCCATGCAATCAAAATACCCCACGATGTAATCTGCTCTTATGTCACCCATCATTTACTATTTTAGCGCAACATCATGTTAGAGGAAAAGGCATTGCTTCTCTAGTTATGTATACATATGGATATAGATTGCAAGCATGTTTTCATAAGTTCAGTAATACGCATAACTGGCTAAAAATATGAGTCTTCAATTTGACGTTTCATCGCTAATCATGGCTAGCTTCTGGCATTACATGAAACTTTACAGATGCAAACTTCTCAATCAAGTGTGGTGGAAAACAAATGACGGGAAGTGATGGCATATTGTATGAGACTGAAGACTCAGCTCTTGGCCCAGCAACATTCAGTATAACCAGTACATGGAAATGGGCTGTCAGCAATGCCGGTTTGTTTTCTGACAGAAAGGACCCATCGTTTCTGGTAAATGCCGATGCACAAGTCACCGGAACAGATGTGACCCCAGAGCTTTTCCAGACTTCAAGAATGTCCCCAGGATCACTGAGATACTATGGCCTGGGCCTTGAGAATGGGCCTTACACTGTAACATTGCACTTTGCAGAGACGGTTTATGAAAATCACACTTCGCAAAAATGGGAAAGTCTAGGACGGCGTGTATTTGATATCTATATTCAGGTAAAACTACTTATAGAATAAAAATTCTAACTTATTTGAAGTAAACACTCATTGGACAGGTTTTCGATGTTTTAAGCTACATTAACTAAAGACAGTGATTTAAAGGAGATTAGAACTATCACCTACCTCTTCATTTGGTTGCAAGGGTACCCGCAGGACGAAGGATTTTGACATATCGAAAGAGGCAGGTGGGGTTAGCCGTGCAGTTGTGAGAAGATTCAATGTTAGCGTGTCAGAGAATTATCTTGAAATTCATCTGTTCTGGGCTGGTAAAGGGACTTGTTGCATACCCAAACAAGGTGATTATGGCCCACTAATAGCAGCTGTCCATGTTGCTTCAGGTATATTGTGTTTACTTATAGAGATTTCCTGTGAATGGTTTAAATATATTTTCTGTTGTTCATTTACACTGAAGAATTTCTCTTTTATCGCTCAGATTTTACACCAACAGTTTCCGAGCTTCCACCAACTACTCCAGGAAAGAAGAGCAGGACTGGGTTGATAGTCGGCATTGCAATTCCTGTTGGAGTTGCGAGCTTGCTATTAATATTTGCGATTCTATATATGAGGAGGAAAAAATCAAAAAAAGAGGATGATGAAGGTAAACGACTATATTGCGATTCTATACATAAGTTTCTCTGCTCTAACATTAACACACAGAAGTAAGAATGCTTTCACGAAAGTAAAACTTATGTCATACTGTTTCGTGTATGTGCAGATATTTTAGGATTAGGCCTCCGGTCATATACTTTCAGTTATGCTGAATTGAGAGCTGCAACTGAAGATTTTAATCCTTCAAATAAGCTAGGAGAGGGAGGATATGGCTCTGTTTATAAGGTGAAATCCGTATTACATCAATATCATGTACTTGAAGTAATGACAAGGGAAAAGAGAGAGAGCGAGTGAGCAAGAGAAGAAAATATAGCTTTTTTTTTTGTTAAATTACACAGTAGCCTCTCAGGTTTTGAGGTCTATTACAACTCCACACAACAACTTTAAAACATTTCACTTTCATACCTCAAGTACTATTTTATTTCAATATAATACATCCGTTAGATTTTCCATCCATTAATCCGTTAAATGCTGACGTGGCTACCACATTTGTGCCACGTGGCTGCCAAATGTTTGCCACGTGGCAAATAAAATATTTTTTTAATTTTTTTTAAATCCTGAATTTTCTCAACAAAAAAAAAAAACCCCAGATCTGCAAGAAGAAGAATAATAGGGAGGAAGAAAGAAAAAGAAAAAAAAATTGTCCTCCCCCCCCTAGCGACCTAGAAGAAGAAGAAGAAGAAGAAGAAGAAGAAGAGGGAGGAAAGTGTAATTTACCTTTTTTTTTCTTTCCTTTCACGTCACTAAATTGTGTTTCTGTGTACATTGTAGGGTACACTTTCTGATGGTAGAGTAGTGGCTGTGAAGCAACTTTCAGTATCATCTCACCAAGGGAAGAGTCAATTTGTATCTGAAATTGCTACCATATCTGCTGTGCAGCATCGGAATCTAGTGAAATTGTATGGATGCTGCATCGAAGGCAGCCAACGCATTTTGGTTTATGAGTATCTTGAAAACAAGAGCCTTGATCAGGCACTTTTTGGTACAAACCTATCTACAATTAGGTTTCATAGAAACAACATTTTCTACAGTTTCAAGCACTCTAAAATTACTTAAAAAATGTTTTTGATTGGATGTGTTCACTAATATTTCAGGGACAAGTAACTTGCACCTTAGCTGGCCTACTCGATTCAATATATTGTTGGGAATAGCAAGAGGACTTGCTTACCTCCATGAGGAGTCAAGGCCAAGGATTGTACATCGAGATGTCAAAGCCAGTAATATTTTGCTCGACGCAGAACTCTCCCCAAAAATATCAGATTTTGGATTGGCAAAGCTTTATGATGACGAGAAAACCCACATCAGCACCCGGGTTGCAGGGACAATGTAAGCCATCCTTTATTGTTTTTCTATAGGTTACATATATTATAGCCACACACATTTATACTTGCATGAAATTTTAATACACATCATGTTAATAATGCCACTAATGATCTCAGGAAACATTGTACAACCATTTGATTATCTTGCATTGCAGAGGCTATTTGGCACCAGAGTATGCAATGCGTGGACATTTGACAGAGAAGGCTGATGTGTTTGGTTTTGGAGTCGTTGCTTTGGAGATCCTCAGCGGGAGACCAAACTCTGACAATAACTTAGATCCAGAAAAGATTTATCTTCTTGAATGGGTAGGAATTGCATTCCCCTAGCTTTATTTTGGCATTGTTGTGAAAAACTTATTCACCCTTTTTCTTGGACCATGGCATAATGTTTTTCAGACATGGACTCTACATGAAAACGACCAAATTCTGGGGCTCGTGGATCCGAGATTGACAGAATTTGACAAAACTGAAGGGACTAGACTGATAAGAGCAGCTCTCCTGTGCACGCAGGCATCACCGATGATGAGGCCATCTATGTCACGCGTGGTGGCAATGCTCTCTGGAGATATTGACATAGGCACTGTCATGTCGAAGCCGAGCTATTTGACAGATTATGATTTTAAAGATGTAACGACATTGTCAAAAAGTAGCTTTTTGATGAAGGATGATACCCCATCAACTGCATCCAAGCATAGTAATGACCGCCTCAACTATCAGCCCGAAGGTAGCAATGCAAGTGGTACTAAAACCCTCTGGGTTGACCCTGCGCCTTCTCCAGTAAACGTCACTCAGTCACTGCTTGCTGGCATTAGAGGAGAAGGAAGGTGATAAATAATGATTTCCGCATGCTTTTTTTTATCCTTTTGTGCACCCATGTACTTGTCCTTGGGTATTTTCTGCCTCTAAGGTTTTGGCTATGATGATGTATAACTAAAATAAGATATGATTTTATAGATATTTGAGTCAAACTTACATGTCAATTTTGTGTTAGTATGTTGCAGTGTAAATCTCCTCTTTTAATCAAGAGGAAAAAAATGGATGTTTCTTTTTCTATAGTTGGTGCTATTCACACTCCCATTTTAACTTCTCACACATTTTTTTTGGTAATTTTTGTTTTTTGGTAAATTTTAATTCATTTGATCCGATGGTGAAAATTGAGAAGAGTGAGTGGAGGTAAAAATAGGTGTGAATAGCACCACCTTTTCTATCTGATAGCCAAGTACGTATAATCAAACATAAGCAACCTTAGTATTTTTTATTTTTTTTTGAAAACCTTGGCAGGATGAGGTAAATTTATTGATAGGAAAAAAGAAGTTATACCTAGTCAGGAGGGGACATAAACCTTACCCCCTCATAGAACAAGAAAAACAAAATACAAAGAGGGGGGACGTATACCTTACCCCTTTTGAAAAAGAAAATACAAGAAAAAGAGGGGGGAGGGGGGACATAGACCATATCCCTTTTGAAAAAGAAAATACAAGAAAAAGATTGAGTGGACATATACCTAAACCCTTCTATAAACCTTAAAAGGTATGAACCTGCAAGACAAGCTGCAAAACGAAAAAGGAAATCCAAAAAATTACGTTAAAAAGGGAAATCACACATCAAGAAGGGAAGACAAACTTGTAGGCTGGCATGCCCAAGAAGTCAAAGTGCAGAAGAGGAAGAATCTCTATAGGAGGAGCGGAATGCCAAACAAGTGAAGATAAGAGAAGCCCTAAATTGGTTATTTTGTCAGCAACGACATTCCCTTCTCGAAATGTATGAGAGCAACGGAAAACCATGTTTTGCAAACGAAGAATACAATTGTCCCAGCGTGTCTGGAGCGACCAAGGAGGAGAGAAGGATCCAGAAGCAAAATAGGATATCACACTAGAAGAGTCACTTTCAAGCCATAAATTTTGCCAACCCCACGCATGAGCCAATTCCACAGCAAGGATGACAACATGGAGATCCGCATAGAAAGAAGCACGATGCCCCAAGCTTAGGGAGAAACCACCAAGAAAATATCCCGCAAAATCTCTGAAAACCCCGCACAAGCCGCAGGACCCGGGTTACCTTTAGCAAGGCCATCATTATTCACTTTGACCCAAGAAAAAGGAGGGGAGTGCCAAATAACATGGACTATAAAAGGAGCTTTACAAGACTTAGCCGAGATTCCAAGAGAGACTAAAAGTTGCCTATCCAAAATGCCTCGTACATGACCAGGGGTGAGAACTCTAACTTGCCTAATCCAGGTCAAGGTGGAACGACATGAGTTATTGTCAATTGTTGATTGATTATGGGGTCACCCTAATGTGACTCTTTGGTAGGGTTTTTGCATAAGCCAACTTTTTTACATGAGTGATTGTTAATTGTTGGTCGATCAGCGTCACCTGAAGAAATTCTTTGGTTAAATTGCTATGCAAATGTCACCTTTCTCACATGAGTGGTCTCAACGGTGGGGCCGGGTAAAACCAAAATCCAGGGAAGTTCATGCTCACCAAAGCAAATCTCAGTAGAAAAATAACCTCGGATCAATAAAAAATTCCAAAGCAAGATCAACCCGTTTAAGGCTATGGTGCTCGTCTAGTTGTCTTTGTGCCTTTTTTCTATACATTTGGAAGCATATTCGTGCGTGAAACTGCCAGTGCCAGATCACTTGAGGCAACAAATCCAGGCCCCACATTTTATTCGTTTCTATTGCCCCCACCCCCACTGAAAGTGACCGTTAGAATTTGAACGTTATAAGCCTACCGTTTTCCAGTCCCACTTTTTTAATTCTTGTCGCTCACTTCGCTCTTCTGGACAGAATCAGAAACCCCCAGATCATCATACTTCACTCTACAAAAGTATTAATTACATGTACACACACACACACTTATTAGCAGCATATATACACCTATATATAAATACTCTTAGTCTCATCATAACTCAAAGAAATGAAAGCTTTGGAGAAGTGAAAGTAGTAGCAGAAACTAGAAGAAGAAAGGGAGACATCTTTGTCTCACCCAAGAAGCTGAAGTTGCTGCCTGTCAAGAAGTGTTTGTATGTGGTCAAGGCAAGCACCTTCTTGACCATCTTATCTGGCTTCAAATTCGCATTCACTGCTTCTTCTAAAATCACATCGAACACCTTCCCGAAATCAGCCGTCCAGTCCTGGCTTTTGATCAAAGTCTGCATATATTTGGTATTCGAATTAAGATCCTAGCCTTGTATCGAATGCAGCTGCAGGTTTTTGCTTTAGGTGACCACATTTCCCTTCCATGGCTCGTCACTCAATTGAGGCAACAAAAGCCCCAAAGCCAAACCCGCCGACAAGGAGTTGTCGACATCACACACAGCCAACCAATTCTTCAGCTTCCCCTGCTTTAAGTAGACCTTCACCATTTTCTTCCACTTAACATCAGCATCTTGCTCGAGCTCGGGATACATGACATAGCTTAATATGTCATGCGGAAGCAGCGCGGCATCTCCAGGATCAATCTCATTGGCTGCAGCTAGTTGCCTTCGCTTGGACTCCGCTCTATAACCCCACCGGTTGGCAGGTTCCCAGCCCTCTGGCGCCTTAGTTTTTCTCAAGGGCGACAAAACCTCCTTCCTCAGTCGGTAATTACAACAAACACTACCGTCCCCTTCTCGGCGGCATGATTCTGGCGGGAAAACCTTCCTTGCTATGTTTTTGAACAGCATATGATGATCAGCGGTGGTAGGCAAAGAGGTAGCCGATTGGGTAATCTCCAAGCAGTAATCATCATGACGGTCATGGTCATGATCCTTGTGATGATGAAATTTTTCAATATCAGACTTGAGGCACTGGGCGAAAATATCCAAAACACAGCCGTGCAAGAAGCGGTAATCAGCGTCGCGCTCTTATCTCTGAGCCGCCTTGTTGGCCGTGTGGATCCCCTTCCTCCTCAACAACAATTCGCTTGCCTTTGACTTGGCGTCCTTTTCCTTTACCTTCACCATTCCGTTTGAATCCGCCTCCTCCCTCGTCCTCCCAGTAAATTTCAAGTGAGCTTCGCCCCGTAGAACCTGCGAGAGAATGCAGGGAAGGTCTAGGATATGTCCGAAGGAGCCGGAAATTGGCACGAGATTGTAAGCAAGGGTTTTGGGGTGGTTCTGGTGGAGACAACCGCCGCCGTGAAGAAAGCTGTCTTGGTTGCGTTTTCCATCGTCGCCGCGTCTGTGTATGAAGTTCCAGATGAGGGAAGCACTTGGTTCATCAGAGTTTCGTGGAATTCCACGGTCGACATGGCGTCCTGTCCCTTGGCGCAGTGGAAGTACATATCAACGCAAGGGTTGTTGTGGAAGCGTAACTGGGGCTGTTGTTTGAAGTTGAACTGCTCGGGCGGCGGCGGAGGGGGCGGAGGCGGAGCAATTCTTGTGAATTGCGGCCAAACGGCCTTGTTTCGGCATGCTTCCAGAATCGATATCATGTTCACTCGCAGCACGGGCTTCGTCATCATCGTTTTCATCGCAGCAGCTCAAATTCGAATTGAATAAATTAGTTGTATAGTTACTCTCTTTGCTTTCCCGATGAATTTCTCTCTTCTTATATTTCTCTGTTTGCTTGGGAACCAAGGATTAGTTTTCCTCAATATATTCATATGATTAGGTTTCCTAAAACAAAAAAAATATGATTAGGATTTTCGATTATATGCACCAATTTTTACACCGTCGATTTCCTTAGACTTTTGACCAAATAAAAAAAGCAACGATCTTAATCATCTATTGTCTAACAAATATTATACACCGAAACATAATAAAATTTTCTACAAAATTTAATCTACCTATCATTTATAAAAATAATTCAAATATTTTTTTTAGGGGTGTGATATCCACACATCCCTTTTTACTTCTCCCACACATTTTTGGTTTTCAGCCGTCGGATCGGATGAATTAAAGAAGATCAACAGACATAAATTAACAAAGGATGTGTAAGAAGTAAAAAGGGGTGTGTGGATAGCACACCCCTTTTTTTATCTTCCATACATTTATAAATTCATATATATGCTAATATATATAGTACGTACTTATATCATGTTTACTCATTTTTAAGCTTGTTGGAGAGGTGGAAACTAGGCTTGGGCACCATGAATTTCCTACTTGGGCTCTAGCTCCAACGCGAGAAATCTTCTAAACAGAAAGGGCATTTATAATTCAATTCAAATACATATACTTACTTTCTTTTTTTTTTTAGTGAAAAATACTTAAATTTACTTTGATTTAGCATACCAAAATTTTCCTTGACTTGATAGAGACGAATTAAAACTTGGGTGTACAAAAAAAGGCACATTGATGTGATCTACTGACCTCAAATGACTAGCATCATACAATTACACGTCGTAGGTCCAATAGTTAGAAGTGATGAGGCCAACTAGCTTAGTTTTATGTTTTGACTAGTTATTTTCGGTTTAAGTTGAGCTAGTCCAATAGTTAAAAGTGATGAGGCCAACTAGCTTAGTTTTATGTTTTGACTAGTTCTTTTCGGTTTAAGTTGAGCTAGTCTTGCATGTATGTTTCTTGGATACAACTAGGTTTTTTGACACTTCCCGATCCCGATATTCCACGAACACCAAGATAGGCATGTGTTAGCCGACACCCAAGCGTGACGAAAACCATTTATTGAATGCAAATGCTGAGAATAAGGAATAAATAAGACTTATAAATTTAAATATAATGAATATGCATTTAAGGAACGTGTACAACTAACTAGAATACTAAAAGAAATAATATAAAATTGAATGAATAAAAGAATGGGTCCTACACCGAGAGGACTCGAAGATGCCGATGCGAAAGTGCCTTGACGCCAGAATTGTATACCTGGATTCTAAGTCCTAAAGGGGGCACAAAACAAACGTGAGTGGACCAAGTTGATATATATATATATATATATAGTAAAACAATTATCAACATTGTTAAAATGCATGAAATAAACATGTTGGAATAATGGTGAAATTAGGCTAGTCAACTTTCTTGTTCAAAGTTAGGCAAGTTAGGTTAGTCAAGCAAGATAGGTAAGTTAGGCAAAATTAGGCTTATGATCTTTTTCTTCCCTATATATATGTTTCATCTTGTAATTGTTTCATCAAGCAAATATTCATCAAAATTCAATATGGTATCAGAGCTGTGATCTGGGAAAAACCACAAAACACAGCTCTAAAGCAGCCACGAGGTCAACCATTCTAGGCATGGCCTCTCATTCAAAATGGGAAAATCCCAACCACCCGCTCTATCTCCACCACTCGGATCAACCTGGTGCAATCCTCGTACCACAACCATTGGTGGAAGACAACTACAACACATGGGTTCAATCCATGAGTATGGCTTTAACGATCAAGAACAAACTTGGTTTTGTTGATGGAACGATCAACAAACCAAGTGAGGATAATTTTGAGGAGCTGCAGCAATGGAATCGCTGCAACAACTTGGTCAAGACATGGTTACTAGGCTCCATGTCAAAGGAGATTTCAGGGAGTGTCATCAACTACAAGGATGCTCGACAAATGTGGACCGATCTGCAGGAGAGGTTCTCACATGTGAATATAGTTCAGCTGTTCCATGTTGAGAACGAGATCCATGATTGTGTCCAAAGCAATATGAGTGTAAGTTCTTACTTCACTAAACTTAAAAGTTTATGGGATGAACGTGATACTTTGTGTTCCATTCCAGCATGCAGTTGTGGAACAAAGAATGAGATGAACTCATATGTTGAAACTCAGAAAACCATGAAGTTCCTTATGGGACTGAACGAATCGTATGCTACGGTTCGAAGCAATACTCTTCTTCTCGAACCACTGCCTACGGTGAACAAGGCATATGCGTTGGTCCTTCGACATAAACGCCAGGCAGAGGTTTCCAATGGGAAAAGCACACAACTAGAAACTGCTGTCTTTGCAGTGAAGAATCTGTCGCGAGAACCTACACCTGAAGACAAGGAGATGCGATGTGGAAAGTGCAATAAAACCAATCACATCACCAAAAATTGTCGTGCACATCTCAAGTGCACTTTTTGCGGATGGAAAGGCCACACGTTCGATTTCTGTCGAAAACGGAAAGCAGCCACAGAGACCGAATCCAATCGTCTCTTTTCTTCAAAGGGGAATCAAGTTTCACAAAGTAACAAGCAAGAGACAGTGCCTAATTTCCCGTTCTCTCAGGAGGACTGCAAGCAAATCCTTCAGATGTTGAACAAGAACAAATCATCATTTGCCAATCAAGTCAGTAATCTTCCTAGTCATGAAGAACTTTCAGGTAAAGCCTTCTCCTTTTCATGTAAAGGAACCAAAAGTATTTGGATCCTGGACAGTGGTGCCACAGATCACATAGTTTGCAGTCCTAGTCTCCTTACACACTCATGAGCTGTTGAAAATCATACAGTTGAACTGCCAAATGGTTCCGTTGCCAAAGTCACTCACATTGGACAAGTTGTTTTCTCTCATAATCTTATCCTTGAAAATGTCCTATGTGTGCCGTTCTTTAGGTTGAATTTAATATCTATCAGTAAACTAGCCTATGATTCCTTATATGTCACCATTTTCTTCACCCAATTTTGTGTCATTCAGGACCTTCGCTCGGGGAAGATGATTGGGACAGGAACTGAAAGGGATGGACTTTACTACCTCGACCCATCAAAGAAAGGAACATGCAACAATATTCAAACCGTCTCACCAAAGCTTTGGCACCAACGCCTAGGACACCCATCTCATAAAGTCACTTCGTTAGTACCTTTATTTAACAATAAGGCTTGTGATTTGGAAAAATGTTTAATTTGCCTATTGGCCAAACAAACAAGATCACCCTTTCCTTTGAGTTCTATTTCTACCAAATCATGTTTTGAATTATTACATATTGATATTTGGGGTGGTTATCAAGTTGCTTCTATTTCAGGTGCCAAGTATTTCCTTACCATCGTAGATGACTACACTAGAAGCACTTGGGTTTATTTGATGAAACATAAATCTGACACAAAAGACATTTTAGTCGGATTCATTCAAATGATTGAGACTCAATTCAATACCAGAGTTCAAATCATACGAAGTGACAATGGCCCTGAGTTTAAGCTTGAGCAATTTTATGCTCTCAAAGGCATCATACATCAATCTAGTTGTGTCAACACACCACAACAAAATGGTGTTGCCGAACGTAAACACCGGCATTTGCTCAATGTTGCTCGGGCTTTGCTCTTTCAAGCTTGTTTGCCAAAACGTTTTTGGGGGGATGCAATCTTAACCTCAGCCTACCTCATCAATAGAACACCCACTCCACTTCTCCAAGGTAAAACACCTTACGAAAAACTGTTTCACAAAGCACCTAACTATTCCCATTTAAAGGTTTTCGGTAGTTTATGTTTTGCTTCTACACACGCCCAAAGGCCCTCTAAATTCGACCCCCGTGCAATCCAATGCATTTTTCTTGGGTATCCTTATGGTCAAAAGGGTTATAAATTGTTTGATATAAAACACAATAAGACTTTTGTTTCTAGGGATGTTGTTTTTTTTTAAGATCATTTTCCATTCCAAAATCATACCACTTCCGCTGCCCCGTCTCCATCAAACATTACACCCTCACCCATCACGTTTGACTTGACCTCTCCCATTGAGTCGCACTCAAGCCTTGCACCCGAAGAAATAAACATCACCTCTCCCACACTTGCCGACATCACACCACTCTCATCTCCTTTACCTACTACAACTCCACCACCAGATACCTTATCAACACCTTCACATACCCTACATTCTTCACCACCTCCAACCACTCAATCACCAGACCAACCACCTCCACTCCGTCGTAGCACTCGACCGACCAAAACTTCCACATTTTTGCAGGACTTTCATGTTGAGGTGGCCCTCCCTTCCCGTGTTGCTCCCACATCTTCCACAAGCATGGTTCAGTCATCAGGTACATCTCACCCCATATCTCGTTATTTATCTTATGACCATGTATCCCCCACTCACAAAACCTTTCTCACCACCCTCACCATTATCAAAGAACCCACCAGTTTTTCGCAAGCTGTTCAGGATCCAAAATGGCGTGACGCCATGCAAAAAGAGATTGTTGCCCTTCATGACAATCGCACTTGGACTCTTGTGCCCTTACCACCTCACAAACATCCCATCGGTTGCAAATGGATCTATAAGGTGAAGCTTAAACCTGACGGCAGTGTTGAACGCTACAAAGCTCGTCTCGTTGCTAAAGGCTACAGTCAAATTACGGGGCTTGATTATCGGGAAACTTTTGCTCCGGTTGCCAAGCTCACTACTGTCCGCGTCCTCCTGAGTATTGCCTCCATACGAGGCTGGCATCTTCATCAACTTGATGTGAACAACGCATTTTTGCATGGTGACTTATACGAGGAGGTTTATATGTCCCTGCCTCCTGGGTTCGGACGAAAGGGGGAGACACGAGTATGCAAATTACACAAATCCATTTATGGTTTAAAACAGGCCTCGAGACAATGGTTTATCAAGCTGTCTAGTGCTCTCAAGACTGCTGGTTTTCATCAATCATGGTCAGATTACTCATTGTTCGTCCGAAACCGTCAAGGCAGTTTTATGGCATTACTTGTGTATGTTGATGACGTGATACTTGCAGGTAACAATTTGAGAGAAATTGAAGAGACTAAACTCTTCCTTTCCCAACATTTTAAACTAAAGGATTTGGGAAAACTCAAATACTTTTTGGGGATAGAAGTTGCAAGATCTAAACAAGGGATTGCCTTGTGCCAACGCAAATATGCGTTGGAGATACTAGAAGATGCTGGGTTCCTTGGTGCGAAACCCTCACGATTACCAATGGAACCAAACCTGTCCCTTACACAAACTGATGGGACGCTCCTACATGATCCTTCTTCATACAGGCGACTCGTAGGGAGGCTGATTTACTTAACCATCACGCGGCCTGACCTGACTTATGTAGTTAATATGTTGAGCCAATTCATGGACAAGCCACGACAACCACACCTTGAAGCGGTGCATAAGGTTCTCAGGTACATCAAACAATCTCCTGGACAGGGAATTCTTTTGCCTTCTACAGGTTCACTACAATTACAAGCCTTTTGTGATGCTGATTGGGCTCGGTGTAAAGACACTAGAAGGTCAATAACCGGTTATTGTATCTTCCTTGGACAAGCACCGATATCTTGGAAAACGAAGAAACAAAGCACAATATCTCGTTCTAGTGCAGAGGCAGAATACCGTTCTATGGCTACTACTTGTTGTGAAGTTATATGGCTAAGAAACATTTTGAAGGACTTGCAAGTAAATCATGCACAACCAGTCACAATGTTTTGTGATAATCAAGCTGCCATGCACATTGCTTCGAACCCAGTGTTTCATGAACGAACGAAGCATATAGAGATAGACTGTCACCTAGTACGTGAGAAGATTCAAATGGGAATGGTGCAAACAGCTTACATACGGACCTCGAATCAACCTGCAGACTTGTTCACCAAACCACTAAGCTCGGCACAATTTGAGGTCTTAATTAGCAAGTTGGGTGTCATCGACATTCACACTCCAACTTGAGGGGGAGTGTTAAAATGCATGAAATAAACATGTTGGAATAATGGTGAAATTAGGCTAGTCAACTTTCTTGTTCAAAGTTAGGCAAGTTAGGTTAGTCAAGCAAGATAGGTAAGTTAGGCAAAATTAGGCTTATGATCTTTTTCTTCCCTATATATATGTTTCATCTTGTAATTGTTTCATCAAGCAAATATTCATCAAAATTCAATAAACATACTAACCTCCAGGTTTTATGAAAACTCATATAACATGATAAAAATAGGTTTTTCGAAACCTAGCATGCCGTGCAATGTCTCAAAACATAACTCATATATATCGTAATCACTAGTGAATGTCCAATATCCCTCCAGGCCCCATGCCTGCTCTGCGTCTCTGTGCCAATTGCCAGAGGAAAATCACCCACAGGCCCCGTGCCAGCTCCCCGTCCCTGTGCTAATAGCCAGAGGAAAACCATCTTTAGGCCCTATGCCAACACCGTACCCTCGCTTGTGATGGAATCTATCCCTCGTCCCGTAGCGGAATAGGGACCACTAGGTAAGTACAACACCATCGAACATATATATAATTGAAAAGCATCTTCATAGTATAAAGTCATACATCATCTATATTATAAAGATGTGAAATCCCGTTCCTGAATTTCACTATTGTAATCTACGTATTTCGTATGGGCGGGATTTATAGTATTTTCATGAATTTAAATTAATTCTAGATTTTAATTACCTAATTACAAAGTTTGAATTTTTGGAGTTATATCCGTAGACCTTCAAGGGTCACTTTTAATGTTTTTAATTGGGCTTGACCTCACAAGCGCTTAAGCGAAGGCCATATGTGAATCGGATCGAGAAAGGAACTTTATGGATGTTTTAGAAGTTTCTTCAAAAAATAAAAAATAAAAAATAAAAATTGGGAACCAATCAGGAAAAAAAAGAAAATGAGGAAAAAAAGAAGAAGGGGGGAGTTGCGGGAGAGACAGGAGAAAAGGGGGGGAGAGGAGGAATAGGAGGAACAAGGAGGGAGGTGGACGAATCAGATTTTAAAAAGGGTGAGGAGCAGCCAATCAGGAGGAGAGCAAGGAGGGGGAAGGAGAGACCCGAGTTGGGTCGTTTTCGACCCGTGAACCCTCAAATTTGACACGGCCGTATCTCCCTCATCCGAACTCCGTTTTGGGTGATCTTGGTGTCCATGGAAAGCCCTTGATGAGTCCTACATCTTTGTATTGTTAGATTTCCCAATTTCTTTCCCATTTTTCCTGTTCGAAGCCACAAACCCACGGGTGTTCCGGCGGCTTTATCCCTTTTCTCGGTGGCTCCGGGAAGTTTCACCATCCATGACCACCACCAAAAGACTTCCTTCAACCCCAGGAACAAAGCCCAAGCAGTGTTGGAGGCGTCGGAGTTCGATTTGAAGCCGAATCAAAGCACACCATTTTCTAGGGTTTTGGCGCGTTTGAGTGAAATTGAGTTGTTTCCCAGCCTAATTGGACTTGGACACAGTTATAAAGTTTGCTCTACTCTTTGAGATCTTCATTTATGTAATTGTTGGTAATTTTTAAAAATAGTTGAATTTTTCCGGCAAGTCGGGGCGGCCGACCGCCACCTGCAGCGGCGGCCTGGGAAGTGGGTTGAAGACGTCCCTTTAAGTTCAAATAAATGCCTTGGTTTCATAATTGATATTTGTATGATGTAATTTGATTGTTTGGACTTAGTTTCATTATGATACCTTACTTGGTCTAATTATGAATCAACAATCTGACCGTTGGATCGTCTCCAAACCTTACTTCGTGATAGAACATAATAATTGTGCATCATAGAAAATTACAGATCGGGAATCCGACGTACGGATCTTCCCTAATTGGATTTCTAAGTTGGTAAAATAAATTGTTGACCGCCACTTAATTTTAGTAATTGGTGAAGATCTGACCGTCGGATCGCGATGGGAATTTAGTATGTTATTCTAGAGGCATAATGTGGACTTTGGGAAGTTACGGATCTGAAATCCAATGTGTGGATCTTCCGGACTGAATTGTGTAGAATTGTGGACCCTACCGTTGACCGAGGGTTGACTTTTGGTCAACATGTCTCGAAACGTTCCCAATACTAAAATTAGTACTACGGGAGACTTAAGTGAAGTCTAGTAGACCTATATTGGTTGGAGAGTGACTTGAATATTGTGATATGGTTATTACCTTAATTTCTTATATTAATATCATTTGTAAACATGCATTGGACTTATAAATAAGATTTCTATTGAAATGTGATTTTTCATATATTTAGCCATAGACTTATGTTTATTAAACATGATTTGGCTTGTGTATTGATGATATGGTGATATATGGATGTTTAATTATTTCTAGTAATGTGAATGTTAAGTATGATAAATTTATGGCTATGCGATCTTAGAATCCTATTTGAAATATTCTGAAGAACTTATATGCGTGTGTGATATATTAGTTGGTGGCCATGAGAGTTGACGGTGTAGGAGACTACGTTGTAATTCATAGGGATTAATGTGATGTATAGAAGTGTGAGTGACTTTAATATATGTGATATTGGTGATTACCCTATTTTCGTAATTGTTATCCTATGTGGATATGACTTGGTTTTATAAATATGTTTTCTATTGAATTGTTATTTTTAATCCTTAGCCATTGATTTAAGTTTATGAAATGAGATTTGACATGTGTATATTGAAATATGGTTTGATTGGTTTGATTGGCATGTTGTGATGAAATGTGAGAACTAGTGGTAGACCGTTAACCCGTGGTGATGGGGATTTGTTGTTTTGATATGATTTCATCTTCAGCTTCGTTTATTCGTTCTAAATTTAGTATTTGTGCCTTATTTTCCTTGGTTGAGCTTTTGTAAATTAAGTAACTTGTACTTGTCTCATTTCTTTGAGCCATTGTATATATGGTTATAGACATTCCGCGATTCCGTTGAGTGATGGTCCGGAATTGTATCCACTCGGATTCCGTTGAGAGATGGTCCGGAATCCCTCCTACTCCGCGATTCCGTTGAGTGATGGTCCAAAATCGTATCCACTCGGATTCCGTTGAGTGATGGTTCGGAATCCCTTATACTCTGCGATTTCGTTAAGTGATGTTCCGGAATCGTATCTGATTTGGGTTTCATTTAGTTGTTGTTATACATTGTACTTCACGATTTCATTGAGTGATGGTCCGGAATCCCTTTCTTCGGAGAAGTAGGTTTGATTTAACTGTGTCACTTTAGCCTTCGTTTGATTATATTGTGAATAATGGGTTTGAGATTATTATGAATTGAAGTATAAAAGCGGTTGTACGTCTGTGGGATTCCTTCGAGATTTTCTACGATTCAATTATAATTTCATAGTTTATGAATTTAGAAGATATGAGAATGATTGTTATTATTTTGACTATATAGTTTATTAATGTGGCTAGAGGATGGTTTTGTGTGTTATCGGTTCTTAAATATGATGTATGTTGTGAATTGAGATATCATGTTGAGCCATAGTGATTTATATGAAGGATGGAGGGGAAATCTTGATTTTTTTTCATGTGGGTTTGTTATGTTACCTTGAGTCTAGGATTTTTATGCTTGTCAAATTCTATTGATTGATGTGATAATTGGATGGTGTTTGAACGCTTATGAGTGGATGAATGACGAGATGACTAAAAATTATTATTGTACTTTGTTAAATGTTCCTTGAGGTGCTACATGATTGAATTGTGGTATTATGTTGAGACATAGTGGTCTATGTGTTGAATGTTCGATTGGAGTGGAATGACGAACTACGAATGGCTTGATCCCTAATGAGGGTACATAGAGAGGAGGTTAGATGCAGCCATAAAGTAAACGAAAAAAAAATAATTTATTTTGCAATTTGATTCCCAAGTTGTGATTTGCCATATTCCAAAGATGAGATATGTGAGGTATACGAGTATTTGGTGACGTCACGTGTCGATCCTAGACGTATGTCGGGATCGGGGGCGTGACAAAAGAAGTGTTCGAAACATGTTCTAAATATTATATCGTCATCCATCAAATATCCTGTAAAGAACATGGGTTATAGGAAAAATGGTAATAATTCAAACTAGCCTCAATAAGCATGTTATCTCGTAAAACGCTTCACAAAACGTAATCATTAAATCATGTTTTTCATGTGTGCATTTCTACTGTTAAAACATGCATTTTTAGAAGGGTCCACTCACAAATACTTAGCTACCAAAGAGCCACGCAAACTAGCGAACACAGAATCATCACAAATAATTGCCCCTAATCACAAAAAAGGTCCAATTAATAAAAATCTATTATAACAATTGAATTTGGGAAAACGGGTGTCGGAAACGGATTCAGAACGTCGAATTACGCTAAGAAGGGTTTCGGTTAAATTTTCAAAAAGCCAACAGGGGAATATTCCAACCGGATTTGGGCTGGGTTGGTGAGTTTAGGCTGAAATGTCCTAGGCCCAAAGGCCTAAATTCAAAGGGTTTTAGGTTAGGCTTTAAAGGGTAATGGGTTGGGCTGGCTAAGGTTTGGGGTTTAAAGGGATTTTGGTATTGGGCTGAAGGCCCGGTCCAATTCTTTTGGGTTTTAAAAGGAAATAAACAAACAAATAAATAAATAAAGAAAAGGGTTTTGGGTTTTCAAACAACAGCCTAAGGCCCTAGGTTTTAGGCATTACCTAATTGGCCTGGTTCGAAGGGTTGGGCTTGGGAGCCTGCTACACGCCGGGGAAGAAGGCCATAATTTGGCCGAATATTTCCGAGCTCTGTCGAAGCTCAAGGCTCAACCAAATCATGTAACTCAATATACCATATTGAAGCCTGGAAAGTAAGGGATCGAAATATACCTATCTCATGACTTGAAGTGGTCGGGATTGATCGAAAACGGCCTGGAAGCCACGGGTCTCGCCTGAAACTGGGTTTAGTTTATCCAAGGTGATTTTTCAATGATTCAAAGTCCACAAAACACACATATGATTAGAAGTGAAATATGGGAACCAAAAAGGAAAGCTTTGAAGTGTTTTTCGAGACCTACCCATATCGAAGGTGACGAAGACTCACCAGAGCTCCCTCATGCAATTGCATCGGTTCACTGGGTACCTAAGTCTCGAATGTAGCCTAGCACTCCGTCTGGGGTCTTGGATTTGGGAATGATCGAAGTATGAGAGGTGATGGTGGCATGATCGTAGTATATGGGTGTGTGTTCTTGTCGGAGAGAAAAGGATCGAGATGGAAGGAGTAGCAGAGAGAGTTTCGGGGAGAGAGTGTCACATCCCAGCTCGAGCCCCCACCATATCCTAGGCTCAACTCCGCCGTAGCACGATAGTGTCCACTTTGGGCCCCGACCACACCCTCACAGTTTTGTTTCTGGGAACTCACATAAGAACTTCTTAGTAGGTGACCCATCATGGGAATGCTTTCGCGCGAACTCGCTTAACTTTAGAGTTCCGATGGAACCAAAAGTTAGTGAGCTCCCAAAAGGCCTTGTGTTAGGTAGAGATGAGAATATACATATAAGGCTTAAAGGATCCACAACCCTAGGCGATGTGGAATGTTATAATCCACCCCCCTTAGGGGCCCGACATCCTCGTCGGCACACTTCCGACCAGGGATTGGCTTTGATGCCAAATTGTCACATCCTGACCCGGGCCCCCACCACATCCTTGCCTTGACTCTGTTGTAGCATGATATTGTCCGCTTTGGGTCCCGACCATGCCCTCACAGTTTTGTTTCTGGGAACTCACACGAGAACTTCCCAATGGATCACCCATCATGGGAATGCTCTTGCGCGAACTCGCTTAACTTCAGAATTCTGATGGAACCCGAAGCCAGTGAGCTCCCAAAATGCCTCGTGCTAGGTAAAGATGAGAATATACATATAAGGCTTAAAGGATCCACACCCCTGGGCGATGTGGGATGTTACAGAGAGTGTGTGGCACGATGGTGTCGTCGTCGAAGTCTCCTTAGGAGTGGGGGTGATTGGGTGTGTGGGTGTGTGTTGATCGGGAAAGAGGGAAGGAAAAGTTGCAGAGAGTCGAGAATGAGAGATAAAGGAGAGTGAGGGAGAAAAGAGAACTGAGAGAGAAAAGAAAGAAAGGTCGGGGGACACAAATTAGGGGGTGGGGCCCCTTGGGCTCACCAATTAAGGCCCAAAAACCAATTTTAAAAGAAAAAGATCTAGCCCAAGGTGAAATTTCACGAAAATACCCCCTTCGTTCCGATAAAATCGGGATGGGTTGTTACATTTTTTCCTCAGTCAGTATATTATCGCATGTATCTTCATATACGTAATGTTATCTTACCTATCTACCTACATACGCGTGCAGTTTACTCAAGTGTTTAGACATTTTTTAAAATGAAAAAGGCTATAAAAAAAGAAGAAAAATGATAGTTTTACATTAAACTATAAAAGAACTAAAATACACTTGAAAGGAAGTATGAGGTTTGAATTTGGGACATAGTGAAATGAAAGAAAGACCCTATATACTAGGGTAATCCACCACTTGGGAAGGGATTAAAATTGTATATGGTATTGAAATATTCATTTTCATAGTTCCTTACAGACAAGTACAAAATGTCCTTCACACCAAACATTATGCACATATTGAATATGGAAGTGAAAAAATAGCCTAAATTTGTGTCCTCTATAGAATTGTGGCAACCATTTGTTGTTTGTGTACCAAACCCTTTATGACTAAACATAATTACAAAAACCATGTTGTAAGCATATAACTTTGCAAACTAAAGTTCGAAACGAAATGACGACTGAAAATATTATATTCATTCAAAGGATCCTTCATTTTAACAATTTTTTTTCATAAATTACAAGTTGTTCACAAACTGGACATTTTTAAAGTTAAATTTTGATTTCTTTCTTAAACGAGCCCATTAATTTACCTCCCAATCCGTCAACTTTGTCCATTGACTCGTTATCTTTTGATTACGAGATAATTTAAGGGCATCCACATTATTAAACATCTTGTCGTTGATAAAAATTTAAAAGTTATTATGAGAATTGATAAAGAATAACTCGTAAGACTATATATGCGTGTTGAATTATAATCCTGGTTTGGCCAAGAAAAATGATCCAGCCCGAAGCACATGCATATTGAAAGTTTTAAAATTGTGGGAACATTAGGCAAAGCCTAAGTCGGTACACATTAGCTAGAAAGATCTAGCAATAAGGTAGGTTGGCAAACCGCCTATAAAGCAAAGAAGAAGTGAGAGTAAGTAGTGAGAAGTAAGATGAGTAAGTAGAAGAAGCATCCATAGCTTCTAAGAGTGCAAGAAAAGTTTTTGAGTGTTATTCTGTTTGAAAGTTGTAAAATTGTGTGGACATTAGGCAAAACTTAAGTCAGTATGCATTACGCGTAAGACTATATATGTAAACGGTGTGTGCTGAATTATAATCCTGGTTATGGTCCAGCCCAAAGCACATGCATATTGAAAGTTGTGGGGACATTAGGCAAAGCCTAAATCGGTACGTATTAGTTAGAAAGATCTAGCAATAAGGGAAGTAGGCAAACCTTGCCTATAAAGCAAAGAAAGAAGTGAGAGTAAGCATCCATAGCTTCTAAGAGTGCAAGAAAAGTTTGTGAGTGTTATTCTGTATTAGCTTGTTGTGTGAGAGAAAAAAAAAATTTGTGTAATACTTGAGTGTTCTTTCTTTCTCTTGCCTATCAATTTCCGTTGCGTTACATTCTTCTTTGTGAGATTAACATCTCCAAAGTAGTGAAGTCTCTTTTAAACCCCAACAGCTGATTGCTAATTTCATATCCATGTATAATAATTGGGTTAATCTTAGTTTACTACCCTCAAGTTTCGTGATTTTCAACATTTGGTACATGAAGTTTTTTTCGTCCCAGAGTCATACCTAAAGTGTTAATTTTGGGACAGTCTTATACATCCGTTAGTTTGGATGTTAAGTCTCCAGTTAACTGATGATGTGGTGTCCATGTGGACAATGACTGGACGCCACGTGTCATTAAAGGGTCCACGTGGAAATTAATTTTTTTTAAATAGTTATTTAAAGAAAAGTATAACAAAAAAAAAAATCCCAAATCCCCTTCGTCTTCCCTAGAATCCCTACCCATGCCTACCCTTTCAATCCCCCAACCACACTTCTGCAATCAACCCTCATCACCAACCACCCTCTAATCCAACCCCATCGCCAGCCCCCGCTCCCATCCAACCCCTTCCACCCTTCTTTCATCTGTGCCCACCAAACCCTTTATACCCGACCCATCTCCCTCTCCTCCAACCTCTTCACCACCCCTCCATTCTCTCTCCTCCACCCTTTGCAAAAACCCTAACTCCCAAAATCTTTTGAGTTTTCAAAAAAATTGAGCAAACCCAAGATGAAATCCTTGATCCCCAAAATCTTTCCAACCCGTTTGAATTTGACTTCAATTTCGTCAAACACAGAATGAAAACACAAAAAGACTTCGAATTTGTAGAGCATCAAAAGCAATCCACAGTGCCGCTGAGGAAATCGAAGTCGAAGTCTTTTTTCAGAAGAAAAAAGGGAGGAAATCGGCTTCGAACTCACATACCGAAGAAGTCGAAGTCGAAAGAAGGGAGGGTTCGGCACTGAGCAAAACCTATTGCTCTGCCGTCTATCGTCTTTCTAGCCCTCTCAGATTTTCCAGGAGTTGTTGAGCGCCACCATCTCTTTGTTCTCCCGTCTCGACGCCTTATCAGCCCACCATCTTTCTCAGGCATTTTCTCAGTAACCAAACAGGGAAGACGACCCATTAAAAACCCAACTTACAAAGAAAGGGAATGGTGAGGAGCGAATAGCAGTGACTTCCAGTGAAGGTTGGATCAGTGAATGGGCACTGAAAAGGGACATGACGCTCCATTTGTTATCAATTGATGCGAAAGAGAGAGGCTAGTGAAGCAGTGGAGGGTAGGACTGAAGCAATGAAGTAGAACAAAGAGACAAAGGGAAAGTTTGGCGCTGAGCAAAACCCATTGCTCTCTAGTCTCGATGTCGACGATACCAGCCCCTCACCACCACCTCCCAACCCGACCCATCCCCCTCCCCTAATCCTCCATATATGAATCGAATCCCAACTAAATTCTCGATTCGAATTCTCCATCCACAAATCTTCTTAACCTTCCTCAACCAACTTTGAGGACTGGGACAAAGGCGAGATCGAAGGCCCCTCGAGGACCCAGCAAGTCCGGCAAACTGCAATTCCAAATTTTTAATTTTCAAAGTTTTTTTTGGAATTGATTTTTTCCCTATTTAATTTGACTTTTTTTTTCAAAAATTTTTGGTTGGAAAAAATGTAAGGTACATGGTTGTGGGAAAAAAAATTTGGGTGGGAAATTTTTTTTTTTAACCCCTTCTCTTAAAAAAATCCACATGGACCCACATGACGCCAAGTCATTGTCCATATGGGCGCCACGTCACAGTTAACGGGAGACTTAACAGTTTGACTAACGCATGTATGAGACTGTCCCAAAATTTACACTTTAGGTATGACTCTGGGATGAAAAAAACTTGATGTACTAAATGTTGAAAACCACGAAACATAAGGTTAGTAAACAAAGATTAACCCATAATAATTAATCAAGATACACTACAGCTTCTATCAACTCTTTCTCTCTCTTCTCTCTCTCTCTCTGAGGCTAGATTGGATTCTCAGAGTCATGATGAAGGAAGATGCCTGCGCCACGCAGGTCATATGTGCCAGCAGCGAATTCAATGTTGCTGCGCTCAACAGATTCGTAAAGAAAGTTAAGTTTGTTAAGTGCGGGACCTCCTATGCCGTTGTTGCCATCATAGCCCTCAGGGTGGAGGTACTAAGGCCTTCTACTTCAATCAATTAAATTTTAATTTGTTGTGTACAGATCATATATAGTTTCTGAAATTGGTTGGCTTGGCTATGAGATCACAGGGAAAAGCACTTTGATGAACCATCATTTCGACACCGGCTTTCAGGAGATGAAAATAGAATGCGGAAAGTTAGTTCTGACTTTGCATTTAGCATGGATGTTTGTCTTCTACATCACTTACATGTGCACTCTCACTCTCTCTCTCTCTCTCTCTCTCTCTCTCTCTCTCTCTCTCTCTCTCTCTGTATATATATATGTATTTGTGAATCAGTATTTGTGTATAATTAATTAAATATTTAGGATCCAAACAACGAAGGGACTTTGGATAGCCAAGTGTGTCGGCATTGAGCCTTGCACCATCGCCCTGGATTTGGAGGGTAGTGATAGCAGCGAGAGAGGCGAGGTAATCATCTTTGATTAAACCGAGTTTTTATCATAAATGGTCATTTTACCTTAAAAAGTCATGTGTCATTCATATGAGAACAAAATCATTGTGCAATGCCATGATGAGTATTAAATACACAAAATTAAATTTTTATGATAGTTTAAAAAATAAAAAAAATGGTGGAGGGGTTTGAGGTGGTGGCGGAGCCCTCTTCTCTAAGAAAGTTAGGCTATCTCCAACCGAATACTGGTCAGAGGGCTCGCTTTAGCCCTCTGGTCCTCCAACATATTAATATTTTAATGAAAAGTACAAGGTCATATTTCTTACCATCTTCAACCGAGAGTCATAGTGTCAAACATAATTTATTATTTAAGTTTAAAAACTACAACACTTAAATTTAAAAACAACAACAACCAACTTAAACTTAAATTTAAAAACTACAACTTAAATTTAAAAACTACAATTTAAATTTAAAGACAACATTAACTTAAATTTAAAAACTACAACAACTTAAATTTAATATTCATAATCAACATCATCTTCATCATCCGCCATTGTAGGAGTATAGTCAAAGGTAAATAACTGCCGCCGGGTCATAATATCTTTTTTTTTTCCTATCAAAATAGGCCTTACTCATTGGAGTGTAATTCGAAGTGTTCCTTTCCATATTCTTATCATCCAATCTCTTCTTGTATTTGTTTGGCCCGTTCTTCATGCCTACGGTTGCTTTCTTCTACGGCAATGGCATTTTGCTCTGCCATTAATCGCAAGGAGGTCGCCACTTCCTGTTGAGCTGCGTAATCATTATTTGCCTTGCCCTTTTCCTGCAACCTTTGGGCCTTATTTAGTCTCATAGCCCTAGGTATGAAACCTTCACCCGATAACGGCCTTGAATGGTAGGAAATCCATCTTCATCCATATCTACAGTTGAGGATGCAGTTCTGAACATCGGCTTAAGACCTACTCTATGTTGAGGTAGATCTTTAAATAACACCCACCCTTTACAAATTTCCTAACAACCGTGAAACTGAAAGGGTTTTGAGCTGCCCTCCATATATAATTCATCTGCTTGGCATACCTAGAAAATATAATTACAAAAATTAAAGGAAATTAATTTATGAAATTAAATGTAGTATAATTAAATATATTTACAAAAATTAAAGGAAAGTAATTCATGAAATTAAATGTAATATAATTAAATATTTAAAATAAATTGTGAAAAACTTCGTCATAGTAATTAGCGTCGTTTTCATGTCTACTTGTGGCTGCTAACAATGCTTGATGTCATTTGTTCAAATTTGGCTGAAGATGTTTCTTCCATCTTGAAGAACAACTCTCGTGGTTTCGGGTATTCGATGGAGTGATGCCTTTATAGAACTCTAAGTATTTTTTGGACACATGAGTCCAAACACTTTCACTTGTTTGGAACTCCCCCTCGCACTATCTTCCGACACCCATCTATAAGCCATGCAAAGAGTTTCATCTTCTTTTCGGGTCCAAGCCCTACCTTTCAGTGCAGATGAGGCCATTTGAAAATTATTGAAAAAATTGAAGGAAATATTTTTGGAAGAGGTAAGAAAATATGAGAATTGAAATGGTGTAGGAATAGTGAAAATTTGTGAGGAATGGTGAAGGATGGTTTAGGTATTTATAGGAAAAAATGAGAATTTTTTAGATTTTTTTTTTAAAAAAATTTGGCCCAAAAAAAAAATTCAAAAACTAACGGTAACTGACGTCAGCTAGCCGTTGGGGATTCAAAATTCCAACCCGACCCGGGGACAGCTAGCTGGCTCCTTTATGCCGGCCGGTTGGCCCTTTGGCCATTTTTTGTCCATTGGGGTCCACGAGCCCTTTGGCTTGGCCCTCGATTGGAGACCATTTTCGGGCTATTTTCGGCCCTCTAGCCCTCTAGACCCTTCAGTTGCAGATGGCGTTAGCATCTTTAATTTGTGGTATTGGGTTAGGTTGGTATTGTTGGTCGTGTGCTTAGAGTTGTTAGCTATAGGGTTTCTGCAAAATGGGAGACAAAAACATTGATCGGTAATCCAATGCTTGTTGTTCTGGTCTTGCATCTGTGGCATTATTTCCATACCTATACCATCTTCCCATTGGATGGCTATATGACTTTTGATAATATATACTAGCATATGGGCACACACAAAGTGCGTGAGAAATTTTTTTTATTTTTGTTTTTGAAATAGAAGGAGAGAGGAAGAGAGTGATATAGAATGTGGGAGTGAAAAGTTTTTTTTTTTAAATTTTTTTTTTAAATTAGAGATATGTTAGAATTACATGTAGATAAGGCTTTGAAAAAAAATAGCAAAATTTGGTTGTGTGAAGTTACATTTATGCCCCATATTTCGTATTCATGTTCTGTTTTAATTAGAGGGTTAAACTAGTAATTTCATAGGATTTTGGTTGACAATAAGTGTTTTATTAATTAGTAGAGAGAGCGAGAGAGAGAGAGAGAGAGATATATATATATATATATATATATATATATATATATATATATATATATATATATATATATATAAGACTAAAACGAATCATGTGAAGACGGCCTTCTGTCCCTCTCTACTCGATTGTGAATAATACCAAAATAATTTGAATCCTTAAGGGATATCATTTTGGAAAGCACAAGAAAAACTCATGGGTGTTATTCTAAATAACTCCCACTTTTTTATGATGTTAAATTGTCGTACACTATTAACGTGGTCACAGATCAGGTAACTCTTTTCACCCTATATATTGACACTCGCCATCATTAATGTAGACATACAGATATGATATGAAGCTGATTTCATGTGCAAAAGGATATAAAATATAATTCAAATATATCAAATCTACAAAAGGATATAAAATAAAATTAAAAACCAAACATGTTTAAATGAAATTAAGTTGGAACAAATTCATGTAATTAAAAGTGATTACCATATGGCAAATACAGCCCAAATCCTCAGGTATACTCGCCCACTTGTTCCTTTGCAATTTGTTTTTTCCAAGATGACACTACGTTTGAGAAACAAGTCGCCCTTTTTGCGCTGGCAGTTTCGGACATTTTGCTCATAAATATGAGAGATTTTTCAATGTGATCTGCATGTGCATATGAGGTGGTACATCACGTGTTACTATACAAATTGTAAGACATGTGTGTTAAAAAGTTAGGCCATCTCCAACCGATGGCTGGCTAGAG
Organism: Malus domestica; assembly: GCF_042453785.1. Classification (NCBI taxonomy): domain Eukaryota; kingdom Viridiplantae; phylum Streptophyta; class Magnoliopsida; order Rosales; family Rosaceae; genus Malus; species Malus domestica. Next base: position 38,228,156 of record NC_091665.1, read on the forward strand.
GGCTCGTTTTAGCCATCTGGCCCTCCAAGATCCTCCAAGATATTAATATTTTAATGAACAATACATTGTCATATTTGCCTCTGTCTCTAACTGAGGGCCAGAGGGCCAAATGGCTCGTTTTAGCCCTGTCACAAAAAACCGTCTCCAACCGAGGACCAAATGGCCATATGGCCAAATATAATTTATTATTTAAAAACTACAACTTAAATGTTTTTAAAAATGTTGTTTAAGTTTCATGTTGTTTAGTTTTTATGTTGGTTAATGTTATTTAATGTTGTTTCATATTGTTTAATGTTGTTTCATGTTACTTAATTTAATTTAATGTTGTATAATGGCTTAGGAAGTTATAGGAAAAAAAATATGAAACAAATTTTGTGAAATAGAAGTTATAGGAAAAAATGGAATTTAAAAAAAATATGAAACAAATTTTGTGAAATAGAAGTTATAGGAAAAAAATGGAATTTAAACAAAATATGAAACAAATTTTGTAAAATAGAAGTTATACAAAAAAAAATATGAACCAAAATTTGTAAAATATAAGTTATAGAAAAAAAGTTATAGCAAGTTATAGAAAAAAAAAAGGTTTAAATTCATAAAAACAAAAAAAAATAATTTGAATACAACGGCTAGTGACAGGCTAGCCGTTGGAATTCAAATTAGAATTCAAATTAGTATCGGTTTTAACCGACATTGTTCAAACTGCTATTATATTAACATCTATTAGTGTCGGTTATAACCGACACTAATAATATAGTATATATTATTTCTGTCAGCTATAACCGACAAAAATAACAAAACATTAAAAAAAAAAAGCCAGCCTCTCCGATTCCGTGGGGCCCTCCCAGATTCCAGAGCCCTCTGCCCTAACCCTCGGTTGGAGATGGCCTTAATAACTTAAAAAATAAAATTTCTCACCACTTACATAAAAACATATGATGTACAATGTTCCCGTCATAATAAAAAATTTCTCCATAAATATGTAAGCTCATTAATTAGTTACCCCAGGAATTACTTGACTGATGGCCTATCTTAACCACATATACAAAGTCTTTTAGAGAAGAGATTTCTATTTTAGTTGTGAGGCTCATATCATATCGATTTCCAACGATTTGAACAGTTTATTTTTCAGTTTGCATTTCATAGATCATCTTTATAATATTTTAGCCAAAAGGGAAATACATGAGGCATCTAATTGAGTTCAAATAAATTGACGAACACTATATTTTAAGAAACATTGAAATTTCATCGTGACAATTAAAGTGAGCAAATGATTTCGAATTGAAATGAATTTTTACAAGGATGATCTTTGAATTTTGAGACTTACAAAATACATGATTTGAAGCCTTGAAGTTCAATTGTGGTAAATGTTCACCACTCTATTTATTACCATTATATGAGTTTGAATTTTAAAATTGGGTATCTTTTATGGTGAGCATTACTATCACTTAAGAGTAGTGAGCAAAAATATTTTTCGTATATATATGTGTGTTTGTGTGTGTGTGTGTCAAGTAAGGGATAATTCAATTTTGTAGTGGCCCATATTACTATTATATTAAGGTAATTACTGATGACGACTGATTATCTGTTACTTTTTTTCTTTTTCTCTTTCTTTTTATCTAGAGTTGAGTGTATTTTTGCTCACCCCTTCAAATGATGATAATGCTTATTATCCTATTTATTATTATTGGATGTGTTTGAATTTTGATATTTGTATCTATCAACTATACTAATTTCAAAATTTAAACTCATCCAACAATGATAAATAGGATAGTAAGCAAAAATATTCCCTCTACAGTTTGTTTAGCAAGAAAACGCTGGTGTGAATTTGGGTTGCAACCATCTTTGGTCCTCTGAAAAAGCTTCTGATTTCATCTAATTGAGTTGCTAGGCTCTAATCTAGGAATTTTCCTTTAAAAAAAAATATAGTTTTTATTTCACAATCCTACCCGAAGATTTAAACATGACAATACGTATGCTCGTAGTAATAATACCCTACGAACATAGATAAGAAAAGGTTTTTTATTAGGAGATGTCTATAAACATGTAAACTAATAATTTCAATATTAATTGGATTGGATGTTATATACAGGTGGTACAATGATATTGGTCGAGAGCATGCTGCGAGCAAACCTTTACTAAAAACTATTTTTCAGGTACTTATCTATAACTGTAACCATGTATGCATATCTTAATTAATACGTAGTCAACATTCAGTGTTATTATTTGACATTCTGGTTTCTGAATTTTTTGGTTTTTTTTTGTTTTTGTCAATGTTTCTGAAATATGTATTCATATGAAGGTAATGAGGCCCTTATCTAGCGACCCCCATCAAAGGTACTGTGAAATAAATGAAAAGGAGGACCCTTTTTTTTTTTTTTTTTATAAAAAATATAAACGATAGAAGCACAGTCAATTTTCTTTCCCTTAGGCACTTTTGTTTAAGTTTGTTCTTTATTTCAATTTGACGGTAAGAAATAAAAAAAGGTGCGTAAGAAGACAATAAGAGTGAGAAAAATTCTAACTTTGTTTACGTATTAACTTTCTTGTTTGCGGCTGTTCATTTAGGCCTATTTTGAACTGCTGGCGAATTGCTTAAGGGAAGACACAGAGAAGGTAGTTTTGTCGTCCCTGTTTTTAATCTTCATTCCTTTTTCTCCCGTATCTGCTCATATATATCTATATTCTGAAAAAAGTTAGGGTTTCACTATGAAACTAATTGGCAATATAGAGAGTACCCCAACTCTTTATAAGCCTTTGCATGGTTTAATGTGGAACTTTGTTCGCACACATGGACAACACAAATTGAGTGACGTGGAGCACGTGTGGCCGTTTAGGCTTCACATGTGAGCCAACCTACTCTAATACCATAAACAAAGTTGAAGTTTTACCATAAAACCAATTGAAAATATAGGGAGTACGCCAACTTCTTTTTAGTCCTTGCATAGTTTGGTCCCTAACCGATATGAGATTTTGTCCTCACATTCTCATGTCACTCTGCAGATGTGGGATGCAGTTTCAAAGCCCCAAGCCCACAAAAAGTCACCGTTCACTGTGTTTTTTAATGTGAGTTCGATCTCTTATTCCTTCCACTGCTCGCTTACAGTCTGACAGCCTGTGTGTTCTTTGTCTCTGATTTTAACATTTTTGAAATGAAGGTACAAGTAGTTGCTTTGTCCAATTATCTAGAGAAGGAGGAGACGTTAAAGGAGGAGGTAACCCTTACACTATATATCAGAAGCAATTCATCATGTCCTAAACATATTGCCCATTACATTTCTCTTTTCTTGGGTTTTAATTCCTGGGGTGTGTTGAAACATCTGTTGAAATGCTGCAACTGCATATTTACATCAGGAGAAACATTTCTCAGACCTGAAAACTGTGGGCAAACAACCTTAAGTAAATTCATTCATTGTTAAAGATTAAGTTGGTAGATACTTACAAGTATGGCCAGCACATACCATGCAGGTTGCTCAACTGAGGCAGCGCTTTGTCAATTCCATTTCTCCAGGAGGCCTTGTTGGTGATAGGAAGGGCGTTGTCCCTGCCTCAGGATTTTCTCTTAGTACACAGGAGATGTGGAGAGTAATCAAACTGAACAAGGACCTGGACCTTCCCGCTCACAAGGTACATTAGTTTCCTCAATTCCCAATTAAAGAATATAATTCATTTGTGGCCATCACCTCTCTTATGCATACACGGTACCTTAATTAGGTTATGGTTGCCACTGTGCGGTGTGAAGAGATTTCCACCGATATATTCAAACAGTTGATCGAAGATAAAGTATGTATCTTATACTTAAATATAATCCATTTGATACTTTGAAATTCTTCTGCTTAATTCTATATCATGAACATGATTTAGGGTTGGTTGGCACTGAAAGCAGCTGCCCAAACTGGTCTTATACCAGATTTTGGTAAAAGATTAAGCTCAATTCTAGACACCTATCTATCTGAGTAAGTTCCACCTTCTGATTTGAATTTGTTTGTGGTTTTCTTTAATTATATATTAGTTACAAGATGATAAAGAGGCATTTGACGGGGGGTTAGGTTTATGTGGACTTTCTTTCTCCCGTTTCATTCTAGTTATGAAGCGAATGTTCTACATTTCTGGCTTCAATTTTATTGTAGTTTCTCTGCCTGGTTGGCCCTCTTTCTCAAATAAACTCGACTTCATTTTTCACTTGTTAGTCTGCTGGTGTTGGTCGACCGTTGAAATTTGGACACTATTTGTGTGTTTGCTTTTGTGTTCCTGTGCAGTACCAAGTTTTCTTGTTAGTATTGTATCTGAAGAGAAGGCCTTGTACTATCATGAAGGTGTAAGGAACTCAAAACGACTTTTACCACAAAAAAAAAAAAAAAAAAAAAAGGAACTCAAAGCGACAAATTCTGGAGTCAAAAGCATTGTACGTATGGCAAACTTCTCTCTACTTTAAGAAAGATTTTAGTTAGGTTTTTGGCCACATGAGTTCTACAAAACTAAGTCAAGTACTTGAATTAGAAACATGGCATAGATTATAGTCCATGTATAATTATTCAATTGATTCATAAATTTGCAATCACGTAAATATTATTTCTATTTATTGAAGCTTAAATCTTTCTTTTATTTCCTCTGAACTTTACAGTCTGTCTACATTACGTACATTACCATGCTTAGACACCTACGTTCTAAAGCACTTGGAGAGTTTAAAGTGAGATTGGAGCAGTCATTAAAGGAAGGAAGTGGGTCATTTAATTCATCTGCTCAGAACTGTATACAGTCTTCCATGCACGATTTTGACCAAGAATGTAAAGGTAATAGGATTTTTCGATCTAATTTATAACTGGTTATCGTCCCAAATTTGGCAAACATGGCAATCGAAGTTTCTTGAAATATGGAATAATATATACCTCTAACGTGGGAGCGGTTCTTGTGTAGCGCATCCGGATTGGGGGTAGTGTGAGAGGGGAGTGGGCTACATTCGAAAATCAATCAAAATTACATGTAAAATTTTATTTTTCACCGAAAGCTACCTGGACTACAGCCCAGGGCAGCCCTTAATCTGGCTCTGCCAGTGATTACCAATAGAAATAAGCACATCTATCAATGCATAAGTAATAAATCAATCATCAACTTTTATATCATTTAGTTTTCAAATTTTAGTCTTCAAATTAAGTTTCCTTAACATTACTCTTACAAAATCAAAGCACGAAACTGAATACAAATTAGATTTTTTTCGATTGACGAAAATGAAGAACAATATAAAATTGCCAAGCGGTTATGTAACTTGAATATTTTGTCAGACTTAATTTTATTGTAGTGGTACTCTGATCTAGTTTCAAAATTTTGAGTTGTTTGATAAATACTATTTAACCTGTTCGATGGTAAGATAATGTTGTATTAGATACATATATTCACATGATATATTCGACCATCAAATGATGATTATAATATATACATTAAGTATTGTAAGCCAATCCTATAAGTTTAATCTACATACCATCCATGAAATAGTTCAAGAAATTTCATTTTCATACGTTTATGAATCCATACTATATATGCTGATATGTATAGTAACTACAATATAGATTAGTTAACATAATTAACTTGTGATGGTAGAAGAAAAAGTTGAGATAAGAATTTAGAGCAGAAAGAAGGACAAACAATATTTAATTTAAAATTAAGTCAAAGATAATCCTATAAATAAGGGATAACAATGGATCACAATTGAATAAAATAAAAAGATAGTAAAAATAAGTGAGTGAATCTCGTAGATGAGAATTCGATATCACATTAGGTTGTCCATTGTGTGGTTTAACCGAACTCTCTCATTCCTTTAGTGTAAAATATATCGTTGTACTAAAAAAAATCAACAAAGTAGACTAAACGCAATAATAACTTACAAAATTGGACTTATATTACTCATTATTGTATTACAAGAGGTGCATATATAAATATTTTTTATAGGTTGTGTATTTATAAATACAAAAATCTAAAACAAATAGGAAAGTAATCTTTTTTATTTAATTTAGGAAAGTAATCTTAAAAATATAGGAAAACAATCCTAATCATTATCCTATTACAAAACCCTAATACATAGAACCACAATACTAACATTTCTACTAATTAATAAAACCTTTTTTCTCAACCAAAAGAGGGTGAAAGTACAAATTAGTCTTTTATCGCACAAAAAAAAAATGATGGGCAATAATGTAATTTCGTGGGTCCAAATTTTACTTTTTTTTATTGAAGTCTCACCTAATATGATGTTAACATACCTCAAATATTAAAAAATAAATAAATAAAAAACCAAAAACAAAAACCTCTCACTCCCCCACGTTCTATCTCTCTCTCCCTCTCTCCTTCTCATTTTCTAAAAAAATATGTTCATACGCACAAAGTGTGTAGGCAAATGCTGGTAATAATAAACCAAATCACTAACTAATCCAACAGTTACATCTTGTTTTCAAGAATGCATACAATTTTCTTGAAATCTTCTTAATTTGCTTTATACCATTTTTAAACAAAGATCTAATTTTTAAATAAAGATCTAACGGTACTAGGTAAACAAAGATCTAATCTTTAGAGTACTCCAACTAACGGTAATTTTTTGGAGTGCTACCATACCCGCTCCATTGTTCTATTTCTTCACTCACATTATAATTCCACACATCACATAAAAAGTTAAAAAAATTAAAATGTTATTTCCCTACCCACTATTATTTCTAAAACAACCTCTAATTAACAATTGGCGTAAATGTGTATGACTGCATTATACAGAGCCACCAACAGCGGGTGCGACTTCATCTACAATCGCTCTTCATTGTACCAGTGAATCCACCTTCACAAATTCAAGCCCCCTTTTTGGCACAAGCTGATAATGGCGCCATTAGCGCCACCTTATCCAATTCCACACCAGGCCTCCTCATCTAACCAAACAAAGACAAAGCTTGCTTATACCTCCCATTCTGAGCACACCCCACAATCATGGTGGTCCACGAAACAACATTCCACTTCGTTATCTCGTTAAAAATCCTCTGCGCCCCATCAACATCCTGACACCATACATAGCCCGCAAGCAGCGAATTCCAACTTGCAATACTCCTCTCACGCATACCATCAAACACCAGGCATGCATACTGGACGCCACCCCAAACCCACTTACCAGAACCCTCTTGTGCACCTGTTCCCCTTCTATCACCAACCCTGACCTCGCACAAGCACTAAGAACATACGAATAGGAAAACCCATCAGCCTCTGCCTCCAAACGCACCAACCGTTTATACAATTCAACTGACTTGCACGGAGTTTCGCTCCAAGCGTGGCCTCTGATCATCTGGCTCCACACAGTAGTAACTGTGTTGTCAACATTTTTGAAAATTTTTAGGGCGTGATCGAGACAATCAAACAACTTAGAACGTTAAAATTCGAACAAGAAGGTAGCTTTTTATGTGAGTCCATGAATTATTATTTTGGGTGTGAATTTGGAGTGTACTTGCAGATCAATGGAAGCAAGTAATTTTTTTTATTTTGGTCCTTATATGTTATTTTACAAAAGACTAAAATTGACATTAAAAAATTAGTAAAATGGCGGATGAGAAGATAAGACTGTAGAGTAGGGCTGGGTTCGGTTCTTTTCGGTTCGGTTTTTTGCCAAAACCGAAACCAAACCGAAATTTCGGTTCGGTTCGGTCCAATTTTTTTTCGGTTTTTTTCGGTTCGGTTTTTTTTTCGGTTCGGTTTTTTCGGTTCGGTTTCGGTTTTTTTTCGGTTTTTTTTTTTCTCAGTAAAATAGATCTAAAACGAGGCAATACTGCATCACCGAATACTACAATTTATACATTTTGAAATCACACCACCTGTCAACCACCCACAGAAAAGGATCCTATGTTTTTACTTGATTAACCATCATAGGCAGCAAATTCATTGTATATGATGATGGAAAAGAAACAAAAACCCATAAACATCACTCCTTTTCTTGTTCTTTTTGCTTTTCTGAGCCAAGAGATAAACATGAGATATTGAAACATCAATACTCAAACCAGAACCTTCAAACATGAGATATTGAAACATCAGGAAACTCGTCTTTTAGAAGAGAAAGAAAAATAGGCAGCAGCTGCTCTATAGTTGCATCCTGCAGTGAGAGGGAGAAAAATTAGCTTCGAAGTAAGAATTTGAATTAAATAACAGCCCCAAAATTTTCTTGCCTTTCCTAAAACTTGTGCCATTCCCATTATTACTGAAGCCAATGCAGAACGAACGTGCTGGGAAGAATCTGTCGACAATTCCTATGGCAGGCAAACATAGTAAGTAAAAGCATAACAGTATTTAGAACTGCCTAAAAACTACAACAAACTTCTTAGGGAAAGTATAACCATAGGTTAAGTGAGATGTGCAACCTTTACGAAAGGAAGGATCTGCTGAATGGCAAGTTCTGGATTCACAATTCGGCAAAACTTAGTTACTTTTCCTGCAGCATGCTACTAAACAGGTCTACCTTCCTCGAGAATCCAGAACAAAATTGAATACCACATAGTCCAACCACCAGATATAAGTATGTACTTTATAAAAAATCTCATGTTTAACCACCAGTTCGACACACACAGAAAAAAAAATATGTAAACATACAGAAAGAAAAACTTGTGAGGAGTCAATACCTGGAGGACTTTGGGGCCGAGGAGGTGAGAGAACTTTCGGAGGGTATGCGGGTCGGGCAAGGACCTGGAGGAGATGGATTTGAGGTCCATGTCGGTGAGCTCCAACTCCACCGAATCCACCACAGTACGCGTGTCATCGGACAAGGCGGAGTGGATCAGGATCATCGCCTTCACTTGCAGCGTCGGAAGCAGCGCCGGAACTCCCCCCATCCATTTTTCAGCGCCTGTTTGCCGCGGCGTTTGATTTTTGGGGAGCGAGAGACTGAGGAAGCGCAGCGAATGAGAGAAAGAGAGGAGAGATTTGAGAATGAAAAGAAAATGAATGACGGCTAGGGTTTGTGAACTTTATAAATTTTATAAAACATTAAGATTAGAATACCTATAAATATTATACTGGTACAATTATAGCAATACAAAGCCTACAGTCAAGTTGGTTTGAAGGAAGCTATCCCCACCTGGGCGGAAGGGGTTCGAATCTCCTCTCCAGCATGTTTTGAGTATTTATATTTTATTTTCATATTTCGGTTCGGTTCGGTCCGGTCCGGTTTTCATACCTCAAAAACCGAAACCGAACCAACTAAATTCGGTTCGGTTCGGTTCAACAGATTTGGTTCGGTTTTTTTTTCGGTTCGGTTTTTTTCGGTCTCGGTTCGGTTCGGTTGTCGGTTTTTTTCGGTTTTCGGTTTTTCCAACCCACCCCTACTGTAGAGTAGATTTATTAGCACTCATTTTTTTATAAAGTCGCATTCTAGGAAAGTAGGAATGGAACTTTCATTCCTATTGTATATACAAAGTATGCATTCTTTTAACAAATCATCAACTTGAATCCAATTAGTTAAAAGAATTGGATTCAAGTTGAAATATCATCATGTGTCCATGCAAATGCTCCCTTGCAACTGACCAAGGTGATATTTCAAGCATCCGAGAATGTTAGATTATTTAATATCCAAAGTATGGGTTATAGGTATGGGTAGAATATCTAATATCCAAAGTATGGGTTATAGGTATGGGTTAATGTGTAAAGTATGGGTGTTAGAATATTAATGTGTAAAGTATGGGTGTTAGAATATTAGTGTGTGAAGCATGGTGTGTGATGTTCATCGGGTGACTCACTACATCCTTCTCCACTTGTATAAGTTCTCTTTCTTGTAACCTTACAGATTTCAATACAAACAATTCTTTCAAAACTATCACATGGTATCAGAGCAGGCTTCCTAAAGAACCTGTTCTCTGAAATCTTTTGAAATGGAAGAAGAAAATATACTTGCTGCTTCATCCGAGAACATCCTTGGTTCTTCATCAGTTTCTTCAAGTGAAGCTGATGGAAATCCCAATCAACGTCTTTGTTCCATACTCCTAACTGAGTTTAATTATCTTCCTTGGTCAAGAGCTATTACTTTAGCTCTTGGAGGAAGATCTAAGCTTGGTTTCATCAATGGAACTATCGTACCTCCCGAGGTTGGTGATTCTAAGTATGAAGAATGGTTCTGCAAGGATCAGCTCGTCATGTCCTGGTTGCTCAACTCAATGGGCTCAAAGGTATCAGAAATTTTCAGCTTTTCAGAATCAGCTTTTGATCTGTGGAAGGCTGTCAAGGAGATGTATGGAAATCAAAATAATGCAGCCAGGATATTTGAGCTGCAGAAGAGTCTTTCTGTTCTGAATCAAGATGGAAAGACTTTTATCGAGCACTTGGGAAGACTGAAGTCTATGTGGAATGAGCTGAATCTCTATCGACCTCACACTACAGACCCAGCAATCCTTCTTAAGCAGGCTGAAGAAGACAAGGTCTTTCAACTTTTATCCAGTCTTGACTCTACCTATAAGGACCTGCGAAGCCACATATTGATGAGTGTTGAACTACCATCTCTCAATACTGTGTGCACTATCGTTCAACGAGAAGAAGCAAGAAGGAAAGTTATGAGTACTAAGGTTGGTGATCCTGAGTCTAGAGCTTTCGTTGCAAGTGACAGAAGGTTTGAAGGAAACATTTTCAAAGGAAAGAAAGGAGAGATGCAATGCAGTCATTGTGGACAGAAGAATCATCTCAGAGACACTTGTTGGGTGTTGTATCCACACCTTAAGCCTAACTTTTCCAAACAAACCAAACCTGGTCGCAGTGCAAATCAAGTCCCTCGCTTGCAGACTGCCTCAACTGTTGGGAACTTCACATCTAATCCCTCAGCTCTCTTGAGTGAGTTCTCTTCCTTCACTCAGAAGAAAGATGAAAGCAATCTTCATAAAGGAAACAGTGAAGCTAGCACCACTGAATTATTTGAGCAGTTTGCAAAATTTCTTCAGACAAAGGTGTCATCTTCCGTTGATATGTCAGGTATTCTAAACTCATTTAGTGCTGCACTTGCTTCCAGAAAACTTGCAAATGTTTGGATAATAGACTCTGGAGCGACTGATCACATTACAAATATAAAAAGATATATGCATGACTTTAAAGAGGCAGTTATTCCGCAATTTGTCTCTGTTGCTAATGGAACTGGTGTATCAGTTTTGGGTGAAGGGAAAGTCAAGTTAATTGATACTAATGTTGAATCAACTGCTCTATATGTGCCCTCCTTTCCATTTCAGCTTCTGTCAGTAGGAAGGTTGACAAATTCCTTAAACTGTGATGTTATATTCTCGCCATTCAATGTGATTTTCCAGGATCGTATCACGAAGAAGAAGATTGGTGAAGGCATGTATAAAGATGGCCTCTATATGCTTTCATTGCAACCTGTTGAAGCTAGAGGTCTTCAAGTTGGTTTTTTGAAGAATCATCTATTATGGCATAGACGATTAGGGCATCCCTCTAATCTTGTGCAATCACATCTCTTCAAAACTTCAGAGAATGTGATGACTCAAGATTGTGAAGTTTGCCATTTTTCAAAACAGACGAGGTTGCCTTTTGATGTCTCATCAACCAAGTCATGTAAACCTTTTGAGATTGTGCACTCTGATGTTTGGGGACCTGCACCCTTGGTTTCTTTTAATGGTTTTAGATACTTTGTCACCTTTGTGGATGATTTCTCAAGATGTACCTGGTTGTATTTGTTGAAATCAAAAGATGAAGTTATTAATGTGTTCCAAGAATTTCACAGTCTTGTTACAAATCAGTTCTCAACCCAACTTAAAGTCTTAAGGTCAGACAATGGTACTGAGTATATGTCTAATGCTTTTACTCAATATCTAACTTGTCATGGAATAATTCATCAAACGAGCTGTGTTGGTACTCCGCAACAAAACGGAGTAGCAGAAAGGAAGAACCGTGATCTACTGGAGAAAACTCGATCACTTATGCTTCAAATGAGTGTACCCAAGAAATTCTGGTCTCATGGGGTTCTTACTGCTGCATATGTAATTAATAGGCTTCCAAGCAAGGTTCTCAAATTCAAGGCACCTCTTGAAACACTTAATGGCAGGAAAATTAACTTGTCTCACCTTCGAGTGTTTGGATGTGTTTGCTTTGTTCATATTCAAACCTTGCATCGAGATAAATTGGACCCTAGAGCTGTAAGGTGTTTGTTCTTAGGGTACTCATCTGTTCAAAAGGGATATAAGTGCTATGACCCAAAGCGCAGGAAACTTTTGGTGTCTAGAGATGTGGTTTTTGACGAGAAAACTCCTTTTTTTGCTAGTACCAGGGGTGAAGATCTTCTGGGGGAGGACTTTCTTGATCAAATCCTCACGCCAATTATGGAAATCAATGCACTGCCTCATCATTTTTCAGCTCCAGATCAACCAAGCAACAATGAAATTTCGATTGATCCAGTTGAGTGTAATTCATCATCTGACATACTTGTTGATAATGAATCAACTGAAGACACTGAACAAAATCAAATTTCGTCTGAGGAGAACCTTGCTATTACTCCTGAAGTGATCACTCCAAGGAGAAACCCTAGTAGAAATCGGGGTAAGCCAACTTGGTTTAAAGATTATGTAAGTTATGCCTCAAGACATCCTATAGAAAAATATCTTGAATACTCAAGAGTATCTTCGTCTCATGCTGCTTTCCTAAGCAAAATTTCAGCCTCATCTGAACCAAGCTCATTCCAAGAAGCTAACTCTCAATTGATCTGGCAAACAGCTATGGATGAGGAGCTTAGAGCTCTAAATGAAAACAAAACTTGGAGCATCACCAAGCTACCTAAGGGGATGAGAGCTGTGGGGTGTCGATGGGTGTATAAAACCAAATTTAAGAGTGATGGTTCAGTGGAGAGACACAAAGCTAGATTGGTGGCTAGAGGTTTTACTCAAACTTATGGCATTGATTACAAGGAAACCTTTGCTCCTGTGGCAAAGATGAACTCGGTAAGAGTGCTTCTCTCGGTTGCTGTCAACCATGATTGGCCCCTATTCCAAATGGATGTTAAGAATGCCTTCCTGCATGGAGAACTTAAAGAAGATGTGTACATGCAGTTGCCTCCGGGACATCCACAAGAAGGAGAGGGCATGGTTTGCAAGTTACACAAGGCCATTTATGGCCTCAAACAATCTCCTCGAGCTTGGTATGCCAAGTTAAGTTCTGTGTTAGAGAACATTGGTTTTAAAAGGAGCAATGCAGATTCCTCACTATTTGTGCGAGATAGTTCAGCAGGTAAACTTGTCGTTCTCATCTATGTCGATGATCTCATTGTGACTGGTGACAGTTTGACAGAAATTCAGCGACTTAAGGGCTTTCTTCACAAAAAGTTTGCAATTAAAGATCTAGGAACTCTGAAGTATTTTCTAGGCATTGAAGTTGCTTCATCTAGTAAAGGCTTGCTCTTGAACCAACGCAAGTACATACTTGATTTACTTCAAGAGTCCAAAATGCTTGAGGCAAAACCAGTGGCAACCCCAATAGCTTGCAAAGAGAAACTTGGATTAGATGGAGATTTACTGATAGACGTTGGTTTATACCAGAGATTGGTAGGGAAACTTATTTACCTTACCATTACTCGTCCTGATATCATGCATGCCGTGAGCCTAGTCAGTCAGTTCATGCATGCTCCTCGATCAATTCACTTACAAGCTGTTCGAAGGATCTTGCGCTACTTGAAGGGCACTGTTGGAACTGGGATTGTGATGAGGAAGATCGGAAATGCTCACATTGTTGGCTACACAGATGCAGACTGGGGTGGCTCCAAAATTGATCGAAGATCTACTACTGGATATTGTACATTTGTTGGTGGAAATCTGGTGACATGGAAAAGCAAAAAACAAAGTGTGGTGGCTCGATCAAGTGCAGAAGCTGAATATCGTGCCATGGCATCTACTACCTGTGAGTTAATTTGGCTGCAAGGTTTGCTCAACGACTTAGGGTTCAAGAGAACACTGCCTATGCCTCTTTTCTGTGATAACCAAGCTGCTATTTACATTGCATCTAATCCTGTATTTCATGAAAGAACCAAACACATTGAAATGGACTGTCATTTTGTTCGAGAAAAAACCCAATCTGATGTCATTCAACCTGTTTTTGTTCGGAGCACAGATCAACTAGCAGACATCTTCACCAAAGGATTGTCTCGGGTTCAATTCAACACTCTTTTGGTCCAACTTGGCTTGATGAATATACTAGCCTTCGTTTGAGGGGGAGTGTTAGATTATTTAATATCCAAAGTATGGGTTATAGGTATGGGTAGAATATCTAATATCCAAAGTATGGGTTATAGGTATGGGTTAATGTGTAAAGTATGGGTGTTAGAATATTAATGTGTAAAGTATGGGTGTTAGAATATTAGTGTGTGAAGCATGGTGTGTGATGTTCATCGGGTGACTCACTACATCCTTCTCCACTTGTATAAGTTCTCTTTCTTGTAACCTTACAGATTTCAATACAAACAATTCTTTCAAAACTATCACAGAGAAAAACTCCGTGTTGATATGTATGAACATGCATCATCTGTTTCTAGTGCAAAGCGGTCAGAATTAAGCGCCCATGCTAAAGTAGTGTTCTATATAATGTATTAATTTTTTTTATTATCATATGGCCGAGGACACTTATTAAGTTAATTAAGCTCCTTTTAAGTTGTAATTATCGTTCAGCTTACAATATAAGTTTGAACCTTTTACGATTTGATTGTAATAAAATCACGTTTACGGATGTTGTCCCTTATGTTCATTTGTTGGAAGGCAAGTCCTTTTGGGTTGGTAAAGGCCATGCGGTCCTTCTGGCATCAACTCCCTTCTCTCTCCAACCCTCACACGCTCACTGCTCACAACCCTTTGGGTATTAACTACATTGAGAATAATCAAAGGACGATGAATAATTGAGAAAGATGAAGAACTAGAGAGAAATTTTAAAGAGAAATGAGGCTTCTGTATTTCTAAGATCACCTCCAACTCTTGACTTAAAACCTAAAACGAACAAATAATATGGGTCAAAATCTTGTGATTTTTCATATCGAAAAACTCTTACGACCCAGATACAACTCGAAAATGTAATTAAATTGACTCATACTAGATTGAAGCAAGTCATGAATCATGATTTGATTTCAAGCCTACTAAATAACTTAAAGAAAAAGAAACCAAATAAATAACTTAAAGGAAAAGAAACCAAATAAATAACTTAAAGAACAAGAAACCAGATAAATAATCTAAATTCACGAATCATTACTCATAATTTTAATTGGGATAATTTGATTGCGGTCCCTAATCCTTAACATTTTTTGATTAAAACCTTAATAGTATTCAAAGTTTGATCAAGGTCCCTTGACTTTGTACACCTCATTATATTACTATTAATATTTATATTCTTATAGTTTTGACATTAATTGTTTGATATTTTATGAGATTTATAATCCTATAAATTTAAAATCCCTCATTATAATACTATTAGAAACGGTTATAATAAAAAAATTCAAACATTTTAATTGAATAAATGGATAAAAACTATGTAAAAATAAGAAATAATAAATGACAAAAGAATGTATCCATAGTGTTAAATAAATTGGTACATTTCACATATAACAAAGTGGTACATTAATAAAGAAGAATGGGTACATTATAAATAAATTAGGGTACAAATAAAAGATTAAAAATTATGAGTACAAATGAATTTTTAAAAATATAGGTGCTAAAAGAAATTAATAAATGGGTACAAAATAAAACTAAAAAGAAAATACTACAAATTTAAAAAAAAAATGTTGCAAATTAAAAGTGGGTACAAACTAAAAGTATAAATATATGATACAAAGTTTAGGCATAAAACATAAATATACCATATGTAATTTTTCTATCATTGATTAAATATACAATGTCACGTGATGGTATACACATGGGTACAAACACAAATAAAACTTTAAAAAATATGGGCACAAAAAGAAACTAATATATGGGTACAAATTAAAAATGAAAAGAAAATTGGTACAAATTAAAAAATATTTGCAAATTAAAAATTGGTACAAACTAAAAATAAAAATATATGATAAAAAATTTAGCCATAAATATAAATATACTAATTGTAACATTTTTAACACTAAAGGAATATATTTAAAAATAAAAATATTTTATTATTCAAATAATTAATGATGTTATTAATACCCAAGGACCTTGATCAAAAATTGAAAATGAACAGAATTTTAATCAATGGGGTAACAAAAAGAAGGATGTGAATCTAATTTTCCCTTACCTTAGGAGATCCAAGTAAACAGGCTCTGTCCAACTTGCACAGTCAAGTCCAGGCTTCTTAAAAGCCGCCAATATATCACAAGAAAAAAATACAGTAATATTAACACATAAAACACAATTTAATTAAGAAAATTTAATACAATAGGATAAAATTACTGCATTTTCTCACCTGCATTGAAGGTTTGGCGGTTCCCCAGCCGGTAAGCATCCATAAGAACCCTGAAAGAAACAAAGAGAAATCATCAAGAAAAAGGTCTCCGAGAAAACCCAACTCGAATTCGAACAATGCAGCAAAAAAAAAGCTTCAATAACCAAGAAAATAATAAAAATACAACAAAGAAGCTGTGAAGTAAAAGAAAGCAATTAAATTGAAATGCTTGGAGTAAGAAGGAGAAAGAAATCGTCCCACCCGTCGACTTCGAGGAGAACAGCGAGTTCCTGAGACGGGTTCTGGTCTTGAGCGCCGGATAGCCAGCTGAAAACGGCGAACCGGTCGAAGTGCAGGCATTTTCCGGGAAAAGTTGAGTTTCTTGGGAAAGTGGACGAAAATGAAGGGACCAAGTTGGGGTCGTTCTTGGGGAGGGCGAAGAAGCGGGCGGTGGGGTTGTTACTTGGCGGGAAAACGGCGGAAGAAAAGGGCTGAGCTCGGAGAACTGAGCACGAAGCGGCATCCATGGCAGTTTAGAAGAAGAAAGGTGCTTGCTTGAAAACGGTTTTTGTTTGATTTACAGCTGACAGGGGAAGAAAATACCGGCTTCTATTGGAGAAGAAATAGCGTTATTGTGAAATGACTCTTATACCCCTTATGGATTTTCCGTCTCATGTTTCCTGACGACCCGAAGTTCAACTCGAGAAAACCCCGATATAATTTGGGGCTGATTCGGCAGTCCAATTTCGGATAAAGCCCATAAAGTTCAAGCTTGTTTTGGGCTTTTTGACCCAAAGTGTTAATTAATAAATTAGCCCATTAGGGATTGTGACCAATTGCGATCATGTTTTTATTTTATTTTATTTTATTTTATTTTATTTTATTTTATGAAACATAGTAAATTACAACTTGGATTCACTTGGGATTCCTAGTGAACTAAGTCAAAGAACACTTTCGAAGTCACTGCATGACGAGGACTAGAAAACCATACAAGGGTCAGTACATGAGGAGGACTAGAAAACCAAATACAAGGATTTTGTATTGTTTTTTTCAATTTGTCAAGAGCGTCTGAATTGCGCTCGTTGAAACGACTTTTTGAATAATTGAAAGTGTTTTTGTAAATTGATTTTGGCTGCCAAAAGCACTTCAATTGTTTTTTGAGGAAGCACCAGATATGTGTTTCTTGCAGAAAACACTTCAAGTGTTTTTCTATGATCTACTTGGATTTTTACTAAGATTGGTTTCAGATTTATTTTAACTAAGAAACATTTTCAATCATTTTAAAAACATTTCTAAACGAGCCCTAGCTTCTCCTTACGTATGTTGAAAAGGAAAGCTATCCAATTGTTGTAGCAAAGCTTAATTGTTGTGGTCATGTTGCTCTTGGTCAATATCAACATATTAATATGAAGTTATGAACCGTTGACTCCAGCTCCCAGGTTTATGCCTAGGTGATGGTGACGCAAGCGAAAGGTCATAGATAAAAATAAAAAATAAAAATAAGCCACAAAATAGAAAATATGAATGATGAACAATAGATAGACGACTTTGCTAATTTAGGTCATAAATTTGATCATGCAAATATTTGGTTATATAGTTTTTCTAGGAAAGTTATACATGGAGTTATGGGTATGTTTAAATGTGCCTTTAATAACTAAAAACACTTGCAGATTACCAAAGACGATTCTAACTATACTAGAAGTAGAGTTAAAAAGCCATTCGCATTTTTAGTAAAAGTTTCAATATACTTCTACTAGAAGTACTTTTACTAAAAGTATTTTTGAGCATAAATTGGTTTTGAAGAAACGTTTTAAATTTTTGGTAAAAATTTCAACGCACTTCTAATTGGAAAGATGGATAATCTTCAATCTCGTCATCTCACCCACTCATTTTTAATATTTGAAGGAAATTTTTTATAAAAGCGTGAAAAGTCGCATCGCGTGCCATCATCGATCACTTGAGTCTGAAAAAAGAGAAATTTTTTAGTGTACTCAGAAACACAGCCCGAAACACCAAGTGTCGTAAAATAATTGATTGAAAGTTTTTTTTTCAAGTATTGAACCAATTATTTTGTGACACTCGTGTTCTTAGTATATTGAAAGACCTTTGGATTGAAAAAAAAAAAATTTGCTCTGTTTTTAATTTTATAGAGGATGAGATTAACTATAGTTTCGTAAGTTAGAGATTATATTTAGTTCTTTAATTATATACGGAAGCACTTTAGAAGCTTTGACTTTAACAAATCAATTATATACACAAAAATATGTGTTCGGAGTACTTATACATACACTATGAACATTAACATCGATCATTGATCAAGTTGATTAACTATTTTATTAATTTTTTTTTAATTATATTCATTGCATGAGAATTCTAGTAAGATATATATATGTATCTATTAAATTAGGGACATGAGTTTGTAAATAAGTTGTCACGAGTCAATGGTCCAACATCGCTTCAACTTAACCACTTGTTGGTGCTAGTCTAATTAAAGTTAAGTTTTATCTTAAAAAGTCTCGGTGTAATTATAAATATAACCATATTTTTGTTGAGAATGAGTCTGACATTGATGGGAAAATGGACCTTGCATGGGCTTATAAATATGTTAGGCTAATTCTCATATTGCCAATTGGTTTTATGGTGGAACCTTAACTTCATAGTATCAGAGCTGGTTGTCCCACGTATGAATCCAAACGGCCGCACGCGCTCCACGTCATCCCATTGTGGTGTACACGTGTTAGACTTGAAAATTCGCCACACATGAGGAGGCATGTTAAGAATGAGTCCCACATTATTGATGAGAGGAAAGACCATGCATGAGCTTATAAGCAGGTTGGGCTACTCGCCATCAATGTAGAACTCATTCTCAACAGTTTTATTTGTTTGTTTGTCAATTTTCCAATTTGAAAATTTTAACATTTTGTTTTAAAGTATATATGGATATATTTTTTTTATTAGACAAAAAATATCGTTAGTAAATTAAATTGTTAAGTTGTTAGAAGAGAAAATGATCGAACCCTCACTAAAATTTACAAACATGATTATTTTTCGCAATAAAACCTCCTCAGTGTTATCATTCCGAGTGCATTTATTTTTCCTACATGTTGACCATTGTTGTCGAGCTTGAGCGCGAGCCCAGTCAATCAATCTTGGCAGCCTGCCTCGGGAGAAATACCGGCAGCCAACTACAAGTGGCGTGAAAATTCAATGTCTGCATGGAGGAATTTTTTATTGTGATAGAAACACGAATGGTACATTATGTGTTTTTATATAAGTGGTGGAAAATTTTATTTTTTAAGTTATTAACTCTTTAACACATATATCTCATCATTTATATAAGGATACGTGGTGTACCATCTTATATGACGATTACATTGAAAAATATCTCGTCTGCATGTATGATTTTACAAGTAATTAAGGGTGTTGATTGAAAGTCAATCTAAAAAGTTGACCTTTTGTAAAGATACTAATCAAGTGTTTCCAGATCAAAGTTTTTAGGAAAAACTAATGAAAATGGCTTGAAAACTTTGAGTTTTAATGATAAGAACAAAATAAAGGATAAAGTGAATAGTACCAGGATTGACTTTTTAGTGTAAAAATATGATTTTTCATTAAAGTGAACAGTACCGTGAGGATTTCGTTAAAGTTTCCAAGTTTTATATCTTCGGTTACATGTATGAATGAGAGACGGAGTAAATAACTTTACATGGAACCCAATGAGAGCTCTATTCCCTTTAGTTTCATTCTTTGCACAATTTAGACATGAATGCAACTCGACTGCATGAGACATTGAGACTTAAAGATACTGGGAAGGGGTGTTGGAAATGTGCCCTAAAGCCAATCATGTGATGATACTTTACGGACATTTCACATGTTAAACTAATCTAGTTTAACATATAAAGGGCATACATTATTGTTTGAGCCGTCTCATATAAATGTTATATGCTTAAACGATAAAGTCCAAGGAATATGTGATTGGGAGAATGTAATCTAATGAAGTTAGATTCATGAGACCATTCTTTCGTAGACACATCCTAAACGTTCCTGATCATAGGATTGCCAATTGGGCGTTGACAGTCCGTTAAGATCAGTACGTACTATGTCTTCTCTCAGGGAGAGTGATTAGTCTCGAATCATTGGTGTGTGTGACATCAAGACAAGTACGGTAGGTGCTCAATAGAGAATGAGTTCACTGAACGCGATCAACGAAGAGTTCTCATATTCCATGTCACATGAGAACTCATGGTTGGGATAATGCAAAGTAGTCCTTTGACCTGAGGCATCATAGTTGTCTTGTGGTTAAGACCTTGATCTTTGATTATGTCAAAGTCACTCCATCAGGAGGGTGTCCACGGCATCGTTGGGGTCAAGTGACTTAGCTATGGAGACAAGTGAATGCGCAACAAGGGATCTCTAACCTTCAAACCGTTTGAGGGAGAATACTCTATGATATGATTTAAATCTCTGATCAGAGTATGAATGAGATTAGGGAATGCGTTCCGAATCACATTCATGGTAATCATATAAGCACAAGACACACATTGGATAGTAGACATGAGAAAATAAACTATCAAACCAAACAATGTGGTCAAGAGTATTAGATTAGAGAAAGACCGTATTGCATTTGTAATCTCGAACTGAATAGGTTCTCTAACCTCTTCTGATTAGCTTGGGTAACCATGATATGCTGCTAGGTGTCACTCATGGTTTGTGGAAGCCCTAAACGTGTATAATCACTAAAGGGAGAATTGAAAATAGTTTCAATTCACAATCGATGTAAAATGGTTTTAATCGCCCACTACCTCGCTAAAAGGAACCTAATGGATCGCACACCGTGAAAGGTGGAGATTGGAGATTAAACGGAAATGAGTAAGAATGATTAAATGGTTTAATCATTTAATTATGGCAAGGATCAATTAATATGTTAATTAATCAAACGAAAAAGTTCGTTAAAGACTTCGGGATAGTTTTGGACCTTAAGGCCCAATGGGCTTCGAACGTCAAGCCCATTAACTTAAGTTGTATGACAATTTAATGAATGAAGATTCATTAAAGCCCAAAAGCCCAAACATCCCTAAATGGCCAGCCATGATGAAATGAATTAGGGTTTTGGTTGTTTAGGTCACTTAAAGAAGTGACTATATAAATGACTTTATAACTAAAATTCATTAAGGAAATATTAAGGGTTTATTTTGGGGGAAAATTGGTGAGAATTGTCTCTCTATTTTCTCTCTAAATAGGCCAACACCTTGGAGGGTACATCTAGCAATCCTACTACTCCAAGGTCACTCATTTCTTCTACAATCGAACCTTGGTGTCGAGAATTAGAGGTTCTCAATTTTGGGAACTTGGAGAACCTATTCTTCCATCCAAATCCATGGATCTAAGAAGCAAGGAATGAAGGCCCCTATCTCTTTGGGTGATTAGCCTTTGCTTATGCAAAGAGGAATCTACAAAGGTATTAATTTCAACTCACTTTGTTTTTGAGTTGATTATTGGTTCACCAATCTACTAGGCTTTGAATTTCATGGGTAAATGTTTTGTATTTGAGTGCATGTAAGCATGATTCCGCCTTTAATTGTTAATTGCATGCTATATGATGTTGCTCAAATGAACATGTTTTCACAAAATAATTCCTTCAAGTGGTATCAGAGCCTAGGTCTAGTAGTTGGTGAATCCTTTTGGGTTTTGTAGTTCATAAGTTTGTGATTTAAAAGTTGTAATTGTTACAAGCTTTATTCTTGCTTCTTTGAAAGTAAATTTTGTTGGAAAATTTGCTATCTCAAATGTTGTAGATGTTGTTCATATAAGCATGAATATTGGAGCTAAAATTTGGTGCCATGCTTTTGGGAAAATTCGGCCAAATCCAAAGGGTGATTTTTTGGGTTCTTGTTTGACTTGTTAAAAGTGTTTTAATGTGTTCTTTGGAACCCCTAAGTACCCTAGTTTGGTTAGATGTTATTTCCCTTAAGTAAGAATGGTTTTGGAATGTTTTTGGGTGAAAAAAGTTCATGGAAAAATTTGGGTTTTTCATGGATGTTCTTCATTGTTCTTGATGTTCTTGCCAAGAACAAAAAGGTTTGGTGTTTTGATTCAAAGTTTTGATTTATTTCATAAAGTATATGTGATATGTTTTTAAATGTTTTATCATGTATTTAAAGTATTAGATATTTGTATAAATGATGATTGAAATAATTGTGATTGAATTATTTCAAAACTTATCTTACATACACTTGCATGTTTTTGACAAAACTCACTAATCAACACACACACCAACCTTATCCCTCCCCAAAACCAGCCACTCCCTCAAAGGGAGTACTTTTGGGGCTTTTATGCAATTACATAAAGTTTTGATACTTTTGTGTATTTGCACTTTGGCCCAAAAGTTTACGTTTTTACGTTTAGGTCCAAAAACGCTAAAGGACAAATTGTTTTGTTCCTTTAATGAAGTTTTTGCATTATTAAAAGTTTGGGTTCTAGTTGTATTTACATGAAGTTGTGACTTTTGTGTATTATACAAAGTGACCCCAAAAGTTTTTGTTATTGCAATATGGCCCAAAAGTTGAGGTTAATTGCATGATGGCCCAAATAGGATGAGAACAAAATTGTTTTGTCTCTTTAAATGAGAATTGGATTTTCATTTTGTTTAGCTCCATTTAAATCAATTTTATGGATATAAAAACCAAATGAAAATGTTGCATTCATTTAATTAGTTAAAGTGTTAATTAATTAAAGGGTGATTATGAACCTAAGCCTAATATAATTGAGCTATGTGAAAGGCGTTTCAAATTTGTTTGAACCATGGGAATGTGTAGATTAGATTTTGGTTGTAATTTGATTTGATCAAATGTTGTAAAAGGGCTTAAGCTCTTCTTTACTTTAAAGTAATTTGTTATATGCAAATGTTGTAATGAGCATAAGCTCACCTTTACTTTGAAGTACTTCTTTCTTGCTTTATTTGATATGCATGAAAATGAAGTAGTTGGGTCCAACGCCCATAAGACAACACGCCTTAATGTGATTAAACGCGTAACTAAAATCAATCACCATTCCTAGACCGAGATTCAACACAAGGCTCGTGTTGAATCTAAACAAAGGTTCATAATCATCCTAAGGCCCTAAGGCAACTATATAGTCCATCAAATGAATGCAAAGTTTATGTTAGTAGTATCATATACTCTTGCTTTAAAAACGTTTTAAAAGCATAGTGGGAGTATTATGTACAACTAAAACAATGAGATGGACCAATAGTTGTAATAGGACCAAAATTGTTTTAATAGAGATTAAAATGTATGTTTATATGTGATGAGACCAAAAACCCTCAACCAAATCATTATTAAGTTGATAAGCGTGAGAGTGCTTTGAACACTTTTTCGTGGCCTTCCACCGTGGTAGGCTTCAATCGTGTGTGACTCGTACAATGTATTCGTCCAGTTCTGGGGTTGCAAAGTATGTGCTTACATTCAGGAGAAGCCTATACACATATGATGAAGTGAAAGGTAGGCAACAAGTGTGGCCAATATGGAGTTCTTCTGAGGTCATTCTTGAACCCCTACTTGAACTAGCATGGTGGGAATGACTTAACTAAGTGCAATGGTGCCAATATGGAGTTCTTCTGAGGCATCATTCTCTAGAGGCCAAACGAGATGGGTACTTGCATTAGTTGCAAATGAGTAAGCGTACTCTCTCATTATTATTGTTGCTAGCCAATATGGAGTTCTTCTGAGGTGGGCTTGGTAATAGTGAGCCTCCCATAACCTACTAAGAGTTTCATCTAAAACTCTCGAATTCCAATGAGGGATATGGAATTTGCCAAAAATAGTGGGTGATGCTATTTGATTTAAAGACCCGAATCAAATGGCTTAAAATCAATCAATTTATATTCGTTATGTATTTGATTACCAATATATTTGCAAACGCTATCCAACACTTGACAAATAAAAACCGAATGTTTTAGTTTCCGTACTTAGGTACCACAATCCCAAAGAATGTCTTAAAAGGATTGCATATGTATCTAAGTAGTCTCATCCTCACAATCTTCCTATTGATAATGTATCATTAGAAGAATATGTTAGAAAAGGTCTATCATAAAGAGGACAACACTTTTAATGTCATAATTCTTCAATTACAAATTGTTGTATGAAGAAATAGGAGTTGCTTTGAACAACCCTTAGTCAATGCAAACACTTAGTGCTTGTTTCTTTGTTACATGAACAAGGAAATTGAGAAGAAAGCACAAAGGCATGGACACTTTATGTGCCATGATTCTTCACTTACAATTTGTTGTGTGAAGAAATAAGAGTTGCCTTGTACAACTCTTTAAAGTTTGTAATTATGTTTAGAACATAATGGTTGGTTGACAAAAATAGTCCATCAACATGGACTTATGATGATTTTGAATCATTGAGTGTTGAAGTGATAAACCACTTAACGAGACGGAAACTAGGCAAGGACTTCACCTTTGTTTCTCTATCCTAATCGTTCACTAAGTTTATTGTAAACTATGTAGTGAAAAATAACCACATGCTCTCCAAAATGTTTGATGTGTATAACACAATTGAAAAAGGTTTCAAGAGAGATAGTGGGAGTTTAGGGACCATGACTAATGTAGTCAAAGGTGAAAGTCAAATAAAGAAGATAAATAACTCCAAGGGAACAAACTTTCTTTATGAAAGGATGGACATTGGAAGGGGTATTTGCAAGAAATGTCTTGCAAGTGTCAAGGACACACCTTTCGAAGGTGTTGTAAATTGTTCTTGAATAGTTCAAAACAGTTGGTTCTTCTACTTGAATGCATGATTCCCTATTAGTAACTATGTTTTACAATCGTTGTAAAAGTGTGGCTAATAAGAAGTAGAAGATTAATGAGAGAAGAGAAAGTACTTCACATTCGAAGCGTGAATCAAATGTAGATCTCTGCGAAAGCAGATGGTACTTACTTCCTCTTATGAACTACCAAAGAAATTGGAAAAACATAGATTGTCTTTATATTCCAATTTTAAGGAACTAAATTCCGTCACTATGTGAAATGGGATAAATGTTTTGTTTGACAAAACAATGTTCTTTATTAATCAATGATTAGATTATGGTAATCTAATTAATTATCTCTATAGTAGAGATAATATGGTAGTGTTAACTGTTTAGAAAATAATGATGCTTAAAACCCAAAAGGTTGCAAGGAAGTGACTAATCCCAACTAAGTTGTGATTCCTCTAAAAACATAAGTTATGAGTTGGTGAAAGATGGATGCTTGGATCGTTAGATCCGGATCCAATACCTTCTTGTTAAAATTGTATAGAGGCGAAATGTTCGAATCTTTATTCTTTTGGAAAGAAGAAAGAATCACAAAGTTGTTGAGGTTAATTCACTTAGATGTTAGTGGCACATGTCCACAAACATAATACTACTCATGTTGGATAACATTCACCGAAGATTACTCTCGGTTGGACTATAGTTTATTTTGAATAAACACAAGTCCGAATACTTTGCAAATGTTTCAAAGAATTCAAGTAATGTAAGTTGATGAGTAAGACGTCTAAAGTATTTACCTCCTTAGATTTGATCCAAGGAAAGGTAACACTTTAGATGAGTTTCCTTGAAAGATATCAAGGAAAATAGCATCATAAGATAATGTATTTCTCCATTAGGAGAAGAACGAACTAGAATAAGATTTAGTTCGTTAGATGTTATCTATTACCCATATATAGGATATATACTTCTAAAACAATATGATTGTCAATGAGAAGATCTTCCAATATTTTCATAACTCCATAAGATGTAGTTTGAAAAGAAAGACAAATGTTAAGCATGTTAAGATTTGGGGTTGTGTGCTAATAAGCAATATTTGTTTGATAACAATCTTGCAGGATATCCTTAAATAACTTTTTGATATCGCTTCTATAAACCAACTAACAAATGTTGTTTTGTTGGGTAGTTCATTGTAATTCTACAATGTGATTTGCCTAAAAGCAAATGAACGAGAGATAGAACTCAAAGAATGGGTTCTTTGAAAGACAAGAAAGTAATCAACAAATATAACAACCTAGTTCCTATACCTCAAGCTCCAAGGTAGTCGATAAAGATTTATAAACCGTCTCAGTTGAATGGTTTTGAACTTTATGACTATGTCATAGAGTTGCACCTCTTAATTCGAAAGAAATAAGAATGAAAATCCTTATGACTACATTGAGTGCATATACGATATATACTCAAGGAAATGGTAAAGTACCATTTGACTCGAAATAATGAAACCTTTAAAGCTAATTGGTAGCTTAAGGTGACTACGATCAAATAGAATGGTTGACTTTAAAGGAACCATTTTTGATGTAGTCTTAGTTTCAATAAATTCGAAGATTGCTAGCTACAACTAAATGGTGATTCAATGTTTGGACATAATATGGGTTTCCGAAACCATTATTAAGATAGTCTTGATAATATATGTCTAAAACTATAAATCACAAGACATGTAAGTTGTAGAGACCCATCCATCATGGATCTTAGCAAGTTAGTGGGAGCTATTTGCATTTTATGAGAAAAAGGATCAAATCGTTTGATTTCTCATAAAGATGTAAATGAATCTTTTGTTTACTAGTTTTACAAAAGATTAGTGGGAGTTAATCATGTTCGTAAAAATTTAAATATATATGATATATTAATTTTGGAAATGAAAAGAATACTTCTTCGTTAAAGTTATGACTTTAATACATTATATGAAGATAGAATGTATATGGGAGATATAGTCTATATACATGGGATGGAAATCTATAATGATATATTTCATGATATAATTGGATTATATCAATCCCTAATAATAGACAATGGATGCTAGGAAGTTTCTCATATGATGATAAACTTCAATAAAAAGGACGATTCTAGTGAGACTAGCAAGTTGCCCTTCTCAAAGGGAACGTGCCCCTTTGACTCCCAAAGAAATAATGCGTAAATTGAATCCTTTATGCATACGCAGAAAGGTGATTTATGTATTTCATATTGTATGAAAAACATTGATATGAGTTGTACCTAGAACGGTACAAGATGATATCAGTGCAAGCCCAGGATCAGAACCATGGCTGCTGTCAAGTGAGTCCTTAAGTATTTAAGAAATACTAAAGGATAAATTCCTCAAAGATCGAGGAAGAATCAAAGTAACGTAATGGAAGCGTAAATGTATTAGATTATGAATCTAATCCATCATTGGATGTTTCTTCATTATGAATGAAGAGATAAACAGATATCTCTTTATTATGACTAAAGAGATATTTGGATGGAAACATTAAAGTAATGACTTTAGTGTGTTCCATTATGAATGCAAGATATATTGCCATATAGAAGTTTACAACAATGTTGTTTGGATGGGAAAGTTCATTTATGAACTCTCTATTCGGTTCCAACCAGAAAGTGTATGACACTAATGGGGCGATAGCTCAAGCCTGGGAATCAAGGTCTCATCAAGATCCGAACACAAATGAGAGACTAAACCACATGATTGAGAATCATGTATAATGGTGACGTCGTTATTCTCAAGGTTGCTTCTGTGGATAACACATATAGATATCCACTGCCTAGGCCTACTATTCAGCCATTTATGAAATGACTACAGAAGAGGTATCATCAAGATGACCAAGCTGATTGGCTCTAGTGCAAGTGGGAGATTGTTGGAAATGTGCCCTAAAGCCAATCATGTGATGATACTTTACGGACATTTCACATGTTAAACTAATCTAGTTTAACATATAAAGGGCATACATTATTGTTTGAGCCGTCTCATATAAATGTTATATGCTTAAACGATAAAGTCCAAGGAATATGTGATTGGGAGAATGTAATCTAATGAAGTTAGATTCATGAGACCATTCTTTCGTAGACACATCCTAAACGTTCCTGATCATAGGATTGCCAATTGGGCGTTGACAGTCCGTTAAGATCAGTACGTACTATGTCTTCTCTCAGGGAGAGTGATTAGTCTCGAATCATTGGTGTGTGTGACATCAAGACAAGTACGGTAGGTGCTCAATAGAGAATGAGTTCACTGAACGCGATCAACGAAGAGTTCTCATATTCCATGTCACATGAGAACTCATGGTTGGGATAATGCAAAGTAGTCCTTTGACCTGAGGCATCATAGTTGTCTTGTGGTTAAGACCTTGATCTTTGATTATGTCAAAGTCACTCCATCAGGAGGGTGTCCACGGCATCGTTGGGGTCAAGTGACTTAGCTATGGAGACAAGTGAATGCGCAACAAGGGATCTCTAACCTTCAAACCGTTTGAGGGAGAATACTCTATGATATGATTTAAATCTCTGATCAGAGTATGAATGAGATTAGGGAATGCGTTCCGAATCACATTCATGGTAATCATATAAGCACAAGACACACATTGGATAGTAGACATGAGAAAATAAACTATCAAACCAAACAATGTGGTCAAGAGTATTAGATTAGAGAAAGACCGTATTGCATTTGTAATCTCGAACTGAATAGGTTCTCTAACCTCTTCTGATTAGCTTGGGTAACCATGATATGCTGCTAGGTGTCACTCATGGTTTGTGGAAGCCCTAAACGTGTATAATCACTAAAGGGAGAATTGAAAATAGTTTCAATTCACAATCGATGTAAAATGGTTTTAATCGCCCACTACCTCGCTAAAAGGAACCTAATGGATCGCACACCGTGAAAGGTGGAGATTGGAGATTAAACGGAAATGAGTAAGAATGATTAAATGGTTTAATCATTTAATTATGGCAAGGATCAATTAATATGTTAATTAATCAAACGAAAAAGTTCGTTAAAGACTTCGGGATAGTTTTGGACCTTAAGGCCCAATGGGCTTCGAACGTCAAGCCCATTAACTTAAGTTGTATGACAATTTAATGAATGAAGATTCATTAAAGCCCAAAAGCCCAAACATCCCTAAATGGCCAGCCATGATGAAATGAATTAGGGTTTTGGTTGTTTAGGTCACTTAAAGAAGTGACTATATAAATGACTTTATAACTAAAATTCATTAAGGAAATATTAAGGGTTTATTTTGGGGGAAAATTGGTGAGAATTGTCTCTCTATTTTCTCTCTAAATAGGCCAACACCTTGGAGGGTACATCTAGCAATCCTACTACTCCAAGGTCACTCATTTCTTCTACAATCGAACCTTGGTGTCGAGAATTAGAGGTTCTCAATTTTGGGAACTTGGAGAACCTATTCTTCCATCCAAATCCATGGATCTAAGAAGCAAGGAATGAAGGCCCCTATCTCTTTGGGTGATTAGCCTTTGCTTATGCAAAGAGGAATCTACAAAGGTATTAATTTCAACTCACTTTGTTTTTGAGTTGATTATTGGTTCACCAATCTACTAGGCTTTGAATTTCATGGGTAAATGTTTTGTATTTGAGTGCATGTAAGCATGATTCCGCCTTTAATTGTTAATTGCATGCTATATGATGTTGCTCAAATGAACATGTTTTCACAAAATAATTCCTTCAAGGGGAATCATATTTCACGTACAAATATACATAACATTTACACTCGTTGTTTTTATTCTTTTTTCTTTTTTAGAGTGGCATAATGACATAAATGCCAATAATAGTTCGAAAAAAAAAAACTGCATAAGACTCTAAAAGTGAGAAATGAAAATGCCGACACCGAAGACGATTTTTGCATGAATTAATTTTAAAAGAGAATTTAAAAGCTAAACAATTCTAATCGTTGAACCACATTTTGAAATAGTTTAAATACACACATATCAAATCATTAACATCATGTATTAACGTCTTTTGTCCTATTTATTATCATATAGTTTTCCAAATGCTGAGACATTACTGCATGATATGTATATAGCATGCTGAATATTTGACATAGTAACTGAAAACCAGTTTTACATTCTCACTTGGGAAGAAAAAGTGAAAAGCACAGGTTTGAGGTTTACATGGTTGCACCAATTTGTTTGGCATTCTGAGTGGGTTATTTCGGCTACATGCTTTCTTTCCTCTGAATGAAAAATAGATTCGAGCTTAGGAATTGTAAATTTGGTCAAACTTGTTCCTCTATGGGCCATATTCCATTATAAATTTGGTCAAACTTCAACTACATGCCTATTTATTATCATACAGTTTTGCTTGATATATAGCATGCTGAATATTTGACAAAGTAACCGAGAACCAGTTTTATATTCTCACTTGGGAAGAAAAAGTGAAAAACACAGGTTTGAGGTTGACAGAGTTGCACCAATTTGTTTGGCATTCTGAGTGGGTTATTTCGGCTACATGTTTCTTTCCTCTGAATGAAAATTAGATTAGAGCTTAGGAATTGTAAATTTGGTCAAACTTGTTCCTCTATGGGCCATATTCCATTAATTTAGCAAACATTTTCAGAGCCAGTACGTCACATATTTTTTTTTTATAATTCTGTAGCTTGGTCAAACATCTGACAAGATGGAAAAAAAAATTTCATGTGTCATAAATACGATTTGATAGTCATAATACAATTGGTTACATTTTTTTCCAATTTTTTAATTAATTGTGTTATTACATTTGATGTAATGTGTCTTAT
This sequence comes from Malus domestica, assembly GCF_042453785.1. Taxonomy (NCBI): domain Eukaryota; kingdom Viridiplantae; phylum Streptophyta; class Magnoliopsida; order Rosales; family Rosaceae; genus Malus; species Malus domestica. The sequence continues at coordinate 38,259,082 of NC_091665.1, forward strand.
TTCTGATACTAAAAAAATCTTTTCATAACATGATCTCTCTCAACCCTTTGCCCTTTACCCAAAAGTGACAATGTCAATAAACTGTCCGTCAATGCAAACGACTATTGACCAAATCACTCTTTTCACACTTAAAAGCTTTTCTTTAAATCCTCAAATACATAAGAAATTTTTAGTTGTGACGGAAACACGAATGGTACATCAAGTGTTTTTATATAAGTGATGAAAAATTTTAATTTTTAAGTTATTAACCTTTTAACACACATATCACACCATTTATATAGAGATACGTAATATACTATCTCGTGTGACGATCACATTAAAAAATCTCTCCAAATACTCACTGAAAATCTTTCCATAACATGATCTCTCTCAACTCCCAAGCCTCTCAACCCTATGCCCTCCACCCAAAAGTGACAATGTCAATATAACTGTCAGTCAATGCAAACGACTTTTGACCAAATCACCCTTCTCACACTTAAAAGCTTTTCTTTAAATCCTCAAATATAAATGGATCATCAGAAAACCCCAAGAGAAAGAAGCTAAAGAGAAAAATGGAGGAGGTCGATCAGAAGATGATGAGTGCTAGTGATTCAAATAACATGATTTATAAGGATCAAGATGCAAATATGCTTCCTGGGTATCGCTTTCACCCTACTGATGAAGAGCTAGTGAGGTTTTACCTTCGGAGGAAGGTGGAGAACAAACCTATTCGTCTTGACCTAATCAAGCATGTTGATATTTACAAATATGACCCTTGGGATCTTCCAAGTAAGCTCCTCCGATCCATCCCTTCAATTTCTAACTACTACATATTGTTCCCGACGTATATGCATGCTCATGATTTTATGTAGATACACTTGTGAGTAAAGCATGGATAGAATTGATCGGTCCATACGTGTAGTGAAATTGAATATTATTTTTTGTGTTTACTCAAGTTTTTTTCTCCATTTGTTGAAATGCAGAAGCGAGTGGGGACAAGGAGTGGTACTTCTTTTGCAGAAGGGGAAGGAAATACAGAAATAGCATAAGACCTAATAGGGTTACAAAATCTGGGTTTTGGAAAGCTACTGGCATTGACAAGCCTGTATATTCGGTTGGAGACTTTCACAATTGCATTGGCTTGAAGAAATCCTTAGTCTACTACAGAGGAAGTGCCGGAAAAGGTACCAAAACTGATTGGATGATGCACGAGTTTCGTCTTCCAGCTAGTTCAAACACTGATACTTCTATCAAGAACAGTACTCAAGAAGCTGTAAGATTAATTCATCTTAAATAACGAGTTGCAGTACTATTAATTAAATTCTCTTAGTTGTACGTTTGTTACTCAATATTCGACATATTACGTACTCCACTAACTCTGAATTTGGATCGCACATTGAACGACATAATTAATAGTCTAGATGGTTTAACAATATAACATGTTAGATTATCTAGTTGAGAAAATACTACGATCAATATATATAAATATATATTGAAAAAGTGTGAGCCCGTTGATTAATTCTTTCATATGACTGCAGGAAGTTTGGACACTTTGCCGGATTTTGAAGCGAGATCATACTTCGTGTGGAAAGTATACATCAAATTGGCGTATGACAACCTTGAATCCCAAGCAAAGTGTGGCTGGCTCAAGTTCTAAAACATGCAGTTCTGAGTCAGATGCAACTTTTGGTGCTTTGGCTGCTAACGATCAATCTGAGAGGAGTCCTCTTTTCAATAATGTTCATACGTATGAAGGGAACCAATTCTCCCTAGGCCGGCTGAGCTTAAATGACGACGTAAACAATCCAAACTCGTGCATAAGCTTTCCGAATACTCCAAATGAAGAGATGTTAACATCGAATGGAAACTGGGATGAGCTCAGACCAATGGTTGACTGTGTTCTTAATCCGTCACTGCTATACAGTTATATGTAGCTAGCGGAAATTAAGTTCTCTAACCTTTGTCATAGTTAGGGGGATTACACACCCACATAGCATGCGGGACTCTTTTTTACCCTTGGATGTTGATGATCTACATGAATAACATATTATGAACGGTACTATCCACACGTTCATTTTTACATTTTACACATTTCTGTTAATTTATGTCATTTTTACCCTCTTTAATTCACTCAATTCAACGATCGAAAATTGAGAGAGGTGTGTATAGTTAAAAGAGATGTGTGGATAGCATCATCCTATATTAGTACAATTCCTTTCTTTTACGTTTATATCATTTAATTTTTAAAAACAAGTTGTAGTAGGGCAAAATAAGCCACCCTAACCTCCTATTCTTGAAGAGATGAAAACTCACAGGCACAAATAATTATTAAAAGGTTTTTATCATAAATGGTCATTGAAATTGAAAATCAATCAATGTAGTCCTTGAAAATAGGTGTCTCAAATCAATGTGGTCCTTCCATCACAATTCTGTTAAAAATTCCGTTGAGTACTAATGTGGCACATAAATAGTCTCATAAGTCATTTTTTCTCACAAATAGTCCTTAAAATTGATTTGTGACATCAAAATGGTCCCTGAAATTGCCTCGCGCCATCAAAATGGTCACTGAAATTGAAAATTGATAAATGTAGTCACACAAGTAAGTGTCCCAAATCAATATAGTCATTCCGTCACAATTCTGTAAAAAATTCTAGTATATGCTAATGTGATACATAAATGGATCACAAAGTCTAATTAAATTTAAAAAATTACAAATAGGTTTAGGGACCATCTTGAAAATGTAGGTCAATCTCAGGAACCATCTTGATGGTGTAAGTCAATTTCAGGGACCATTTGTGATAAAAACCCGTAAATCTTGTAGGCCCATTTATGTGCCACATCAACACTTAATAGAATTTTTAACAGAATTATAACGGAAACACTACATTGATTTGCAACACCTATTTTTAGGGACTACATTGATTGATTTTCAATTTTAAGAATCATCTTAATGGTAAGCGTCAATTTCATGGACCATTTGTGATAAAAATCCTAGTTAAAATGTTGAAGTCAATGTTTCTGTGTATTTTTGGCTTTTGTAATGATTTGGGATGTAGGGGGAGCAGCAATTCTAGAATGGGATAACTCACCATCTATTATTTGACGAATTGTTTGGATTTGTAGCATAACTCGATCACTATCTTCAATTAGTTTGACTAACTTCGTTCTAGCCAGATGAAATGTCAATCTGTAGTGGCCAAAAGCAACATAGGCTATTGCATTTATTCATCAATAGCTGCTAAATCGTGACATATTTACTTTGATATATTTCATTAAAAATGGTATTTGGAAATTAAAAAGTGAAAGGAAGAGACATCACACACAATTGAAAATGTGTTGTAACATAGTGTTATTAATCACGTGTTATAACCGTCACTATCATGTAATATTATTATTATGCTCATCTTATGTCCGTAAAACATTAATTATTTTATAACACGTAGATTAGTAACACAAGTGATGATCACAGTCAAAAGTTTCTTAATATTAGTGGACAACAAAGTTGAATTTATAGACTCGGGCTATAATATTATAAAAATAAACACGTGTTATGTGAATGAATTGGCAACATAATGCAATGGTAGAGGTCACAAAGAAAAATTTATGACTAATAAGCACATGAAAGCTAGAAGCTGGCATATGAATGAAACCCAAAAGGCCTTATAGATATGTAATTGAACTTCTAGAATGATTAGAGTACAAACTCTCACCATTGTGAGTAAGGTCATATATATTTAATATATATTTAAAGTTTGAATCAATTTATATAAAATAATAATAAAAAAATAAAATTGAGTAGCGCTATATGTCATATTCTTACTCACCACGTTTTCTCACCATGCTTTCAAGACCAATTTGTATGCATTAAACTTTTGTGAGAGATGTGGTCAGTAAACATGATACAATTTATAAGGCTTCTTTTGTTACAGTTGCTTGACGACTTCCTTCATCAAATCAGGGTTGGCATGTTGGAAATCGAACAGCTCCTCGAGTGAAATGAACCCATCGCGATCCTTGTCGATCTCCTCCATTCTCTGACGGACTTCTTCCGGCGAAGAAGAGCCAAGTGCTTTGAGTGCATCAGCGAGCTCAGTCAATGAAATCTTGCCATCGCCATTGTAATCAAATCGCTTAAACACACGCTCACATCCAGCCTTGGCATGATCATCAGCCATTGTGTTTGTATTGTGATTGCAGTATTCAAGTTTCCTTCTTTTAAGTTTTGGTTTTTTTATGGAATTTGACACGAAACCAAGTAGTTGACAAGTTTATGTGATCGATCTGGGTTGTTCTTGGACCTGGTATTAATGCTCAGGAAGCGGATCATCACCTAGAAACGAGGAAGAAACCTTCTTGATTTAGACATAAGTTAACCGTAAATATAGACAAATAATTATTACTAGGGCCTTGACAAATTTCAAGTTACTTAGTACGTACCACGTAGTAACCATATCAAATAACCTAAAAAATTAATCAATTACCAGTTTTTTATTTTTTAAAAATAGGACCAGTTGGTGACTTCGATACGACAGTCCACCCTTATGGAGACAAAAAGACTCACATGAGCATTCCACCCTCACCATAGGCACAATAGTGTGATTCATCAACTCCAGAAATCGAACTCAAAACGTACCGTGTTGAATACGGGTCTGGAATTAGTCTCAACCACAGGGTCACCCCTTGGTGGTTAATCAATTACTAGTTAGCTAGTGCTTACGTGGGAGGAAAGAAAACTTAAAAATTAGTATATTAGTGCTTAATTATGCTTTGAGTCTCCACCAGCCATAGTCCAAAAGGCTCCATTTATCACGAAAATGCCATAACATTGTCTCTAATTAACAACCGGATTATACTTAGTAAAACTTGGTCAGCATGCCAAAGGGATACCAGGAGTTAAAACATTCAAAATATTAAAAAATTCGTCTTCTTATAAATATGTTTCCAATTGATATGCTAAAAAGTCCAGAAACCAACTATTTGACATCCTTTATGATAGGTTTAAGATGCCAAGGGGCATCCAAACATCATTCTCTGCCTGGCTAATTTCACGACGGACGCATTAGCTCATATGGGCTTCACAGTTGCCAACCCTTATTTTTGGGATTATTGTCTTTCGATTTCGGCTATGATGGCCTTTAATTTTAATTGTATGAGAAACGGTTGTACTAGAGGGTTTAAACTTTAATAAATTTTGTCTTCATAAAAGAAATTGGGTAAAGTACAAAAAACTACCTCAACTATTAGTCTCATGACACTTTCATACCTCATCTTTTTAAAATGACAATGTCATACCTCATCTTACGAATTTGTGTCAATGTCATACATCCGTCAGTTTTTCTGTTAGTTTCTCTGTTAAGTGTTGACGTGGCCTAGCTTAAATAGTGATGTGGCTTAAATAAATTAATAAAATATTAAAAACTAAAAAATTAAAATCATTTAATATTTTTTTACATGGGGACCCATCCCCTTTCCCCCTCCCATCTTCCCCAAATCCGATCCACCCCCTTTCTCCCTTCTCTCATCTGCAACCCCACCCACATTTCTCTCATCTGCAACTCTCACTCACCCTCCCTTCTCTCATCTTCATTGTCGACTCCATCCACCAACGACCATCACCTTCTTCCTCATTCTAACTGACGACATCGAAGTCGCCGATCTCCAGCACACCAACCTCGCCCCTCTTCGGTTACCCACTTCTTCCATTGATCTCCTCCCTTTCCTTACCAAACTACCCATATGGGTTCGAATACTTCTGTGAATCCTTGACAGCCTTGTTGCCCCACGATTACCAAGTAATCGACTTCGTCGTTGGGTTTGCAGAAGTTGAGGACCGCCTCTGCCACCTCCCTTTGCTCCCGCAGCCCAGCACCATCTTCAAGCCCAGCAAAACGCAGCAGCAATCCCACACCCACCACCATTGCCGAGTCTTTTAGGAATACAAATTGGGTTTTTTTTTCTGGGAAAAATTGAATGGTTTTGCTTTGTTTGGTTGCTCGGAAAATGTGGGAGAAAGGAAATGAAATTGGTGGGTGCTTTGTTTTTTATGCATGCTTGTAGGTTAGAAATAGATAGAGCGGCGGAGGAAGAGAAGATAGGCACCTGGTGGGAATGGGAGTGGTTGGTTTGGGGTGGGATATGGGTTTGGGTTAGGGGAAGACGACAACCTTGTCGGCCCCGACCTTGACAGCTTTCCCTCTCTCCCTTTCTCCTTGACAGCTTCGGAGACGGCAACGACGGCGGATCGGCAGTGGGCAATGGAGTGGGAAAAAGAAGTGGGTCGGAGCTTGCAGGTAGATCCGAGAAAGGAGGGCGGATGAAAAAATCCAGGTGGGTTTGGGGGGTTCTAGGCACGGCGAGAGAGAGAAGTGGGGAGGAAATAGACTATGGTGGAGAGGAGAAGGAGATGCGAGAGAGAGAGATGGGAGAAAGAAGGTGGTGGAGGAAGGTTGGGGGGGACGAGTGGGAAGGGGAAGGGGGAGTCGAGTGGGAAAGGGTTTTGGGGATGCAGAGAAGAGAGATAGGCGAGATAGAGGGAGGAGAGAGAGAGAGAGAGAGGAGAGAGAGAGAGATTTAATATAATTTTTTTAATTTTTTAAAATTTTAATTATTAAAAAAAATATTTAATTATATTTTAATCCAGTTGGATTAGTGAGTGGCCCGTATCTAGCCACGTCAGCACTTTACAAAAAAAACTAACAGAAAAACTGACGGAGGTATGACATTGGCACAAATTTGTAAGATGAGGTATGACATTGTCATTTTAAAAAGATGAGGTATGAAAGTGTCGTGAGACCAATAGTTGAGATAGTTTTTTGTACTTTACCCAAAGAAATTCCATAAATGGACAGGGACCCTGATCAACTTATATATGGGACCATATAAGAATTATGAATACGAGCTCGTTTGGATTTTTTTTTCAAAATAACTGAAAGTATTTTTAGTGAAAATATCTTTGAGTAAATTGTAGCAATGGTCCCTGAACTTTAATCAAATTGGAGCAATGTTCCCTCAACTAAAAATCCATTACCATTGGTCCCTCAACTTATCAAAATGTGTAGCTATAGTCCTTTTCATCAATTTCTTCAAAATTTTGTCAAAAAATGTTATGCTGCACGTTTTGATGAGTTGAAGGACTAATGGTAATGGATTTTTAGTTGAAGGACCATTGCTCCAATTGAGTTAAAGTTAAATGACCATTGCTACAATTTACTCAATATCTTTGGAACCAATTCTTAATAAAAATACAAATAAATCATGAAAAGACAATTAAAGTGCTTCTTGAGAAAAGCACAAGTTATATGCTTCTTGCAGAAAACACTTCAAGTGATTTTGGAACCCAAAAACATCTTTTCTAAAACCGATTTCAGTTATTTTAAAAATACTTTCAAATAAACACTACAGATATTAAGAAATAAGCAGTATTGATCAAATTCTATTTGGTCTCCGAAACTAGTGTTGATCCCCAATTTACGTAATAATCAAAGTGCATGTCCATGATGCCTCAAGTTTGAGAAAGCCTAGAGTCACTACGAAGACGCGAAGAAGTACCTCGAGCATCTAGTATGTTTCTTTCTTCTTCTTCTGGTGCCAGTCGACTGACAAACAGAAGCGGAGGCAACATACGATTCCGGAACCCTAAAAGCGGATTTTCCCAACGTAAATTGTTCCGCAACTGGATCGTTAATTACGGGTGTTCATCTTTGGCGTGGTGAATGGCCAAACATTTATGCAATCAAAGTAGCATGTGTTAATTTACATAAAACATGTATGATAACAAAACTGTAATCACCCAGCTCCCATCAAAGCAAAACTGGGGCTAGCCTAACAAAACTAAAACTAATTTCAACCTATAACGAATGAAAGCTGCAACTCGATCATCGTCTAACACATGGTACACACCAACCTGAAATCTTAATCGAGTCTTTCAAACTTGAATTTGCCTTCGTCCGAGGTGGCCATGTGCTTCCTCTTCCTGGAAACACCATTTTGCTCATCTGCAAACTGAGCAGCTGTTCGCGCTCGTAGTTCTTCCTTCGCTCTCTCTAGAACCTGGAGTTCATAGCAAGCAGTCATTTATAGGCTGATTTCTACTTTACAAAAGAGAACTCACATGTCTAAATAAGTTTCAATGCCTTACCAGATGCCGACCGTAAAATGGGTGCTCAAAAGCGCTTCAAGGGCATTTTCGGCCTCTTGCTTTGTGATGAACCCCACAAATGCAAATCCTCTATGCTGTCCAAATTTCATTGGCAACCATAAACTTTTAATCTGCCATATAAGGAGAAATTAAAGTCAATTACAGAATAACAATACATGGGTGTACTAAGTCAGGTTGTCTATCATCCTATGAACACCATATTGCCATAGGGGCCGTAGGGGGCAAGGACATGCTTGCTGCGTCCACGGTGATGGCTAAAACATCGCCTTAGGGTTCACGGGATAACATATCTGTTCTCTAAAATTTATTGTTTATGAATTATAGTAGAATCAAACAAGGTGTGAAATGTACAAAATCTGCACAAAAATATTAGAGGATCCGGAATCTAGTACCTCATCGAAGGTCAGTAGTTTACCTGGCCAAATGGACTAAATAGTTGTCTCAGTTCTTTCTCTGTGGCCTCAAAAGCTACATTTTTCACAAGTAGTTTTGTAGAACTTTTATCCTAGTCAACTTTCTTTGGCACTTCATCCTTCTTGGCATGACAAAGTTGCAAAATAAGAGCGTGCACGTCCAAAATAGTTCCCTCGAAAATGGTAAAATATTAGTTGCAATGAACTTCACAATTGCATACTGAATGCAAATAATTTTGACCAGATTCTGGCTTCACCTGTAAATCCCGGCAAACATTTTAGCTGTCTCCACAGAATCAAACTCCAGAAAACCAAAACCCATTGAAATGCTCTTCCCGTTCTTCAAGTGTTTCTTTACCTGCACATACAGGAAGATGATATGGATGAGAAATACAGCAAGCAAATAAAAGTACGGCTTCTAGGCAGCTGATTATTACCTTGACACTTAATAATTTTCCCTCCTTCACTTTTTCACTAAAATGCTTTTTCAAACTCTTGTCTGATGTCTTAAAGCTCAGGTTCTTGACATATAGAGATTGTGATGGGAGAATGTTACACAACAAAGACAGAAATTATTATATTGGCAAGACAAAAGGGTAAGTGAGGAGTCAAATTTGTAGACAAGAAACGGCAGCATAAATGTAAAGCTATCTAAAGGAAACCTTCAAAGGTTACCAGCTTTAACTTATAACAGAATAATCAACTAAGTTTCGTCAAAATTGAACTGGAAATGACAGTTAAACGCAAGATAAATTGCAGAATTTCTCATCACCAAACTAGAGTTTTGTCTTGTAACAGTTACATGAACAATGCTTTGCATGGGTTCTGTTAGATAATGAAACTGAATAATTAAATAAAAAAGAGTTACCTATTGCAAAAGTAGTTGCCCAACCAGATCAATTGAACAAATAACAAGGTAACACAAACCATATATACACAATACACAATACATGTATATAAACGCTCAAGGGATGGTTACACCAGCCATTAACTAAGGCAGCATTATAAACTAGCATCGATTAACACTTAAAAGGATTTAGTGTCTCCATAATCAAGTATGGTCAGTTGGATCCCAGCTAAAAGTGGTATTCTCCTTGCAATACTAATTGTCCTAATCGTGTCTAAACATCAAAAAGTTGTGTGCAAAGGATTGTGAGTATACTTTCTTGAACTGCATTTAGGAAGTAAAGATGTGGGCACACCAAGTTTGTTTGTCATATGAATAGTTGTGTAGACAAATGAGGAAGAAAAAAATAAAACTAATGGAAAAAAGAAAAGCATGCAAACACCAACCTCAACTCTATCCGGATCCGCATCCACATCAGCGATTCCTCCCACATACTGCTCTAACATAACCCTTTTGACATCATGCTCACCAACAACAGCATTGTTCTTTTCAATGCTCTCAGTTGTTGAACTTGGACTAAGAACATTACCAGGAGCCCATTCCAAATATAAAGGACCATCCCTGTATCATTGATTCATTGTACATGGGGAAAAGAATATTTATTCTCTGACATAACTGAGTAACAAAAAGATTTTTATTGCAACTAATAATATGCCTCAACAGATATCCTACAGGAAAAACCCATATACTTATGCATAAAGATACCAAGTCGAATCAAGGGTACTTTTCAATTGACATGAGGTATAGTTCTGGGCCTACATTTGTTGAGAATTCATTCTGTCACTGAGCCAACGGAAAAGAGACCAGAAGCAAAAATAAGTAAGCCATTGAAGTGAATAGGTATCTACTTTACACTCTTTTATACTATGTATCTTGTATTTGACCCCAAGGAAGCAAATAAAAACCAGCTCGTTTCTAAACTAGGAGAATATAAGTAGCCCCCACCCCCACACAGAGAATACAAACATGAAAGCTGGAACCTACATACAAGATTTTTCAACACTTGTAGCGCTTGTACCTTTAAAAGCTGCTCGAGCGTCAGCAGGTTCAAGAAAAACAACCTGAAGAATGATAATTCAAGAAAATAATTAGTAGAGAATCACTCTTTAACAACACAGCATCATAGTAGACTAATATAGTAATCTAGAAGTTTCTTCCTCCCTGTAGTATCAAAAGATTGGGAGAATAAAAGTACATAATGAGGCATGATTAACCAAGTGTCAAAGAGGATTTGAAAAACTCAACTAATTAAAAAACCAAAAGCAAAGTGTCCAATTTCATAAAACATTACAAAACTACTCTTTTCTACTCATCAAAAAATCTTAATGACTCAGAGAACTGTGTCACTTCCACCCTTTCATTGCCTTAGTCTGAATGATCATGGTCAAACTTTGTTCCAGCTACGGTAAACTACCAGATACTATCAGACTACAAGTCAAAAACTCCACTCTCCAAATCAGTGAACAACTTCATACCGACTGATCTACTGTAGGGTCACTTAAAAATTGATATACCTATCAAAAACATTTTTTTTTTTTTTTTTGGTATCTCCCTCATCCCTCTTTTCTTAAATAAAACTCACCATATTAGAAAACATAAAAAAGGTTCAATACCTTGATTAGAATGCCAATTTTATATCAGGAGGTAGGGCAAGAAATGAACAAACCGTTGACAAAACAATCGATGAAATTATGATTGGCAAGGTCAAGTGTTCATCATCACAATGATGTCTGAACTGAAATGTGAAAGGTAGAAAGTCTAACTGCCTTTTAATTAGCAGTCAGAAACATGATTTCCAGAATATATTTTACTAGAAACTAAATACAAGATGAAAACACTGTAAACATGTTTTTAACATCAACCTAGCAAATGCACATCTGCTGTAAACTAAATAAAAATAAGAAAAAGTCTTTGATAGAAGAACACAAGAATACATACCAAGGCCAATGTCTTCATCGGCGGGAGAACAACTTTTTCCAAATTCCCAAATTTCCCAAACATCTTTGCCAGTTCACCATCAGTAGAACCGTATGGCAAGTTCTTCACCAGTATAACATGGTTGCTTCTTTTAACACCATCAGTTTTCCCAGCAGCAAAATTCTCTAAGGATTCTACATTTATACCAGCATTTGTAAGAGACTTTTTGGTCTCTGCAATCACTTGAGTTTCTCCCAAAGCAATCCGTACAGCGAGATCATCAGCTTCTCGGTCAAGCAAATCACCTTTGCTCACACCATACTTCCGAGCTATGTTCTCAATGACCTATTTAATATGATGTAAAAATTAGAAATGAAGCATCATCAAACAAAAATTAGAAAGTAACTCAATAAAGCATGGCAGTAAAAGTTGATGCTATTCCTACCAGTGTCAAAACAAGACAAAAACAAACAATCAAGGTTTTACATGTGCTAGAGAAAAGTTTTAAAAATGATGAGAAGTATGGAGGGTGGTTGAACAATGTCAAAACCAAAACATGTTCATATACCATCTCTTTCTGGAAAATGTGTGCATATTACTATAGTGTCAGTTTGAAACTGTGTTTACCATACCGTATCAGGGTGCACAAACAAACTGTTCCATGCCCTTGTATCGCCACTAGCTTCAGATGCTTTCCTCTTATCCTCCCTTTGTTTCTTGAGAGGTTTTGAAGCTTGGCTTGCTGAATCATCAGCCCTATAGGGTAAGCAATGCCAAATTCAACCGCAGAGACAAAACCCAATAAAAGAGTAGTCACAATAAAATTCCCTAAAGTGACGTTGAGATAACCGGGCAATTTAGGATAACTACTTATCCTAGCTTCTCAGTTGGATTCTTTTGTTTTGCTGGCATGACATGCAACAATCTTCCTTGGAACCATCTAATGCTTCTAATGCCCTTCACCAAAAGAGAGGAAAGACAAATCAACAATGTTTTTTTTATTAAGAAAACATACGTGAATTAGCAAAACAGAACGTCATGCCCTCGCTCAAACACCATAACCAATGTAAGAGACTTGAATGTAAAAAAATTAACCTAGATAAACCGGCAATTGAAACAGTTTTTAAGCAAAATTCTACTTCTTTTGAATTTCTTAGGGCTCAAAACTTGGAAAAAGTTGGGCCTTGGCTATATCAAGGCATGGTAGGAAACTTGAAGAAGTGCAAGTTTTACAGTTTTACATAGCATGATACTTGTCATGGATGAAATCATTAAGTTATTGCACCATGTGAGCTTTGGAGCAAAAAAAGAGTACCTTTCTGCACATTAGGAAGCTTGTAAAGAACATAAGCGAACCCCTTCGACCGATTGGTCTCTTTATCAATAACAAGATGGACCTGTGCATCTCCAAATTTGCTAAAAGCCTCTTCCAGCTCCTCCTCAGTTGCTGTAAATGGAAGATTACGAACAAAAAGACGACCACTCTCAAACGCTTCTTCATTCTCATCTTTCGAAGTGGATGACGGATTGCACTCGTCAATTACTTGGCCATTAGCATCCTCAGAATGCCCCTTCTCTCCATCCTCTTCTTCATGAACTTTAATTTGCTCCTTTTCATTGACTTTTCAAAACTCTTTCTCCTCCTCCTCCTCCTCATTATCATCTTCTTCACTGCTTTCGGAATCCGACCATTCAGTCTTCACTCTGCTCTTGAGTAATCCATATCCGAAACAACATCGTCCTTTGCTACATTGCGTTTATCATTCTTCTTAGCACCTTTCTCTTCTTCCTCCATATCCACCAGAACTGATTTCTGCTCACTTTCCTTCTTGGTTTTTCCAATTTTCTCAGCTCCTGATTTCTCCTCACTTTCCTTTTTGTTTTTCCCAATTTTCTCAGCCACGGGAGCCACCACCGCGCTGTTCGCCCACAATTTCGACTTTGCCCTCGGCTGCATCACCTCCAAAAACTCGTGAAGCTTAACATCACCACTCTCATCTTCCACCTCAAGACTCCCGCCCCCGCCCCCGCGCTCCTCCTTCTTCCTCTTCTCCTCGCCTCCACCCCCTTCCCCCTCCTTCTTCTTCGAATGCCGGCTCCACGGCCGGGGAATCTCCGGATCCCCAACCTTCCTCGCAATCTCACAGCTAATCCTACACTTATCTAAAAACGACCTGTCGTAGTAGTATTTCGTGGCCTCCTGAGCTTCCCTCTCCGTCCGGAACCCGATGAACGCGAACTGCCGGCTCTTCCCCTCCCTCCTTCGTCCGCATCAGCTTCGCGTCCGTAATCTCTCCTTTCGCGGAGAAAAACTCCCGGAGTCGGTCCTCCTTCACATGCTTGGGCAAATTCTTGACGCAAATCCTCGACCTGAAAATTGAACAACCTTGCGGTGCGTTAGAAACCGCCGAAGTGAAATTTTCCCGGGAACCAAACAGAAAATAAACTGGAGCTCACATTTTCAATACGAAGTTTGAATTATAGAGCTAACAATGAGATTCTTGAGTCGTATTTTTGGAAGGAATTCTGGAAATCGAGTGTGTTGAGAGAGCAGGGTTTTTGGTCGAAAATTAGTTTTTATTGTTGTATTGCAAAAGCAACGTAAATAAAACATTTTCTTTTCTTTTACATGGGCTTTCGGTATTGGGTTTTATACAAAACTATATTGACGTCATTTTCCGAACCTCCCTGTAGCTAGTAGGGCTGGGTATAAAAATCGTTGAACCAAAAGAAACCAAACCAAATGGTGTCTAAAATAAAAATGAGTATGGTTTTCTTCCCTCGTATTTATATCTTGTTCTCTCTTCTCTTTCCACACATTATTTTTTGTTTTACTGTCTCTATAAAAAAAATTAATATAAAATGTTGACTTGACTAAACCGTAACTGCTCAAGTATGAGAAGAAAGAGATTAGGAGGGAAGATAATCGTCCTCCAAATAAAGGGCAGTGTTGTCTACAACCTTATTTTTATTTGAGAAAACACAAATATACTTAAGGGGTATGAATGAGAGGTTAATGTGGTGTAAGCTTAATCTTTGGGGTTAAATTTGTCCGGTAAAAATTCATGAATGAGGATCCTCTTTGGATTCTCTTTGTGAGGATCCCGATAATCCTTCAATTATATCCATTCATCGTACATTGTGCGGTTAATTTTCATCAAATACTATATATATTTAATTTTAAATAAAAATATTTACAATTATTTTTGAACTCACGATATATGATAAACGAATGTGATTGAAAGATCTCCGGAATCCTCATAAAGAGGATCCGAAGAGGATCCGATCCTCATTCAAAATTCATGATGACTTCAACGAAACAGAGTTTTATGAAACTAACTGAAACCTCAAGGATGTCAGTGTTATTTCTAAAACCTTCGGGGGGTTTTCCGTAAATTGCACTGAAGAAAAAAGGGTTCAGAAAACTCCCACCGTGTGTGCCAACTCCCCAAACGTCTGCTCTGCGGAGGCTCGGCAGTGCCGGTAAATAAAATCAGTTCGTGTTGACGATGGAAGGGATATTAGGGCAGAACAGGGTTGACGATGTGAGCTGGCTCTGCTCGCTCTCTGAGTCCGAACTTGTAAGTATTATTTACATACTTAATTTCTCGATTTATTATTTTTTTGGTAAATTAAAGTTATGAATTCGTTTGTTAATTTTCATTGTTCATATCAAATTGTACATAGAAAAGTAGACAAGTTGACGTTAAAGATTAGAGCTTTATGGTTAATGGGGTCGAAAAATTGGAATTAAACACACAATTTTATGGCAGGACATGTTGATTAGCATAAAAAGGATTGTTCTTCATCGTGCAAGGATGATTGGGTGCGATGAACTTGCTCAAAAGTTTGATCTCAAGGTGCTTCGAGCTCTTGGTATGTCCGATAGGCGGTAGCTTTATCTGTTTCGATGTTTTTTGTTTTGCTTGGTTGTCGAATTTCGAATTGAGCTCTTGATTCGAGCAATAAAGAAAGTAAAATACCTCATTGATTGCATTGTGCATAAAGTTCGAAACTTTGTGTTCCAACTTTTGATTGCGTGTTAAGGGTTTGGTATATGAGTGATACGGTTAAAAATTGTGATTAGCATCTGCATCAGAAGCCGAAGCTTATGATGAGCGTTCTTATATGATCCTTGGATGGATGGATTGAGGCTGGGTTATGTTTTCAACAATGAAAGCCAAAAGTTGATGCTTTAACTGACAATTCTGTTTACTTATGAGGGGATTTGTGGTATTGACAATAAGGGTATCGGATTGAGGGGTAGAACTTTTGCTCGTCTTTTCTGCAGTAGTTGTCACTTAAATTATAGCTCACTGGTTTATTATGGATTTCCAATTTCAATAGTGAGAAATGTGTTTTCTGTTAATTGGTGACATTCTTTGCTGGAAACTATGTGTGGCTTGTTACTGCGTTCCTGAGAATAATGTGAGAGGCAAAATAAGCTATTTATACTTGTTTCTCAACTTCGTAATTAAAGTAAACCCTGGTGGTTTCTCCTCAGGTTTTTCACTTGGAAAAGATCTGTAGATTATATATTGTAATTGCCTTGCACGGAGGCTGGACTCAAGAAAAGACACAGTAAACAAGTATGTTGGCCTCAGCTTAAGAAAGAAGAAAAGGGCTACTTGTGCCTTTTCTTTTAACAACCAAGTGAAGATCAAATGAAATCCAAGCTCAAATCTGCGGCTTTTTTCATATCAATAAACAAGTGCACAATAAGGGGCTTGACTTTCATACAGTTCAGAATATACTTGAGAATAATTTTCTAGGGCTGTCAATTAGGCTTGACTTTCATACAGTTTCATGTAGTTGTGGCTGCTAGCTTTATTTTCTTGGACTTGTGCTTTGGATGTGCAACTCGGATTTGCCTTTCCTTCTTTTCGAATAATCCTCCTTATGATCTTTTTCTGTTTTTGAAATACTGAAATTAGCAGAAGGAAAGAGCAAATTCTTGCTTTATTTGGTGTGGCTTTGCTTGTTTTGTTTGGGAAGGTTTGGTTGCATACCTCCATTACATATCACATTCGGGATAGTGTTTGGTTTGCATGGGTGTTTCTGGTTTGGGATTTGATCAGGCCTCATTATCCTGAAACCAATATCCCTCCTACATGTTTTGGATGCCTTTTAATGTTACCTCTTGGTAAAGATCAAGCTTCAAGCTACTAGATAACTAGTAATAGAACTTTTTGTATTTGAGTTTTTATATTTAGAAGCGCACAATTTTGTGACTGTATTCATTTCATCACTGAGGATTTGTGCAGCATTTGTTCTGATGGAATGCGTCAAAGATAAGGTAAAGGACTTGGCACCGCCAGAATCTGCTGCATTTATGGGAAGTTGCAATCTATTAAAACATAACCTTGGTGATATTATGAGTCTTGAAGAGATAATGGCCTGTATTGGTATTGATTCGAGAAAGGGTCCAATAAAAAGGTTAGTTCAGACAACAAGGGTCAATATTGCTTCTTTTTTGGTAACAATATGATGTTTGTGAGTTGTAATATGTGTATGTGTGTGTATATGCAAATGACTAAAAGCATATGTAAACGTACATGGACATGTTTATGTGGGTGAGAATGGCTGATCGCTTTTTTTTCTTAGACTTTTTATTCACTTGTGGTTCTGTTTTTTTTTCATGCCTTTGGTATTATTGTATGTCTAGTAATGCAGACAACAATATGCCGCAGGAAACACTATTGAGTCTTGGTTCTGTGCTGGTAGTATTTATATGCTGTTGATACTGATTTATACTTACTTTCTCAAGTTTGTGGAACCACGGGAATTCTCATAAAGTTTATCATATGAAATTTTTTTGAGGGTCGATTTTTACCAAGTTTCAGAATGCATGTGGTGGCTCCAACGTTTAATACTCTTTTCAAACTGAATTGATATTGTTTTTTAGCTGGCAATGAGTGGTGAAACAGGACGCCAAATTTCCCCCCATGGATAACCTTGGTGTTTCATAATTTCCTTTTGATGTCCCCTCTCTCCCAAACCCCATCATCCTTTAAATACTAATCCTTACCGGATTCAGCATAAGCATGAGCATGATGTTGGTTTTTTTTTTTACCGGAAGTTTTTTACCTGCCAAAAAGATTTGCAATGGTTTTGAAAGGTCAATCATGTATTGTACATATGCATCAGGTGTTAATTTTATGCTTTTAGCTCCCTACCACTAGTTGATTAACTTCAGTTACATTTTTCTCTGTACCAGAAGACCGCACAAAGAAACTACACGAAATCAAAAGAAACAGAAAACTGAAGCCAGTAAATTATGAGATCAGGAATCGCAGAGGCAGAGAAGAATAGTCACGTGTTTATAACACGAGTGAGTTTCCAGTGCCCCACTTTCGGAAACAGGTTCTAAATGTGTAGTTGGACTCGAACAGATCATACAGGAGCGGAATTCATCTCTTTTTGTTCTATTTTATATGTGTATGAAGGCCAAGGTCTAAATTACTTGAAATTTTGTACTGATCTTACATAATTTTGGAAATATCAAAGCAAGGCTTCTTATAACTTTAGTCCTGTTGCACTTGCCATTTAATTTTTTCAAGAATAGTTATTATTTATTGAACTCGAGATAAATTCTAATGTTTTATTAAGTCTCTTAATGCGATCCTATACTCTTATCCCTCCCCTTTTTAGGTATGTCTGGTGTGTCTGCGTGCGTGTGTTGGAGAGGCTTTTTGTGCTGCAAGCGCGCGTATGGACCAATGAACTGAAACCCCATGAGGGAACTCATGGTTTGTCTCTACCATCGATAATGGAAGTTGAGGGAGAGATTCCCCCTTGTAACTGTTGTAATGTCCCTCTATTTCTATCTCTATCTCTATCTCTCTCATCACGTCATCAATCTGAATCAGTAAAGGGGTCATTGGCTCTTATCCCTCCTTTTATGTATGGTGGGTGGGGGTGTGTGTGTGTGTGAGAGAGAGAGAGAGAGAGAGAGAGAGGGAGGGAGGGCATGTTAGTCCATTCCAGTTAACCTTTTCTGCATGGCTTGATGACTTTAAACCCCATGATGGAGCTTGGCTCATTGGTAACCCTAGGGGGACAAAAGAAGGGAGGTGATGTTGAAGGCAATAACTTAATAAATCAAACAGCATTTTGAATTTGTGTTAAGTCATTTCTCCACTCTATCTTGTTATGCTGGTGTGACGAGAGCATGATTTTTTTGTTGGCCATGCTTTGCTTTCTTTGTTTGTTTGTTCTAGGCACCGCATGGCAAGAAAGGGTCTTTGGGCCCCCCATGTAGCCAAATTTTATTTCCAATCTTTTCTCAAAATCCCGTTTGCCTCCCCATTCAAGTTCTAAGCATGCATCAAACAGACAATGTAATTAAACAACATTATGTAGGTGAATGTTTTCGTCTCTTCATTCAAGTTTGAATCTCCGCACATGTAGTTTGAACAAGATTAGCGGATTTATCTCTTAGTATATATTTGCCATCTTCATTTATTCATATTTAAACCTCCGCACCTGTAGTATGACCAAAATTAGCGAAGTTATCTCTTAGTATATTATTCCCAAAACATTTTCTAATTAAATATGCGTATATACTTTGCTTCAAATACTGGATCATCATCCATGGAGAGCCTTAATTGTGGAATTTCTTTTTGGAAGCAGAATAGCTAGGTCCACTGAGCAAACGGAAATTTCTCCAAAAGTCAAACTCATCATGCCATGACCAAGATATCTCCCATGCTTGGTTTTCTAACCTCCAATGTAAGAGCATAATATTAAAGTTGTAGTTCATAAAGTATGATTAAGACCAAATTAATGATTAAAGATATTCATACTTGTCCCCCTCACGACCCAAATTATTTATTTTTCTCTTTCAAATGCTCTAGCCACGTATCGGCTTATTGCATCCACTTGCACGTGCACCGTACAATCCTTTGAATCTATACACTTATACGGGAGCGCTTAACCGCTAACGTTTTTCAATGTTTAAGATATTTACTAAGTGACCATGCTAATAGAAGAAAATTAGTATAAAACTGTCATATCATGTCATCAAATTAACCTAGTTATCAAACTGCCCCATAATAATTATATATAATGCTGATATAGTCAAATGGGAAAGTTTCTCTTTGCCAAGGAGAAGATACGGATTTGATTCCCGCTAATCCGCTCAGGATAATGGATACGTATGTTAAATTTTGTTTTTTATTTGATAGATGAAGCATTAAGGGTTATGCAACTGCTAACATAGGTCTGCTTCTGGCCTAGATCAACTTAAGTTAAATGGAGTTTCTATCACCCTACTTGAATTAAAAATAAAACTTCACACACCTTAAAGTTCATAAGAGAGGACTAAAAGACAATTCAATTATCAGAAAAAGAATTTCCAAAAAGTCGGTTAACAGACGACATTCAGATCAAGATCTTATTTCCCTTTCATCTTAAACCTTGGGTATCGAATCTCATTTGCTCCTGTAGCTTTTGTCTATCAATGTCAGTGTCAGCCCATTAGAGTGCTTTCGCCATTGGTGTTCTTTCCAATCTCTACACATTTCACCATTCCACCGAAAATTCCTTTTGCCCCTACTGAACTCTAGCTTGGTAGTTTCCACCGTTTGTCCAGAGTTGAGCCTCAAATTAGACGGCGAACTTAAAAAGCCACCTACATAAGCTTTACACCTAATCATTCCTGATAACGCTTGCATCTTCTGTATTACCACCGGTGCTGGCTCAGAGTTAGCCGATACTTATTCCCCATATATCGTCATTGCTTATTTTCCTAGAAAAGAAGTTCACGACCCGTAGGCCTTCTACCTCCACGCTTTGTTATGCTTTAACCCATTGTGGAAAATTCCCCACTGCTGCCCCTCATAGGAGTCTAGGCAGCGTCTCAGTCCCAGCCACAAATAGGCCAACCTTGAAAATGGATTGTGGGAGAAAATTTCTGCCTTAGATTGAATCGAAAACTTACACAAATAAAGAAAAGAGACAAACAGAGTTATACTAACACCAGTTTGGTGTTAGCCAAAGAGCATTTGATGCCTTAGTCAAAAAGACTATAAGAAGTAATAAGAGTATGGTGAGAGTTCTAGATTATAGAAATAAAGTGGTTGACCTTGACTATTTATAGAGGACTGAGGAGTTAGTCCTAGCATCCAGGTTCGTTGATCTTGTTAGCAGAGTGTTACCTAATCAGGCTAATCTCCACATTGGTCAAGGCATATTTCTTTGAGATTCCTGGAATATGCATCGAAAAGTCTTGTTCTGCTAAGAGACTGATAACTATTAAGGGTACAAATGTAATACAGTTAGTAATATAGTTAGGTAGTTAGTATTTGGTTAAAGTAGTTAGGATTTCTTTATAAATAGTATGTGTAACCTTCATTTCAGTAAGTCAGTACAAAACCTATTTCTCTCTAAACTCTTTCTCTAAAAAATCTTTAGAGAAAGAGTTTAGAGAGAAATAGGTTTTGTACTGACTTACTGAAATGAAGGTTACACATACTATTTATAAAGAAATCCTAACTACTTTAACTAAATACTAACTACCTAACTATATTACTAACTGTATTACATTTGTACCCTTAATAATAACTAAACCAATTACATATTAGAATAATCTGCTTAGGTCGCATGACGATCGACTTGGACTATTGATGAGGAATTGGGCCCATGGGCATGTTGATTGTGGGCCTTCGTAGAGAATAGGGTCCATTAGCCTGTTAGACTTCGACTAATGATTTGTGTATATCGTCAAGGACAAAATAATCATATTCAATAGTAATTTATACACATGATGTGTTTCCAGTAATCGAGATATTTTATATTTCTACACGGACCATAATAATTTGGTGTTACATGGAGGAGAATGTTTGTCAAGGAGATGTTTAAAGGAACAAAAGCACTTGTCAACAAGAAACATGTATGAGAATCTTATCGCATCTTAATCCTAAAGATTGTTTGTATATATATTGGTGTCGGTTCGATTAAATTAACAAATGGTCCCCCAGCTAATCACTTGTTATTAGTGGATAATGGGCATTATTAGACGCAAAAGATTTGCTTAAGCATCAAGGCACTCGCTCTCGATGATGTTTACATCTTCCAATTAAAAATATTCCCACCATGTGATCACTAAACATGGGATGTCTGAACTAAAGAAGTTAGCTATGAGAGGGTTTCCAGCTTTTGTTTTTCGTTTTTTTACAATTATTATATAAATTCAAAACGACTTTGGATGAATGGCTAGGATGAAGTTCTTTCAATGTCAATGTCATAATTTCCAAAGAAAAGAAATATAATTATACTTAAAGAAATATTTGATGAAAGGGTCAGTGTCATTGCAGCAATCCTTGATTTTGTTCATGCATGTCAGCTCCAGGCAGGATCTTGCATTTCCAATCAAGAGAAAATCTTGGTGACATTACTTCACTATAATTTACTTTTAATTAACTGTTAAATACTCTAAAGCTAAAAAAAATGCAATTATATCACATCACTATTATACCATTACCGTATATACGATTCTATAGGTTATGAAAAGATTTAGTTAAGAATATATAGGACTAGTTAATTGCACCGCTTAATTTACAATTAACTTTATAGTTAAAATGATTTTAAAATTGGCACAACTCCTTATTTTAGTCCCTGAGATTAGCTAAAATTTTCTCAATGCTCAATATACACAATAACTTTTGTTTAAAGAAACTTGGATGATGTTACATCAACTATACGTTGTCTCATGCATGTTAGAATTTCTAGGGTTTGGATACCGTTATATATACACACATAGATATGTTAGAAGGTCAAACACTAATTTGTGCATGAACCAGTTACCCAATAGCTAGCCATGAGAAATAGACTTTTGAGTTTTGAATTCTTAGACATTAGATGAAGACAAATTAACTATTTACACATTTGTAAGACAAAAAAAACACATGTGCTATGCTTATGTTCCCTCTACATTGGATTTGTATTGGGACTTTAGGGTTGAAATTAAGCATGAAGCCAACATAGTGGAAGGTGTTTTGGGGATAGAAAGTTGATAATTTGTACCAAGTTTGGGACCCTTGTGCTTTGAAAATACATCCTTTATTACTTGGGTATCTAAATTTGAAACTCTTGTTTCTAATTCCCTCCTTTTCTCTACCAACCCAAAGGGCCGGCTTCCCTTTTCCTTTCAATTAAGGACCTCGAATGTGCATGAATGGTGCTCAAATGAAATATGGAGGTTGACCACAGTGGCTGTCACTCCATCACTGTAGATCATCTTGATATATTTTCATCATCTTGACCAACACCACCTAATTGTGTTGTCCTAAAGGGCTGGTTGGTTATTAAGTCTCCACGAGCCAAATGATTAATTAACCGAACTCACCTGCCATTGGAATTTTTTTCGGTTCTCATGGCCATATTCAGATCAGATGCTTAATACTTTTTATGTATGTAGTATGTATATATACCTTACATAATACGTTATATACTTATATATGGACTCCCCTACTAGTAAGGGTCTCCCGCTGGACTGTAACAAAACTAGTGGTTATCACCCATATATACCCATATATTGATCAGCGATCACAATTATGTATGGGTAATTTATGGTCAGTAAGTTTTTGTTAAAGTGTGTATATTCATAGACTTGGGGATTTTGATATTCATATAAAAAAATTCGTGCGTTTTTTATGAATTTGGAGTGCTAATAACAACTTTTTATACCTACGTACTACCTTGTGTATAAAATATCAAGTAATCATATCTTGCAAAGTAGTGTAATAAACTGTTACATATTGACCAAAAATGCAAAAGAAGCTCTTACATACACACACTTCATTGGAAGGGAAACTTAATTTATGACTAGGAGCATACATGGCTAAAGAAGGGTAGTTAATTAATTCATCTTAATTTTATTAACCTTTTCATTTGATTCGAAGTCAAAAGGTAAATAGGGTTAATTCGTTATCTGTTGAAAAACCAGTCAGTTCAAGACTTTTCTTTTGGCCATCCCTAATTATGGAGTAGAGCGTAGAGACGAGGACCATACTTATCATCACTTGGATTTTCAAAGTCTATATGCGCCGAAAAATTTAGAAACAAAAGAAAGTATATATGCGCAAGGAAAAAAAAAGGTTAATTAGTCCTTAAGAAGCAATTCAAAACCAATTTATTACAACTAGGCGATTATTTTTTATAGATAATGATTTGCGTTGGTCAAGTATGCTATCATTTATTCAACAATTAATAAGTAGTGGATTGTCTTGGTGGTTAAAGTCTTCTCTTTCAACCTATTGTATTATGTGTTCAAATATCTCTCTTTAGTAAATTAATGTAGAATATTACTGGTAAAATTATCAAATAATTATTTACTCGATTTAGAATAGTGTAGCTCTTGCCACAAATTTCAACGACCACTTGACCTAGTTTTCTTTAACCTTTACCAGTACATTAGGGTAGTGGAGCTCTAATCAGTGTTGAAACATAATCATGGACCAACTGCCAGTAGACCCCTAACCCTAAGTTGACCGAGAAACAATTATTAAAGCCATAAACTCTAAGATCCTGCCATTGAGCACCTCATTATGAGCAGGGATTTTTCAATGTGATTGGAGTAGAGTAGGATTCTTTGGGGTAATGCTAGGGAGGTTAAAATTTTAAATTACATAATGTATCATCAATAAGAAATAAACGCATTAATCAACGCCTAAGTAATAATTCAATCATTAACAACCAAATCATTTGGTTTGCAAATTTAGTTTAAAAATTTGGTCTCCCTAACACTATCCTGATTCTCTGCCTTTTAAATTTCCTCCCCTCCACTCTTCTTTTTTCACTTTCATTTGTCTTTCTTTCTCTACAAAGAAGTCAACATCACACGTTGATGTGACTTAATCGTGATCCTTCAAATAAAAAATGATTGAAGGGGTGAGGAATTTGGAGGAAAAAGAGTCTTAATCTGATAAGAACACATGGCAGTATGTCACGTGTCATTATACAATTGGAAGAATATTTGAAAAAGAAAATTTTCCTCCAATTGTAAAATAACGTGGCTTAGCGTCCGTGTTTTGATAACAGTGAAAAATCTCTCCATTATGAGTTAGCTTCTGGGACCATACAATTTGCATCCTCCATCCAATTCTTTGCAATTTTCTGAGTATATAAAATAATCCCTTTTGCATTTGTTGGTGGAATTGATTTCGGTGTACCTAAAAGTAAAATTA
This sequence comes from Malus domestica, assembly GCF_042453785.1. Classification (NCBI taxonomy): domain Eukaryota; kingdom Viridiplantae; phylum Streptophyta; class Magnoliopsida; order Rosales; family Rosaceae; genus Malus; species Malus domestica. The sequence goes on from NC_091665.1 coordinate 38,283,643, forward strand.
TTCCTAAACAATTAGAGCATGTTAACTTGGTATGGGAATGAGAAGTAATAATTAGCTATCTTAATTTTTTTTTTAATTATGTCGTATCCAAAATCAATGGCATCCTTCTTTTTTTTTTTTAGGATTAATATGTGATTTTATTTATTTATTTATTTATAAGTGATGTATAATTAAATACTTTTATAATTACAACCATAGCAAGTGGTCCAGTGGTAAAAGCGCAGACTGCGGCTCTCCAATAAACAAAAAAAATGTGGGAGGTCTCAGATTCAATGCTCTGTGCTGGTGAGTCTACGTGAATGTAGCCACGGGCAGGGTGAAATTTCTCATAGCCTCTATGGACCCAAAACGGATGGATAACCGTAGGTTGCCACTAATTGTTCTCCTTTTTTTAAATTAACTTGACAAAAAAAAAAAAAAAAAACCTCTTAGAACTATAAGCTTCGTGTGTGATTTTTAAGGCTTTGCAATATGCCACTTTTTTTTCCTGTCCTTTTAATCTAGGAAATGGCTTGAGCTCAAAATTTACATTAGTTTTCGGTTTTCATTTTGTGTCTGAGAAATATAAAGAAAGTATGTGTGAGAAAGGAGGGATGAGGAATGGTGAGGTAAAATAAGGAAGACGGCAAAAAGCAAAATGATTGCAACTGAACAACTTCAAATAATATTTAGTTTTTAATTTTTTTTTTGCTTTTATTTTGTGTTTCTCTCCTGCATCTCTCCCAACATCCTTCATTTCTTTTCTTTTTCTCCTTAGTTTACCATTTTTTTTTTCAATTTTCTCTTCTGCACATTCGACATTCCTAACTTTCTATTTTCTTGATTTGTTAAACAAACTCCAATTGTGGGCTAAAAGCCAAATTACCCCCCAAAATTTCCCCCCAAACCCAATCCAACCCAAGGGGAAAATTTGGGCTAAATGCTAAATGCTAAACCAAGGCCAGATTCCCCAAAAAATTTAGCCCAGAAATCGGAGTGGGCTCCACCGAACTGAGTGAAAATGGGCGTTTGTGTGCCAAACGCAGCCCACCCACTCGCCCAACTCGCGTGACACACGACACCTCAGACAACGAGGGCCCCGCCCACGTGGCCTGTCGGCCACGTTCCATAGCACGTCCAACGGTTAGTTCCATCCAATGGTCACGATCTACAGGCAGTTGGTTAATCCAGTGGCCTAGATTCATTTTTTTTTGTTTTTATATCTATATATTATTGAATCCAACAATTGAGATCGAATATAATCAAATCTAACGGTAAAAAAAAGATCCAATAGCCCAAATTTAAATCCAACGGCTAAAATAATTAAAAAAAATTATTTAACTCAAATTCACCCAAAATTCACCCAGGGTTGAAAGATTGGTGAAAGTTGAAGGCTTGCTTTGTGGAAAATTTAGTGATTTTTCAATATTTATCGGAATTTAAATTTTTTTAGATTAAAATATTCATAAAATTAATTTACGTTAGTCTACATATTTATTTAAAAAAAATTAATTTAACAAAAAAAATAGCCTAAGTACATTCTTTAATAATCCCGGGCTAAAATTTTAGGTCAGAACGGTTGGAGCAGAAAAACTGTTTCTAGACTAAAAGCTAAATTTTTCGGGATAAAATATTTGGCTTTTAGCGCAACCATTGGAGATGGTCTTAGGGGATTGCTGATGGGTGGACTGAACTGAGGAAAATAAAATACAACAAAATGAGAGGGAGGGATCCTAAATAAGGATTAGGATTCTCTTTCCTCTTTTTTTTTTTTTTTTTTCTCTCCTCTTCTTTCCTCTTCTATATGAACGGTCACGATTAAATTAGGTTAATATTTTCTGTTGACTTCTTTGTAGATAGAGAAAGATAAAGTAGAAAATGTACAAGGAGAGGAAGTGAGGTGGGACGAGGAGAATTGAAGGGGAGGCTGTGCCGACAGTTCTCAATTAAGGGTACATATCTCGAGTCCTAGATATATATCTATGTCCTCCTATAAGTTTATAACTATTACTATGGTCCACTATACCACTTGTTTTAAACGAATAAGTTGACTTGATGTAGTGTTGGAAGTTGGTCTCGTTATATATAGTACCAGTTCTCATGCAGACATGTGCATGTGCTGGTGTGCATACGCTATCGCCAGCCGCCGCACTTCTATAGGAGACGAATGCCACGCTTTACTTTATCAAACCTTAAAAAGAGAAATGCCAAACAGAACCTCACAAAGTGAACTCTTCGTCGACTCTCTATCACTTTACAGTTTGTCAATTCTCATAACAGCATTATAAAATGGGATATTTTGGATGCGGTCTTTAATCCTTAGCATTCTTTGATCAAAATCTTAATAGTATTCAAAGTTTAATCAAGGTCTCTTGACTTTGTACACCTCATTATATTACTATTAATATTTATATTTTTATAGTTTTGACATTAATTGTTTGATATTTTATGTGATTTATAATCCTATAAATTTAAAATCCCTCATTATAATACTATTAGAAACGGTTACAATAAAAAAAAATTCAAACATTTTGATTGAATAAATGGATAAAAACTATGTAAAAATAAGAAATAATAAATGGCAAAAGAATGTATCCATAGTGTTAAAAAAATTGGTACATTTCACATATAACAAAGTGGTACATTAATAAAGAAGAATGGGTACATTAGAAATAGATTAGGGTACAGATAAAAGATTAAAAATTATGAATACAAATGAATTTTTTAAAATATAGGCGCTAAAAGAAATTAATACATGGGTACAAAATAAAACTAAAAAGAAAATACTACAAATTAAAAAAAAATGTTGCAAATTAAAAGTGGGTACAAACTAAGAATATAAATATATGATACAAAGTTTAGGCATAAAACATAAATATACCATATGTAATTTTTCTATCATTAATTAAATATACAATGTCACGTGACGGTATACACATGAGTACAAACACAGATAAAATTTTTAAAAATATGGGCACAAAAAAAACTAATATATGGGTACAAATTAAAAATAAAAGAAAATTGGTACAAATTAAAAAATATTTGCAAATTAAAAATAGGTACAAACTAAAAATAAAAATATATGATAAAAAATTTAGTCATAAATATAAGTATACTAATTGTAACATTTTTAACATTAAAGGAATATATTTAAAAATAAATATATTTTATTATTCAAATAATTAATGATGTTATTAATATCCAAGGACCTTGATCAAAAATTGAAAATGAATAAGATTTTAATCAATGGAGTAACAAAAAGAATGATGTGAATCTAAGAGCCTGTTTGGTATTCTATTTAAATCTAACTTTTTAAACTCAAAAACAATTTTCAAGTTTTAGGCCTTAAAAATTTGTTTGGTATGACTATTTTCAAAAACTGAACTCAAGACTAACTAAAAAATATAGTCTATTATCTAAAAACACAAAAAGTGTTGTAGACATAATTTACTGAACAATTATGAAGGCCTTAGAGAGAAGGGTGCGGTAATAGGTAGAGAGAAAGAGAGATGTGTAATTGTGGGGTGTGTTCTATTCCACCCCATTGTGCCTTTATTTATAGTAGTAGGATAGGCAAAAACCTTTCCCTTTAGGATTACAACATTTAATAGGTAATCTACTCCTAATAGAAATATAAGAGATATTCCAAGATATACTAGGATTTACACAATCACATTCCTAATCTAATAGGACTGGAACACTCCCCATTGAGTGTGTAAATACTCAAGTAAATGGCGCATCAGGTCTTCAGTGATGAAGCAAGTACAGTTGATGAAGTCGTCGGCACAATAAGTGAATGTGAGTGTCAAATCAGCGGAAAAATGCATAAAAAGTAAAACTCACAAAACCTCGCTATGGTAAAACCCAAAATGGGAGAAAAGCCACATACTAAGGAGAAAAGTAAGAAGTTGCATTAATTCAAAACTATACATCTTTTGGACGCAAGTAGAAGAGCTCACAAGGGTATGATCAGCCCAGGATTGGTGCCTCGTTAAAAGCTAGTTAGGTAGCAAAAACCTAGTGGGAAAAATGCTCCTAATCATAGGGAAAAAAGTACATTAAGATCAAGTAAGTACACTTCTGGATACTCCCCCTGAGTTTGACATAACTTCCAAATGAGAACTACAAGCATTGTATATGAATAGTTAGGCATACCAATTCCTCAGACAAGCTTCTGGAAGGTTGACTTCGGCAGTGACGTCGTGTAGAGGTAGGCAAGGTTGTCTGGGATCAGCTTGCATGACTTCAATTTCTTGATGCTTTGCTGATGTAGATGTGGACGCAATATGTCTTGGTGTTGACTTCGTTGATGTATCATGACCTGGTCGAGTTGAAACATGCAGTATAATCTTCATGGATCGTCGTTGGGACTCAACGATGGATGAAAACACAGCAAGTACTTCAAATATTCTCAACAAGACCTCCTAACCATGTCTCACTTGTGGAATAATGAAGTAAGGTGAGTCTTGGAACAATTCAAATATGTCACAACTAAGGTTATATCATGGACCTCCAAGATATTGCGATATCCCTAACGGTAAAGACATAACCATTTGGGGATTTTGCCTTGTGCAGGTTTAATAAGTAACATGTGTCAGCATAACAAACAAGGCAAACATCATTTCGAGGATCAAGGGGTTGGATCGGCTAAGATGCGTTGGGATTTGCCCATGTAGTACCTTCAGGGTACATCTTTAATACCAATTCAGTGGTTGCGTGTAGGCGCAGTGCTGCATCTTTACCAAGATCAACAGCGAATGAGATGTCCTGTCTAAATACAATGAGCTAAGTACAATGAAGCGCAAAGTTGAACTTTAGATAAGGAATTTCGGATTCCATAACCTCTTCAAGGGTCTTATTTGCATATAACGTATGGACGATCAAAGGTATACTCAAAGGTAACACATTCGAGATGTAGTTCGACTGGTAAACCAAAATATCGTCAGAACAACGCTTGAACTTCAGGTCAAGGCATAAACGAGTTTTCCTAAGATCCTTCATCTCAAATTCCATCTTCAGGTGCGATGCAGTTTTCTCAAGCTCTTCTGGAGTCTTAGTGAGATTCGTGTCAACGACATAAACTGTAACTCTAGCAATTCAGAATAAGACTTTATAGTTTAACACGCAAGGGCATAATTCATCCCTGACTGATCAAATAATCACTTAGACAGGTATACCACATCCGTCGGATTGTAAGTGAACGTCTCAAGCAAGTTAAGAGGGTGTTCCATGGTTTTGGAACTATTTAAACCAATCCATGTAATTCTTCAGGAACTTTCATGTAAATCTCCGTATCTATATCCCCATGGAGAAAACACTAACCACATTTCATCATGCTACTATCAATCACAGGACGTTTAAGAGAAACCTTGCACCGTAAGGCATGCATTATCGCACTATTTCATTCATCTCAATACACTTCATTTCCCACTTGTAACACAACAGGGTTATCTTAGGCAGTGTAGGGACAACAGGTCCAAACACACTTTGGTAAGGAATTTGACCTGGATTGTAATTTCAGTTATCCAATCAATTCTACGTTGTCACTTAATCAACAGAATTGTCGCTTTTCATTTATGTCAGTTGCTACCATATAAGTGAAAACATCATCGATGATAATCTTATTTCAATTCCATTTAGCTCATCCAAACTAGTACACTAGACCAAGAACATTAAGTCTCGGGAGAAATCCGGAATAATCTCATGAGATGGAAATGATTTGAGACAGCGATCGAGTTTAGATTCATTGTTGTGTCGTATCTTCCTTTTCTAGGGAAGTGAATCCTACGAATTGAATGATCTTTCGTGCTCCAAGCCAAGACAGATTGATTGGCTATCCGCCAGTGTACCGGATCGTCCAATATGGGTGTCCAAACCGCTCAACAGGGGCGGCACACCCTTCAGGGATGTTGACTCAACGTCCGTTAAATACGTCTATCCTTGCAGGCATGTTTGCAGCTGGTATATGATCTTGTCACTTTAGCTAAATTAGAGGAATATGTCTGAAGCAACATTCTGAAAACTATAATTCATCGCATTTGCTTATCACACTTGTGCGGTATGAGGATCGAGATGAGACATAGTGGGCAACGTCCAAGCAACTTCACGCCGTTCTATAGGAACGATGACGTTCTTATCTCCCCCTAATGGTGGGAAAACTGTCTCATGAAAGTGACAACCCGCAAATAAGTGGTAAAGAGTTCACATGCAAGGGCTCAAAGAGAGCTAGTGTGAAGGAGAATCATGGTCGACAAAAGATACACATCCTTCTTTTGAGGACCCATGGTGGTACGTTGCGGCGGCACAACTTGGCATATGGAATGCACACCCAAATGCGTAAATACGAAAATCGTCAGGTTCGTACCCAGTAACCAACTGTAACGTCATATAAGTTGGGTGGCAATGGGCCTCAAGGCAGACCAACATAACTACATACAAGGATTGCATAGCCCTAGGCAGAAATCCAAAACTTGGTACATTTACCAAAATTCAGGCGATCATTTAAATTGCACTTTATGATCGCTAGGCGAGGCTATTTGGGGTGAACATGGGAATTCAATGTTCAATTATAAACTCAAAATACATGCAATACTTTATCGAAAACTGTCGATATAAACTCTCTGGCATTATCCAGTCTCTCAGACCTTAAAGGATAAGTAGGGTGGTGAACCCTTAATCGGCCATGAGGTTTAGCAGTAATGTTTGTAAACAAACATGTGACCAGTTTATCGATTTATCAACCAAAACCATAAGTATTTATATGGTCCACATTTTGGTTAGATTAGTCCACATATATTCCCTTGAATCCACTGTGAAAAAATAGTCGTGTCGTATCTTTGCAAGGAATGATATAGAAATCAATTTCCCTAATGAGCATGCTTGACAAAGTGTGCTTGTAGGCACAAGATCCTTACTTCGGGTAAGGAGATGCGTTGTAGCATCATTGTTCGACCTAAGTGTCCCAAATGGTCGTGCCAAAACAAGTAAACTGCTCAATCACCTAGCTCCAGGCCGACCACATGTGGTGTGTTCCCAGTTGGGAGACAACCCATTGGCCCCAAATCAAAGCTTCAAGTTCATTTTTGGAGGTGGTGCAAAGATATTTCACTCTATTTTCTTCAATGGTTTCATTTATGATCATTGTCATCTCGAATATTCTTAAACACTTAACGTCAGGGAGAATTTAAGGTCCCTTAAATGGTGATGTAGTACCATTCATACAACGAGGAGCGTGCCAAATGCTTTTAATCAGGTTGGATAGACCTGAAGTCGTTGTTAGAGATGCGATTTAGATGTAAAGTTAGTATGCGTAGTACGCATTCATCCAAGCAACTAACTTTCCCACATTCCTACCTAATCACGTGTTTAATTGAATCGGTCACATGTATTAAGAAACATGATTCAATTAACTCATATTCGAGGACAATATCAATAAGATTATCCATAAGTAAAACAAGATTATCCATAAGTAAAACATACACCAAACTTGAATCCAAGAACATGGAAAAATGTTCACAAAGTAAATGGTTTACTAAGGGGATTCGGCCAACAAGGCCATCCATGTCAAAATTCTGCTCTTCCAACGATGTTTGGTGGAGCAAAATTATTCTCACATATTGACTACTAGAATGGTACTCCTCAACAACATTGGTAAGGGCACGAACAGGTGCATAACCAATGATTTATTCCATCGATGCATAAGTAGATGATGCAGGGTTGAGGTTCGGGAATACTATCCCTTATTCTTGAAGTTTTAGGTCTTAGGTGCCAAGGGTCACGCTTCAGGCATAATGCTGCACCTTGGCAGGCCCTGATTCTACCATATATTGTAAAAACAAACTCGAAATTAGATTGTGAGAGAATATGCCATTCAGTGTATCCCTGCCAAAGCAGTGCATTACCATTCGATAGGCTTTGACCGAACTGGGTCGAGCTATTCAGTAGACTCCAGCCGAACTGGGTCCATACCTTTCTTTCACATTTGTGGTAGTAATCAGATCCAAAAATTTGGTAAACTTCCGCTTTCTACACTACTGCTTCAGGGGTGAGTTTGAAACATGGAAGAACGAGAAAAGTATTATCTAGTCAAAATTCGATCAGATTTATAAACTGCAAAATTGTACTCATTCATGGAGGTAATCATGGTGTGCTTCAGGCAATGTCTTTCATGATTAGACAGTCCATAGGAACAAGCCAAAAAGCCATGAAACCCTCGTTCGGGAGGTACTTCCATTTGTAATGCTTTGAACATAAGTCTTCAAATGAAGATCATAGTGGAGGCTTATTCAGCTCTTCCATGCCATTGTTGGCTTCAATGGTTTGTTAGTTTCTTAATAGTCAAGGGGAGATTCACTTTTTGTACCCCACATAAAATGGTTTCTATTAGAAACGTCCAAATCAGGAAAATCGAACTTGTGACGGTTCGACAATCCACTAAATTGGAGGGAACAAGATTGTGATTGGTGCTATGGGAATGAATCATCCATAAGCATCAAAGTTAGAACATTTGAGTTCTAAGACATGGTTTTCATGAAAAACGTATGGTTTTTATGGGTGTATTGTTTTATGAAAACTTCGGGTTTCAAAGGCACTAAATTTGAAACTACAAATTCAATTTAGTTTATGAACGTTTAGTTCATAAAAGAGAGGTTCCTGCAAGAACACATAATGTAATATACAACTAAGTGTAATGGATTTGGGTTGCTTGAGGAACTCAAGTGTGAGTGCTTCGGGACTACGAAAGTATGTCAACGATTCAAAGAAAAGAAATAAAATATTGAATCATTAATGTCAAAAAGTGATCTTCAGGTCAATAATTTTGGATTCATTATCAGATTAATGGAATGCATGTCACTTTTAATTAATTCAATAAATCGGGACCAAACGAGGTCGATTGTAGAAGCAAAAATAATAATAACATTCAGATTAAAATTATTGGGAATGCTTAAAATAGCATTAGGATTCGAAAATATATTGCCCAAAATTGGTTTTTGTTAATAAGGCAAGGCCCTAAGGGTATTTGGGCCTCGGGTGTGGTGCGGGAAGCCTAGCCAAAGGCTAGGATCATTTTGGGCCGTGGGGAACTAAGACCAACCATCTGGGCTGGCGTCTGGGCACTCAGGTTGCGGGCCAGGGTGAGCGCGGGGCAAAGGCTCAACAAGCAAAGCTTGCTGCAAGCCGGGTCGAGCGAATAGAACAGAGCCCAGCAGCATGGCTGCTGGCATTGTGGGCTAAGTGCTAGGGCAGGGCCTTAATATGCCTTCCTGTTTGGACTTATGGCTTCGGGCCATGTTCAAAACCGAACCCAGGCCGATGCCTGGTTGCATGCTCAAAGACAACAAGCCTGCGGGGCTTCTGTGAGAAGGTCTAAGGTGGCGGAACGACGTCGTCCTAGCCAGCTCAACAATGTGGCACAGTGTCGCTGCTCAACCGCGATGAAATCCCGATATTTTTTTTTCAAAATTTAGGGTTGAAACCCTAAGTGCTTCTAATTTATTTCAATTCTTTGACTCACAATTCCACATAGCATATATGCGTAATGCATGAAACAAATATATAAACATATACAATATATATCGGAGGGAAAATATAAACATAGGGGGGTTCATGCATCATGGGGAATGTTTTCATGCTTTATGGTCGTTTCAAATATCTTACTTTATTTTAAGCGTACCTGATTGACAGAAAACAACAAAAGCCTTTAAACTTGTAGAAGATCATTCTCATAAAGTCGGAATTGCATCTCCAATGCGTTGTATCACGTTCAACACAGAAAAAATTAAATTGAATCAATAGCATGTAAATCAATTCAACAAAATAAATAAATTAATCATAAAAAGAATGATTAAAACGTAATACTCCTCTAATTGAAGAATAAACTATCTTTAGCACAGCGTCAAGAGCGTGCTAATAACGTGTTGTAGGCATAATTTACTGAACAATTATGAAGGCCTTAGAGAGAAGGGTGCGGCAATAGGTAGAGAGAAAGAGAGATGTGTAATTGTGGGGTGTGTTCTATTCCATCCCATTATGCCTTTATTTATAGTAGTACGATAGGTAATAACATTTCCCCTTAGGATTACAACATCTAATAGGTAATCTACTCCTAATAGGAATATAAGAGATATTCCAATATATACTAGAATTTACATAATCACATTCCTAATCTAATAGGACTGCAACAAAAAGTGAGTTTTTAGAGTTTTTAAACTTAAACTCACTCCTTTATTTTTTCTCCCTCCTTCACTCTCACTCCAAATCTATCTCTCTCCCCCTTCTCTCTTTTTCTTTTTACCTTTTTTGTCTCTCTTCCAATCTGCTCTTTTTCATTCTCTCGATTCTTTCTCTCACTCCTCTTCCTCTCTATCTCCTCTTATCCTCTCACTTCTTTCTCTTTCCTCCAATCATCTCTTACTTTCTTTTCTCCTCTCTCCTCTTTCTTTCTCGACCCCCTCTTTTTGGATCTCTTTGTCCAATTTAAGTTGTAAGATTTAAAAATTTTAAATCGCATACCAAACAAGTTTCTGAGTCTTAAAGAAAATTGATTTCAAGAAAAATTCTTAAGAAATGTTTTGAAAAATTATAAAATTTTTCAAATAGGATACCAAACAAGCTCTAATTTTCCCTTATAAACTATTGTGCTAAAAGTATGAGGTGACAAAAAGTCTATAGAGAGTCATACTTTTGAGAAACTCTCTTTAGCATTTCTCCCTTACTAATTAGCATGTCGTTAAGCCTTACTATGAGGAGACGTACGAATGTCATGCCTCCTCCACCTAAAAACCTCTCTAAGATTTGTATCCGAGAGCACCAATTTGAATAACGTAATTTGTCAAATGTCAAACACAAATGAAATGATGGCTTATATGTAATTAACATGATTTTTTGCATGCTATCATAATTTGGATAAAAGATGATAGATTCATGTAGCCTCATTTTGCATTTGAATAACGAAATTTAAGAAGACTAAAGAAATGAAAAAAAAAATATGAGATTTAAATATCTATAATTTGTAATATTTTGTTTAATTATCTATCAAGTTGCATATTATAATGGGACATAATGAAGTTCAATTTAATCCCTACAAAAGGTATCAATTAATCGGAGTAAGAAAGACAAGTAGTGTGACGGTAGGGTTGGTGATATTATGGGATGGTGGTGGTGGTGGTGGTGGTGGTAAACTGGTGACAACGTAGTGTGTTGAGGGTGATGGTGATGGTGATGGTATATATATGGTGCTAGCGGTGGTGGTCGTATACGGCCAGTGGAAGGTTAGTGATATCAATGTTTTCAAAACTCTCGTATGTTTTGGGTAAACGAATTGCAAGCTTAAAGGCATGTATGTGGGGATGGTGAATAATGTATTTCGAAGTGAATGGTAATTCTGCGGTAGATAGCATATTTTGAGTTCTAGGTGTCTTTTTATGGTTGAAATCACCTTTCCTGAAAAGAAACAAGATGATTCCAAATCGCTACGTTGCCAAGTTTAATGTGGATTTTGCCGTTAATACCACGTTGATGAATAGGTTAAAACTATTTTTAAGTTTTAAAATTACTTTTGGAATTTTTGAAATTTCCCAATTTATTTTTCTTTCGCAACTAGGATTTGCCTTAGACTATTAATTAAATTTTAAGGTTGTAATTTGATAACCTTAACATCTTATTCAATTAAAAATTGAGAGTTTCTCTCAAGTTTCTAAGGGTGACCGTTTGTAATCAATTAAACCTAATGCACGGCATAATATTTACAAGGCAATGAGAGGTTTATTAATGACTCATTCCAAGTATTGATTTACAAATATCTCTGACATACTTTAATAATCCCCTCTATCTAACATCAAGTGCATTTATAATTCCCTCTATTTGACATTTTGTAGTCTATTTCTTTCTCAATTTGCCTAAATTATTTCGAATTTTAAAGTCTCTCATCCGGACTAGCCTCAATGTCTTCAAATTTGAGAAAAGACACTTATTTACTTTGCTAAAATTTAAAGTTGGAAATTTATGTTTTCAAAACCCCTATTAGGGAGTTTTCCAAATAATTCAACAACCATTAATACTTTATAAAATGTTCAAAAGTTAACACTAGCTAGCCCTGCTCATGGACCCTATTTGGACGTTGGAAATTGTCTAAATTTCCAATATGCAGCACCTAACCTCAAAACTGACAAAAGAAATGAAGATTAATATACAACGTACTAGACATATGGACTAAATTTGGACTTAGAAATAGTTGTCGAACTTTGAATGTACCTAACCGAAACCTAATTAACCAACAAAAATAAGTTACACTACGCCTAATAACGTAATTTGTATACATAATGCATCATACTCCTTCATGCACATTTCATTTTGTGTTCATTTAAATCAGTACGTCTGGTTAATTTAATTTCAATTTGATTAATTACGTTAATCATATCACATGCAATAGGCATGGATGTAACACAATCTTTCCATGAATTTTACACTCAGTATAGTCTATATCTATTTCCTTAAGAAAAATTCATGGACCACTCAATATTTAAAATTTGGATGACCACATAGATTCAAGACAATATATACTATATTACGAGCATGAAAATTTTCTGCAGGGTCATTTCTCCTCATGATTCAATATGATTTACAATATAACTTCTCAGGTACGATTAGTGCCATGATTTTAACTAATTCAAACATGTCAAAGTTTTCTAGTTGCTAATCATATTGCATCCCATTAGAAATCAGGAGTGGGTGCACTTTGATCTCCCTGCCACAAGTCAACGGCAATTACTTGTTACTCCAAAAGTTCACATAGATGCAAGTGACCCTCTATCACAAATTCACAATGATGGAGAGGAGTGTTGCCATTCCATCACGACTTGGGTTCGAATCCCGTCGGCTCCCTAATCTAACAAATCTATTGTTTGACAAAAACAAAAAAATCACATAGGTTAAAAAAACAGCATCTCAGTTAATTTAGTATATAAATGATTATGGATTGTTTTATTCACACCCCATGTTTTGTTTACTAACCTCACATACTTAATACATCCCACATGTACTTTTTAAATCAAAATTTATTTTAATACAGCTCAAGTGTTTTTCAATGCTACCCCTCCCACCCCCACACGCTCTACTCAAATCCCACATCAAACTCTTCATAAGTTCTATAAACTTGTTTTCTTCACAACGAATAGAAGGCAATGAACAAGCGAAGGAACTAGAATCAAGTATGAAACAAAAAATTTCCCCTATTCTCTATTCAATTTATAACATTGTTATTCGGTGGGGTTAAATAGCCATACCTTCCGCCAATCTTTTCTTTGATAACATTGTATGGTTCCTTCTCTATTCGAATATATATGAATTCACATGCACATCTATTCGGTGTTATATCAGTTTGTTCTTCTAGGTTGCACCTGCAAAGTAAAAAAATGTATTGCTGGTGTTAAACTAACCAATTTCCTTTTTTTCTTTCCAATTCCAAAATTTCTCTTATCAGATATGCAGAACGAGGATGAAAAATAATCTTTTTGCATTAACGTTTTGTGCTTCTAGTGGTTAGGGTTTTTGTTATACAATGAAGGAGGTGAGTGACTTTGAGATCTTGAAAAAAAACAATCTTAGAATACACGTCTAAATTAACTTGGGGTGTATTTAGAAAATAATTTTCCTTTTTAAAATTTTATTAGGCCTAAATGGTCATTTTATATTAGGTATATAAGCCACTTAACAATAAATTTTTATGTGGGGTGTATTCAACAATATGTGGGGTGTTAATAAAAAACCCCATGATTATTTGTAACTAAAATTGGGATTTTCAAATATTCTTTGGTGTAAATATATAATTTCTATATACAAAGGGAGAAGGGGTTCAAGGCGTGTGGCAAAAGACTAGTAGGTTAGGAAATTCTTGAAGAATTACGTAGTTTTCTTGTGTGTTAATTTTCCATATATATGGCCCTATTTATTTATAACCTCTCTCTATTTTAATAAATTTGTTTTATAACGATACATTAAGGTCAGGATGTGAGAATAAATTAGTATCGAACTTGTCATTCATGATATTCAAACCAAAAAATGTTCACTTACATTGAAGAAGAATACCACTAGATCATATACTAAGCGGCCACCTTTTGATAATTAAACGAAAGCAAAACTTATCAAAGACTCCAAAAATATGGATTAGATTCTTTGTTTTGGACTTAATTATTATGTCTGAAGAAAAAAAATACTCGTTTTAGAGGCCAATATACTTTTTCTTTTGGAAGCAGATTGTCTGCCCTCCTATTTGAGTGCCCTTTCCATCCCCTCATATTTGCGCGGTCACGGTTAAGCCACGTCAACATTTTATATTCTTATTACCTTTTGTCTTATTATCTCTATTAAAAAATTAATATAAAATGTTGACGTGACTTAACCATAACCGCACAAAATAGAAAGGGATGAGAATGACATCCAAACAGGAGAGCAGACAATCTGCCTCCTTTTCTTTTTCCTTTTCTTAAAGACAATGACTGAGCTACATACATGGGCCGAATTGTATACTCAGAAGCAGTAAATTTGATATCTAAATTATCCCCTGCACATTGGAAATTAACAAATGCTCACACCACCTAAGTAGAAAAATTAACACATATGAAGTGCATGCCAAAGAATCAGTTCTACTTTGTTGTAATTAGAGACCACTAATTGGAAGATATTTTCAGTATGTCGGTAACACGGTTTTATATATCAAATGTCATAATACAAGTGGTTGAAATTTTTAATTTTAAGTATTCAACCATTTATATTATAACATTGATGTATGCCGTGTTTTCGATATACTAAATAATCTCTCCACTAACTGGTTTTTTGCTAATTTTTTTTATTTTTTTTTAGAAATTGGACCAAAGTGTCTGCCACCTTCCAACTTTTTAGAGCAGAGTGCCTAGAAATTTCTCTTCTTTATAGCTTTAAAAGACCATCTCTATTTTCCATATAAAAAAAAAAGACTTTGGAATACTGGATCTTGCTTATGCATGCAAATCTACTATTAATCCCCAGAAAGTCCTAATATTCTAATATGTCTTCTGTGAAAATAATAAGATTTTTTTTTCTTCATAAGTGGCACAGCATTGTATTCCAAGTTCAGAAGTCCACAGGTTCACACTCATGATCTGGATTTTGGTTTTGCTGCTCCATCGTTCTACACATAAAGTTAGAAGTGGAAAAGTGTGACATGCAAGGCTCCATCGTTCTACACATAAAGTTAGAAGTGGAAAAGTGTGACATGCAAGGCATATGGATGCTCCTGTACATTCATTGGATCCTCAACTATAATATTTCAAGTGTGTGTATATATGGGTAATGCTAAGGAGATTGTCGATTTAAACTATATTTTGTAAACTATATAAGGTGGTTTTTGATGATTAGATTATTATTTAAGTGTTGATTAACGTGTTTATTTCGTATTGGTGGCACATCACATAATTCACAAATATAAACTAAAAAATTAGTCTATCTAATAGTACTCAATACTCATACAAATATATATATATATATATATGTATATGTATCCCTATATATTATGTGTTATTCTTAAGATTAGAGTAAGAGGGTTGGTACGTAAATCTTAATCTAGAGGCCTCTTATAGGTTAAGGGTCCAATTTCTTCTAGTGTAAAAAAATAAATAAAAGTGAGTAGTGCCCATATATTGACATATGGTAGACCTCAACAGTACCAACCGAATCAGAACACCAACTCGGTAAAGGGTAATATTATTCATACACTTATTTTTACTTATTACATACCTTTTTTAATTTTCGGTTGCTGGATCGAATGAATTGAATAAGACCAATGACCAAAAATTAATAAAGATGTGTAGAAAGTAAAAATGAGTATGTGAATGGCACTATCCCCCGATAATTATTGTAAATTCGTTTTTCTATTTATTGATATATCATGAGGATACAATCAAAACTCCAAAATTACAAATTAAAACTCCTTCGAAGTTGAAATTTAACTTTTGTAGAATAAGGATCCGTAAAGAATCTCCGTTGTAATTTATGAATCTCTCTCACAATCCAAACCCATGTTTATTTCAAGCCACAACACGAATTAGACAAATCCAATAATCTAAGTAGCGAACCAGAAGAAATTTCTGTAGTTGAATAGGTCTCGTTTGATAAGTTCAATCCTTTCAATATGTTATCTTTGCTTAGTCTTGCGAAGTAGGAAATTCCTGATAATCTCAAAAAATAAGAGTCATCCAAAAATGACCAATCATAGTACTAACGCCAAATTTGTGTCTCTAAACGCATACTTTTCTGAAACTATAATAAAAACTAGTCGATCAATGTTCACATCAATAGATTTTAGCTTTTACAGAACTGCAGGACCTAAAACAGCATGAAAAGCTTTGAGTTGCCCTGATTACTAATTGCATTGGTGTACATTACAAAATTAAGCACATGCATGTTATATTATGTTATCTAGATGAGAAAAACAACAAGTTTAAAATGGCGCCAAATAATTAGTCATGTCAGGATTGAAGTTTTATATCGACCAAAAATCTTTAGGGTCTTCAAGTGGGACCCCCCACCCCAGATGCAATTCTGCCTATTCTTCTTATATAAATGCCCACCACCTCCCCACTTCACATCCCTCATCCTTTTCCTATTTCAGTCTTCATTCTCTGCTCTCTGCTTTTTTTCTTCTTCAACTAAATTAGCTACCTCTTTGTTTTGTCTGTCATCAGCTTCTACTTCACACTCATAAGATAGGCCTTTGTCCTTCTATTTCAAGGCAAAATTGTGTTACCCTACAAAACTAGGGTTACTGCATACTGTTGGGGGCTGCGTTTGTCCAACGAAGATCAGACACGTGGCAAGCATGAAGGAGAATGGCAGCAGCAGGAAACAAGGTGCACCCTCGCCCTGTGCAGCATGCAAGCTTCTCAGAAGAAGGTGTGCTCAGGATTGTGTGTTCGCTCCCTATTTTCCTGCGGATGAGCCCCAAAAGTTTGCTAATGTTCACAAAGTGTTTGGTGCCAGCAATGTGAACAAGATGTTGCAGGTAATGAAGATTTGTATAATTCGTTAGACAAACAGTGTAAATTAATATAGTTTTAAAACTTTAGGGTGCAATTCAAGAAAATTAAAACCACATGACCCATTCATTTTAAAAATCACTTTAAACCTTGAAGGTATAAAATATAATTAGCCCTAAATCGAAATAGAATCAAGAAATAGAAAACAACAAGAAAAGTACAAAATGAAAAGAAAAAACAAATGTAAAAATCACTATATATCTTCTACCCTTTTTTACATTTCAATTCTTTTTTGTAGGACATGATGCTTCATAGTCATAGATAGAGGCAGGCAACCAATAAAGTGTCATAACTTGATTTGGGACCATATATTTTGTTCAGCCAAATGAATAAGCATGGCTGGTGACGCATATTTGTTCTACAAAGATCATAGAGTGGTAGTGATCATTACATCAAGCCAAAACATGTCTTGTAGGACCTTTGGCCTCTCATTCGGGACTAGGGTTACTAGTTTAGAAGCCACTTTAGGAGACTAACTTACTCAGTTGTACAATATTTCAAGTCAATCACTCACAGTGATTAATTTGAAAAATTGTCAATTATGATGTAAGTTTTCACCGTAACCACTGCCAACTTGCTTTTGTGGTCAAAAGTTAAAAGACCATGTTTAATTGTGACAATTGCAGGAGCTGCCAGAGCACCAGAGAGGAGATGCAGTTAGTAGCATGGTGTATGAAGCAAATGCCAGGGTGCGAGACCCAGTTTATGGGTGCGTTGGGGCAATTTCGTCTTTACAACAACAAATTGATGTGCTTCAAACCCAACTGGCTGTGGCTCAGGCAGAGGTGGTGCACCTCAAAGTGCGTCAGACCGCATCATTCTCGAACCATGGGTTAAGTCCGGCTAGCCCGAGTAATAGTAGGTCACCCTCATCTAAGTTCATGGGCTCTCAGGCTCGACCCATTTTCGACATGGATATGATGGTGGACCATACCAGCTTGGGAATGGGAGAGTCCATGTGGTCATGCTAAGCTTAATTAATTGAAAACATTTTTGCTCACCACGATAAACTATGGTGTATGCTCACCATACATCTAATTAATTGACACGTGTCATTTCACTTAACTCTAGTTAACTTTCACATTAAATGTTAGTTTTTCAATTTTGAAAAAAATTAACCAAGATTAAGTGAAATGACACATGTCAATTAATTAGGTGTATGGTGAGCATACGTCATAGTTTATGGTGGTGAGCAAAAATGCTTCCTAATTAATTACTGAAGTCTACTCTACTATAATCTAGAGAGTAATTAGCTTTGGTCATCATGCCTAATATTTGCTTTAGCACTTATAATATAGTCCTTAATGTACATCGGGGGTAAACCTAAGGACGGTTACAACAGTTCAAGCGGTGACGGTGACAATGACAGTGACCAAGGCGATTCGCCCGCTTCAGTTTGAGAAGGGTTTTCCATTAGTAACTGGATTGTAAATATTAGTTTAACTTATCGATATGTACATTGGGTAATCATATAGTCTTGTGGGACTTTTTATATTTGCTCCAAGCGACTTGATGACTTTGGATGTGTGAATCCACTAAACAAATTGGTAGTTTGGAAACAAAATTGGGAAGAGGATTGTAGTAGGATTTGCAGATTATGGAGCAGTAAATGTATGAAATATTATTAAAAAAAAAAGTTATTTTCCTCTTATTTTTGTGTAAATATTTGATCATTTGCTGCTTTTCTGTTTTGGAAACGACTCTTTTATTTGCATATTACCACAACCGTTTGATATATGAAGAATTTTTTTTTAATTTTTTTTTTTATGGATTTTTAACACATAATATGCGTGATAGACAGATACCTAAAGAATGAAATTACTATGTCATAAGTCTTTTTTTCTTGAAGAGTTTTATCAAAAGAGTTCTTCAATTGACCGCATGCATATAAGATATAACCATAGCCGTTGAATACAGGGAGGATTAATTATGAATTGTCTTTTTTTGTCGAAATAATTATGAATTGTCTACTCTACACACAATATGCTTGACTAACAAGTGTCACGAACTAACTGTGACAATTACCTAAACAAAGAAAATTACTATGTTTAAAGTCTTTGGTTAAAGATTTTGTACCAAAAAAGTTCTTGAAGATTTCGTTCACCAATCTTTGGTAGGTAACCTCCGCATTCTTGAGGCCAAATGACATCACCTTGTTGCAGTATGTTCATCTCTCTGTCATTTGCACAATTGATCTACAAATTTTCATGTAAGTCATTCCTACTTACCTACAAATTACAGTCTAACATGTTTGCAAAGCAACTCACTAAAATAACAAAAAGAACAGCTTATACACACACGCCAAACTGCTATTTGATACGGTTCCCAAGTATTTTCAAATGACAAATGAGTACCTTACTACCATATGACGGTAATTAAACTATGCTTAGGTATAGCACAAATAGAAAAAGAAATGTTACGTGGGATCAGTTTCAAACACAAGCATTTGGTACATATAATTTCAAGTAATTTTACAAATTATACAAAGAAATTAAAAACAAACAAGAAAAAGAAGCTCAAACGTCCTTGGCAATAAGTTCACCATTCACTAACTCTCTGTAAGCAGCCACAGGCCAGCTGAAGCCTCTGAAAACCAAGCTAGTAGCCAAGGGTACGTCAATGATGATCTCCTTCTGCGTCGGCTTCTTGTCATCCCTAATGGCAATCAAGTAGCTCCTCCCAACCCACCCGATCCACCCAGCAATGTACAGGAACAAAATACCAGGCGTGATAAACTCACCCCAGTGCCTCTGGTCACCGCTGACAATCAAATGGGGGAGCCCATCGGACCCACAAAGCAAACCCTGCTTGCCATAGTTGGAAAACCTCCTCTGAGTCTTCTCTATGGTGGCCTTGATGGCTAGGGCTGGTGCACTGTCGGGTGCATACAGCTTCAGTGAGGACTCGAGCTTTTTGATCTGCTGCTTCTCACGCTTGGCGAACTGCTTGGAGTCTTTGCATGGGGTGAGTCCCGAGATGTCAGCAACTGCAGGCATGGGGGCTGAGCCAATGAGGATGGAGGAGAGTGCGAGTGCAGTGGAGAACGCCTGCATGGGCGATGCAGTGGATATTTTCTCTGGGGTAGGGTTAGGGTTTTGGGAGGCTGAGCAGAAGACCACGGTTCTTGGCAGCTTTGTGGCCATTGGGGAGCTCAGTTTCAGCTGAAACATAGGTTTTGAGAGGTTTGTGGGGATTGTGAGAGACATGGTTCTTTCTTTCCTCTCTGTTTTTTTAGGGTTATGGGGGTTGTGAGGAGGAGCAGAGAGGAAGGAGGAGATCTTGGAAGGGAAAGAGTGTGGAGGGCAGGTTTTTAGAATCTTGGAGGAAGAGACTGGTGGTGGAGGAGAGAAGAGGGAGAGGGGATAAGGTGGGGGGAGTAAGGAGGCTGAGGTGGATGATTGTAATTGGTTGGAGATTGTTTGGTTGTGGGTTGATTCAGATTTTCTATCAATCTATCCTAGTCTAAAAATCATATCCAGATAATGAGAGTCTCCCTTAAATTTTGTAGGTTTTGTGCGCTTTCCATCAACTTGATCCCATTGTTTTACAAGCATATTTAAAAGGCAAAAAACTCAATTCAAAATAGATTCTCTTTTGCAACCAAAGATATGGTAGAAGTGACGTCATACATTTACTAAATATTTGCCACATTTTTAAAAAGCGAAGTCATCTAACCAAACCCTAAAGTGAACCGCTCGTCTAATAAACGCCTGTAACATCATAAAACAACTTCCAACTTAACTTGGAAATTCCCTTCGTAAGTAGTAATAATAGCATCCCTTTTTTTTTATCAAAATTTCTTGAATGTAACAACATTTTTTACCACAATTTACAAATTCGTCAAGATCTCCTGAATGTAACAACATTTTTTTATCACAACACCGTATTGAACTCACAAGCAGAATCCTGATCCCTCCTGTATGTATGACGAACTCTTGGTCATTTCAACCCATGTCATGCAAACTCACAGTATTATTCCTGATTCCGAGCAGGAATGGATTTGCCGGATCTCAAACTTCTAAACTACGTGTTCCTCGAGCTTCATCAGGTCACAGACGATCATGGTAATGATGATTCATGCTTGAAGTTTTTCCCTATCATAAAGGTGGTCGTGAAGATGATTCTAAGAAACACGTACTCCACGTGAAGATCATAATGGCTGGAACGTCCCTTACCGAATACTAAGCTACAAAAATTGGGGCCTCGGTCTAACAGGACGATTGCAGAATCTTTCACCCCCGAGCTTCTGCACTGTACTTCGTGATGACTTGAGTTGCTATGAAACCTGATCCTGAGCCTCAAAGAATAGCCGTAGAGAATGGACTCAAAGACGGACCAGCCCCAGTCTTCAATTTCATCATTGCTTCACCATTTTGGATTACCTGGTCACAAGCCAACCCGGTTTCACTAGGACATCTTGCTTAAAGTTGCGACCAGTTACCGATGTAGACTCACCCTGACGACGGAAACACTGCACAAGAAAGGATGTTAATATAGAAAAAAACCTTATTACTAGCCATGAACAATTAATATAGAGTGCCATTAGAAATAGATCCGCTCAAGAAATTTAAACTGGAAGGTTGTATAATCTTGTTGCATGTAGCAGGTCACCATGCCAGTTCGCCTTTATTTTCCTTTCTTATCGGTATCAAGCCATTGTCATAATGTTTATTAATTAAAACAATTGTTCATTCTCCCACAAATGCATGTATTTTCCTGTGTCTCAACAGCGAACCAGACGAGCAACTTAGAAATAGTACAGTACCAGATTTTTCTGTTAAAGGAAAATCGAAAATATATAATAAAAAAAAGAGTGGGGGCTATCTTGTTAGGCGTTCTTATTTTTTATGAAAGATGGGACTATCGAAATTAAAAAAGAAATTATCCTCAGTGTGTTATGAAAGGCCAGTGTTACCAACCTTGTAACAGACTATGGTGTCATCTGGGTACATAGCAAAAAGTTTAGTTCCAAGGCGTGCATGACAAGAATCACAAAGGCTTTCATCATTGATCTGCACATGCCTTGACTTTTCCTCCAGTATTGCTAAACTTGCATCAGTATCTATGGCACGGGACAGATTGTGCACAATCTGAAAAGCAATTAATGTATCGGCTCAATAAGAAATGAAAAGCACAAAATATGGCTACATGCAAGAAACTTCAGAAAAAAACAGATTCACTAGTTTCCTTATGATATGGAGAACATAGCTCAATACCCACAAAAAAAAAGAAAACCAATGAAAGAATGAAAAAATTTCACAATCTTAAGCCAAAATGACAAAATCTCAAACACAAACGAAACTTACCCGTCCTTGACGGTGATGATGAAGTCGAGCTCTCAACATTCTTAATATAGTCTCACAGGCAAGTTGAAGAGGCATATCTGGCGACAATCTCTGCAACATCAAACCAGATTTTTTGCACAGAACATGACAAACATCAAATACTTGGCAGGGTCCCCAGCAATAGAAATGTGCTTTTAGCACACAAGTAACTCAACAAAAGTGTGCATTTGTGTGAACTTCGATTTTTCTCTGGTACCCACCATATCCCAAAAAGTTGTGTGTGTGAGAGAGAGACAGAGACAGAGACAGAGACTGATACCTCTAAAACTTGCAGAGGATCCAATGATTCCCCGTGATTGTGGAGTAGGCGAACAGCAGCTTTAAACATAGGCTCCTTACCATCTTGTGGATCCAAATACATATCAAGTAACCTGAGTTCTCAAAGAAAAAAACAAATGGAAAATAATCAAGAGGCAATTTTAGATACATCAGAGATTTACTTACAAGTGTCTATAGGTGTTTTTGTGTGCTTGTCACATGTGGAGAGCGAGAGAGAGAGAGAGAGAGAGAGAGAGAGAGAGAGAGAGAGAGAACCAACTGCATATAGACATCTGGTCTCCCAATCTCAGCACAATATTTGTCAGCAGCTTCACTGTTTTCCAGCTTCCTGAAAAGCCATTGTATACTAGTTCACACATGCTGAAGTTTGCACATGGAATAATTATTGTTTCAAAGTGCGGATGCTACTGATATTTAAAATGATACCCAGCTGAAGTGGTAATTAATGTTATTATTGTGGATATTTTTGAAACCAAAATGAAACTTACAATGCTAAAATTTGGAGCACCAATGCCTCTTGCCCTAGTTTCTTGTAAAGAATAGCCTGTTGAATAAATTAAGAATCAGAGATGAGCAGTTGCAGCATCAAACAACCAAGACCGGTCATTTTGGCACTACAAAATTATCAACTGCCATCCATGATTGGCCCAACAGCTAATAAAATAAACTTAAATGGCTCAGAGTAAATAATCAGTATATTCAGATAGCCAGGTTCAAAGCAGAATTCAAGACAAGGTCCATAAAGGGTTACGACAGACCTTCTCTGACCACAATTCTGATCCCTCGATCAAGTCAAGAACCTCCTCTGGGTCATACAAGTCTGAAGACTCCAAAAATATCTGCAGTCTTTCCCGAACAGGACTTTGAAAGATAAAACTTATTCTATTATCTGAAATGTTTGTCTCTTGTATTCTTCGAGGATCAAGGTTTTGGGAGGCAATTTCTGCTTGAAAAGCTTCAATTGCTGACTTGGCAAGTGAGAGAGCATATAACGTGTGGAACTGACTGTCACTGTATTCTTGATCTTCAATCAACCACTGAAGATACCTGTGTAAATAAAGAGTTAAAACTCAAGTATATGCAGTGAAGGTCACATCACATCAAATAAGGAAGAAACATTTGTTTTTCTTTCTGATAAGTAATAAGTACATATCACAGTAAAGGCAATCAAGGAAAAATTAATATGGCAAATGCATTCGACAAAACAAAAGGCACCCTGGAACAGTAAGATACAAAGAATAGCACTTTAACAAAAACACTAGGTAGTTTAGCATGGTTGCATTGTAGTATTGTACTGTTATAATGGTAATTATAATTGAAAAAATGTCGTCATATTTTTTAAGATTGCAAAACCATATTCAGATCAAGACAGTCAACTTGAACCCATATGCGGTTAGAATGGATGAGGATTATCAGACTCCCACAAAACAACCACCCAATGTAGTAATATTGAGATAATGTAAGCCAAAGAAAATGGACTTCTTTTAATTACAGATGTGTACATTTTACTTAGAAATCTCCAAAAGCGAAACAATTATATGATACAGGTGGTTAAATACAATGAACATGGGAGGCTGTACTGTGGTCTATGTAATTGACATACCTTTGAAAAATCTCTACCTTCTTTGGATCAATAGCTGCAATAACTTCATCTGCAGTAAAAGAGAATTTCTCAAATAAATTAAAACTGTTTTAAGCATTATTGATAACCATTTGTTAGCAGCATAATACATTAATATAAAAGGCTACTATTTTTTTTAAAACAAACAAAGGACAAAAAGCTGATAACAAAATAAAGTTTTGAATTGTTTTGATGCCCACTTCAGAGAGATTTTCCAAATGGACACATTCTGGCATAGTTGACCGATGGCACAGACATTAAGGTGCACACTTCTTATACATCACTCACCTTACAACTGGATACTTCCCTTGTGCTTTGGTGCCTTTTAGGTCAATTGAATACTTTCAAATTTTCCCTCCAGAATTATTAATACTGAGATTCTTTCCTAAACAAAAGACGTCATTTTCTACACATGTAGGAACTTAAGGTTTGCTTAACTAAGAAGACTGGGATGCAAATGGTAACAAAAAAAACACACATCAACCAAAATTCACTGGGAATCAAGGACCCACCTGGTGGAAGTTGATTAGTTCTTTTCTCTGATGTCAAAACCTGAACTGCAAAAACCTGGTTGATATCTGCAACCTAACAATACCAACCATCTCCTAATTAAACATTGGACTTGCGAAGCACAAACTGTAAGATTTCTCAAAAAACTTGAAAAAATAAAACAAGATAAACCATCCAAGATAAAATAGGAACAACCCTGCAGATATTAACACGTACCCATCCAAGATGTTGTAGAACAAGCGCTGGATCAGATGACTCCTCAAGAAGCTTTGATGCCTCAGCTGCAGCAGTCTCCTTACCAGAGATGATACTTGTACCACCATCCTGTGAGCCATTCTCCAACATGGGGTCTTTCCAAAGGCCAGAGGAATAATTTCTTGCCAAGATGCGCCAGATACCAAGAGCCTTTGAGCTAATTCCTTTACTTGCATATAGGAAGGCAAGCGTTCGTAAATGCCCAGAGTCATCTAACAAAGTTTCCAACTCTTCCTGCACCGCCCATGCAAGTTCTACAGTCATCCTTCAAGCAGGCTCCAGACAATAGCCTCTGTTTTGCAATGCATGGGACAGTGCATTGTCTTGAGGCCTATAAAGTATATTCTCTTGATTCCAAAACCAAATATAATATAATGTCTTCAAATCAAGGACATGTTGCATGGTACTCACAATTTCTACCATCCTATGGTGTGCCCTTTCTAGTTGGTTAAAATCCCAAAACCATCTTTCAGAGATTAAATCTAATGGTATTTCGACCCAAAATTGCAACTTTATTGTGGTGCAAATTGAGGGAAATTTCTGTTGGATTTCTCTTAGCATTTTATTCAACTACACTAACCATCAATCCCCTTTTCTTATCCAAACAATCACTATATCACTTTCTCCGATTCATATTCTGGTATAAATGATTAAAGAGTATATCCTAGTCCTAGAGTAGTTGGAATCAAATGGATAAATAGGGTCTACAATGAGAACACAACTTTTTTTGTGTACAGTTTTATTAATAGTTAATGTACTTGATATTTTCAAGCTTTTCTCAAGACACCATCTGATAACTTTTTCATCCATTTCCATTGGTACTTAACCTAAACAAAAACCAAAATTTTGGGCACTGGATCATATATAATCTTGTTTTTTGTTTTTTTATTCTAAGTATTCAATTACAACATGAACCATTCAAATTTAGGAATTATAACAGCAAGAAGACTAGAAATACTGCAGGATGGAAACAGGTACTCCTGATTTAGGAAAGTTGTAAAAGCACAAATGCTTCGGCATGGTAAAATGTATATATGAGAGAGGCAAACAATAAAGAAACAAGAAAACATACCACAACGCAAGAATTCATTGATGATGCCAGCTTCTCCATGTCATAAACATTATTCAAAGCTCTGTAGAGGTACATTAATAGGGTCTCAACTCCCTCCTTCACTGATGGAGTCAACTCTTTCTCACAAGACACCTCCAAATACCTGTAGCAAGAATGTACATTGAAAACCTTATTATAATCCAAGTACAAGTTAGTTGCGAAATTAAATAAAAAGAACCAACAGAAATCAAGATAATAACATTTAATAAGTAACCAGAAGTGATGTAGTCACCTAGTAATTGATTTGATGGCAGACTCCAACAATTTATCCCTGCTTGGAGGGTTCAGGAGAAATGTATCATCTACCACAGTTTCTACACCTGCTTTCCTAAGAAAGATTGCTCTTTGAATTGCCATCAACCCGTCATCTACAACATCTTCCAGGGGTGCAGGGGGCGGATGCAAACCCCAATAACGGTTTCTAGGAACCTAAAAATGCGAGTTCAAATAGTATGATTACAAAATTCAGATGGCTTAGCAGCACTAACGCATGGAAATAAGCAAGCTGATAATAGAAGTACTTATGTTCGTGCTAAATGCATCATAAATGCAGGCCAAAATTAAATTTGTTTTCAGATGGAATTTCTTTTGGATGTGTGTTTTTTATGACTACTACAAAAGCACAAGATAGTTCTTTCACAATTGTTCGCATTCACAATGTTGTGTTGATTGTTACATAAAATGATATATTGAATATCATTATGTGATCTTTCTTGAACTACACAGTGTCTATGTACTTTTTTTCTTAGTAATCTAACATCCCCAACAAAATACAGCAAGAATATTAGCCTCGATATTCTAATGAGTATCACACTGCATGTCCTGATTTCTTACACATTTTGATGTGCAATTATCTTTTAAAGAAAACACTCCTCTCGTTTTTAATTAAGGTAGAGACAACATATGTGAGTCTTATTTATATAGGATGATATTATATGTGATCTGAATACCCTGATTACAAGCAAAAAATCCCATACCAATAGTGACCATCGATTTGGATCTCTCATTATGAATGGAAATACTTCAGAAGGCTGCATTGTCTCAGACTGCAGAAAGTGATTCACTGCTTCCTCAAAATGCAAGTCAAAAAGTAAGAGAAACCCCACTTGAGCATGAACAAATGAGAGCATATCCTTCGATAGTTCACCCTCACACTCAAGGTCCTCCACCAAGGAGATGGCCTCCTTGAAGTTCTTTTTTCTCAATAGATCTTTAATTTGTTCTTCAGAGGGTAATTTCCGATAGCAAACAATCTATAAATTTGCAACATGGAGGGCAACAAATAAAAATCTTTGTTTTGTTCATGTCTGTATTCTGAAATGAAGCTAAAGAGAGTAAAAATAACCATTGGATCGATATTTTTCCATACCTTGGTGGGGGTTGCAACAACAAGAAGTTTTCCACTTCCATCTTCCTCATCTGCAACAATGCAAGGCCCTCCTACCTCTTCACCACCAAAAGTGATCATCTGAATACATCTGCCTGTTTTCTTATGATACAACTCCAGCTTTCCATCCCTTGCAATAACCACATATGAAGATATCTCCCCAATAGAATCCAGGTCACTATGGAACACCAAGCTACCACCAACTGGCTGCCCATGTGCATTAGCTATGATACCAACATTGTCCACCAACAAAAGCACATTCCATTCTTTACACAACAATTTAAGCCGTGGCAGACTACAAGCATCCGGCAGCGAAAATATTACACCACTTTGTCCGGTAACACATGAAAACAAACTATATCCATTAACCGTACTGACAATTATTGAATCATTGAGCCATACCATGGTCATAACCTCATCGATACACTGAATTTCCTTGAGAATTACAAAAGACCCATCATCAATGTCTTGGTCACTTTTACCTACTCTGTTGCTCAAAACAAGCTCTACCAATACCAATCTTTTACCAATAACAACAGAGAAAACATGATGGCCTAAACGCTGCTGCGCAGTTTCTTTCATTTTCAAGCCATTTGCTCTGATCCCACTTCCCCACTTTTGCAAAAGCCGCTGACTTGTGCTTGTATACTCTGATGAATTACTAAGACCTGACAAATTCGAGCATTCTGATTCACTGCTTCGCAACCTCCTTGTGATGACAGAAATTCCTCTCAAGAAACTCAATCTCTTCAAGGGGTGTAACAGAAGCGAATCAACCAAAAACAGAAACCCGTCTAAAAGTACCAAAAGCTTCTTAATCTCACCAAATACTTGGATAGACTCCACTGAGGTATTGCCAACCAAAACCTTTTGCAAAAACGAAATGTTTTGTGGGATTGAAGGGTTGTTGGAAGGATCAGATGGGGATTGATCATTAGGATTTACAGAGAATAAAACTAAGGTTCCAAACTGAGTACCAAGGTAAATTAGACATTGGGAGTCGGAGAGCGTGGAGATAGCAAGGGATGTAACTCGTGCACGAGAGTGGTCAGAGAGGTTGAACAATGACAGTGGCTCAAGGACAGTGCGACCTCTAGGTTCGGGCTCAGCCATGTATCAAAGGGCTAATTCTCGACAATGAATATTACAAGATCATACACCCTGAAATTGCACGTAACTCAAAACTAATTACAATGCTCAGCACTATAATCCATCGAGCTATATAGCACAAAAACTTAAGTAGACTATTACTAGAGCTATTACAGCAACCCCAAGTCGAAAATCGCTTGATTGCACGGGTAAACAACAACCCGATTATCGAAATGTCAGCATTGTTCAACATATTTTCTACATAGTGATAATCCACAAGACCAATTCAATTGCAGCACAAATTCAAGCTTTCATGCATTAGAATAAGAAACAAAATTTCTCACTTTGTCAATCACTAAAATATCAACACCAAAACTAATGGCATCCCCCCCCCCCCCAACCCCAATTTCCGTCAACTTAAAAGACCCAAATCCGCGAAAAAGTGTCCAATTTTCTTCTATTTCCACACTCTAATTAATCATTTTGTGTAGGTCGAACTGAATTTAAAAGAAAATAGCAAAAAAGACGATAATTTAAGAGAATATTCATACTTGAGATACTAGATGACGGAGATCGCAGGAAGTCGACGGAGCAAGGCGGAGCTTGCCGAAGCTCCTCTGGTGGTGGGGAAATGCCAAAACTGTTCGCAAGTCCGATTCTTTCACCTAAGGTTTAGATCCTATTCGGACACAATCCATGCGGACCCTCGGGGATCCCTTAATTCTCACCGTTCACAATAGAACGAACGATCAGGGATTAAACCTCATTTTTTATTAACTCCTCGCTCACCAAACGTCAAAGTTGTAATGTTCTTATTTTTTATTTTCTTTAACGTCATTTTCTATAGGTTATATCTCCTCCACCACCCTTTGTTCTCTCTCATTTTATTTTTAGAGAAATGGTTTTTGTTTTAAGCAGTGGCGGTTTCAAGATCGGAGAGTCTCAACATAAAAGTTTTAAAAAAAAATATTAGATTAATTTGGTTCCATATCATCATTTTCTATTAAATTTGGTTTATTAAATAAATCAAGATTAATCTCAAAGGTAATAAAACCAACAAATTCTCCTCAACAACATAACGCAATTAATGACTCTACAAAGATAAAATTTGTTAATGTAACATATATATTATTAATTGGGAGTTGGGATTAGAGTCTAGGATTAAAAAACTTATATGAATTTGGAAGAAATAAAATTAGGCAGCAAATTGCGATAGAACGGCAAATGGTGGTAGGGAATAGGGTAACTTGGGTTTAAAGTTGGAAGGTTGTGACGATATATTGGGGCTAGGAGTTCTTAAATGTAATTTGGGGATACTGGAAAAGACGAACTCTATAGAGAAAACAAAGATACTTTAATTTTTAAATTTTTGTATAATGACCTGGCTAAAAAACGTTGCCGTTTTGGCTAGGTCTTTTAAAACAAAAATTAAAAACCTCTTCTTCTTCTTTGTTACAAGCACTGCTTCCTGCACATCCATGGAGGCAACAAGCCTCTCCACTGCACCTGCCCAAATTGTTGTAGGGTCCCGAAGGTCGATCACAAGTGTTTCTTCGAGCTTCCAAAGGGTCTCGGGTTCCTATATGGATCCGCCAGTGGTTTTAAAGTCCAATATATGAGATTAATGTTGGGAAGTGGTGGTGGTGTTAATTTCAAGGGTGCACATTTTCTTTTACTTTTTACAGATCTTTGTTATTTTTTGTCCATTAATTTTCATCAATTTATTTAATTTGACAGTTTCAAATTGACAAGCGTGTATGAATAGTAAAATAAGTGTGTAAATAGCACCATCCAATTTCCTTTTTCTTTCATCGTATTGTTGATTGAATTTTTTAGTATTAAAATTTGTGGAAATATCGATAAATGTATCAATATCAGTATTGATTGTCTTCGATAGAAATGATGGAAATTTGCTAAAAACGTGGAAATTTAAAATGAAACTTATCAAACACTGGTTTGGACAAAATATAAAGAGTTTCTCTAATATTTAACCGATACGTAGGAAATACCGACAAAATCTATCGAAATTAGCCGAAACTTAAGAGCTTCTTCAATATGAGGTCTTTTTGTATCTTTCTCTGATTTTTTTGATATTTTACGAAAATATCGACCAAAAATTTCAAACACTGCATATGATTGAGTTGCGGTCGGTGCACCCCTTTAATCTCATATCATGTCAAGTTACTAACAAATAACCTGTTAGCGACTAATGAAAATTACTAATTAGACAAGTAAAACTTGTTTTGTTTACACATTAATTATTATTAATCTTGTTGTTAGAATTTTGTTTTGTAATTTGGTATATTGATTGAAAGGAAGCATTCAAGACGTTCCCGTGGTTTTTCCCTCTCATGGGGATGAACACATAACAATAGTCAATCACTGATGACATGGCTCAGCTTGGATGTATGCAGCTGGGTGATGGAGTGAGTCCCGCAACGACCACGTATACAGATAATAGAGAAATTGACGAAAAAGTAAACAAAAGTATGATATTGGAAGGAAATTATAAATTAGTTGGATAGCTAGTAGTAAATCGCATAAACTACTCATTGGGTTAGGGACTCTTTCTAGTCTTCATATGTGAATGTTCTTCAACAAGCAAAGCATACTCCAACACTCCTCCCCGTAAGTGCAGTCTCTCCAACATGGAACCGGATCCCCTTCGGATCCTTCAAAACTGAGCCCACTAATCAATGAACCGGGCAGGGCCGGCCCTAAGAATTTGGAGGCCCTAGGCGAGTCTTCAAAGTGGGCCCCTAAAGTTCGCAAACCTCCGACTCTTTATATATTGGTATGTAGTAAAAAGAATTTGCTAATTACATAAAAAATTTATTTCTTTATCGAATATCATTAAAAATTAATATCAAAAGAAAAAAAAATATACTAATTTTACTTAATATTACATGTCACATGTCTTTAGACGCAAATGCACTAAGTGTTTGCAGTCAAGAGTCTAAGATTGAGTGTGAAGAGTAATAAAACTTGATGATCAAGACTGTTGATTCATGAGAGTAAAAAACAATAAAACTTGATTGACGAATATAATAATTCAACAACGTCAAGTGGTTCTCTTGTGTTCTTTCTAAAATCAACACACACTAGCAAATCAAATTTTAGAATAACCTAGTTTAACAAACAAATCAACACACACTAGTGAATCAAACGTTAGTGTGTGCAAAGAGGCTAGTGATATTTTAAATGTTTCACTATTTTGGGATGCTCCATTTATATGTATAGATATAGATATGGAGTAAATCTCACCCTTTCTATGATTTTTTTTTTTGGGTTTGTTTTTGGAGGTTACTTTGAAAAGCAAAAGGAAAAAAAAATGGATTTGGCCGATTGGGACCATTAATTTCATAGATTTGAAAAAAGCAAAATCTAATGCCTACAAGGTGTTTTGAAATGCCCACCCCAATGAAAATGGAGTGGAACCGTTTCCACTGCTCCAACGAAATACTTGTGATATTTCTTACGTTTTCTTTATTTATATTTTATATACAAGATGTATAAGAAAATATGGGGCCCCCCAGACTTAGGGGCCCTAGGCGACCGCCTACCCCGGCTACCCTCAGGGACGGCCATGAATCCGGACCATTGAAATTTGATCCAACAGCTACAATTATTAGACTCAGTTTTGAAGGATCCGGTTCCCTCCAACACAATGTGGAATCCCACAACCGCTGCAAATAGGCCATGACTTAAAAGAAAAGGATAATACAGGTACAGGGCCAACGCAAAGTAATGCAAACAAGCCGAAACAAATTGGGGAAACCCGATGAACATAAGGCCCATCCCTGGAACCAAAAGGCCAGAAACCCCAATTTCTATTTTGTAAAGACATTAAAAAAGGACGATAGAAGCCGAGAAAATGAGGGGCGATGAACGTTGAAAAAACATGTCACCAACTCTCAAAACGAAGGAATGAGTAGTCGACGTTACAGGTATTATATATCCAACTTTTTGATCAAATCCATCGTCTCAACTTTTGCTTGCACATAAATCAAAACATTCACAATACCTGAGACCCCTATGGTCAGGAAAATATATTACTTTTGAACACCTTCGACCTGGGAGTTGGGACCACACTCCTCGTCTCCCTCACCACCTTAAAAGGTTTTCCTTTCCACTTTTGGCTAAACGGGCCCACGGATGTATCCCCCAATAATAAACAAAAGATGTAACAATTTTTTGGTCACATGCATTGTGACATACTGACATATAACATTTCCCTCCATTCTTAATCGGTTCCTTATTTACAAGGTGGAGTATGAAGATGGTAGAAAAAACCTAACTAGTGATATATATGTTTCAAATTTGTGAAAGAAAAATATTACATTAAATTAAATGAAGGGTTCGCTTTCAAACCAATCAATAAGTAGTTATAAAATATGATTTAAATTAATGGTATCTCTAACATTACTTTTTAGAATAGCTCACATCTAACACAATTCGAACTTGCACATGTTTAACGCGTAGACGATTAACGTGATTAAAACACAGAAAATATTATTCACCTAATATCATATCATTAAAAGAACATAGAAAAGAAATAAATAGAGAATATTATACTAATACAATTTCATATCGCATTTGTTAAACAAGTGTGCTCCTCTTCCATGGAATTGGAAGGTCTCATAGAGACACAAAGCCGACGACATAAACCTCTACACTCTATTAGCTACGCTCCTATGATGATTAGGACTGAGGACTCAACCTAACCAACAATTATTTAATGAAAACTGAGATTTGAAGACAATACTGACTCAAAAGAAATGACTCGCTGGAAAGAAACACAGCTCACTGCAAATTATTGTAGTTCCATATACCATGCACGCCTTCGTTCTTCACTTTTTAATATTGATTTTCCTCACCGGAACGACTTCAAGACCATTATCATCAACCAAGCCCTTGATAGTGGCTCTCTTCCGGGATCAAGCCACTTGCTCACCACCACAAACTCCCATACCATGGCCAGTCACTCCATTTGCCTTCCCGGATTTTCTTCTCCCTCAGCTCCTTGGGGGACATGAACAATTCCTTGTCTTTAGCTGACTTGTACTCTTTTTGAAGCGGTGGTGGTCCTTGAGGCAGTGGCGGCAAGCCTCGGCTTCCTCCACAGCTTGCCGAGCGACAATATTCCTAGGGAGATGGTAAACCATTCCCTTCAGGTGTTGCGGTTCTGAGACGTAGGCGTAACCGTGTTGGTGTTGCCCGTTCAACTGCGCAAGCTACTGTATAATGAATACAGAGACTTGAGATGCTTGGCATCTGTGCGAGATAAGTTTTTCAAAGCATTGCCACGCTCCATGATGGTTTTCGATAGTTCAGCTTGAGGAACATGTTTAAAAAAGACCCTCGTAAAAAACATGGTGGATCAAAGATGAAGGAATGAGTAGAATTTGAACTAATTGTGACATGTAACACTTCCCTCCAATTTCAAATTCTACTCATTCCTTCATCTTTGATCCACAATGTTTCTTACGAAGGTCTTTTTTAAACATGTTCCTCAAGCTAAACTATCGAAAACTATCATGGAGTGTGGCAATGCTTTGAAAAACTCCTCTTGCATAGATGTCAAGCATCTAAAGTCTCTGTATTCACTATACAGTAGCTTGGAGCAGCTGAACGGCCAACATCAACACGGTTACGCCTATGTCTCGAAACCGTAGCACCTGAAGGGAATGGTTTACCATCTCCCTAGGAACATTGACTCTCGACAAGCTGCGGAGGAGGCCGAGGCTCGCCGCCACTACCCTCAAGGACCACCGTCGCTTCAAAAAGAGTATCAGCCAGCTGAAAACAAGGAGTTGTTCATGTCCCCTAAGGAGCTGAGGGAGAAGAAAATCCGGGAAGGCAAATGGAGTGACTGGACGTTACTATCAAGGGCTTAGCTAATGATAATGGTCTTGAAGTCGTTCCGATGAGGAAAATCAATATTAAAAAAAATTAAATCTCCTGAAATCATAAAAAAAAAAAAATTTGATTCATTTACAAGTCGCAAGCTACAAAAGCCCCAGATTTAAACAAAAGAAAACCACCCAGATCCATATCTCAGAGAGATTTTTTAGTGTGACTGGTACACTGTGTGGTATACCACGTGTTATTATATAAATGATGAGATATATGTGTTAAAAAGTTAATAACTTAAAAAATAAAATTTCTCACCACTTACATAAAAACACGTAGTGTACTACTCGTGTTCCCGTCATAATGAAAATTTTCTCCATATCTCAAAGAACTCACCAAGAAACCCTAACCTTTCTTCTTAAGAAATTCCTTCAAATCAAATCCAAAAATTGAACATGAGTACCTGAATTGAATAAAAATTAAAATACAATCAATTCACTGTTAGCCATTTTTTTTAATCAAAACACCCCAAACGATCCCAAATTGTCAAATCTGTTCAAGGAAACTTACCATTAAATCACAGTGACTAGGGGTGGGCACGGTGCGGTTCAATGCGGTTCAATGCGGTTCCACCCCTAAACCAGACCCGGAACCTTAAAATATCAACGGTTCGGTTCGATACAGTTTCGCTTAAATTTATTACTAGAACCGTACGGTTCTGTCTAAACCAATTCCGATTCGATTCTTACCGGTTTACGGTTCCGAATACCAAATTATTTGAACACCAAATCATCATGCATTCAAGGGTTTGGTCCGTCATCCCTAAACTAGACAAAAAACAAAACCCAAATTCAACACAGAGTTTATCATTCACATACATATTGAAATTGATCCACAAACTGATCCACAAGCAACATCAATTTGAAATCCACATAAGCAAAGCCATGTAAAACCCGAATACAAAACTTAGTGCAGATTCTAACAATAAAACAAAAGAATAACACTCACATAGCAAATGAAGAAAGATCAGTTGAGAAGTCACACAACTCAGTACAGGGAGCCTCCAAATGACCTGACTGTCATCAAATAACCCACACAAAAAATATCTCAGATACCCGGGTCAAAAAATTGCATAACAAGATACAAATCACTAAACAAAATAGCAACAAATCCAACACCAGTGACCATTCAAGTGTTTTTGAATTACAAATTACAAGCATTAGATCCATCAAAGAAACAAATTAGTAAAATTAATTACTAAATTATTTATATGCAAGTTTAAAGAGAGAGATACTCCAAAATAATCTGAAACAAAACAACCCAACACTTAAAAACCTATCAATTCTTATAATCCCAAAACAATTCCACATCTCGCACATGAACAAATACTAACTTCATTTATTTTATTGGGATTAGAGAGTACAACAGATCTGATTAACAATTATAACAAAAATTAGAGGTTGCTCCTAAGATATCTTGAAACAGGTGGAGAAGAAAATGGAGTTTTACCTCTGGAAACCGAGTCCACAACAAGTCTGCGCTGCGGGAGTTTGAGTTGTGGGCGAACCAAAGCTTAATTTAGGTATCAAAAACCTGAAACAATCCAACCATTAAGTGAGAGATATCAACCCAACTCGTAAACTCCAATTCTCACCAAGAAAAAAGAGCCAAAGAAATACAGTGGATTTTAGAGAGAGAGAGAGAGAGAGAGAGAGAGAAAATTTTTACCTCTGAAGAGACAGTAACTGAGAGTTGAAATCAGCAGAAAGCAGCTTCCCCTTCCTTGGAGAAGTGTTTTTGGTTTGATTGCAAAAGGAGCGGCTAATGAAATGGATAAATGGGTTTTTTTGTTACAAGAATCTCTCTCTCTCTCTCTCTCTCTCTCTCTCTCTCTCCATTAACGAATAAATCAACGGAGAATGTCGACAAGGAAGAGGGGTCGGCTGTGTGAAATGGAGGAATGGGAATGTGAGGCCGTGAGTGAGGTGAGGGTGAGGTGAGTGAGCCCTAATTGGGATGATCCACTACTTTGCAATTTGATGAAACTATTTTTTTAACCTACTTATTATACCATGACATGTGTGTATGTATATAATTTATTTATTTATTATTAATAAAACGGTTCGGTTGGTTCTTGTTCATTCGAAACCAGAACCATAATCGATTTGAACGGTTTAGTTCAGTTTTTGATTCAAAGTTCACTTTTCCGGTCAACTCGATTCTTTTCTGTTTTTTTTTTCATACGGTTCTTTTCTGTTTTTTTTTTTTTATATGGTTCGATGCGGTTTTACGGTTTGACGGTTTTTATGCCCACCCATAATAGGGACTTCACAAATCCTCTTGATATCTGCACCAAAAATAACGAAAAAGAATTGCAATCAGCCCAAGAAACAAAAGATCAGTAGAAACAAACAAAGAAAATCAAGTATCGGAGAAAAATTAACCATCAACATTTCTCCTTTTTGAATTTTCATGCAAAATATTGAACCAGTGTTAAACCCTAATCTAAAAACTTTCCGAAATAAAAAAAATAACAACAAAAACATAAATTATATACCTAATCCGGAAAAGGTTTGCAAGATCGTGCAATAAAACCCTAAAATTGGAAGCCGAATATTTCCTGCAACAAAATAACGAAATTAGAGAAACAAACGAAAAAGGACCTAAATAAAAAAAACTAACAAACAAACAAAGAAAACACCAAAAATTAACCATTAGCACTTCTCCTTTTTAGAATTTTTGCGCAAAAAAATTGAACCAGAAACGACCCAAATATAAAAATTTGGCCAAAAAAATAATAAAACACCAACAGTAAAAACCGAAACAGCTAAATTAAACTCAAAAATTAATCATGATCATCCATTTGTATTGCTGAGAAATGTTTAGCAATTTAATTAAAACACCAAAATAAAAAATTCCTCACCCACAGTAAAAAAAACCGAAACATGCAAAGCAAAACCCAAAAATTAATCATCAGTATTCCTTCTTTTTTTTTTCTTTTTTTTTTTTTAAGTTTGAGGAAAAAATCGAAGTACAAACATAAAAAAATAACACCAAAGAGATAAATTATATGTTATAAAAAAAAGAGATAAATTATATACCTGACGGAGAAAAAGCTTGGAAACTGACAGAATACAACCCTAAAACTGGAAGAAGAATGTTTCCTGCATCCAAAATGCAAAATCAGAGATAACAACCAGACGGAGAACGCGAAAAAACAAAGAAAATGCTGGGCAAAAAAGCTGAATAGCCCAAATTCACAACAATCAATCATAAAATTTTCTTCCTAACCAAACAGAAAATAAACCAACACATGAATCAACATACCTAAATGGAAGCGATTTGTTCGCGCAAAACAGGGGAAAAAAACGCCAAACACCTTCGAGAAGATCCGATCGAAATCGAAATCAAAAGACAGACGGGAAAACTGAGAGAAACGGAACGGCAGAGAGAAAATAGAAGAGGAAGAGAAAAAGTGGAAAATAGAAGAGGAAAAAAAAAAGTGGAAGACACCACACATGACCAAGGACAGAATAGCCAATTCACTGTACAATCCCACTAAAACCCAAAAACCATGAATAAAATGAGGGACAAAACCGGCGACGCATTGTTAGTGAACAGTAGTCAACCACCGGGTTTTAGAAGAGAGTAATTTGTTTAATTATTAGTAAAGATATTTGTTTAATTTACGTTTTTAAATAACAAATTATACGTAACCTAACGCGACAAAGTTAACACGATTTGAATTCTGCACGAATATAAAACCTAATGCATAGACGATTAACATGATTATCAGTGGCACTAATCCAACATCCAAGTAGGAATATAAAGTGTGTCATTCATATAATTTCCTTTACTAGCTCGTTTGTGCTTCATGAGATTTTTTTTTTTGTAATGATCACAAACATGTTGTTTGGGCTTTAAAATATTGGGTTTGGGTCGAAGGTGGATAATTTGTAATAAGGCTTAATTCTAGGCCCAGTGGCATACCTTCAAGCCAAGTGGCATTCAGATATCTTGCCCAAGACGGATTCGGTCGAGTCCTAGTGAAATTAAAATCGTTAAGGATCAAGATGAGTTTTGATAAAATTTGAAATATTCTAAGAATCAAGGCTCATGGCTGATCAGATTAGGAATGAATCAAATGCTAAAAGAAGATTGGCTTCATAGTCCTAGTTCTAATATAAGTGGCCAAAGGATGAACGTGGATTAGGCTTATCTGATAAGAGATTGGAGTAGGTGAGCCCGAGGAGTTAAAGTCCAAGTAGGACTCTGTTTCGAGAGAGTGATCTGCATGGAATTCATCTTATAAATATAAGCAGTTATACGACATGCAAATGACCTAAAACTCAACACAAACGTCCTACGCAAACTCTCGCTCTACACGAGCCTCACTAACTCTCCTAACTTTGTCAACATATCTTCAGTTTGGATTAACAACACTGTGTTGACAACCGGCGAAATTTTCAGTTTAGATTAATAGCACGGGAGCAGTAGAATCAGACGGCTGATGAGCACGTCCAATTTGGAGTAATAATACTGCTTCAAATTTGGTTACCTATCCAAGTCTTTGTCAACAAGTAACCTTTGGATTTCTTACCGAAATAGGTCATCTCACTAGCTTATCTGCGAAGTAAGGTGTTACCAAATTACTTAGTGTTTCCTTTCAAAAAAAAAAAAAAAAAATACTTAGTGTTCGGCACATTGAAAGCCAAACCTTTATATGATTAGATATTTCCAAGTGCATTTCAGAGTTTGGCATTCTAACGGTCGAACAACATTTACAGTATGTGTCTTATAGTTTGACATCAATTTGGCGCACTTATATTTTCACAAATATAGTTGATGCATCCGAACTTGGTGCAGAAGATTCTGAACTTCGCATTGATTAACAGCCTTGTCTTTAGGCTCTAGAACCCAAGTCCGAGACGAGTTACTTCATTTGTCGTGATCACTCGGATACAGAAGTCAACACCGCATTCAACACCACCACCACATCAATTTTACTCGCTGGCCGAGCTCGGTCGCGATCGACACGCCTGCATTCACCGAATAACGTAATTAGCTTATTAATTGTTGGACTCACGTGCCAAATAAGCTTGGTAATTTTTAAGATTAACAAATGTATATATATGTTATGATCATGTAATAATCTCAAAATGGGCCGACCGGGTCCCTATCAAGGGTGTAAGTAAGGGTTAATGGAAATCAACCGGCAAAGCAAGCAGTGCTCTCTTTTTTCTTAGTGAGAAGGTCAACGTACAATGGTAACTGCTGCTTGTAATTGTGCAGGTACCTATATAGCAGAGAAACGGAGAACATGGTCGTGCCCGAGACCAACAAATTAAATGGAAATTTTTTGTTTATTATCTATTTAATTTATAAATGATCATTTGCACAAAACAGTGCATATATCCATGCATGAAGCTATATATAAGATACACTATGTGAAATTTTTAGTTAGGGATCGTTTGATAACTATTTCGTTTTCTTATTTTCATTTTTAATAGTAAAAACAAAAGGGTTATCGAAGTATTGAAAAATTACTGATTAAGTAAGAACAAAACAGTGCATGTATGATGTATCCATGCATGAAGCTATATATAAGATGAAACATTACTGGTTAAGTTTCATATTTGATATCATGATATCTTCTGTCTTAAAAAATTGAAGTAACATGAGATGATGAGAGATAATTGATCAACATTTAGTTTGCCTTCAGGATATTTCATTGTGTGCATCGTTACATCCTATTTAGTTGCAAAACCTAAGTCCATTAAGGACCAACACTTTGATCCATTCAATCTTTGTTAGCCTTTTTAATTTTGAGCGTTAACAGTTAGCAAACGACCATTAAGAAATATTTAAAAATCAATCTTATCAATACTTTTAGGATGCAACATTAATGATTAAATTTCATATCAAATTTTCTATCATATTATATTCTAGGATGAACGACACGTGGTTTTGTTTTTATGATCTTTCACGAGAAGAAGGATATTAGACGCTATTATTTCTTCTCAAAAGAAAGAAAAGAAAAGGAAGGCGGCGATTGGGCTTTCGGCCTTCGTGCAATTCTTTGATAGAGCCCAAAGGTAGAAACGAAGGAAGACCGGACTACGTACTTGTATGCATATAACTGTAACTGCAGTTTCTTCACTCCCACTTGCCAATCCAGCCCAACTCCTTCAGCCAAATATCAATTTCTGCAGGGTGATTTGAAACTTAACTTTCTACTCCAGCTTCCACTCTAATTGAAACGTCGCCGACAGTCGACACACATAAATAAATTACCAGTTACTAATTTGCGTCCCAAGTTTGAAGCCAAAACGTTGTCGTGTACATAATTTGTGTTTAGCATTGCATTGTTTTACAGTTAATATATAACGCAAGAATGATGATGTAAACGTTGCTACTCCTGAAACCGTGGTAGCATATATAGCAGGGGCCTTGTCTGAAATCAAGCATGGCATGCATCATGCATTTGCCAAGTTGAATGTCCATGTTCCGGCCAAATCCGAGTAAGTTTACAAGTTTAGAACACTAGCTAACTGGACCACAAAGCAATATGGAAATTTGGTATTTAATTTTACAACACTTGTTGAGGAGGAAGGCGATCCACACGGCCAATAAGGCGGCTCAGAGATACGAGCGTGACGCTGATTACCGCTTCTTGCACGACTGTGTTTTGGATATTTTCGCCCAGTGCCTCAAGTCTGATATTGAAAAATTTCATCATCACAAGGATCATGACCATGACCATCATGATGATTACTGCTTGGAGATTACCCAAGCGGCTACCTCTTTCCCTACCACCGCTGATCATCATATGCTGTTCGAAAACATGTTGCAAGGAAGGTTTTCCCGCCAGAATCATGCCGCCGAGAAGGGGATGGTAGTGTTCGTTGTATTGACCGACTGAGGAAGGAGGTTTTGTCGCCCTTGATAAAAACTATGGCGCCAAGGGGCTGGGAACCTGCCAACCGATGGGGTTATAGAGTGGCCAAGAGTGATGAGTCAATTTCATATTATATATTTTACCTTATTTTTAGTATGATTTGGTGATTATTTTGATAGAATTTTGATACTTTGATTTATATTTTCAATATAGGACATTCGACTTCCTCTGGAGCAAAATGTGATCAAATGAACGAATTTTGGAGTGATTCAAATTGGAGGACGTTCGTGTGTCTCTTGGCGTGCTCGTGTCAAAATTTGGGATTTTTCTACCAAGCGCTTATTTTCTGGTAACAGAATGAAGAAACAGTGCGCAATGCTGGAAAATGACGTTTCTGGGCTTAAATTGCGTTTTTGGAGCCCAAAACGACTTCTGATGGGTTCGTGGCCTTCTGGAATAGTATTCAGAATATTCCAAATCTTAAATTCAGCTAAATTGGGCCAGCTTTGGAGCAGCTTAAGGGTTCAAAACGTGGTTGTTCAGATT
Organism: Malus domestica; assembly: GCF_042453785.1. Lineage (NCBI taxonomy): Eukaryota > Viridiplantae > Streptophyta > Magnoliopsida > Rosales > Rosaceae > Malus > Malus domestica. Next base: position 38,325,585 of record NC_091665.1, read on the forward strand.
TTGGGCGAATTTTACCATTTAATTTAGGTTTATGTTTCTTATTTTATTTTAGTTATTTAGTTTCCTAGTTGGATTGGAAGACCTTTTATTAGGAGGATTTAACTAGGTTAAATAAGCTTAGCCGGCTACATACTTGGAACTTCTTCTTCTCCCTGCGTTCTTGAAAAGAGGAAATTGGCCAAGCGTAGAGATTTTCAGACTTTTTCCATTCTAGGTGTTTTCGATCTTTTATTATTTTAATGAAGAACTTTATGATTTTTATTATGAGTATGCATAACTAATTCCTTTTGCTAGGGTGAGGCCACGAGCCTTAGCAAGAATATGTAGTTTCTCTTCAATTTGCTTATGATTATATGCATGCAGGTTTTCGAGTTATTAATCACCGTGTTTGAAACTATCTAATTATCTTGATGTTTGATCACCATTAGGATGTTTAGAAAAGTAATTTGATGCAATTTTGGTTGGAGGTCGATCCCTGAAATTGACGAAGGCTTCTTGTGATTAATATGTGCAAGTTCACTTAGGATGAATATCACGTCTTGAGGGTTATATGGTTTTTCAAAAGGTTTCACAGAACTTAATGAGTCATGCATGTTTAGATTTGATCTGAATACCACAGACGGATTGCATGTTTGATATACGCTTTATGTTGGGGGTCCAAGTAGGCATATATTAGGAAAACTTAACTTTCAAAATATGCATGTATAAGTCATAAGTAATTGGAAGAACTATATAGGATTGGTAAGGCGACGGCGGATCCCTAGTGCTTTCTTAATTTGATTTCTCCAAAACTGTTTTCTTTCTCTTAGCTTTAATCTTGCAGATTGTTTTATTTTTATTAATTAAATTCGTTTTAATTTAAGTAGGTTAAAAAATCAATCATCTCAACTTTCTGCTTTATAATAATTAATTGGAATTTGAATTTGTTTTGAATTATTTAATAATTCTTGTGGAGAACGACCTTGTGAGATCTGTTTATACTACAATATCCTTGTCATTCTTGCAAGTATTATAGGAGTTTTTAGCACGTTTGCGTGTAGTAAATTCCCTATCAAAGAGCAAGTGGTTGCTGCCAATGAGATTGATCCCGACGATGCTGTGCTGCTTCCGCATGACATATTAAGCTACATCAAGTATCCCGAGCTCGAGCAAGAGGCTGATGTTAAGTGGAAGAAAATGGTGGAGGTCTACTCAAAGCAGGGGAAGCTGAAGAATTGATTGGCTGTGTGTGATGTCGACAACACCTTGTCGGCGGGTTTGGCTTTAGGGCTTTTGTTGCCTCAATTGAGTGACGAGCCGTGGAAAGGAAAGGTGGTCACTCACAGCAAAAACCCTCGGCTGCATTCAATGCAAGGCAAGGATCTTAATTCGAGGGCCAAATTTATACAGACTTTGATCAAAAGCCAGGACTGGACGGCTGATTTCGGGAAGTTGTTCGATGTGATTCTAGAAGAGGCAGTGAACGGAATTTGAAGCCAGATAAGATGGTCAAGAAGGTGCTTGCCTTGACCACATACAAACATTTCTTGACAGGCAGCAACTTCAGCTTCTGGGGGGAGACTAATTACGAGGAAATACGGAACAAGTATAAGGAGAAGGGGTATGGAGAAGTGGTGCCACACCTAGTCTTTTGGAATATGATCAAACCTGAGTATTCGGCTGGGCATTGTAGAGAACCAGAACCAGGGGTGACGTTGTTGAGTGGCTTCTCGTACAAGCTGCTCGAGTCCTTCTTCGAAAATGATGGTGACATCGGCCCCAACCATGTCATGGAAGCTGCTGTATCTGCCCCAGCCTATCAAACTCTGGCAGTAGTCGACTGACTGACTCGCACACAAATCACTCGTGTGAATGTGTTCATCTATATATTTCTTGGGTCGTAAAAGTTCCTCTCCAGACCATCGGTAGGCCTTAAGCTTTCATATTTTTCATTTTAGAACAAATTAATCGTGTTGGATTCGTAATATTTCTAAAATCTCATCTTTTGTTTTTTTTCCCAGTACTTATAAATGTCAAGTCAAATAAAAATGAAAATAAATTAGGATGTGAAAGGGTCAATATTAGAATTAATCATGTCAAGTTACTAACAAATAACTTGTTAGAGACTTGTTAAAATTACTAATTGGACAGGTAAAACTTGTTTTATTTACACATTAATTGTTATTAATCTTCCTGTCAGAATTTTGTTTTGTAATTTGGTATATTGATTGAAAGGAAGCATTCAACATGCTCCTGTGGTTTCCCCTCTCATGGTGATGAACACATAACATTAGTCAATCACTGATGACATGGCTCAGCTTGAATGAGTAAGATTCGAGGGCGAGAAAGCGAGGGGCGATGAACGTCGAGAAAACATGTCACCAGCTCTCAAAATGACGTAATGAATAGTCAACGTTTGAGGACGGAGTACGGGAGGGTGAGAGTTTTTGTTTGAGTTACAGATATTACTAGAAATATGGCCCACGCGTTGCTGCGGGGTTAGTAACCATATAAAAAAACAAAATGTTTCAAAGCTATGAGAGATTGTTAAAGAAGGTTAATGTTATTTACTCTGAAAGATGTTTTGAGTTTTTTGAAAGAATTTTTACATGAAGAGGTGAAATTGGGTGAATAAAGCTCTTGGAATCCTTAGAATCCTTGGAATCTCTGCAGTTAAATGTCAGAGTTGGGTTCAATTGGTCTTTAAAAAATATCCAGACAAATTGCTCCATTCTGACTGCTAATATTAGGGTGCCTTCAACATATGAGACACATACACACACAAAAAAAAACATTATTAGTGATCCCTATGCATATCGTTTCTCTGAGTATTCCAATTCAGCAGTCCCTAGAATCTTACACAGTGGCACCAGGTTGTTTCTCCTACTTTACAAACTGTTTTTTCTTTAAAGCACATTCTGCTGATAAATAGATTCTTCACAAAAATTATGCAATACAATTGTACATGAAGTGCTAATAATCTTCATAAAATAGCAGTTACATTTCTTCACAACTTGAGTGATCTCTAAAATAAATGAAGGATGAGGTTATAGTTTATCACTTTCACATTTACATTTGCCCACTATTTAAGTGTTATATTTAAACTCCAAACGATGCATAGGTTATCATGTAGTTACATCATTAATTAAAATTCACATCCAATAAGAGTATAAATACACCTAATTGGTAATATCTTGAGAGAGAGAGAGAGAGAGAGAGAGATACCTGGCAATGGGTCGACTTGCAATGAACTAAAGAACTCGACCTTTGCTTATGATTACATCACCGCTTTCAAGAAATACATCAATCAGTAAAATCAAAAGTGACAACACAAAAGAAAATCCCAGGTAAGGTTCTCATTAGCAGTGAAATTATTGGTATTGCACTAAAATATTTAGTGATAAGGAGATAATGATTTAAACAATATTATCTCAATCATTGTTCTGATAAAGAGAATATGTTGCTTGTTTAAAACTACCAATCAGGATCACGGCTCAAAACTAACTGTTAAAACCTTTCATAATAGTAAATTATTGTTCTTTCTTAAGATTCCAAATAATTGGATACACACTCCTTTTATAGTTTTATATATGGATATTTGACCCTCATCAGTCTTATATACTCCCCTCGTGGCAATGAGACTTTTTTATGAGCGCATTAGACAGACGGGCAAGCTTTGAGCATTCAAAAGTTTTTCAATTTCTCAGTTTGCTTTAGGCCTCATGATATACCGATAACAGTTAAAGATGATTGAGCAAAATAAAAAAGATGGGTTACATCCAGAGGAAAACTGAAATAGAGAACAAAAAAAGAACATAAATGGAACCCAAACGCAAAGAGAGTGAGCGTGTTAAACCCAAAAGCGTAACCCAATCTCATTTGCACCCCCATTTGACCATATTACATTTGACCATATTAAGGATAGAGGACACTCACATCGTTGCGGTAGTACTCTTCTTTGTTATGCTTTTCCTCAAAACCGCCATTAAAAAACCCATAAAGCATAAAAATTTAGAAACAGAAAAGAAAAGGTTCTAAATTTCCATTAGAAACACAGAATGTACAGAGGGAAACCAAATCGAATTATTATGCCCTTTATTCCCAACTTCATCAAAACAACCAAGAAGTATAATACAGCAAGGTTAATTTCACTTTCTTTAATCAAAATGAATTCTAATTCTTCCCATCTATTTGTCTTCGTTTTTAGGGGCTTTTGTGTGCCGCTTTCGAAGCCCTTTATGCTCAAGATAAATAATTTCGGTTTTTTCCTTTGAGCTTTTTCTCCAACAAAAACAAAATTCCAAAAAAACGAAGAGCAACGTGTTCTGAAACGAAAAAACAGAAGCAAATCATACACCCAAAATTACAACCGATCATTTTATATTTTCTAGATAAATCACATTCCCTATCATCATGTATGATAAATATTCAAAGTTATACCATCCCAATTCCACATAAGACAGTACACAAACCTTCAGATAGATGTCAGCGGATAGGCAAAAGCTAGGTTTCGTGTTGCGGTAACAACTCCTGCTGCTGTTCATAGATAACTGCAAAACAACACAAGGTTCTATATTGCTACACTTGTATTGAATCAATTCCAAAAGGGTATTTACAGTAAAAAAGAAGCTCTATATACCTTTTCTTGAAATGTCAGCCCCATACTTCTTGGCTTAAGCATTAGCAGTAGCTATAGGCAGTAAAAATAGAAAATCAACTTTTTACCTACATCATCACTGAATGGCAGCCACGAATCTTCCACTGCCTATAAATTCCACAGCTGCCTTACCCTTTGCCTCACACTTCATTGCTTGAAAAAAAAAAAATCACTACAGTCGTTCCAGGCTTCCAGTAATAATATTATCATTCCCCCTCCAGCTATAGAGCTTTGTGTGTTTGTTCTTTGGAACCAAGAAAATGGCCTCATCTGCAAGCGAAAAACGCTTACTGTTATCCAAGATTGCAGCCAATGAAAAACATAGTGAGAACTGGCCGTACTTCGACGGATGAAAGGCTTACGATCAAAACCCTTTTCACCCAACTAAAAGTCCTGAGGGTTGTAATTGAGACGACTGAAGGGGTGTATCTTTTTGTTCCTTTATCGGCAACAACCTTCTGCGAGAGAGATATATCGAGAAAATGGACAAAAGGTTGAAAGTAGTTAATCAATATCGAGAGAGACATATTGAAGGGCATTTTCGTCACTCTACTGTTAATGAACAGTAGCTTTTGGTTTGAGTTTTAGTATATCTCAAACATACACCATGCCATTTCAACTTTTTGATCAAATCCATCGTCTCAACTTTTGCTTGCAGATAAATCAACACATTCAATACCTGAGATCCCCTATGGTCAGGAAAATATATTACTTTTGAACACCAGTTGGGACCACACTCCTCATTTCCCTCATCATGGAATTTTTTTTTTTATTGTGACGAAAATAAGGATGGTACATTACGTGTTTTTATGGAAGTAATGAGAAATTTTATTTTTTAAGTTTTTAAGTTTTTAACACACATAACCTATCATTGTATAGTAACATGTGGTGTACAACCCCGTATTCCGGTTACACTGAAAAATCTCTGCCCATCATGTTGAAAACTCCAGTTTGCTCACCAATCACCACCTTAAGGCCCTGTTTGGCAGATCGGATAAAGGATCAGATAGGACTAGTTATACGAACTCGGGTGTTTGGCGTTCACTCATATTAAATAAGCGCCGATTAATCAGCCTGCTTATTTAACATGGTATACGTCTGCTTAATAAAACCAACCAAAAGGCTTGGATTATTAATCTGTTTTGCCCTCCTCTCTGGCGAACTCGGCCCTCTCTCTCTCTTCTTCTCTCGGTGTCGTCGTCCTCCCCGTCACCTTCTATCACCATTGTCGTCCTCCTCGTTGCCTTCTCTTGCCATTGCTTTTTGTCGCCGTCGCTTTCTCTCGCCATCTTTGCTCTCCTAGTCCTCGTTGCCTTCCTCGTTGTCCTCTCCTTGTGGCCTTCCTCATCACCTACTCGCCGTCCTCCCCTGCAACTGGGTCTTGCAAAGAAACGTGGTGCGGCAGAGAGATGATTTCAATTTGGGATTCTTTTGCAGTCAGGGAAGAAGAAGAAAGGAGAGAGAGGGAAGGAGTTTGGGGGGTGTGACGAAGAGATCTAAGGAACAATTATTTGAAATTCTTCTATAGTCGGGGAAGAAGAAGAGAGGGAGTTTAGGGGGGTGCGGCAAAGAGATATGAGGAACAAAAGAGATGATTTCAATTTTTAAATTTTTTTTTTTAAGTTTGATTTATATAAAGGAAGATTTTGTTCTTTTTTTTATTTGACCCATTTGATGGTCGTGAATGTGTACATTTTTTCCCATTAATCATCAATTTTTATCTTTAAAATATTAATATTTTGAATTTCTCCTATCCAGTATAATATCAAACACACTATAAATAATACAGTCATTAGTCCGATACTGCATCAAACACTCGACTAATTTAGTCAATACTATCCAATGACTATTTATTCTATCTGATAGAAATAGTTAATACAATTCAAGCTGCCAAACAAGGCCTAAAAGGTTTTTCTTTCCACTTTTGGCAAAACGGGCCCACGGATGTATCCCTTAATAATAAAATTTTTATTGTGGAATTGGAAATTGAGTAGTGTTAGTTAATACAATTCAAGCTGCCAAACAAGGCCTAAAAGGTTTTTCTTTCCACTTTTGGCAAAACGGGCCCACAGAGGTATCCCTTAATAATAAATTTTTTATTGTGGAATTGGAAATTGAGTAGTGTTATTCACACTCATTTTACGTCTCACGTATTTTTTTATTGATTTTCGTCGTTTGATCTGATGGTCGAATATAAACCATGAAAAGTTAAATTATGTATGTGGATAGCACCACTCTTGAAAGAGTAATGCTAAGAAGACTAAATTTGCAAACTAAATGATGTGTCACCAATAGAAAATAAACATATTTATCAACGTTTAAGTAATAATCCAATCATCAATTTCTATGACATTTAGTTTACAAAATTTAATTTTCCCCTTGAAAAATCACTAGAAATGAGCCTTAATTACATCGACATCTATTAGTGTTATGATATGTAACATTTTTTTTCCGAAAAACAAAAGATGTAACAATTTTTTAGTCACATGCATTATGACTTAATTACATCGACATCTATTAGTGTTATGATATGTAACATTTTTTTTCCGAAAAACAAAAGATGTAACAATTTTTTAGTCACATGCATTATGACATGTAACATTTCCCTCTATTCTTAATCCGTTCCTTATTTACAAGGTGGAGTATGAAGATGGTAGAAAAAACTTAACTAGTGATATATATATGTTTCAAATTTGTGAAAGAAAAATATTACATTAAATTAAATGAAGGGCTCACTTTCAGACCAATAAATAAGTAGTTATAAAATATGATTTAAATTAATGGCTTCTCTAACATTACTTTTTAGAATAGCTCACATCTAACACAACTCGAAACTTGCACATGCTCAATGCGTTGATGATTACGATCAAAAAACATTATTCATCTAATATCATATCATTAAAAGAACATAGAAAAGAGAATATTATATACTAATATAATTTCATATCGCATTCATATTGAATTCGTTAAACAAGTGTGCTCCTCTTCCATGGAATTGGAAGGTCTCACACAGACAACGACATAAACCTTTAGACTATTAGCTACGCTACTATGATGATGATTACGATTGAGGACTCAACCTAACCAACAATTATTTAATGAAAACTGAAATGAGAAGACACTACTGACACAACTCGGACTCAAACAGACTCATTGCAAATTATTGTAGTTCCATATAACGCCGGCCACGCACGCCTTCATTCTTTACTTTTTAATCTGGATTTCAGCCACTTTCACCACTTCCAAACCATTTTTTGTTGCCAAGGTATCAATTTTGGAAAGTTTCCCCCATTGATCCATTTGCTCACCACCACAAATCTCCCATACCAAGGTCAATCCTTCCATTTACCTTCCGGATTTTCTCCTACCAGAGCTCCCTAGGGACATGAAAAACTCATGGTCTTCAGCTGGCCGGTAATCTTTTTGAAGCGACGGTGGTCCTTTAGACATGAACAACACCGCCGTTGCGTCTGTCTATTAAGTTGCAGATAAGTTTGAGGGTGGTTAGAGGATTGTGCGACCAGGCTGAGGGAAGCACTTGCTTCGAGTTTTGCGAAATTCCACGATCGACATGGCGTCTTGTCCCTTGGCGTAGTGGAAGTACCGATCAACACAAGGGTTGTTCATGTCCAGCTGAAGACAAGGAGTTGTTCATGTCCCCCAAGGAGCTCAAGGAAAAGAAAATCCAGGAAGGCAAATGGAAGGATTGGCCTTGGTATGAGAGATTTGTGGTGGTAAGCAAATGGATCAATGGGGGAAAGTTTCCACAATTGATACATTGTCAACAAAAAATGGTTTGGAAGTGGTGCCAATGGCTGAAATCAAGATTAAAAAGTAAAGAATGAAGGCGTGAGTGGCTGGCGTTATATGTAACTACAATAATTTGCAGTGAGTTTGTGTTTCTTTCCAGCGAGTCATGTCCGAGTTGAGTCAATAGTGTCTTCTCATTTTGATTTTCATTAAATAATTGTTGGTTAGGTTGAGTCCTCAATCCTAATCATCATCATCATAGGAGCGTAGCTAATAGAGTCTAGAGGTTTATGTCGTCATCTTTGTGTCTTTGTGAGACATTTCCAATCCATGGAATGGAAGAGGAGAACACTTGTTGAACAAACTCAAAATGAATGTGATATGAAATTATGTTAGTCTATATTCTCTTTTTATTTCTTTTCTATTCTCTTTTAATGATATGATATTAGGTGAATAATGTTTTATGTGTTTTAATCACATTAATCGTCTACGTGTTGTGCATATGCAAGTATCGAATTGTGTTAGATGTGAGCTATTCTAAAAAGTAATGAGAGAGAGAGCGACGTTAAAGTAGGCTTGAATTGAACCTGTAATCAATGAAAATTTTCAAACGGGTTGTCTACTATGACAAACAGTATTGTTACCGTCTGGACCCATGCTCCACGAAAATCTGTTTGAAGCTACAATTCTTCGGCTTCCTCAATTCGCTGCCTTCGTCCGAACCCACAAATAACTTCTAAGCTACTGTTTATAATTTTCTTTTGTCTTAATCAACACAGCGGTTGGTGAGGTTTGTCTTAATGCAAGCTTTCTGCAATTTTCCAAAAATACAAATAAAAGGTTAAAATCCAAGTCTAAAATTAACCGATATCCCAACTTTCTAATAAATTGTGATGACAAAATCAACAAAATAGAATGAAAACATGACTTACGGATTTAAGGCATGCTTGAATCTTGATCTAAAGTTGGTGGTGAGTCAATTCGTTGTCACCAACTCTAAATGAGAATTCATCATAACCTAGAAATTTAAATAAAGAATTTTACAAAATCAATATTTACTAAAACCCCTTTATTTTGTTTATCGTGTATTATGGCTTGCCAAAGACTGAATAAAAAAAAAAGCAAAATAAAGAGTCAAAACTCAAAGTCAAAAATCCATCTTCAAAATACTATTAAATGCCAGCATTTACCCAATTTTAAGAAATTGAATTGTTAAAATTTAAATACCATGATCAATTCACCTTCCTTAATATTTTCTAAAGTTTCCCCGCACCCTTCTTTAACCGCTGCACAAAAACAAAAAACACATATTACTCTTTAAATACTAAAATTGAAGATCTTAAATTCATAAATTATCCAAGACTTAATAAGCTCGTCAAAATAAGCATCCATCAAAACAATAGCACTCAAATTGTGCTCCTTTGTTTCCCAACATTTTCTCATCAACCAAGCAGAGGAAAATTGTGTTCAACTAAATAGGTAGCAGTTGTGAGTTGGGTTTCACCTCTTTAAATTCATAATATTTTTAACATGCATGTCCATCATTATTTCTTTAATTTGCTTTCGAAATGGGGTAAGATCATGTTAGTTTAAAACTACTGATAATTTAATACTACTGTTAACATTTTATCATTCAATATAGTATAACATGGATCAATATGAGAAATTAATGGAAAAATTACTAGTCTGACATGATAAGTTGCAAAACCTACATCACCAAATCGTTTTGGCTCAATGCTAATAAAAGCCTAACATGACTAAATTGTAGTGCAAAGAATCACAAGTCTTGACTCCCTTGAATGACGAAAATGCTTATAATACAACTATGTCGCAGCTCAACACTAATTTTTTTTTTATCATATTTACATGAAAGAGCAAACACATACACATAACAGATGGTCAAGTTTTTAGCTGATAATGAAGCAATGGTAAGAAACACTGCAGCTATAACTCAAAGGTTAAAGTGGCCTTACAGTGTATCAAAAAATATTTATTTGGGTGTAAGTGTGTGCATTGATAGTTAAGACAAAAGAAAGACTAAAGCCAATTAATACTTAGGTGAAACAAAAAATTTACGAAAGTGGTTGGAAGACAGTGTCAGAACACCATACTTTATAATAAACTATCATCGGTCACAGTGTTGTATACGCAAATTGCCCAGTCTGTATACCGAAGAGTAAATATGTGAAAAAGTATGTTGCAAAAGAAGAGTAAATAAAGTATAAGTTGAAATATACAGTTAAGAGTCACATAGTCAAAATTTTAGGAAATATATGAGTAAGAATAAAACTAATAAAACTGAAAAAGTATGCTACAAAAGATCAACCAGTGTAATACAACATAAAAACAATTTATTTTTTCCAAAAACGTACAAACTTGGCTCATCTCTTGCATATCAAAGGTGGACGCAAAGGGTTGGAAAAAAGAAAAACATAGAAGGAAAAGAAAAAAAAAAACTCAGGAAAACAAACACTCTCAAAATGATCACATCACAATTTAGTTTTTACTTTGACTTTTGCATCAACTAAACAAAGCTCATTTCATTTTCTTTCACCTTACCATAAAAGATTTAAACTGGAGATTGCTTAAACATAAAACAAAAAAAAAGAAAATTTTGAATTTAGAACAAAGCATTAACAAAGGCAAAACACAACAACATTGAAAAACCATAACATATTAAAACAACGGGGTTCCAAAAAAGAGAACCCCGAAGGAGACACTTTCATTTCTGCCTACCACAAAGCTTAATGTCTGTCCGGATACTATCCATACCCCTCGGTGAAGCAAAACCTCTAAATCCAACTAATCACAATTGAAAAACCACAACTGATTGAAACAATAGGATTCCAAAAAAGACAACCACGAAGGAGACATACTTTCATTTCTGCCCACCACATAGCTTAATCTCTGTTCACACACTATCCATACCCGTCAGTGAATGAAACCGCTAAATCAAGCTGATCACAAAACTGGATTAGTGCTCTTTCTTTCCTAGACATACCCACACTAATCAATTTACACATAAATTTGAATCCTGAATTATTTGGGCTTCCAAATAATTCCACACAAATACAAAAGAAGATCAACATAAATTTAAATTCCGAATTAGTTGGGTTTCCAAAAAAATTCACAAAAAATGCAAAAGAAGACGAACAAATCAAAACAAAGTTACATGCACTGGGATGAAGACTCACCCAAAATTGCTATCAAGGTCTGCTGCATGAAATGCCGTACAACTGAGAACACATTTACAAAGCCCTTCAAAGGCTCACATTCAACTTTCAAATATGCAAGACTTTAAACTCCAATCGTTTTTTCTCAACTTTAGCTATTTGAACTACATAACAGAAAGAAAAAAATTTAATTTAATCATAATTAACTAATCTGATTTAAGATTAATGAAAAAGCTTGGAAATTTCAGCTTTAAAATCACATCTCAGGCTGCAAGTCCAATCAAAAGCATAGAATTTCAAAACTGCTCACCTTAAATACAGAGGCCTTCACACACTGCAAACAAACGTGAGAAACCGGAAAAACTGAATCTCCTGAAACCAAAAACAAAACCAAATTAACCACCATCACCCAGAACCCGAACCCAAAAACAAAATCGCCAAAACGCAACAAAAAAAGGCAAGCTAGATCTTTCAAGTTTGGATGCTGTGAATACCATGTTTGGTTCAAATTAGGAAGAGACTGGTGGATTAACCCTTTGCCCACAGGTACCAACAGTTTTCATCTTTAATTTTGTTGGGTTATCAATTATTAGTGTAGCTAGGCACCACAATAAACATCTTCCTAAAGAGCTGGGTGGCAGTTAGGACGAATTGAAGTGAGACGATTTCTCATCTTATAAGAATATGATCTTCTTTCAGTTAAAGTCATGTAAAATCAAGGGTTGCATGTTAATATCATCATCTTTCCTAATTGATCTGTCTTTGCTACTATTTTTAGTCACTGATAGACATGTGTGTATATGTGGGGGGGTGTTTAGAAAAAGCATATTAACTAAAACTCAAAAATCAGACCATCCACTTTACTAATCAGATCCCATAATTGCAGTGAACAAAATGCCGTTGTGTAAAGTACCAACTATTGCAAAAACACCTACTACTTTATTTTTTTATTTTTTCTTTTCAGGATTTAAATGCTAAGCATTCATCTGCTTCTTAGACACAAATGCATGTAAAAGATTTTCCAACCACTACCAAGTTACCAACAAACAAAATGAAGTTCTTTCCTGAGTTCGGTTCAACAAAATAAAGCTTCAAGGGTCATACGAAGAAAACCAAATTTATGCATACACGCCAACACACACAAAGAGAAGGCACTAAAACTCATATAAAGAACAACGACATACAGTTTTCTTTGAAGGTCCTTTAAACCCCAGAAGCTGATTGAAGCTCGAACCACCTTTCGCAGGTGCCTTATCCGGTACCCGCAGATTCAACCGCTGCCAAAACAAACAAAAAAAAAAAAAAAACAGAAATCTCAACTTCAAAACCCAAAATCTCACCCTATAATCCGCTCCCATTCTCTCAAATTTCACTAAAACAAAAGGAAATGCAGAATCTTTGTAGTTTAATATAACAAAAAGCCTTCGTTCGTATCGGTCTCCGCAACCCTAACGGATAGATTGCTAAGAACAAATAAATTGAAAATAAATTAAAATTTTGAAAAAATTGAATTGGAAGTTTGAAATCAATCCTGAGCACATAACATTCAAAGCACAAAATTACCCACACCAAAACGGCAGCAGGAAGCGCGATCCCTTATGGGCTCCAAATTTTCTGCAAATCTAGACGAAATCGACTATTTTTCAGCGAGATAGCAGTTTTAGCTGCAGCTCCCCACAAAACGATCTAAACAAACTTCACTGAGTTAATCATTTTCTGGAAAAAAACGGAAACACACAGAGAACTCGAGATCAGAGAGCGAGGCAAGGAGAGGTATGAATGAGAGAAACAATAGGTTTGCGACACAGAAACGAAAAGAAGACTAGAAGAGATAGAGGCTGTGGTATACCCCCTCTGAAATCAGGGACGACAAAAATGTGGCAAAGGAGGGTAAAACCGACTTTTTACTGTTCAAGAAAGGCAAACACGGCTGTAAGCAAACCAAACGGAGGGTATTTTCGCCACTCCACTGTCCTTGAACAGTACTCGGGCGTTTGAGGTTTAGTATAGAGAAATAATTTATATTTATGTTGAAAGGCCTATGCGGAGGTTTTTGTGCATGTTGGTTCTCTTTTCATTTAGGTACAGTCAATTAAGTTATATTCATTCGTACGTCAATTAGGTCCTCTTTATTAGGTACGGTCAATTAGGTTCTATTTATTCGGTACGGTTAATTAGGTCATTTCTATTAGATACGGTTAATTAGGGGGTGTAGTCAATATATGATTTAGAAGAATTTTTAAAAGTGATGGATTTGATAGGATTTAGGAAGATTTAAGACTCCTACAAAATCCATATGGATTTTAAAGAATTTGAATTAATTTGGTTTGTGGATTTTGATGAATTTTAGTGGATTTTCATATAAGTTATTTTATTAAAAAAAAAATCTTTTTCCTTGCTCTACTGTACTTGATAGCCACTTTATCCCTCACAATTTCGTGTCCCCTTTTACACTCTCTCAATTGAGCATTGCAACGCCACCAACAACCCTCCTCAACGACTAGCCTTTTGTTCATTCGATTTTTTATTTAGCAGATGTTCTAGTTTGCCGGCAATTGCAGCAACCTTTGAAAAATCATCCTCATAAGCCTCCTCGTCAAAATCTGTTTCATCAGCAATTCAGGCAACATTTGGAGGAACACCGAACCCATGATATCATTATTATTAGACGTTTCGCACTACAATTAGTTCATATAATAGTAAAGCTATATATATATGCCGTCTTTAAATCCTCAGAGAATTGAAATCCTAAGATTTGAAATCCTAAGGAGTGAGGTCAGATTCTTTTTTATCTTGATTATATATACTTCTTGCTCTTAAATCCTACAAAATCTACCACTTACACTATATTTGGATGAAGAAATTTAAGATTACTAAGGAATTTTAAAATAACAGAAATTAAAATGACGAGATTTTATTTTCTAGAATTTGTAAATTTTCTTGTTTGGTTAACCTAAAAGAATAATGGAATTGAATACGGAATTTGTTATTTTTAAACTCTCAATCTTAAAAATTGGGAAATAACACCTATTTACATGAAATTTGAACTTGGGAATTGAAAGTCCCAAATTCCTATTTTTTTCACATGGAAATTCTAAATTTCTATGTTTATGAATCTAAACAAGGAAATTGATGCATGTCAATTTATAAATTTTGACTTTTATCAAAATTCCAAGTTTATTTCCCTCATCCAAACATAATATTATTGAAATCCTACAAAATCTTAGGGCTTGTTTGGTATCCTACTCAAAAACTTGAATTGTTCTTAAAACTAATTTTCAAGATCATCTCTTAGAAACAGTTTTTTTTAGGTTTCAAAAACTTGTTTGGCATTAAACTTAAAAACTATTTTTGAATCTAAAAATTTGAAAATTTGTTTGGTTTAACTCTTGAAAGCAGTTTTTTTTTTTTTTTTTCAATTATGTATATGTTTTAAGATATACAAAACATATGAAATTAAACCTTAAACATACTATTTTGATATCCATGTGCTAATACAACACATATATGCTCGATAATCAAATTAAACTTCAAGTCTTAGATAATAAATATTACATTAAAACATTCTAGAAAACCGATAAACTTTGAGACTAATTGTTATTGACGTAATCAAGCCACATTGAGTCTTTTCCTATGAGAAATGACTGTCATATTACTCCAGTGTTCCAGTTTCTTTTACAGAAGTAAAAATGGCCTAAAGAAGAGTTCAGGCACCACTCAACCAGACTACGTTTCAATTAGTTGTCATCAATATAAGCCAACCAAGTAATTTTCATGGTAAGAAATGCAAGGACATCATATTACTTTTCAGCATTAATAACAATAGCAATGTTGCAAATAATAACAGCATTGGCAAAAACAACAGAGAAGGCAAGCGCAACCACCATTGCAGCATACACAATATAATTTGGCGACAACCCTACTATCGAACATGCATTGCACACAGCAAGAAGAAGAACAAAAAACAAGACGATGCAACTAGCAACCACCATACACATCCACACATAAGTTGAAACAACCCGTCTCCATATCTTGCGCATAACCAAGTAATACTGTGATGCATCAAACTTCTTGAGGGAATAACTACAATACACAGAGTAAACCACTGCAACTTTTGACAACAACAATGTGATGTACAAGGGAAAGCGCATCGTACATGAAATAGCCATCTCAGCAAACTTCTAGCAAGAGTGACTGATAAAATCCCTCAAAGGGAGTCCATTGGACTTTGCAATTAACAACATCCTAATGGTTAGTCTCTTTACAAGTGACTGATCAACTACCAAATTCGACAAAAGCAGGGCGGAAACCGGGCAGATTAGCAACAAGGCAATCGCCAAAAAACGCCACAAATTGTACCGGAGAATTCTAACAGTTTCTCTCAAAATTTCCAGAGCACTCATCGAATGAAATTTGTGATCGTTACCGGAGAGTTCTAACTCCTTCAACTATGTCTTTAACTTGATCGTTACTAGCTTACATGTAATTAGTTGGGAATTTTTGAAGATTATATTAGACAAAGCAGAAGGTATGATTCTCAGAACACATTACTAGTAAGAGTTAGCTCAGCAAGTTTGTATAAGTTAGATAGTTGATGTCTCTTACTAATTCAGGGGAAAGGTAAAGGTAGATAGCAGAGGATTAAGGATATTTCTTTTGCAACTCGTTGTTACAAAAATCCCAAATTGTAATATCAGTCGGGGCAATGAGTAAGATTGTGCGATGTCACTCATGACCATCCATCTGTGAGGGAAGGGTCACGACGAGAAATCACTAACCGTACTGTCATGAGATTAAGAACCCGATAGTAATCAATACTGTTTCCGTTATTCTAGCATTCGAGAGTTGTCAATGCATGGGAACTGAGAGTTAACAGATGATGTGGAGAATGCGTTTGACAAATTGTGAAAAAATGTATTTACATGACTTAAAAATCTGCAAGTAGCAGTACATATACATATCCCCGACGGATTGAACTACAGTGGGGAACTGGTTAAAGAATTCACATTAGACACTAGATAGTTCCTAGAGGCATAGCTTTGCCTATGCTCCTTTTGGAAGAAGGAGCTGGAGGAAGGGAAGGTGGAGAGAGGAGCTCAAGTAAATCGTAGTGTTACTGATATTTGCAAATTAATTTACAGTGTTCTCAGTTAGACTTGACAACAAATTCAGTCCACAAAAATGACAGTATGACTGAAATATCCCAAATCGGAGAAAACCCACATCACAACAAATTCAGTTCACAAATCAATCCTCATGGGCACATCAGAAAACATAAACAGAAGAGTTTTCAGATTAATTACCAAGCTATGAGCTCGATTGAGCTCAGTTAGGTTAATATATACACACAGTACACAAATGAATCATACCAATTATATAGATATACTCAATTTCTCACAACCCAACAAACAAAACACATAAATCAACTTTCCCATCATTTCCTCCATTTTCCAAGGAACCAAACAAAACAGTAAGAGACAGACCCATTACCTTGATCGTTTCTTGCAGTGAAGAGAATGGCCCAGTTTTGTCCCCAATCAAGCACTCAGAGATTCGAGGCTTAAATCTATTCACGGGAACCTTCACCCTATTGCCCGGAATCTCTTGGTCGTTCGTCGTTGGTGAGGCGCAAGGCGTGGTCTGTGCAGCGCAGGTCTCAGACCTCCATCGCGAGTCGCGAAATTCGTGAAAACAAAAACTCTAAACCTGGCTTTTGTTGTTTTCAAATTATAATTGGCTGTTTTTAATTTTTTGGAGTCCAGTTTTGCAAAATGGGCCTACCAAACAGATTCTTTTACCTTAAAACTTAAAAATTGTTTTTGAGTTAAAAACTTTAGACTCAAATCCAATACCAAACAGACCCTAAATGTTTTTTTAATACACTTAGATTTGGATGGATTTTAAAATCTCTAATAAAATCTCAATAGAATACATCTAGATTTGCATGGATTTTAAAATCCTTTAAAATCTTTTAGTTGACTACACTAAGATTTTAAAGTTTTTTAAAATCTTCTCAAATTTGAGTTTGACTAAATCCTCTCTATTAGGTATGGTCAATTAGGTCCCCTCTATTTGATACGGTCAATTAGGTCATTTCCATTCGGTACGGTCACTAAAGTACACTATATAGTTTTGTTACGGTCATTTTCACTGCCTACAAAATTGTTCTTTTCATTTATCTCTGGACTCATTTTTCAATCATTGAATCCAAATCAATAAAAAAAAAATGAATGCATTTGAGAAAAGCGTAAAGAAAAATGAGATTGGAACATTGCAAATTTGCAAGTAGAATAGGATGTGAAGCAGAGGATGAAAGCTCATTGAAAAATAGTGTATGTGCATCTTAGTTGGGAAGGGAATGAGGATATGGCCTAAAGTCTTTGCTGGCTGTGAAGTGCCATCTTTTTTTTTATGGTAATTTTTGTACAGCCATTTAGGTCCGATCGATTTGGTACGGTCAATTAGGTTGTAAATTCAATTACTTATGTTATGATGTTTAGGTCATTTTGATTCGGTACGATCAATTTGGGCACACTTTCAATTAATTACGTTTATAGTGTAGGTCTGAAAGATTCAAGGTATGAAAAAGCTGGTACCATTTGTACTAATTATGTTTCAATCCACCGAGGACCATCTTGTTGTAATACATGATGCATTTCAATCATTTTTTAAACCCTGATGAGTTTCCATCTTATATGAATCCACAGGTTACAGGAATTATGGAACGAAAGAGGAGTGAATATTCATTCCCACGATACAAGTCTAACATGGGGACCTTTGTAGAAGCCTACCAAAAATTTCAAAATCATATCAAACCTATCCACCTAGAACTTATGGAGAGGACACCATTTTGGGGCTTATTCAGGACATACAGAGAAGGCATTGCGACAAGTGATGCATGGAAGAACGACTATGATGTTATTGATATACTAGAGACGTACAATAAGGATCTTAATTGCTTTGACATTGGTGGTAATTGTATGGCGATAACAGCTGCAGATATTGCTGCCATTTTTTGGACTACCTGAAGGAGGCAATGATACCCAATTCCATTTCTCCTACAAACAAATAAAACATCAAAGAAAGTGAGTACAATGAACTAAACGTGTGCACCTAAGAATGAGACAAAATGGTCAAATATCCCAAACAAACAATTGAAAGCAAACAAGATGTACGAATGCATAGTTACACAGTTTGTTCACACAAGATAATTATGCATCACCTGTCACAATGCCTTCTGTAGTAAAATTATACTACAGAACTTGGTGCACCTGGGACATACAGGCAAGGGGTTGTGCACAGTTTAGTAAAAATGATGTTATGATATACTATAAAATTTGGTACAAAGTGCCATCAAAACTCCCACTAATGCACAGATTAGTAAAACTATGCCCCCAAGTTGGCATGTGCAGGATCATTTAAAAAGAATTCACTTGAGCATTTCATCAAACACATTATATGCATTGTGTAATGATCACGTAAACCCAAACACAAATTTGATCAAATGTAAACCATGCTTCAACTATTTGAAAAAAGTTAAATTGAAACATTTGAGAGAAATATTCCCTCTTAAAAGTAATGGGTACTTTGAATCACAAATAAAGAAAAACATTTTACAGTTTACAGAATTTACCCCGTAATGGATGGATTGGTCGGAATTGGTGCTGAAAACCCGAACGAAAAATAACCTAGTATGCACGGATCACCAGTCAATAACACAACAACTGCTTCACCTTGATTTTGGACCCAAGAGTTTATATAAGAAAATTCTGAAAATCAGGATGATTACTATAAATTGATAATGAGACAATCCAACCATAAAAGGAAATTGATTTTCGGGATTAATATAGAAAAGAAGCGTGAACATCGTCGTTGACAGAGAAAAAGGGAAAAACTTCAATGAGTCTGGAGATGGAGAGCTAAATAGTAACCAAATGCAGAGAGACCGGAGGAACCTTTAGCTCCAAAACGTTTAAACATTTATCTATACCTAATGGCAATACAGGAAAACCAAAAATAAATATAACAAATTTGTAGAAAAATAATTAAACATGACATGAATTGTATAATTTGACGTGGACACGAGTCAAACGATTATTTTTAGTTTTTAATCTTCAATACGGTATTATTGAAAAGTTAATCTTATTTAGGGATTAAAACAAAGTTTTCTATTAATTTTTAATGTAATATTTTTCTTTCACAAATTTGAAACATATATATCACTAGTTAAGTTTTTTCTACCATCTTCATACTCCAACTTGTAAATAAGGAACGGATTAAGAATGGAGGGAAATGTTACATGTCAGTATGTCACAATGCTTGTGACCAAAAAATTGTTACATCTTTTGTTTTTCGGAAAAAAAAAATGTTAACTAACACTAATAGATGTCAATGTAATTAAGACTCATTTCTAGTGACTTTTCAAGAGGAGTAATGCTTTGTAGACTAAATTTTGTAAATTAAATGATATTGAAATTAATGATTAAATTATTACTTAAATTTTGATAAACAATCTCATTTCTTATGTAACACCCGCCCCCTAATTATAAAAATATATGTTGTAATTACCCCCAAAATGTTTTAAATATATCAATTTCATCCTTTTTGATCTACCAAATCAGGATCCAAAGCATTGGATCCCTTTTCTTTCTAAATCTGCCACGTGGCAGCCCCCAAACAATTTCTCTTTCTTTTCTCTCTGTCCCCCCGTGAACCCCCGCTTCCTTCTTCTTCTTCTTCTTTTTCTGTCTGTCATGTCTCTCTCCCTTCTCTCGGACCTCTCTCAGCTCCCGCATCTCTTTTCTCAACCGCGAACGTACGCACGCACCCATCTCCCTTGCGCGAGGAAGACCCCTCATCGTCGCCATCTCGTCCTTCTCCCCCTCTGTCCCGTGCTGCAACCCCAGAAAACCCGGAAAGGAACTCCGGCGAGTTCCTATTTTCCCGGTGAGGTAAGCCTCAAATCTCCCTTATTTCGTCCAAGAATATTGTGGGTTGAGTTTTAATTGAGTTTATTGTGTGATTTTTGGAGGTTATAGGACGAAATCGAAGCCGGGTGTAAGCACACCCAACTCCGGCGACCTCGGGGGTATTTACGGCCATCTCCGGCCGTTCCACGACGAAAGGAAGGTATAAAAACACTCCCTTCGTCTTGCTCTTCGTTTTGGTACCTAAATCGGGGTCTAGGAGTGTGTGTGGTAGTCGGCCGGAGCTATGAAGCTCCGGTGGTGGTGCTCCGTTGACGCCATGGCCTTCCAGGCCAGTTTCAGGGACAAGCGGGCCTTAGGCCCGTGTGGTGAGGCCAGCCCAAGTCCTAGCCCAAATTTTCTTTTAATTGTTTTAGTTAATTTCTGTTATAGGAAAAGGTCGTCGGGCCGTTTATGTTTAGGGCTGAAGCCCATTAGCCAAACCCAAAAACCTTTTAAGGTTTTTATTTATTTTATTTTCTGTTTTAGGAATTTAGGGCCTTTTGGGCCATTTTCTGTTAAGGGGCTTGAGCCCTTTCCTAAAACCCATTAATCTTTTAACCCTTACCCAAAACCTTAAGGCCTTTCGGCCCAACCCAATCCAAGCCCAGTCTACCTTTGACCTCTGACCGTTGACTCGGTTAACGGTCTTTGACTTTGACCGGTCAACGATTAACGTTGACTTTTTGAGTTGACTTTTCGAGGTTTCGTCCAGGACATTTCCTAGGCTAATTTCGACGTCCTAAATCCGTTTCTGAAGTCCGTTTTCCCAAATTCAATCATTTGAATAAAGTTTGACTAAAGATATTTCCTTATGTGAATAGGTGCAATTATTAACGGTGATTCCGTTATTTCCTCGTGGTATAGCTTTGCACCATCGGTGTACGGTGAGTGGACCCCTTCTAAAATGCATGTTTTATTGTAGAAATGCATACATGAAAAGCATGATTTGATGATTATGTTTTATGAGATAACATGCTTACTGAGGCTACCTTAAATTATTACTATTTTTCCTATAACCCGTGTTCTTATAGAATATCTGATGGATGACAATATGATATTTAGAACATGTTTCGAACACCTCTTTATAGTATAGATGATGGATGACTTTATACTATGAAGTTGTTTTTCAATATATATATGTTCAAGAATAAACTGTCGGTTTACCCCCTGAACTTTCACCTCACTTTCGATTTCCCCCCTGAACTTTTCCATTGGAAAATTAAGGACTCAAACTAATTTTTTTAGCCAATTTGCCCCCTACCGTTAGTTTTCATATATTCCATCCATATTTCCGTTAAGTGAGACCATGTGCACAACATGTGAGGGTAGTTAAGTTATTTCACTCTTAAAAATGATTAAAAAACTGAAAATAATAAAAAAAGCAAAACCTTCCCTCTATTTTTTCCTGCTAATTCCTATCCTCGATTTTATTTTTCCCTCTCATTCCTATGCATGAGAAATGACATATGGTGTTATTGTCTACCATTTTTATTTTCTTTAACAAATTAATAATTTGACAAATGCTAATGGTGCTATTGTCTCCAAAGCAGTGCATTAATATAAGAAACCCTAGTCTTTTTTATGGACATGTTTCTTATATTAATGCACTGCTTTAGAGACAATAACACCATGAACATTTGTCAAATTATTAATTTGTTAGAGAAAATAAAAATGGTAGTACATGCTTCAAAAGAAAGATTAACTTAGCTACTTATGAAGACAATAACACCATATGTTATTTCTCATGCATAGGAATGAGAGGGAAAATTAAAATTGAGGATAGGAATTAGCGGGAAAAAATAGAGGGAAAATTATTATTATTATTTATTTTCAGTTTTTAATCATTTTAAAATTGAAATGACTTAACTATCCTCACATGTTATGCACATGGTCTCACTTAACGGAAATATGGATGGAATATATGAAAAACTAACGGTAGGGGGCAAATTGGCTAAAAAAATTAGTTTGAGTCCTTAATTTTCCAATAGAAAAGTTCAGGGGGGAAATCGAAAGTGAGGTGAAAGTTTAGGGGGTAAACCGACAGTTTACCCTATGTTCAATGGTTTTGTACTTACCTAGTGGTCCTTTCTGCTACGGGACGTAGGGATAGATTACGGTCCGTCCCGGGCGACGGTTTGGTGTTGGCATAGGGCCTGAAGTGTGTTTCCTCTGGCTATTTAGCACAAGGACGGGGAGCCAGCATGGGGCCTGAAGTGTATTTTCCTCTAAATGTCTACTCAGAGACAGGAAGCCGGCATGGGGCCTGGGGGTTATCGGACAATTCACTAGTGATTATTATATATGAGTTATGATTTGAGACATTGCACGGCATGCTAGGTTTCGGAAAACCTATATTTAACATTATATATGTGTTTTCATAAAACCTGGGGGTTTGTACGTTGATAACTGTTTTATTATATATATATATCAACTTGGTCCACCCATGTTTGTTTTGCGCCCCCTTCAGGACTTAGAATCGAGGCGTACAATCCCGGCATCCAGGCACTTCCGCATTGGTATTTTCGAGTCCTCTCGGTGTAGGACCCACTTCTATGTTCAGTCAATTTTTACATTAATTCTTTTAATGTTCTAGATTAAATGTGTGCTCTGAACACGTTCTTTAAATGCATATTCCTTATTCTTTTACATTTATAAGTTTCATCTATCCTTGATTTTCAACAATTGCACTCAATAAATGGCTTTCGTCACCCTCGGGTGTCGGCCAGCACGTGACCATCCTGATATCCCGAGGATATCGGGATCGGGGCGTGTCATCTTATTTGTGACACATCATTTAGTTTAAAATTTTAGTCTTCTTAGTATTTCTCTTTCAAGAATGATGTTATTATCACACTTAATTTTACTTTTCACACTTTATGTTTGGCAATCGGATCAAATGAATAAAATAAATAAAAAAATAAGGCCAACAAGGCGGCTTAGAGACACGAGCGTGACGCTGATTGCCGCTTCTTGCACGACTGTGTTTCGGATATTTTCGCCCAGTGCCTCAAGTCTGATATTGAAAAAATTCATCATCACAAGGATCATGACCATGACCATCATGATGCTTACTGCTTGGAGATTACCCAAGCGGCTACCTCTTTGCCTACCACCACTGATCATCATATGCTGTTCGAAAACATTGCAAGGAAGGTTTTCCTGCCAGAATCATGTTGCTGAGAAGGGGATGGTAGTGTCTGTATTATTGACCAACTGAGGAAGGAGGTTTTGCAGCCCTTGAGAAAAAACTATGGCGCCAAGGGTTGGGAACCTGCCAACCGGAGGGGCTATAGAGCGGCGTTCAAGCGAGAGCAAGTGGCTGCTGCCGATGAGATCGATCCCGACGATTCCGCATGACAATCCTGAGCTCGAGCAAGAGGCTGATGTTAAGTGGAAGAAAATAGTGGAGGTCTACTCAAAGCAGGGGAAGCTGAAGAATTGGTTGGCTGTGTGTGATGTCGACACCACCTTGTCGGCGGGTTTGGCTTTAGGGCTTTTTTTGCCTCAATTGAGTGATGAGTCGTGGAAAGGAAAGGTGGTCGCCTACAACAAAAACCCCCGGCTGCATTCGATACAAGGCAAGGATCTTAATTCGAGGGCCAAATTTATGCAGACTTTGATCAAAAGCCAGGACTGGACGGCTGATTTCGGGAAGGTGTTCGATGTGATTCTAAAACCAACGTTCTCACACTCTAACCCCTGTACTAATTCAAAACCGACTATGATACATCATCCTCACTTTAGGCCTTTAAATTAATATGGTGACAGAAGATGCATTCCCATTGTTAGCAGCTTTTCTTTCGTTAAATGTAAATTTGTCGCACATTAAGTCCATTGAACTGTCCCAGTTAGAGTCCATTGCACTGTTGCAAATTGAGTTACTTTTCCTGTATCAATTTGTTTGCGCTTCAAATTCTAACTCTCAATCTCACTGATTTGTTGTAGTTTAGATCAAAGTCTTATTACAATGTTGTGATCTGCTCTTCTTGTTGCCTTTCATCAAGGGATCCGCACCTATTGCATTTGAATCAAGGCTTTGGTATGTCACCTAAACTAACATACATTGTTTCCTCGTGCTTTCTGGTTGAGTTAATGCAGATTTATCATGTTTCAGTTGATTGTTTGGTTTTATCAGCTTATATCATTCGTTTGCTACCTGCTTTGTTTTCATTCTTCGTTATCTCTATGATCTTTTGATACTTCACAAGTTCATTGGTTTCTTTGTTTTTGTTGGTTTTAACTTAGTCTCAACCATTCTATTATTGTTCAAGGGTGCATTGGTGTCATATGTGATTTTGCTTTAACCAAGTGTTCCTAATTCTTAGTCGAATGTTGTTAGCCATTTTATATGTTTTTTTTGTCAATTGCTTTCTTTCTTTCTGTGAACTATATGTTACTTCTGTTTCTTCTATATATTAGGGAACCAAAACGTTTCGTTTCATCCTGTTAATTGTACAATGCAGTTGAAGATGATGCATTCAAGCCCTGCAGCATCGCGCGGGCATTTTTTCTAGTTTACCCTATTATATATCACATACACCATGCCATTTCAACTTTTTGACCAAATCCACGTCTCAACTTTTGCTCGCACATAAATCAAAACATTCAGTACCTGAGATCCCTATAGTCAAGAAAATATATTACTTTTGAACACCTTCGACCTGGGAGTTGGGACCACACTCCTTGTCTCCCTCATCATGGAATTTTTTTTCATTATAACGAGAATACGGATAGTATAACGTAGGTTTTTATAAAATTGATAGGAAATTTTATTTTTTAAGTTATTGATTTTTTAACACATAACCCTTTATTGGTATAATAACACGTGATGTACCTATCATGTTCCGATCACATTGAAAACATTATTCACCTAATATCATATCATTAAAAGAACATAGAAAAGAAATAAAAATAGAATATTATATACTAATATAATTTCATATCACATTCATATTGAATTCGTTAAACAAGTGTGCTGCTCCTCCATTCCATGGAATTGGAAGGGTATGATTGAGACACAAAGACGACGACATAAACCTCTAGACTCTATTAGCTACGCTAGTATGATGATGATGATGATTAGGACTGAGGACTCAACCTAACCAACAATTATTTATTGAAAACTGAAATGAGATGACACTACTGACTCAACTGGACATGACTTGCTGTAACATCCCACATCGATCAACAGAGGGGGTGATGTGTTTTATATGTACATGCCCACCTCCATATAGCACGAGGCATTTTGGGAGCTCACTGGCTTCGGGTTCCATCGGAACTCTAAAGTTAAGCGAGTTCAGACGAGAGCAATCTCATGATGGTATAACGCCGGCCACGCATGCCTTTATTCTTTACTTTTTAATCTTGATTTTAGCCACTGACACCACTTCCAAACCATTTTTTGTTGCCAAGGTATCAATTTTGGTGGGATGTGACAGAAACACAGACTCACTGCAAATTATTGTAGTTCCATATAATGCCGGCCACGCACGCCTTCATTCTTTACTTTATGATCTTGAATTCAGCCACTGGCACCACTTCCAAACCATTTTTTGTTGCCAAGGTATCAATTTTGGAAAGTTTCCCCCCATTGATCCATTTGCTCACCACCACAAATCTCCCATACCAAGGCCAATCCTTCCAGTTGCCTTCCCGGATTTTCTTCCTTGGGCACATGAAAAACTCCTTGTCCTCAGCTGGCTGGTATTCTTTTTGAAGTGGTGGTGGTCCTTTCCAAAATTGACAATGAGTTGTTCATGTCCCCTAACCACCCCAAAGGACCACCGCCGCTTCAAAAAGAATACCAACCAGCTGAAGACAAGGAGTTGTTCATGTCCCCCAAGGAGCTCAGGGAGAAGAAAATCCAGAAAGGCAAATGGAAGGATTGGCCTTGGTATGGGAGATTTGTGGTGGTGAGCAAATGGTTCAACAGGGGGAAACTTTCCAAAATTGATACCTTGGCAACAAAAAATGGTTTGGAAGTGGTGACAGTGGCTGAAATCAAGATTAAAAAGTAAAGAATGAAGGCGTGCCTGGCCGAAACCAAATATTCTGCACCCAAAATGGGTGTAGCCTCTCTGTGGCCCCAATAAGTCTCTGACACGTATTCAATATCTTAACTTTTCTTAATTTTGTTGGCATGAATTTAATATGTGTCAAATACTTATTGATGCCACAGAGAGGCCACACCTATTTTGGGTGCATAAGATTTGATCTCTGCGTGGCCAGCGTTATATGGAACTACAATACTTTGCAGTGAGTCTATGTTTCTTTCCAGCGAGTCATGTCCGAGTTTAGTCAATAGTGTCTTCTCATTTCAGTTTTCATTAAATAATTGTTGGTTAGGTTGAGTCCTCAGTCCTAATCATCATCATAGGAGCGTAGCTAATAGAGTCTAAATGTTTACGTCATCGTCTTTGTGTCTCTGTGAGACCTTCCCATTCCATGGAATGGAAGAGGAGCACACTTGTTTAACGAATTCAATATGATATGCGATATGAAATTATATTAGTATAATATTCTCTTTTTATTTCTTTTCTATGTTCTTTTAATGATATGATATTAGGTGAATAATGTTTTGTGTGTTTTAATCACGTCAATCGTATACAGGTTGAGCATATGCAAGTTTCGAATTGTGTTAGATGTGAGCTATTCTAAAAAGTAATGTTAGAGAAACTATTAATTTGAATCATATTTTATAATATACTTATTGATTGGTTTGAAAGTGAGTCCTTCGGGTTTTTATAGATAATGACTTATCAAAGATGATTTTTAGAATATAACCTAAGAGGTTTTTAGTATCTAAAAAATATCCTTTATTTCAATGCACTATGACATGTCACCTATAATAATACCAAACATTTTACCACTATTTACCTGCCTGCCATCTTAATTGTTTGAATTGTAACCTCAATTTTGTTGTTTCAAAAACGTAACAGTCAATTAGAGAGAGAGTGACATTAAAGTAGGCTTGAATTGCACCTATAATCAATGAAAATTTTCAAATTTTCAAACAGGATGTCTACTCTCACAAATAGTATTGTTACTGTCTGAATCCATGCTCCACAAAAATCCCCATTTGAAGCTACAATTCTTCGGCTTCCTAGATTCGCTGCCATTGTTGGAACCCACAAATCACTTCTAAGCTACTGTGTGTGTGTGTATATATATATATATATATATATATATATATTTTGTCTTAATCAACACAGCAGTTGGTATGGTTTGTCTTAATCATAAGCTATATGGTGAGGAGAACGTGTTTAGCTCTCATAACCAACACACTAGTTGATACTTGTATAGCTTGTTGGTATGGTTTGTATGTATTGGTCCGAAAAGATTCATGGTTTTAGCAAGAATTTACATTTGCAATGCACACCCTGTGTTTGTTGAAAAGCCTATGTGGAGGTTTTTGTACATGTTGGTTCTCTTTTCATTTAGGTACGGTCAATTAGGTTCTATCCATTATGTACAGTCAATTAGGTCCTCTCCATTAGGTACGGTCAATTAGGTTCTATTCATTCGGTACGGTCAATTAGGTCCTCTTCATTTGATACGGTCAATTCGGTCCTCTTCATTCGATATGGTCACTTAGGTACACTATATAGTTTCGTTACGGTCATTTTCCCTGCATACAAAATTGTTCTTTTCATTTATCTCTGGACTCATTTTTAATTGAATCCAAATCTATATAAAAAAATAATAATAATAAAAAAAAATGCATTTGAGAACAACGTAAAGAAAAATGAGATTGGAACATTGCAAATCTGCGAGTAGAATAGGATGTGAAGCAGAGGGATGAAGGCTCATTGAAAAATAGTGTATGTGCATCTTAGTTGGGAAGGGAATGAGGATATGGCCTAAAGTCTTTGCTGGCTGTGAAGTGCCATCTTTTTTTTGTAATTTTTGTAGTCATTTAGGTTCGGTCGATTTGGTACGGTCATTTAGGTCCCATCAATTTGGTATGGTCAGTTAGGTGCGTTTTGTAGTTTAGGTCCAATTGATTCAGTACGGTCAATTAGGTTGTGAATTCAATTACTTATGTTATGATGTTTAGGTCCGTTTGATTCGGTACGATCAATTTGGTCACACTTTCAATTAATTACGTTTATAGTGTAGGTCCGAAAGATTCGGTATGAAAAAGCTGGTACCGTTTGTACTAATTATGTTTCAATCCACCTGAGGACTTATTTAATCCATCTTGTTGTAATACCTGATGCGTTTCAATCATTTTGTAAACTCTGATGAGTTTCCATCTTGTATGAATCCATGAGTTACAAGAATTACGGAACGAAAGAGGAGTGAATATTCATTCCTACAATATAAGTCTAACATGGGGACCTTTGCAGAAGCCTACCAAAAATTTCAAAATCATATCAAACCTATCCACCTAGAACTTATGGAGAGGACACCATTTTGGGGCTTGTTTAGGACATAAAGAGAAGGCATTGTGACATTTGATGCACGGAAGAACGACTATGATGTTATTGATATATTAGAGACATACAATAAGGATCTTAATTGCTTTGATATAGGTGGTAAGCGTTTGGTGATAACAGCTGCATATATTGCTGCCATTTTTGGCCTACCTGAAGGAGGCAATGATAGCCAATTCCATTTCTCCTACAAATAAATAAAACATCAAAGAAAGTGAGTACAATGAACCAAACATGTGCACCTAAGAATGAGACAAAATGGTCAAATCTCCTAAACAAACAATTGAAAGCAAACAAGATGTATGAATGCATGGTTACACAGTTTGTTCACACAAGATAATTATGCATCACCTATCACAATGCCTTCTCTAGTAAAATTATACTGCAGAACTTGGTGCACCAGGGACATACAGGCAAGGGGTTGTGCACAGTTTAGTAAAAATGATGTTATGATATACTATAAAATTTGGTACAAAGTGCCATCAAAACCCTCACTAATGCACAGATTAGTAAAACTATGCCACCGTTGGCATGTGCGGGATCATTTAAAAAAAATTCACTTGAGCATTTCATCAAACACATTATATGCATTGTGTAATGATCACGTAAACCCAAGCACAAATTTGATCAAATGTAAAACCATGCTTCAACCATTTGAAAAAAAGTTAAATTGAAACATTTGAGAGAAATATTCCCTCTTAAAAGTAATGGGTACTTTGAATCACAAATAAAGAAAAACATTTTACAGTTTACAGAATTTACCCCGTAATGGATGGATTGGTCGGAATTGGTGCTGAAAACCCGAACGAAAAATAATCTAGTATGCATGGATCACCAGTCAATAACACAACAACTGCTTCACCTTGATTTTGGACCCAAGAGTTTATATAAGAAAATTCTGAAAATCAGGATGATTACTATAAATTGATAATGAGACAATCCAACCAATAAAGGGAAACTAATTTTCGAGATTAATATAGAAAGGAAGCGTGAACATCGTCATCGACAGAGAAAAAGGGAAAAATACTTCAATGAGTCTGGAGATGGAGAGCTGAATCGTAACCGAATGCAGAGAGACTGGAGGAGCCTTTAGCTCCAAAACGTTTAAACATTTATCTATGCCTAATGGCAATACAGGAAAACCAAAAATAAATATAATAAATTTGTAGAAAAATAATTAAACATGACATGAATTGTATAATTTGACTTGGACACGAGTCAAATGACTATTTTTAGTTTTTAATCTTCAATACGGTATTATTGAAAAATTAATCTTATTTAGGGATTAAAACGAAGTTTTCTATTAATTTTTAACGTAATATTTTTCTTTCACAAATTTGAAACATATATATCACTAGTTAAGTTTTTTCTACCATCTTCATACTCCACCTTGTAAATAAGGAACGGATTAAGAATGGGGGGAAATGTTACATGTCAGTATGTCACAATGCATGTGACCAAAAAATTGTTACATCTTTTGTTTTTCGGGAAAAAAATGTTAAATAACACTAATAGATGTCAATGTAATTAAGACTCATTTCTAGTGATTTTTCAAGAGGAGTAATACTTTGTAGACTAAATTTTGTAAATTAAATGATATGGAAATTAATGATTAAATTATTACTTAAATTTTGATAAACAAACTCATTTCTTATTGGTGACACATCGTTTAATTTGAAATTTTAGTCTTCTTAGTATTACTCTTTCAAGAATGATGTTATTATCACACTTAATTTTACTTTTCACACTTTATGTTTGGCAATCGGATCAAATGAAGAAAATAAATAAAAAAATAAGGCCAACAAGGCGGCATAGAGATACGAGCGCGACGCTGATTGCCGCTTCTTGCACGACCGTGTTTCGGATATTTTCGCCCAGTGCATCGAGTCTGATATTGAAAAATTTCATCATCACAAGGATCATGACCATGACCATCATGATGATTACTGCTTGGAGATTACCCAGGCGGCTACCTCTTTGCCTACCACCGCTGATCATCATATGCTGTTCGAAAACATTGCAAGGAAGGTTTTCCCGCCAGAATCATGGCGCTGAGAACGGGATGGTAGTGTTTGTTGTATTGACCGACTGAGGAAGGAGGTTTTGCAGCCCTTGAGAAAAAACTATGGCGCCAAGGGCTGGGAACCTGCCAACCGGAGGGGCTATAGAGCGGCGTTCAAGCGAGAGCAAGTGGCTGCTGCCGATGAGATTGATCCCGACGATTCCGCATGACATGTTAAGCTATATCAAGTATCCTGAGCTCGAGCAAGAGGCTGATGTTAAGTGGAAGAAAATAGTGGAGGTCTACTCAAAGCAGGGGAAGCTGAAGAATTGGTTGGCTGTGTGTGATGTCGACACCACCTTGTCGGCGGGTTTGGCTTTAGGGCTTTTTTTTGCCTCAATTGAGTGATGAGCCGTGGAAAGGAAAGGTGGTCGCCTACAGCAAAAACCCCCGGCTGCATTCGATACAAGGCGAGGATCTTAATTCGAGGGCCAAATTTATGCATACTTTGATCAAAAGCCAGGACTGGACGGCTGATTTCGGGAAGGTGTTCGATGTGATTCTAGAAGAGGCAGTGAATGCGAATTTGAAGCCAGATAAGATGGTCAAGAAGGTGCTAGCCTTGACCACATACAAACACTTCTTGACAGGCAGCAACTTCAGCTTCTGGGGGGAGACTAATTACAAGGAAATATGGAACAAGTATAAGGAGAAGGGGTATGGAGAAGTGGTGCCACACCTAGTCATTTGGAATATGATCAAACCTGAGTATTCGGCTGGGCATTGTAGAGAACCAGAACCAGGGGTGACGTTGTTGAGTGGCTTCTCGTACAAGCTGCTCGAGGTCTTCTTCGAAAATGATGGTGACATCGGCCCCAACCATGTTATGGAAGCTGCTGTATCTGCCCCAGCCTATCAAACTCTGGCAGTAGTCAACTGACTGACTGACTCGCACACAAATCACTGGTGGGAATGTGTTCATCTATATATTTCTTGGGTCGTAAAAGTTCCTCTCCAGACTATCACTGGTGTGAATGCTGTATCTGCCCCAGCCTATCAAACTCTGGTAGGCCTTAAGCTTTCATATTTTTTGTTATCCTCTCTCCTCCATTGTTATCTTGCTTCCAAGGTTTTTTTTTATCCTGCAGATTAATTGTCATCTCTTGCTTCTGAAGGTCTTTTTATTATCCATTGTTTCCCATATTTTTAATGGTGGACTGAGCGGTTAAACGCTATAATTATCTATATAATCATCTATTTAAGTCATCAGACTAATTAGTTTGGTTGCTGAGTGAGTTGCTTAGTTTTTGGAACTTCCAGATTCCAAACAAATACTTATAACTTTGGTTGTGGAACTGATTTTTCTGTTGTGCTTCTAGTACTATCAATTTTTTTTTTTCTGAGAAGTTTTCAATTCCAAGATCCTGCTAATAAATTCATCACACCAATATGCTTAGAATTCAAGTTTACAACAAATAATGTATTTCCACCATTCAGTAAGATTCAAGTTTACAACAAATATACATGGCTCAGAATTCACACCAAAATAAATATGAAACAACAAAAACAAAACCCACACATAATTTGTTGGTTTTAAACATTGGCAGAGTTGTCGTGTTTGAAAGGATGCGGTGGAGGAGATGAAGGGAGGGTGTTATTAGCTCCTGGTGGAGGAGCAGGCGCCCCGTAAACCTGAGCCGTGGCAATAGCATCCCTTCGCCCCCTCGCTCTCCCGAAGAAGTAGCACCCGAAACCCAGAAGTATGGTGAACAAAATAAAAGGCAGAGAGATCACCACCACCATACCCATGTCTCCCTTTCTTCTTCTAGTTTCTGCTACTACTTTCACTTCTCCAAAGCTCTCCTTCTTTGTTTGAGTTCTGATGAGATTAGGAGGGAGTATTATATATATATATATGTGTGTGTGTGTGTGTGTATGCTGCTATGTATGTGTATGTGTGTGTGTGTCTATTTGTAATTGGTACTTTGTAGAGTGAAGTATGATGATCTGGAGGTTTCTGATTCTGTCCAGAAGAGCAAAGTGAGTGACAAGAATTAAAAATGTGGGACTAGAAAACGGTAGGCTTATAACGTTCAAATTCTAACGGTCACTTTTCGTGGGGACAATAGAAACGAATAAAATGTGGGGCCTGGACTTTGTTGCCTCAAGTGATCTGGCACCGGCAGTTTCACGCACGAATATGCTTCCCAATGAAAAGAAAAAGGGCACAAAGACAAGTAGACGACCACCATAGCCTTAGACGGCTTGATCTTGCTTTGGAATCTTTGATTGATCCGAGGTTATTTTTTAACTGAGATCTGCTTTGGTGAGCATGAACTTCCCTGCATTTTGGTTTTATCCGGCCCCACCGTTGAGACCACTCGTGTGAGAAAAATGACACTTACATAGCAGTTTTACCAAAGATCCTCCTCAGATGACACTAACCAATCAACAATTAACAATCCCTTATTTAAAAGAGTTGGCTTATGCAAAAACCCTACCAAAGAGTCACATTAGGGAGACACCGTAATCAATCAACAATTGACAATAACTCATCAAGAGCCAACTCGTAGCTTTTGTTTATAGGCACCTACCAAGGTTGCTTATGTTTTATTATACACTTGGCTATCAGATAGAAAATGGTGGTGCTATTCACATCTATTTTTACCTCCACCCACTCTTCTTAATTTCTAGCCGTCGGATTGAATGAATTTAAAAAGACCAAAAGACAAAATTACCAAAAAAAAGTGTGAGAAGTTAAAATGAGAGTGTGAATAGCACCAACTATAAAAAAAGAAACATCCATTTTTTTCCTCCTGATTAAAAGAGGAGATTTACACTACAACATACTAACACAAAATTGACATCTAAGTTTGACTCAAATATCTATAAAATCGTATCTTATTTTAGATATACATCATCATAGCCAAAACCTTAAAGGCAGAAAAGACCCAAGTACAGGGTGCACAAAGGGATAAAAGGAGCGTGTGGAAATTATTTCTCATTATTTATCACCTTCCTTCTCCTATAATTCCAGTGAGCAGTGATTGAGTGACGTTTACAGGAGAAGGCGCAAGGTCAACCTCGGGGGTGTTAGCACCACTTGCACTGTTGCCTTCGGGCTGATAGTTGAGACGAACATTACTGTACTTGGATGCAGTTGATGGGGTATCATCCTCCATCAAAAAGCTACCTGTTGACAATGTCGTTACATCTTTAAAATCATAATCTGTCAAATAGCTCGGCTTCGACATGACAGTGCCTATGTCAATATCTCCAGAGAGCATTGCCACCATGCGTGACATAGATGGCCTCGTCATCGGTGATGCCTGCGTGCACAGGAGAGCTGCTCTTATCACTCTAGTCGCTTCAGTTTCGTCAAACTCTGTCAATCTTGAATCCACCAGCCCCAGAATTTGGTCGTTTTCATGTAGAGTCCATGCCTGAAAAACATTATGCCATTGTCCAAGGAAAGGGTGAATAAGTTTTTCACAACAATGCCAAAATAAAGCAGGGGAATGCAATTCCTACCCATTCAAGAAGATAAATCTTTTCTGGATCTAAGTTATTGTCAGAGTTTGGTCTCCCGCTGAGGATCTCCAAAGCAACGACTCCAAAACCAAACACATCAGCCTTCTCTGTCAAATGTCCACGCATTGCATATTCTGGTGCCAAATAGCCTCTGCAATGCAAGATAATAATATGGTTGCACAATGTTTCTTGAGATCATTAGTAGCATTATTAACATGATGTGTATTAAAATTTCATGCAAGTATAAATGTGTGTGGCTATAATATATGTAACCTATGGAAAAACAATAAAGGATGGCTTACATTGTCCCTGCAACCCGGGTGCTGATGTGGGTTTTCTCGTCATCATAAAGCTTTGCCAATCCAAAATCTGATATTTTTGGGGAGAGTTCTGCATCGAGCAAAATATTACTGGCCTTAACATCTCGATGTACAATCCTTGGCCTTGACTCCTCGTGAAGGTAAGCAAGTCCTCTTGCTGTTCCCAACAATATATTGAATCGAGTAGGCCAGTCAAGGTGCAAGTTACTTGTCCCTGAAATATTTGTGAACACATCTAATCAAAAACATTTTTAAGTAATTTTAGAGTGCTTGAAACTACAGAAAATGTTGTTTCTATGTAACCTAAAAGTAGATAGGTTTGTACCAAAAAGTGCCTGATCAAGGCTCTTGTTTTCAAGATACTCATAAACCAAAATGCGCTGGCTGCCTTCGATGCAGCATCCATACAATTTCACTAGATTCCGATGTTGCACTGCAGATATGGTAGCAATTTCAGATACAAATTGACTCTTTCCTTGGTGAGATGCTACTGAAAGTTGCTTCACAGCCACTATTCTCCCATCAGAAAGTGCACCCTACAATGTACACATAAACACAATTTAGTGACATGAAAGGAAAGAAAAAAGGAGCTATATTTTCCTCTCGCTTGCTCGCTCTTTCTCCCTTTCTCTTGTCATTACTTCAAGTACATGATATTGATGTAATACGGATTTCACCTTATAAACAGGGCCATATCCTCCCTCTCCTAGCTTATTTGAAGTATTAAAATCTTCAGTTGCGGTTCTCAATTCAGCATAACTGAAAGTATATGGTCGGGGGCCTAATCCTAGAATATCTGCACATTCATGAAACAGTTGACATAAGTTTTACTTTCGTGAAAGCATTCTTACTTCTGTGTGTTAATATTAGGGCAGCAAAACCTGAATTGGGTACCAATAATGATATGGTCGTTTACCTTCATCGTCTTCTTTTTCTGATTTTTTCCTCCTCATATATAGAATTGCAAATATTAATAGCAAGCTCACAACTCCAATAGGAACTGCAATACCGACTATCAACCCAGTCTTGCTCTTCTTTCCTGGAGTAGTTGGTGGAAGCCCGGCAACTGTTGGTGTAAAATCTGAGTAATAAAACAGATGAATTCTTCAGTGTCAATTAATAGCAGAAAAATACATTTAAACCAATCATAGGAAATCTCTATAAGTAACACATATTATACCTGAAGCAGCATGGACAGCTGCTATTAGCGGGCCGTAATCACCTTGTTCGGGTATGCAACAAGTCCCTTTACCAGCCCAGAACAGATGAATTTCAAGATAATTCTCTGACACGTTAACATTAAATTTTCTCACAATTGCTCGGTTAACACCACCTGCCGCCGACGATATGTCCAAGTCCTTCGTCATGCGGGTACCCTAGCAACCAAATGAACAGGTAGGTGATAATTCTAGTCTCCTTTAAATCATTGTAGCTTAAAACATAGAAAACCTGTCCAATGAGTGTTTACTTCAAATAAGTCAGAATTTTTATTCTATAAGCAGCCTTACCTGAATATAGATATCAAATACACGCCGTCCTAGACTTTGCCATTTTTGCGAAGTGCGACTTTCATAAACCGTCTCTGCAAAGTGCAATGTTACAGTGTAAGGCCCATTCTCAAGGCTCAGGCCATAGTATCTCAGTGATCCTGGGGACACTCTTGAAGTCTGGAAAAGCTCCGGGGTCACATCCGTTCCGGTGACTTGTGCAAGGGTATTTTCCAGAAACGACGGGTCCTTTCTGTCAGAAAACAAACCGGCATTGCTGACAGCCCATTTCTCTGTACTAGTTACATTGAATGTTGCTGCGCCAAGAGCTGAGTCTTCAGTCTCATACAATATGCCATCACTTCCCGTCATTTGTTTTCCACCACAGTTGATTGAGAAGTTTGCATCTGTAAAGTTTCATGTAATACCAGAAGCCAGCCATGATTAGCGATGAAACGTCAAATTGAAGACTCATGCTAATGTTCATCAGTCACATATTTCTAACCAGTTATGCGTATTACTGAACTGATGAAAACATGCTTGCAATCTATATCCATATGTATACATAACTAGAGAAGCAATGCCTTTTCCTCTAACATGACGATGCGTTAAAATAGTAAATGATTGAGAAGTTTGCATCTGTAAGTTTCATGTATTACCAGAATCTACCCATGATTAGCGATGAAACTTCAAATTGAAGACTCATACTAATGTTTTTCAGTCACATATTTCTGACCAGTTATGCTTATTTCTGAACTTATGAAAACATGCTGGCAATCTATATCCATATGTATACATAACTAGAGAAGCAATGCCTTCTCTAACATGACGTTGAGTTAAAACAGTAAATGTTGGGTGACATAAAAGCAGATTACATCGTGGGGCATTTCGATTGCATGGAAAATTTCTCTGGAGGCAATCCAATCCAGGAAGACTGCAAACACAGAACAATTATTAGTTATCCAAATAGAAACATGTAGTGGAAGAGTAGTGATAGTATTGCTTGTCTAAAAACAAGTAAGAGAAACTTCAACTCACGTTATGTTTGAACTGTCAAATGTGAAGTTGTTGACCACTAAGTTCCTGCATAAAATCATTAATCAATCACCATATGAAGAAATATATCTTTATCAAATGAAAATTCCATGTACAAGATCAAAAATTAGTAGGCAAGTAGCACTGTGAAAACGAATCTCAACGATAATTTTTTGTCCGAACATATTCTGTTGATTTAAACTGTAAAATGAAGGTGAAAGATAAAAGGACACGTACAGTTGCGATATTGTGGTCACCCACTGGGGAAAGCTTCCTGATAAAAAATTGTAAGACAAATCTCTGCAAATAACAAAATAGAATCAGAAGGCACAAAATGCATGAAAGTTATTAAGAACTTGTGTAAGATAGGATTAGAATGCTTACAATTATACACAAACACACACATGCACCGTGCATTCTATATGACTACTTTAAGAAATGAGGACTTACATAGTCTCAAGTTGATTGCTCTTTTGGCTTGGAAGAGGTCCGGACAGACTATTGTTTCCAAGAAACCTGGCCATTTCGATTATAGCAGAAGGCACCCAGAAAAGAAAAAGAGATGAACAAACAAAAGGTCAGATGTGCACAAAATCTAGAAGGATTAGTCCAGATATTCAATCAAAGTAGGGAATGTTAAAGATTTGATAACTTATGTATGATAAGGCAAGAAAAAGATAATAATAAAGATGGGGATTACAAGGATGTAAGAGAACTCAAGTTGAACAAAGAACTTGGGAGTTGGCCTGTCAAATTGTTGAAACTCAGATCCCTGCACACCAACGATAAGTTGAGAGGAGGAATCAGAATGCAAGAAAACTAATTGGTCTCGTTGGGACTCAAGCTTATATTTGCTGGTACGTACAGTGTCTGTAGACTTTGATATTCTCCAATATCAGATGGGATGGTACCAGTGATTAATGCGTTTCGCAGTTTTCTATACTCCAAAAACATAAAATTTGATAAAAGTAGATGGAGTAAGATATCACATTTCAAAAGGAAAAAGAAGTTAGATGAAAGTATCTTGATCGATGAGAATCTTCACTTACAATTCAGTCAAGCTTTTCAGATTTTTTATGAAATCAAGAGAGGAGCTCCCATTGTATATATCACTGATTCGCCTACATCATTATATGCAAAATAAACTGAAATCCTGTCTTCGGAGAAAGAGAGAGAATTACAATTTATGAAACATTTGTACTTACAGAGAGGTCAATGAGGTCAGCTGAGAAAAGCTGGTTGGTATTGGGCCTTCGAAAGAGTTCCCTTGAAATCGCCTACAGAAACATATAAGAAGCTTGTCAACTAAGTATCCATCTCAGGTCTGCTTTCATAAACTGCATAAGATCAAAATTTTATGTGGCTTACAAAGAAGTGAGTTGTGTCCAATTCCCTATGAAATCAGGTGTCTTTCCTGAGAAAAGACTGTCCGATGCCCAACTAAAATTCAAAAAGTTGACTTATAATAAGCTCATCCAAGAAAAGCAATATCAAAGTACTAGATAAACGAACAAATCTAAAATACGATTTAAGAGCCGTTCTTACAGGGTTTGCATGTTGGTGAGCTTGGCGAATGTTGAAGGAATTTCACCACTGAGTCCACAGCTGTCCATGTAACTGTGAAAATCATAAGGCAACTGATTTGTTAGGAATGTCGGTACTACAAGATAGAGAATGCACAAGGTAAAGTAGAAAATGGACGCCAAGAATTTATGTGGTTCGGCAATTTATGCCTACGTCCACCAAACAAGGAATCTTCACTATATGAAAAAAGATGAATACAACAAGAGTAGTCTTACCAAGCCAAAGACAAGGCTTGATGGATACAAGAAAGTATAACACACACTTTCTATCACTCTAAACTTCACTCACACAATGTGTAGTGGAACACTCTCACTCTCACTCTTGGAGTGGAACTCTAGCTTTGGACTTGATCCTTTGCTACTCACTCTTTCTTGATTTGTTGTTTCACTACAACATCACACCCATATTTATAGGTGAGGGTTTGGCATTCTACTAGTTTCTAGTGTATTCTTCAAACCTCTAGCATAGAAAGATCTAGACTAGCCACAAAAGTGTGGCTTCTAGATCTTTCCATTTGCAACCAAGGAAGCTAGTACTCTCTAGCTTCTTCCATCAACTTAATAACATGCTAGAATTGTCTAGCATGCTCCAGCCATCTCTCTTGCTTACTAGAATAATCTAGAACATTGATCATGGGCTGGACCATATACCAACAATCTCCCCCTCCAGTCCATGAGGAAGGAATTCCGATCATGACTGCAAGTTACCTGGAGTCCATCCCAGCAGCCTTAATGCAGAATTCCAACTTTGATTTTGTGACCACCTTTGTCAACATGTCTGAAGAATTATTATCGGTATGAATCTTCTTCAGCTGTAGCATCTTGTTCTCGATAGCATCTCTAATCCAGTGATAACGAATATCAATGTGCTTGGTGCGTGAATGGTATGCAGTGTTTTTGCTCAAATCCAGAGCACTCTGACTATCACAATAAACGCCATAATCACTTTGTTTCAAACCCAACTCTTGGAGAAACCGCTTCAGCCACAACAACTCCTTGCATGCTTCTGTAGCGGCTATGTATTCAGCCTCGGTTGTAGACAAAGCAATGCACTTTTGTAACTTGGATTGCCAAGACACGACTCCCCCTGCAAAAGTAAACAAGTACCCAGACGTAGATTTTCTACCATCCAGGTCACCTCCCATGTCAGCATTTGTAAATCCTTCCAAGATTGGTTTGGAACCGCCAAAGCACAAGCACATCTTAAAAGTCCCCTTCAAATATCTGAGAATCCACTTAACAGCTTCCCAGTGGTCCTTCCCTGGATTAGAGAGAAACCTGCTCACCACACCTACTGCATGAGCAATATCTGGCCGTGTGCACACCATTGCATACATGATACTTCCTACTGCTGAAGAGTAGGGAACAACTGCCATTTTCTCATTTTCTTCATATGTTTTTGGACACGACTCTTTGCTCAACTTGATATGATTGGCTAAAGGTGAGCTTACCGATTTGGCTGTTTTCATGTTGAACCTTTCAAGCACCCGTTCAACATACTTTTCTTGTGACAGCCACAACTTCTTGGATTTTCTGTCACGAATTATCTCCATGCCCAAAATCTGCTTGGCTGGCCCTAAGTCCTTCATGTCAAAGGACTTAGATAACTCTTCTTTGAGCTTTTTAATCATAAAAGCATCTTGACCGACAATCAACATGTCATCAACATAAAGCAACAAAATGATGAATTTACCTC
The DNA here is from genome assembly GCF_042453785.1 of Malus domestica. Lineage (NCBI taxonomy): Eukaryota > Viridiplantae > Streptophyta > Magnoliopsida > Rosales > Rosaceae > Malus > Malus domestica. Next base: position 38,366,202 of record NC_091665.1, read on the forward strand.
CAGAAAATTGTTTGATATAGACACAAGAGTCAGCATGAGTTCTCTTGTACCCATTACTCACCATGAATGAGTTGAACTTCTTATTCCACTGTCTCGGAGCCTGCTTAAGACCATATAAACTTTTCTTGAGCTTGCACACCAAATTTTCTTTACCTTTGACTTCAAAGCCTTTGGGTTGCTCCATGTATATCTCCTCTTCTAAATTGCCGTGGAGAAATGCAGTTTTAACATCTAACTGCTCGAGCTCAAGATCTATGCTTGCTGCCATACCAAGGATAACTCGAATGGAAGTCATCTTCACCACCGGTGAGAAAATCTCATCAAAGTCAACTCCTTTCTTTTGACCAAAACCTTTGACAACCAAACGAGCCTTGTACCTTGTCATGTTGTCGTCTCTTTTCAATTTGAACACCCACTTGTTTTTCAATGCTTTCCTGCCCTTTGGAAGCTCCACCAGCTCATAGGTATCATTCTTTGATAAGGAATCCATCTCCGACTCCATTGCCTTCATCCATTTGTCACTGTCGTTATGAGCTCTGGCCTCCTCATATGTTTCGGGCTCTCCATAATTAGTCAACATGATATACTCTGATGAAGAATACTTGGTAGACGGTCTTCGACTTCTGATGGATCTTCTGACCTGATCTTCATTCTCTTGTAGGGCTGGAGGCTCCCCCTGATTGGGTTCTCCTTGAATCTGCTCTTCTTGACTAGGCTCCCCCTGATCAGCAATCTCATGGTCTGGCACATCTTGATCAGGCTCCTCTTGATTAGCATTATCTGATTCTGCAGGCACTTCATTGGCAGTTGCTTCAGGGATGTCATCGTGACTTTCTTCATCTGAAGCTAATGGATCAACTCCTCTGACTGCGCCATCTGGTTGTGCCTCTTTATCCGAATCCCCAATTGTTTGTTCTTCATAAAAGACCACGTCTCTACTTCGGATAAACTTCTTCTGGTATGGGTCCCATAATCTGTAACCAAAATCTTCACCGCCATAACCAAGAAAGATGCACGGTGTAGCTTTGTAGTCTAACTTCGATCTCTGCTCTTTGGGCACATGCACAAAAGCTTTGCAGCCAAACACCTTCAGATGAGAGTAAGACACATCATTACCAGTCCATACTCTCTCTGGAACATCAAGACCTAATGGTACTGATGGAGATCGGTTGATCAAATAGCAGGCTGTCCTTACAGCTTCACCCCAGAACTGCTTAGATAACTTTGCAGTCCTCAACATACACCTGACTTTCTCCATGATGGTTCGGTTCATTCTTTCAGCAACACCGTTATGTTGTGGAGTTCCAGGAACTGTCTTCTCATGACGTATGCCATGTTTTACACAATACTCTCTAAACTGGTGAGATGTGTACTCGCCGCCGTTGTCGCTACGAAGGCACTTGAGAGGTTTCCCAGTTTCCCTCTCCACCATGGCATGGAACTCCTGGAATGTCTGAAACACCTGGTCTTTGGATTTCAACAAATACACCCACACCCTTCGTGAAGCATCATCAATATAAGTAACAAAATATTTATTTCTTCCAAGTGACTCGACTTCCATGGGACCACACACATCTGAATAAACAAGATCTAACAAGTTTCCTTTCTTTGTAGATGGAACAGAAAAACTAACTCTTCTTTGTTTTCCGAATAAACAATGCTCACAAGAGTTTAACGACGTACCTTCGGTAAAGGGAATGTGAGACTTATTTGCCAAAACTTGTAGGCCTTTCTCGCTTATGTGGCCTAGCCTCTTATGCCATAAGTCTAGAGATGAGTCCTCCACAGCATTCAACTCACCTTTCAAAACCTTGGCATTTGACCGGTACAACGTACAACAAAGTCGTGCTCTTGCTACCACCATTAAGCCTTTAGTAAGCTTCAATTTTCCTTCGCCAATATGGTGATAATATCCTTGTCGATCAAGGGTACCGATGGATATCAGATTGAGACGTATATCAGGAATATGTCTCACATCTTTCAACATCAATTGGCAGCCGAGATTAGTTCTTAGACATATATCACCAATTCCAAGAATTTTGGAATAGCTTTCATTCCCCATCTTCACTATGCCAAAGTCACCTTCTTTGTATGTACTGAAGAACTCCCGTTTGGACGTAGCATGGAAGGAAGCTCCATTGTCAAAGATCCATTCAATGTCTCTGTCAGAGTTGCCCATATGCAGACATTCACCAACAGACAATATTTCTGGTACATCACCACATATGACAGCAGTGGTATTGCCAGTATCATCTTTCTTCTGATTGTTTCCTTCCCTTTGCTCTCTCTTCCAAACTCGACAATTTTTCTTCATATGGCCTTCTTTGCCACAGTGGTGGCATGCACCCCTGAACTTTGACTTGGATCGGCTAGGACTCCTGCCATGACCTCTAGGCCCTCTACTTTTGCTTCTTCCGCGGTTCTCTGTGACAAATACTTGGCTGCTATCTGTGCCAGAAGTCTTTCTCCTTGTTTCTTCATTGAGCATGCTATTTTTAACATTATCAAGAGTAAGAACACCATTAGAAGCAGAGTTACTTATACTCACCACAAAGGTCTCCCAACTGTCTGGCAAGGATCCAAGTAACAAGAGCGCTTGTAGCTCGTCCTCGATCGTCATTTTCATAGTAGCCAACTGGTTGATGATATTCTGGAAATTGTTCAAGTGTTCTGCTACACTTAAACCATCCTTGTACTTCACATTGATGAGCTCTTTGATCAAGAAGGCTTTCTTGGCTGGGGTCTTCTTCTCGAACAAGGACTCAAGCTTCGTCCAAAACTCGCGAGCATTGGTTTCATTAGACACATGGTGAAAAACACTATCATCCACCCATTGTCTAATTGTGCCAATAGCCTTGCGATTCATCTTCTTCCACTCGGCATCGGACATGCTCTCGGGCTTAGCGGCATCTCCTTCAATTGGCTCATGCAAATCCTTGCAATAGAGAATGTCCTCCATCCTTGGCTTCCATGTTACCCAATTGGAGTTGGTGAGTTTGATCATAGTGCCACTTCCTTCCATCTCGTAGTACGAGCCAACCGGGCTCTGATACCACTTGTTAGGAATGTCGGTACTACAAGATAGAGAATGCACAAGGTAAAGTAGAAAATGGACGCCAAGAATTTATGTGGTTCGGCAATTTATGCCTACGTCCACCAAACAAGGAATCTTCACTATATGAAAAAAGATGAATACAACAAGAGTAGTCTTACCAAGCCAAAGACAAGGCTTGATGGATACAAGAAAGTATAACACACACTTTCTATCACTCTAAACTTCACTCACACAATGTGTAGTGGAACACTCTCACTCTCACTCTTGGAGTGGAACTCTAGCTTTGGACTTAATCCTTTGCTACTCACTCTTTCTTGATTTGTTGTTTCACTACAACATCACACCCATATTTATAGGTGAGGGTTTGGCATTCTACTAGTTTCTAGTGTATTCTTCAAACCTCTAGCATAGAAAGATCTAGACTAGCCACAAAAGTGTGGCTTCTAGATCTTTCCATTTGCAACCAAGGAAGCTAGTACTCTCTAGCTTCTTCCATCAACTTAATAACATGCTAGAATTGTCTAGCATGCTCCAGCCATCTCTCTTGCTTACTAGAATAATCTAGAACATTGATCATGGGCTGGACCATATACCAACATGATTAATACCCATTTCATACGATAAAGTGCAATTTTTGCTCATCCGTAACGAATTAACATGTAATTCAAATTTGATGATTTAACGAAGCACTTACATTTGCTCGAGCTTGACTAAATTACCAAGTTCTGGAGGGAGTGTTCCGGAGAAATTATTTGATCCGATGCCCCTGCAAGTCATGTTGAATAGGCAAACACTTACTTGAAAGCAATTATTGAAGAGTGATAGAAGGTTCTGTATCTAATGTTTACGACACAAAATTTTATTGTATGCTCTCTCATTTTTATGGCTTACAGCAGAGTTAGCTCCGTAAGGTTTCCAAGCTCCTTGGGGATGGGTCCAGAGAATGAATTGATGCCAACTGACCTGAATGGAGATATCAGTTAGTGAAAGATAAGCATCATTAAACTTAATTACATACATAACAGGAAACTAGTACTGCATTATTCAATAAAAGCATAATGATTTTTTGTAGATTACGGCACAAAAAGTAGCGAAAAGGTGTAAAGAACATAACTGTAGATTATGATATTCAAAATGAAGTATACAAATTGCTACGGGTCTCATCAGAAGTATGAGTACTTAAAGAAATGTTCTCTCACTACTTACAATTCAGTCAATGCAGACATATTGCCAATGAATGCTGGTAGGGGACCGGTGAAATAATTCTGATCGATTTTCCTACAAAAATTGAAAGGAAGTATAATTGTTAACTCTTAATCTTATAACATCACCATATTTTTGTTGAAATCTCACATCAGCTAGAGAAATAAAGAAAGAAGAGTTTAAATATCCAAATCTCATTCCAACTAATACCGAGACCTTTTGGAATAAACCTCACACTTAACGGATTGTGCAAGTGGTACCAAGTTAGGGACAATATCTGTGTTGTTGGAAGTGAGCCTTTTGCTCGTCTCTCCGATAATTCTACAATTTTTGATATCCAATATATGATTTTGATGAACCAAAAACAGAGAAGGGAGTTGGAAAAAATTCATACAAAGATGTGAGATATCTCAGAGCCACAAATTCTTCTGGAAACACCCCTCGTTTGTTCAGAGCATACACTCTCCTGGAAAGCAAAAAGATTGAACATTTAGAACTACATAAAATGGAGCGACACAGTCAAATTATGACGTTAAAATATATAGGTAGCAAGTGAAAAATCAGCAGTGGCATGGAAATCTTGTTCATAAAGAGTAGTTTAACATACAGTTTGGTGATGTGGCATGTAGCATTGTTGTCGTAAGAACAGTCGCAAACGATGGCTGGGTTGTTACTGGGGTCCCCAAAGTCGGTGCCGTTGATGGCAGATCCACTGCAGGGTTCTCCACTGATATTCCACAGCCCCGGCACTGCTTGTGTGTCCCATTGTTCAAATATTGAGTTCAACGCCCTCACTGCACTCTCAGTTAATTCAGTCCTTGTGTGTATTAGATTATATCACACCATAATTTGATTTGTGTTACCACTTACCAGACTATCTCGAACCAAACGAAAGATCAAATTGATTATTACAAAGGAAAATTACCCTTAATTTTTGGATGTTTTGTATATGGGATGAAAAAGGGCCTTACAATAATTTCTTCGAAACTTCGTTTCATATAGTCGAAAAACACTTAAAATGTCAATTTGTTGAGGGAAAAAAAAGCCCAGTTCCTGGTCAGAAACACTTAAATGTGGCAAAGTGTGTGTGTAGGGAGAGAGAGAGAGAGAGAGAGAGAGAACCTTCAGATGGATCGGTGGTAGCATTTTGAGCAAATGACAGCTGAAACCAGAAGTAGCTGAGGAAGTAGAGTAATAGTATCCTCATCATCAACTTCATCTTCATATTGTACATGTGCAGAACTTGCTCTCCTCGACGGCGTGAATTTAAACGACCAACACTTACATTCCGACTGGCTGAATCATGCACCGCATGTAAGTAGAAGAAGACCATTAGATTTTAGTCATATATTGACAACATATACATATATAATATATTTTGTCCAAGTTGCATGATCAAATGGCGGCCACTTTAATAATTTCCCACCTGGAGTAGGCCAAGACTTTGATCATATTAGTTGAATTGTATACTGTAATATTACACATTGAGCTGCTTTAGTATTGAAATATTTATGTACAATTTTAGATTGTTAATATTTTTGTGGTTGAAAAATCAAGGAATTGACTTATGGATTTACATTCTTGCTCAGTTGGTAATTATGGAGAGGGATTTTTCTGGATAGCGAAAGAACAAAGGATTAATTCTTTGTTAGTTGGTGATTTTGATATGACATCAACCGAGGATGTCATTGTGACAATTCTTAAGCTAATCACATTATTATGTTTGACAAAACACATGACACACTATTTGATTAGTTTTTTATTTCTTTCTAAAAAGATAGGCAACTAATGACAAACCACGATTATTCACCTTTTTTGGGCTAGAAATAGGCTAATTAGAAATTGTACACACATTACAAAGTATCGAACTCAGGATTTTCACAATTAGCTTAAAATATTGCTAAAATTGCATGTATGTTGTTAGTTTGTCCAGTAAAAGAATAATATTTCATTCATAATTTTACGTATAAATAAAACGATAAAATGAATTTTTGATAAGTGGACATGGATTTTTTCAAAGAAAAACAAAGGTGGGATTTTCAAAAAAAAAAGAAAAGAAAAATCTCTGGTGGAATTTTCAAAAGTTGTGGCTGAATTGAAAATTCAATCGGGATGAAAATATCTGCAAGTTGAGTTGAATGGAAAAGGATATTTGCCGGATCATTTTCTTGAAAATGCGGAAGATCTTGTGATTGTATCTGTTTATCGTACCTCGTGCGATAAGTTTTTGTTAAATATTATTTATATTTAATTTTAAATTTTAAATTTTAAATAATTTCTGACCGCATAATGTACGATTAACAGACATGATCGTAATATCTTTCGGATCCCCAGAAGAAGAATCCGGGATCCTTTTCCGAATTGAATGATGCAGCCAGAAAAGTCAAAAGAGGATATGTCTGGATGGATTAGAATCATCTCCGGAACAATTACATCCGTCCTAATCCGTTTTTGATTGATGACAGAAAGTCAAACTGCCACGTATGAACCCATCACCATCCCACCCACCTTGGCTTAATTATTCTGATGCCTTGTTCTTAAAACAAAAGGAGGTAGGCGATGAATTGCTGTACTGACGTTATAATGGAAGGGGTGTGCTATCCACACACTCATTTTTATTTCTCACACACCTCTTGTTAATTTTATTTCTGTTAATCTTCTTTATTTCATCTGATCCGACGGCCGAAAATTAAAAGAGATGTGAGGAGTAAAAAAGGGTGTATGGATATTACACCCTTAATGGAATCGGTATTTAATTAATCATTTTATTGGCATTAATTATGTACTTAATTAAAAGTATGTATAACTTAGTTGATGCAATGAACTATCATAGGATTATACTTTTAGTCCAAAAAGACCGCTCAAACCGATAGGACTATACGCTTTAATGAGAGTTGGAAGAGAACATCTAACGTATGTAGTATTATCCTAATTTTATAAAGAAATTATTTCTAGGACTTAAACTTGTGATTTTTTTGGATCACAAATGAACAACATTTCCATTACGCCAAAATTCACCTTCAATTGTAGCTTTAATCTATAAACAAAATATGGAACACTGGTTATTGACGCTAATTCCTTGAGGATTCTGATTAAAAGGACCATATGGGCAATTCACTAATTTACTGTTCTTAAAGGTACTCCTCGGATTTTGGCCAAAAATTCTTATAGAGTTAGCGTGAAGGACTAATGTTTCACATTTATCGAACTCATAAACTACTTTTAATAGATCCTTAATTTGTAGACTAAAATTACAATTTAGTCATAATTCACCAACCAATACTGTGATTTTCTCCTTTATAATGTTTGGGGAAAATACTGTTCATATCAATTATCAAAGACTCATACTCATCCTCGCAATCGTATCAATAAGTAAAGGGTAATGCTATTTTGCTATTTATTTTCTTTAATTCATTTTATCCGAAGATAAGAAATTAAGAAAAATGTATAAAAAGTAAAAATAAGTATGTGAATAGCATCATCTTAAATTTATCTCTCTTAGCATAAAATAAAAGAAAAACTAATGAAAAGAACTTGAAAACTTTGAGTTTTAATCAAAATGACAAAAAGGCAAAAAGATGTTGTAAGTGAATAGTACTAGAAGTGACTTTTTTAGAGTAAAAATGTCATTTTTTGTTAAAGTAAACAGTACTAAAAGTGTTTTGTTAAAACATAGTAAAATAAAACTTATAGTTTTTATTAACCAATTAGACAAATTGGGTAGGAAAAGGAAGGAATACACATATTCTGCCAAGTTACATTGGTGTAAAAACACGTAGCTTGCACATGCAGTACGATCAAGTTGCGGCCCAAGTTGATGAGTTTTCCATAAAGTTAAATGAGTTTGATCATGGATAATATATTAAATATATAAAGAATTATTAAATATTGCCAAACAACAGCAGTGTTTTAAATTTTTTTAAACTAAGCAAACAGACAGGGAAATGTAAAAATTAAGTTCCTATATTTATTTTTCCTACTTTATTAATTAAAATTTTATTAATTTTTAATTTTTAATCAAAATTCTTAAATTTTAATAAATGTTATTAATTATTTTAAACGTTACATTTGGTATATTTGTGCCCATGCTAATTATATGTATTTATTTTATGTTTTAAAATATATCAAGAGTTATTTTTCAAAATATGTTAATAATTATGTGGGTACATTATTTTTTGCTATAATTTTTGTGAAGAACAATATTACTCTAAAAAAAAATTTTAAGTATATTTTAAAAATATTATTTAAATTTGTTTAAATTTCATAATTTGTGGAACATTAAATACATAAAGACATGAATTAAATCTCTTAAACGATGCTAAGATTTCGATCAAATTATTTAAACAAATAAAATTTTAGCCTAACAATTAGGTTGATTAGGGACCACAGCCAAAATGACGATAGGAAAATATACTGCTTTTGAATGCATCTGTTGGCTACAGTTGAGGATGAACTTTTAACATTTCGAAAGAGAAAGATTAGCGGTTGATCTCCTGTATTTTATATGTGCATATCATATGAAGAGAGAGAGAAAGAGAGAGAGAGAGAGAGAGATATACCCGTCCTGCTGTTGAAGCAGAAGATGGAGGAGCTGAAGCAGAAGCAAGCAGCAAACTGGTGGGAAGATATCAGAGATGGTGGCTTCTTCGCCCACTAGCTCTGAAAATTCATCCCCTCTCCTCTCTCTTTATCCTAGTATGAGTGTGTATGAGAATGAAAAGGACAATTCCCACTTACATAAACCAAAATATATACGGACAAGGATTGTCTGCTCTCTACTTCCGGTGCTTTCTTCGTATCTTCCTGTTTTGTGTGATCACGGTTAAATCACGTCAATATTTTATATTTTTTTTATAAATATAATAAAACAAAAATGAATAGTAATATAAAATATTGACGTGTCTTAACTATGACCACACAAATAAAAGAGCACGAAGAAAACACCGGAAATAGAGAACAGACAATCCTTGTCCAATGTATATGGCCTCATGGGAGTAGTATATATAATTATATATAGTGGCATGATTAGTCTTTAGCCAATGTCAGTCTCTGTATTCTTCAAACCAGCAATTTCTTTATTCAACAACTAGAATAATTAAAATGTAGAAACACGAAATGTAATATGATATTTATGCATTTTATTATTGGTTTGATCTCTATGAATTCTCTTTTTCCTAACAATTAACAACTTAATTCAATAATGTTATTATTTATTAAAAAGGAAAAAAAAATGAAGTAATTAACTTTTTTTTTTCATATTTTTAACTAGATGTAAAAGCTATTAAACCTTAGAACCTAAACAAGTTCCTGCCCTCTAATCCAAATTTTCCTTCACTTTGTTGAGATTCTGCTAATTTCATTTAGCCTTTCATGTTTCTCTTTAAAAAAAAAATCGTAACTTTGCACCTTTAACTCAATTTTCCTTCATTTCGTCGAGATTCTACTAATTCGTAAAAAATGAACGGAATACGTGACATGGTATACATTTTGTTTATGTGCATCCGTTAAAGCTAAACATCTTATGGTTCATTAACTTTAATCAAATTTGAGCAATAATCCATTAACTAAAAATTCATTATCATTAGTCCCGCAACTCATCAAAACGTATAGTTATGATCATTTTCGTTAACTTCGTGAGAATTTTGTCAAAATGAGTTATGTTGGAAGGATCATTGTTACAATTGAGATCCCTCAACTCATCAAAACTTCTAGCTATGATTTTTTCGTCAACTTCGTTAGAATTTTGTTAAAATGAGTTATGTTTGAATGATCATTGCTACAATTGGGTTAAAGTTGAGGGATTATTGTTCCAATTGAGTTAAAGTTAAGGGATCATTTTTCCAGTTAGATTAAAGTTGAGGGATCATTTTTCCAGTTAGATTAAAGTTGAGGGGCCAAGGGTAATAAATTTTTAGTTGAGGGAACATAGCTGTACGTTTTGATGAGTTAAAAGATTAATGATAATAAATTTTTAATTTAAGGACCATTATTCTAATTGAATTAAAGTTAAAAAATATTACTACAACTTAGACACATAAAAAAAAATCATATTATAAAATAACATATATAAAGTTTCGCTTCGTATTTTGAGCACATTGAAATCTCTATAGCGAAAGAGTGAGTTGCTAGCTATTGAAATTCCCTAAGGTATTGGTAATTGTGTTTAATTAAAAGATAAAAAAAAATTAAATAATTTTATTGTCAATTGAATGAGTTGGTATGCCAAACTTCAATTTTGACCTCTCTTTGCTGTTTCATTTATTGGTCAAAACACCCCTCTTCCACATCTCATGCCTATCTTCGGTCTCACTCGCGAGCATATCTGCAGTACTGACTCAGGGAAAGGACGCAGCTGACAACCCTCAAGGTTCAGATCTCTCTGTTATAGCTTTCTGTAATTAATTAATTCAATTAAGAGCTCTGTTTCTCCGTCTTTTTTTTTTAATTTTTTTTATCAGATTATCCCTGATTTATGCGTCTGTTTCTGAATTTGTGAATAACATGGGAATTTGTGTAAACTGCTCCTGAATTTGTGAAGAATATGGGTGTTTTGGTTCTCAGAAAATATTTGTGAAATTTTGGTTTATGTTTCCGTCTCTGGGTTGATCTGTTTGTATTCAAGTTCTCATTTTTTTCCCCCTCCATGGATGTAATTTAAGGGTGTACTGCTTGATTCCCGGGAAACTTTGGAAGGAAAATGATAGAAATTGCAATGCAACATATACACCAACTCTTTCTATTTGTGAATTTCTGTGTGTTTGGTTAGAACCTAAGGCCTCGTTTGGTCTCTAGGATCGGATTGGAATGGTTGAAATAACAATGAATCGTATAATTTTTCTTATTAGTAAATTGATTTCTCAATTTGGTATGATTGAGATCTTCTCATGCTGTAATATCATAAAGGGTGACCCCAAGCCAACAAGGCTCTAAGGAGCGACCTTTCTGTTGCGCTAAGGCTCGCCCTCGCTCTAGTAATGCCGTAGAATATGGATAACTTGTTCCCTTATGATCTTTTTAAGTTTTTTTCCCAGAGTTGCATAATTTTGATCAAGAACTATTATTTTTGTTGGGATTGAGACCCAAAAAAAATCCTTTTGCAGATTAAAATTCCGAAAGAAACTCTCGTAGGCATCAAATCGGCAACAGAAGTACGAATTGAAGGCGGTAGTTGAAATGAAGAAAGAAGGAGCCGAGGAAACAAGCATGGAGATAGTGAAGAAGTTTTTGGAGAAAGAAGGTGAAATGGCAATCGCCATGGATAGTCTGCCCGACAGGTTCTTTGAGCCCTTCATCCTGAAAGGCATTAACGTCGATCTCCTTGAACCCGGACACATTGTTTGCTCCTTCAAAGTACCCCCGCGTTTGGTGAACGGGGGCAATTTCTTGCACGGTGGAGCCACAGCAACCCTTGTGGATTTGATAGGATCAGCTGCAATCCTCTCCTCTGGAGCTCTCAGTTCCGGAGTTTCGGTGGAGATCAATGTGTCGTACTTGGATTCGGCTTATCCTGGCGAGGAAGTTGAGGTCGAGTCCAGGACGTTACGTGTTGGGAAGACTGTTGGTGTTGCCAGTGTTGAGATCAGGAAGAAGAAGACTGGGAAGATTATTGCTCAGGGCCGTCATACCAAGTACCTTGCTGTTTCTAGCAAACTCTGAACAGCTAGGAAATTGAACCAAGGCATACTGTTCAGTCAGTGTTAAGATTTTTCGACATCGAATAATTTTTTCTGGAGTGAATTGTAATACAAGCAATGCTCAGTCAAATTCTCCGTGACTGATACAAATAGTTAAGAACAATACAATATTTCACCAAAAGTTGTCGAAAACCAGAACATTTAACTGCTTAAGCTTTTAGATAATAACATGATCCAATCCTCAAAATTGTATTGCTCAAATTTGTATTCCTCAGACTGATACAATTGTTAAGAACCAGTAAATGCTTATAAAAAATTCTCAAAAAACAGAACAGATAATCAGTTAACCATTCGATCACAACATTCACTGAATCACGAAAAGTTAACCGAAATCAAGAAAACAACATTGACCATTTGAGTCACAATTCGTCAAAATCATATCCATCGTCGTTATTATATCCCTCATCGTAATTGTATACTTCATCATAATTGCATCCATTATATTCGTCGTTTGCAACATGTGTATCATCGTCATAGCCTTCTCCGGCTTCAGCCTCTTCACTGTACGTATTTTCATGTTCGAGCTCCTCATCAGGACTAACTTCAAAATGAATCTTTTTCTGATTTGACAGCTGTTTACCACTGCCGCAATTAGACTCTTTGCGTTCTTCAAATCCAGGTCCCTGAAAAACAGACGGAGAAAAAGGTCAGATTAAGCAAATTCAGGATACATTGACAAGTTCTGGCCGTTGCTCGTAAAAACAGACATTCTAAAACCTCTTAGGATTCATAACTAGGAATTACATTGCAAAATTATTATATATGGCCAAAAAATTATTAACCATATAACGAGATATAACACTTCCTATTTCCTAAAGTCTTCTATTAGCTGCTCGATTAGCAAACAACCTGTATAAAGATCATGGTTTCACATATTTAGGTTTTATCCTGCCATAGCTTGTACAACTTCGATAGACCTTTATTCCATCATACAAAAATTGGTGTCTGCCGACTGACCAGAAATAAACGAGTAACATGTGACGACTGTCAAAGTTTGACATACTATTAGTCTACCAGGTTTGTTTGGTTTTTTTTAGTCTTTTGCAATCTGCATTAGGTTCACAGGCAACGAGACATATAATGTTTGACAACATAATATGCAAATTGCAGAGCTATGAGTGAAGCAAGAATGATTCTAAAATAAGCCGGTGAAAAGATACTTACAAGCTTTTCATTTAATTTCTTCAAAGCATCAAAGTCGATTTTTGAACTCAGCCTCTGCAAGAAAAAAGAATGCCATGTAAATAATTGTTGGATAAGATATAAGTTGCATCAGCTAATTCCCTTACCTCCTTGTTATTTATCAGCTAATTCCCTTACCTCTGGAGGAATAATACTTAAACGAAGCATATCCATCAGCTAATTCCCTAACGTCCTTGTTATTTATCACAGTAGAAACTTTGGCGGTTTTTTCTGCAGGTGCAGCTTTCTTGGCTTTTCTGGCTCGTTTTCTACTCTTTCCCTGCCAAATTTATCCATTGTATGTAGAAAATTAGAAATCGATAAGTAAGGCACAATGCTGGCAGTAAAACAAAGACAGATAAACGAAAGGGAAAAACTAAAAAATAAATCACATGCAGATAAGATAAAAAAATATTAAAAAAGTTAACCATCACCCAATACTAATTTGTAAGCAGGTGTGACTCCAATAACAGTTGAGAATTTAGGCACAAACAACGAAGAATGGTGAATAAGCTGAATGAATCTTCCGAGCATACACTTTAGAGAACAATGCACACATGACAGTCTAGAAAAATGCAAAGATAAACTCAAATGAAGTAAATATTGGGATAAACCACATAGCTAAGCTAGCCATATCCCATAATATAATGAATAAATTCAAGGTTTTGGTTAGAAGGTCCTACTTTGAAAGGAATGATTTTACTGCAACGAAATGCATAAAAAGTGAAAGCAAGACACCAGTTCCAAGACATGTCCTCTATCATAACTGAAATTGCCTATTTAGTGGGGCTTAAGGACTCAGAATTTGTTGTTTTATGTGCCTAGGATCTTAAAAGAAGTATTCTTCGTAGATTAGCCATAGTTTCAAAGACTAGGACTAAAAACAAGTTAATTGTCTGGAAGACAAAGGGTTTGTTGCAAATTTCAGTTAGCAGCAGGCTTTTTGAATTTGGGGGCTAAAAGTTAGAGAAACCAGAAAGAAAAAACAGGTCAAAGATTAGGGCTTTTGAATCAAGTACGAAAAGAGAGAGAGTACAAAAGTTCTAGAAAGAGAGAGTTGAGTTAAGAACTTCCAAAAAATCACTGAGATAACGAGTAAAGGAAGAATGAAGAGGCAAAGAGTGGAAGGAAGAAAACCAGAAACCCATACAAGGAAAATGTATACTAGTATGGTCATGATCAAATGCAAAATCCCCTCAATTGTTCACTCTAAACAGTCGTGGCCATAAAAAAACATAGACGAAAAATAAGAACAAAACCATCGAATAAACAGAAACTACGAAATTGCCTAACATTGCACCAAATCCTTGTGAAAACAAATGTGTCAAAACTTATAGACTTGCAAAGGCATTACCTGATCGTAGTCCTTGTTAAGTACTTCCCAAATTAATCTTTTAAACAGTGCCGCCTCCTTGCTGTTAAGGTATCCAGCAACCTAAAAAACAGAAGCATGAGTTCTTCCATATCGAAATTCACAAACGAAAAATAGAAGCAACAATCACATACGAATCCAAATCGCTATACGGACTACCAAGTGGGCTATGATGGAAGTGTTCTCTGATGGGCAGGTGGGTGTAACTTTCAGGATCTCTGCCTTTGTGTTTGATTAAATTTATCCCCTTAATCATCAGACATGGAAAATGTGGTCGATTGTCATGAACCAAGAACTGAACTTTTCACAATAACTATGAAATAAAATTCCAACAACGTCGCATGCAAACTAAAAATTCTTATTATCATCGAAATATTTGAGCACCTACCTTAAATTCATCAACTTATGGAGAATGGGCAGACACCATTCGACGAAAACAATTCAGAAAATTGAAAAAAAATAATAAGAAAGCAATGCCTGCTTTATCAGCATACCTCGGAGTCGTCGATATCTGAGAGGCTTTCTGAGACATCGCCATCCGCAGTTGACATTGCAGCTTGCCGCCTTCTTTTGTAAACTCTGGGTTCTTTTGAATTTTATGTAATTTTAGGTCTTGGGTTTTCCAGTATTCATGGAACTTGAATTTATATCGACAGTAATGTCGGCGACCAAACAAGAACCGACCTAGTTCGGTTTCCCTTTTAGTATCAAATCAGTCCAGATTTGGTTCTGATTTTTTAAGTTAAACGCGTTAACAAGTTAAATGTTAAATTTGATTTCTATTTTTTACTGTTTATTTTGATGCCATGATCTGTTGATCAATACAGAAATTTTATTTTTTTAAACATCCTTTTTATGAGTAAAATGTAAGTGAAAAAGATAATAAAAGCCCAAAATCTAAAGGGCTAGGCCCAAAATAGTAGGGGAATTTAATCAAGAAACCAGAAAAACTCAGCCCAATCTGAAAACCATGTGGTTTTTTTTTGGGTGAACAAAACCATGTGGCAAGCACAAACGCCATGCATTACATCTTACATTGTAGAAACGTATTCCTACTGCTGGAACCAAATTCGCGCACAATCATTGGTATACGAATAATCGTTGGAATCTCATGAACACCGATAAATAGAAGAATTGTTTGGAGTATATAACTGAATTCGAAAATGATTGCCTACATATCTCCTCGTCAAAGAGGAAGAATCAAATCACGAGCAGTTCTGCGTTGTATGAGCATGTATGCGTTAGATGAGATATCAGATATACGTTATATCTCCTTGGAGTGAATCCTAACTTGAATATTTATAGATGATATCTTTCAACTCTTTGTCTTGCTTTGCATGAATGCTTATGCATATGTAAAGCGACATATCAAAGCCAATATTCTCGAGCTATAATCATGCAAATATAAAGTATAAAACAATAATTCATTTAGCAATCAAACACCTAAAGCGTCATTCACATCAAATAAAATGATATGAGCAATAATTAAAGCTAAGTAGGTAAAAGATCATCTTACCATTATGTTGTTCTCCTTAAAATTTCATTATTTCAATTTGAACTCTTTTGTATATGTTTCTCCATACATTAGTTCTTGTTCTTTATTTTTAGTGTGGATCAGATTCAAAACTCTTTTTCCCACACCAACTCACTTTTTTTTTCTCATTAACCGACTCCCTCTCACCACTTTCTTTCTTTTCAACTCTCTCCCAACCTTCCAAAACCTCATTATTTTCCTTCTCTTCTTCCAGTTCTTTCCCTTCCAGTAGGCTATTCTCACACCTTCACTTCCCACAAACACCCCCTTCTTTCTCTTTGTCACAGATGACAAACTACAAAACAACACTTCTCTCTCTCTCTCTCAGTTGTTTTCATTTTTATTAACTTGTTGCTCACACTCTTTTCTTTTCTTTTCCTTGCCTCACACAACTCCCTCGACACCTCTCCTTCTCTTTCCTTCTTTTATGCTTTTCTTCAACCCCTTATCTTCTTTAATATAGCTGAAAATTTGCATATGTAACGGGAGTAGAATTGGTGAGCAACATAAAATGGAGATGTAGGCCAAAGAGGCTGGCTGAGAAGGCCAGCTCAACCGTACATAAGCTGTTCAAACTGATGCATAGGCCAACATACAGATTAGGTTGTCGAGCTTCTTGGATAATTTATAGAAGAGATGATAAGGAACAATTTTTGTGAATGAAGTGTTTTTGTTTGATCACAGTAAGTTGGATTTTTAAGCTCCAAACATGACTGTATGGTTTTCCGCCGATTTTCAAGGCTGTATAGTATTTTGATAATCTGGAATGAATGGACAGTTAGATCTTTCTGAGACTTTGATATGTTAAGTTAGAGAGAATAAGGAACGATTTCTATGAAGAAAATATTTTGATATGAGTAAGAGAAAATGTAGTTTCGAAGCTCACAACAGGCCTGACGGGTTGACAGACGAATGCTGAGCAGTCACTGATTATACCTGAGTTTCTGAAGTTATACAGCTCCTATGGATCTCATATTTGGATATGTTGTATTTAACGAGTTAACGAACAACTTTCTTGAAGACGGATTTTTGATTTGAAGTATAGAAAATGGTAATTTGATCTGCAAAACAGATATGACGAATTTCTGGTTCTTGAAATTCTTTCTCTTGATAACTAGAAGAAAATGATGATGAGTTTGGTGGAGAGATTTGTTGGGTAAGCTCTTATGCATTTTTTGGGATTTGTATGTGATTTCTTTCTCCGGATTCTCGTTGAAAACTAGAAGGAGATTTGGTGGTGCTTCACAGAGTTGGATAATGGTGTTTCACTAGAACTTGATAACACAAACATTCACATAAACACACAGTATAGGAGTGGTTCGTCAAAGTGACTACATCCATTGAGGTTTGCTTTCATTTGTATTTCACTATATATGAGAGACTTACAAATACAATGAAAGATGACTTAAAACGTTTACATAAGGTAAAATAAATGGATGACGAAAGAGGAATGGTCTGAGAAAGAGAACATTCTTTTTGCTAGTGTGTTCTTGCTGGTGTGGTGTTCTCCCTTTTTTTTCCTCGTGTCCTTCTTCTAGTTCTTGCTCCTTCCTTTATAGGGATCATATGAGATCTTCCTTCTCACAACGTGTACAATCTAACTTGAGGTTAAAAGCTCCGTAGTGTCCCAATAGAAAGACACATTGTGCAAATTATTAACCATTAATAATGATATGTTAAACTTATCATTAATAATGATATGTGTCCCAATAACAAAGCAAAATGTGTTAGCTAATCCTGAACAAAAAATATCATGTAAGATGGATGCATGTCTAAGGCCACGTTAAAGTTTATCTTATGGTGAGCTTGTTGGAACAAAACATATGGTAACTCTACAAATTGGTAGGATATCCGGATGGTGAATTAAAACCTCCAAAACCCATGGTTATAATCACACCTCAAACTAAAACCAAAAGAGTAGCAAAGTATTTAATTGCTAGTGGCACGCAAATGAGAAATACAAAGCCTAACAAATCAATCTACAAATAAAGTGAAACATATAGGTATTTGTTAACTAATGAAAAAAAGAACTTGGTATATCAAACTTTAGCATAAAACACAAATTAAAAGTACTTCGACACTTTTATATATATACCCACTTTTTAAAATACGGAGTATTACACTTGCACATGCCTCTTATATAAAGTTGTTTTAGTCCTTTCACGATCAAGCTTAACATATACGACATTGTTCTTCTTTTAACTCCAAGCATGAACTTTCCCCTCCTAAAAACTTAGGCTCCAAATCATTTCAATTGTTGCCTAATTTTTTAGGGAGGAAAGCTCATATTTGGATCCAAAAGTAGAAAATGTTATGGATGTTAGACCTGCATAGTGAAAAGATCGTAACACTCTATAACAAATATACTTATAATTTTGAGTTTGTTTTTGTATTGCATGTGGTTTAATATTCTAGTAAATAAGTCATTGAGTTTCCACCTAGGTGTCTCAGGTTCGAGATTCTCCCCTCATAAATTATTTCAAAAAAGGTAACATATTGAAATTTGAATAAAAGTTAAGGTGACAAATACAAAATTTGCCTTTTCTTCTCTATTATGAAACTGGACCATCAACATTAAGGCTCAATTTATAGACCCAAAAAGGCCTTATTAAATTATAATTATTAAAATGTGTATTATATAAAAGGAAGGGGTCCAAAACAAGTACAAGGGTGCACAAAGCGATAAAAGGAGCATGCGGAAATCATTTCCCGACATTTATCACCTTCCTTCTACTCTAATGCCAGTGAGCAGTGATTGAGTGACATTTACAGGAGAAGGCGCAGGGTCAATCCAGGGAGTGTTAGCACCACTTGCATTGCTGCCTCCCGGCTGATAGTTGAGGCGAACATTACTATCCTTGGATGCAGTTGATGGGGTATCATCCCCCACCAAAAAACTATTTGTTGACAATGTTATTACATCTTTAAAATCATAATCTGTCAAATAACTTGGCTTCGACATGACAGTGCCTAAGTCAATGTCTCCAGAGAGCATTGCAGCCACGCGTGACATAGATGGCCTCGCCATCGGTGATCCCTGCGTGCACAAGAGAGCTGCTCGTATCAATCTAGTTGCTTCAGTTTCATCAAACTCTGTCAATCTTGGATCCACCAGCCCCAGAGTTTGGTCGTTTTCATGTAGAGTCCATACCTGAAAAACATTATGCCACGGTCAAAGGAAAGTATAAATAAGTTTTTCACAACAATGCCAAAATGAAGCTAGGGGGATGCAATTCCTACCCATTCAAGAAGATAAATCTTTTTTGGATCCAAGTTATTGTAAGAGTTTGGTCTCCCGCTGAGGATCTCCAAAACGACGACTCCAAAACCAAACACATCGACCTTCTCTGTCAAATGTCCAAACAATGCATACTCCGGTGCCAAATAGCCTCTGCAATGCAAGATAATCAAATGGTTGCACAATGTTGCTTGAGATCATTAGAGGCATTATTAACATGTGTGTTAAAATTTCATGCAAGTATAAATGTGTGTGGCCATAATGTATGTATCCTCTAGAAAAACAATAAAGGATGGCTTACATTGTCCCTGCAACCCGGGTGCTGATGTGGGTTTTCTCGTCATCATAAAGCTTTGCTAGTCCAAAATCTGATATTTTTGGGGAGAGTTCTGCATTGAGCAAAATATTACTCGCTTTGACATCTCGATGTACAATCCTTGGCCTTGACTCCTCATGAAGGTAAGCAAGTCCTCTTGCTGTTCCCAACAATATATTGAATCGAGTAGGCCAATCAAGGTGCAAGTTACTTGTTCCTGAAATATTAGTGAACACATCCAATCAAAAACATTTCTTAACAATTTTAGAGTGCTTGAAACTGTAGACAAATGCAACCTAAAAGTAGATAGGTTTGTACCAAAAAGTGCTTGATCAAGGCTCTTGTTTTCAAGATACTCATAAACCAAAATGCGGTGGCTGCCTTCGATGCAGCATCCATACAATTTCACTAGATTTCGATGTTGCACAGCAGATATGGTAGCAATTTCAGATACAAATTGACTCTTCCCTTGGTGAGATGCTACTGAAAGTTGCTTCACAGCCACTACTCTCCCATCAGAAAGTGTACCCTACAATGTACACAGAAACACAATTTAGTGACATGAAAGGAAAGAAAAAAAAAGCTTTATTTTCTTCTCTCCCTCGCTCGCTCTCCCTCCCTTTCTCTTGTCATTACTTCAAGTACATGATACTGATGTAATACGGATTTCACCTTATAAACAGGGCCATATCCTCCTTCTCCTAACTTATTTGAAGGATTAAAATCTTCGGTTGCAGCTCTCAACTCAGCATAACTGAAAGTATTTGGTCGAGGGCCTAATCCTAGAATATCTGCACATTCACGAAACAGTGTGATATAAGTTTTACTTTCGTGAAAGCATTCTTACTTGTGTGTGTTAATGTCAAAGCAGAGAAACCTGAATTGGATACCACTAATAATATGGTCGTTTACCTTCATCGTCGTCCTCTTTTTCTGATTTTTTCCTCCTCATATATAGAATCGCAAATATTAATAGCAAGCTCCCAACTCCAACAGGAACTGCAATACCAACTATCAATCCAGTCTTGCTTTTCTTTCCTCGAGTAGTTGGTGGAAGCCCGGAAACTGTTGGTGTAAAATCTGAGTGATAAAACAGATGAATTCTTCAGTGTCAATTAACAGCAGAAATATACATTTAAACCATTCATAGGAAACCTCTACTAGTTAACACAAATTATACCTGAAGCAGCATGGACAGCTGCTATTAGTGGGCCGTAATCACCAAAATCGGGTATGCAACAAGTCCCCTTACCAGCCCAGAACAGATGAATTTCAAGATAATTCTCTGACACGCTAACATTGAATCTTTCCATAATTCCTATTTTAACCCCACCAGCCTCCTTGGATATTTCAAAGTCCCTCGTCCTGCGGGTACCCTAGCAACCAAATGAAGAGCTAGGTAATAATTCTAGTCTCCTTTAAATTATAAGAGACTTTGAATGCGGTCCCTAATTACCAATGTCATTTGACTGAAATCTTGATGATTTTCAGTTTTATATTAAAATTCCTGACATTAATGTAATAATATATTTTTATGTAGGTTATTATATTTTAAATTAAATTAAAATTCCTGACATTAATGTAATAATATATTTTTATGTAGTTTTTTTTCTTATGCAGGTTATTATATTTTAAATTAAATTAAAATTCCACCCCACCCACACCAAGCCTTGAACCTGGGACTTAATCTACCCCACCCCATTACTACTAGGCTATTCCTAGTGGCTTAAATTGATATTTGTAGTTGTTTATATTAATGATATTTTAAAATAAAATCCATAATTTATGGGATTAAAAACATTAAAGGATAAAGTATACTCTCTAATATATTGTGTGTGTATATATATACACATACATACATACATACATACATGGGTACATTCATCAAAACTAACCAAAAAATGGGTACATTTTTCAGAAGAAAAAAAAAGGCTTAATAACATATTAAATTTCTTCGATTAAACTACACATGGATACATTTTCAAATCAACAAAATAGAATGCGTCATTTATAAATTTAAAAAATGGTTTTAAAAAAAAATGAATGGATTTTATATGAAAAGGGGTACATTTTTTATATTAAAAAATGGTACATTTATATATAACAAATTGATATATTTAAGAATAGGTACATTTAAGATTATAAAAAATTGAAAAATATATGAATGGGTACATTTAAGATTAAAAATTAAAAATATTTTTATAAAAGATTAATGGGTACAGACTTATTCTATTTTTTATTTTTTATTTTTATTTTGGAAATGTTTTGAATTGAAAATAATTAGGAGTGTAATAAGGGTGTGAGTATTAAAACTCTAAATCAATTATTAATTTTTATTTTAAAAAGTTATGTAACTAACATGCAAATTCATTAATAAATTAATGTTAGTAACTTCGATCAAAATCTAAAAATTAATAAGGTCTTAGTTAATAAACATTAGTAACTAGGAACCGCATACTAAATTTTCCTTAAATTAGTATCTTTAGTTAAAGTAGCTTATAATATCGAAAACCTGCCCAATGAGTCTTTACTTCAAATAAGTTAGATTTTTTTTTTCTTTTCCCATAAGCAGCCTTACCTGAATATAGATATCAAACACACGTCGTCCTAGACTTGCCCAAGTTTGCTCAATGCGCCTATCAAAAACCGTCTCTGCAAAGTGCAACGTTACAGTGTAAGGTCCATTCTCAAGACCCAGGCCATAGTATCTCAGTGATCCTGGGGACAATCTTGAAGTCTGGAAAAGCTCCGGGGTCACATCTGTTCCGGTGACTTGCTCAAGGGTATTTTCCAGAAACGATCGGTTCACTCCGTCAGAAAACATACCGACATTGCTGACAGCCCAATTCTCTATACTGGTTACATTGAATGTTGCTGGACCAAGAGCTGAGTCTTCGGCCTCATACGATATGCCATCACGTCCCTTCATTTCCGGTCCACCACAGTTGATTGAGAAGTTTGCATCTGTAAGTTTCATGTATTACCAGAATCTACCCATGATTAGCGATGAAACTTCAAATTGAAGACTCATACTAATGTTTTTCAGTCACATATTTCTGACCAGTTATGCTTATTTCTGAACTTATGAAAACATGCTGGCAATCTATATCCATATGTATACATAACTAGAGAAGCAATGCCTTCTCTAACATGACGTTGAGTTAAAACAGTAAATGTTGGGTGACATAAAAGCAGATTACATCGTGGGGCATTTCGATTGCATGGAAAATTTCTCTGGAGGCAATTCAATCCAGGAAGAGTACTGCAAACACAGAGAACAATTATTAGTTATCCAGATAGAAGCATATAGTGGAAGAGTAGTGATAGTATTGCTTGTCTAAAAACCGGCAACAGAAACTTCAACTCACGTTTTGTTTTTTTCGTCAAATGTGAAGTTGTTGACCACTAAGTTCCTGCATAAAATCATTAATCAATCAACATGTGAAGAAATATCTCTGTCAAATGAAAATTCCATGTACAAGATCAAAACTTAATAGGCAAGTAGCACTATGAGAACGAATCACAGTGATATTTTTTGTCCGAACATATTCTAGGGATTTAAATTGTAAAATGAAGGTGAAAGATAAAAGGAGACGTACAGTTGCGATATTGTGATCACCCACTGGGGAAAGCTTCCTGATAAAAAAATTGTAAGACAAATCTCTGCTAATAACAAAATAGAATCAGAAGACACAAAATGCATGAAAGTTATAAGAACTTCAACTTGTGTAAGATAAAGGATTAGAATGCTTACAAAATGCACAAACACATACATGCACGTGCACACACAGGTACAAAGTACTGGTTTCAGTGTCAATAGACTCTGTACATTCTATATGACTACTTTTAAGAAACGAGGACTTACATAGTCTGAAGTCGATCGCTCTTTTGGCTCGGAAGAGGTCCGGACAGACTATTATTTCCAAGAAACCTGGCCATTTCGATTATAGTAGAAGGCACCCAGAAAAGAAAAAGAGATGAGCAAGAAAAAGGTCAGATGTGCATAAAATCTATAAGGATTAGTCCAGATCTTCAATCAAAGTAGGGAATGTTAAGATTTGATAACTTATGTATGATGAGGCAAGCAAAATATAATAATAAGAACGGGGATTACAAGGATGTAAGAGAACTCATGGTGAACAAAGAACTTGGGAGTTGGCCTGTCAAATTGTTGAAACTCAGATCCCTGCAACACCAACGATAAGTTGAGAGAAGCAATCAGAACGAAAGAAAACTAATTGGCCTCGTTGGGACTCAAGCTTATATGCACTAGTACGTACAGTATCTGTAGACTTTGATATTCTCCAATATCAGATGGGATGGTACCAGTGATTAATGCGTTTCGTAGTTTTCTGTTCACATCAAATTTGATAAAAAGTAGATGGAGTAAGATATCAAAAGGAAAAAGGACAACGTTGGATGAAAGTATATGGATCGACAAGAATTCTTCACTTACAATTCAGTCAAGTTCTTCATATTTTTAATGAAATCAAGAGAGGAGCTCCCATCGTATATATCATTGATATGCCTACATCATTATATGCAAAATAACTGAAATCCCGTCTTCGGAGAAAGGGAAAGAATTACAATTTATGAAGCATTTGTACTTACAGAGATTTCAATGAGGTCAGTTGAGAAAAGCTGGTTGGTATTGGGCCTTCCAAAGAGTTCCCTTGAAATCGCCTACAGAAACATATAAGAAGCTTGTGAACAAGTTATCCATCTCAGGTCTGCTTTCATAAACTGCATAAGATCAAAATTTTTTGTGCTTACAAAGAAATGAGTTGTGTCCAATTCCCTATGAAATCAGGAATCTTTCCTGAGAAAAGACTGTCTGATGTCCAACTAAAATTCACAAAGTTAACTTATAATAAGCTCATCCAAGAAAAGCAATCTCAAAGTACTAGATAAACGAACAAATCTAAAATACGATTTAAGAGCCGTTCTTACAAGATTTGCATACTGGTTAGCTTGGCAAATGTTGAAGGAATTTCACCACTGACTCCACAGCTGTCCATGTAACTGTGAAAATCATAAG